>NC_056682.1:48585183-49211433 GCF_018350215.1 Panthera leo
TCAAAGAAAGCTGGAGCGGCTCTGTTAATATCCGAAAAGCAGATTTCATTTCACAGAATATTACAGGGATAATATATAGGATGGCTGCTGAATGCAATAGTTGCAAAGCTGACAATTGCAAGAACCATTGCCAGACATAGGCAACCAGACGTGCAGACATAACTGAGCTTATTCAACAGAATTACCAAGGAAATCTTTGAGAAAATCACTATAGTCTGATGCTTGATGTGGCACACAGTGATGGCTTAGGCCTTCTCTTAGGCCTAAACCATGGAAAAAAGGAAGGTAGGAACTCTTATTTGGCTTGAATAATGCAGGGAGAACTTCCATAAGAAGTAGCGTTAATGCAAGTAGTTAGGAATACACTTAGGGTAGTAAATTGCCTGCCTCTGGGTCAGATTGGGTTGCAGACTTATTTGATCCACATGTTTTTTTTCCCCCTCTGTACCATTTATCATATATGATCTTGTAAGCCTCAACTTTTTTTTTTGTTTGTTTCAAGTGTTGATTTAAATTCCAGTTAGTTAACACATAAGGTAATATTAGTTTCAAGAGTAGAATTTCGTGATTCATCACTTACATATAACACCCAGTGCTCATCACAAGTGCCCTCCTTAATACCCATCACATCTAGCCGATCCTCCCCTGTTATCCCTCCAGTAACCCTCAGTTTGTTCTCTATAGTTAAGAATCTGTTTTGGAGCACCTGGGTGACTCAGTCGGTTAAGCATCCAACTCCTGATTTCAGCTCAGGTCATGATCCCACAGTTCATGACTTTAAGCCCTGCATCAGGCTTTGTGCTGATAGCATGGAGCCTGCTTGGGATTCTCTCTCTTCCTCTCTTTCTCTGTCTCTCCTCTGTGCTCTCTCTCTCAAAATAAATAAATAAACATAAAAAAATGAGAATCTGTTTTCTGGTTTGCCTCTCTTTTCCCCCCATGTTCATCTGTTTTGTTTCTTAAATCCACATATGAGTGAAATCATATTGTATTTGTCTTTCTCTAAGTTATTTCACTTAGCCTAATACACTCTAGATCCATCCATGTTGTTACAAGTGGCAAGATTTCATTCTTTTCAATGGCTGAGTAATATTCTATTGTATATATATACACCACATCTTCTTTATCCACTCATTAGCTGATGGGCATTTAGTAAGCCTCAACTTTTATATTTTTAGAATCTTTTAAATGTTTATTTATGTTTGAGAGACAGACAGAGCATGAGTGGGAGAGGAGCAGAGAGAGACGGAGACACAGAATCCAAAGCAGGCTCCAGGCTCTGAGCTCTGAGCTCTCAGCACAGAACCCGACTCAGGGCTCGAACTTGCAAACCACGAGATCATGACCTGAGCCAAAGTCAGACGCCTAACGGACTGAGCCACCCAGGCGCCCCTATTTTTTTTTAAATGTTTGTTTATTTTTGAGAGAGAGAGAGAGAAACAGAATGCAAGTGGGGGAGGGTCAGAGGGAGGGAGACACAGAATCTGGAACAGGGTCCAGGCTCGGAGCTGTCAACACGGAGCCTGACGTGGGGCTGGAACCCAAGAAGGGCGAGATCATAACCTCAGCCGAAGTCGGATGCTTAACCGACTGAACCACGCAAGCATACATGGCTGTAGACATGCTGAATAGCAGCTGCTCCCTGTGGGAGGGACATTTGTTCTCCAGTTTGCCACAGTCTCTATCCAGCTAGCTTCCCTCACATTCCCTGCCTTGCCTCTGTAGACACTCAAGCTTTCAATCCCTTGCCTGGATTTCCCCAGTGAAGGTTACATCTGGCTGCTAGTCATCGTGAAGGAGGCAGGGTAGTAAAATACTCTAGTATAGACAGGCAACTTGGTAACTTGGCAAAATGAAGTCTAAACTGATTTTCCATTTTTCAGAAATTTCTCTTTAAGCACCCAATTATTTTACTGCAAATATTTTGAGTAGACATTTTTTGAAATATATTGTATGATTTTTCTTTCTCTAAAACCTAGCATGCAGAACATCATTTGGACTTTCCTTCACGATTTACCAAAACAGACAATAATTACTGTGCTATGCTGGGTCATAAAGGGGTGCCCTCAGGAGTTAATGCAGTAGGTAGGGTTGTTTGTCCCTATTCTGTAAATGGCCACAGATGCCTATGTTTCAAGGGTTCTTAGAGTTGCTAGGCACTTTAGTTTTCTTTCTTTTTCAGAGGTTCTTCTTGCTACCAGCACCAATCTGCCTGTCACAGCCTGCTCTCGATCCCTAGTTAATGCTTCCAACCTAGTGTGGGCTAGGAACAGACAGCCACATTTGTTAGAATTGCGGATGTCGATAATGGCAAGACAAGGTTCATACAGTGACGCCTTTGCTTCAGAGCTTATCCATAGGTTGTGGGGACCTGGCGAGCTCACTCACAGGTGGGAGTAAAGGATTGAGGGCCGAGAAGGCCAAAGTCACAGAAGTCACGGAGCTGACTCGAAGTGGGCAGGGTGGAAGGGAAGGCTGCGTTTCCACACGGCAACTCTATGGGAGCACCCTCCAGCCCACTGCCCTGCAGCCACGTTGGGGAGCCACAAAAGTGCCAGACAGCAGTGCCCAGAGTTGTGGAAACTGCCTGGCCTCTGTGGCACTGAGGCTCTGCCTGTTGCTTTTAAAGGGAAAATAAAAACATGCTTCTGACTTCTCCAACTGCCCTCCCTCTTGGGTACCCAAATTAATTTCTCAGTGGATTTAATGTGGCTTTATTTTTCCCAAAGAGATTCACTTTGGCTTATGCCCAGGAATCTGTTTTTTTTCCCTCTATGGAAAGATTTTATTTATTTTAACTTTTTCACTATAAACATTTCCAAACACACTATTAGAGAGAATGGTATAATTAACCCCACATACCCATCATTCAGTTTATGTCAGTTATCAAATTTGCTATTTTTGTCTCACTTCTCCCCTCCACATTCAGGGGGATGGGTGTGGTGGAATATTTTATTTTATTTTATTTATTTATTTTTTTAATTTTTTAACGTTTATTTATTTTTGAGACAGAGAGAGTCAGAGCATGAACAGGGGAGGGGCAGAGAGAGAGGGAGACACAGAATCTGAAACAGGCTCCAGGCTCTGAGCTGTCAGCACAGAGCCCGACGCGGGCCTCGAACTCACAGACCGTGAGATCATGACCTGAGCCGAAGTCGGACGCTTAACCAACCAAGCCACCCAGGCGCCCCTGTGGTGGAATATTTTAAAGCAACCATTATTTTTATTTCAGGAACACATTTTTTTAAGTTACAACAGTATATAATACCTGCCATTTATTGGTAGCTATGAGCCATAGCACTAGCAGGGAAATTTACATGTATTATTTCTAGTCCTTAGACAACTGGGTCAAGTAAATTATTCCCATTTTATAGATGAGGAAATTGAGGTTCAGCCTTAATTTGTATAAAAAAAATATGCTGAATGATAGTATATTAGGATGCATTTTTTTAAAACTTTTTTTTAATGTTTATTTATTGTTTTAGAGAGAGAGAACACTAGCAGGGGAGGGGCAGAGAGAGAGGGAGACACAGAATCTGAAGCAGACTCCAGGTTTGAGCACAGAGTCTGACACAGGGCTCTAACCCATGAACCATGAGATCATGACCTGAGTTGAAGTCAGACGCTCAACCAACTCAGCCACTCAGGTGCCCCTTAGTTAGGATGCATTTTAAGCTATGGTGACAGAAAAGCCCCCAATGCAGTAACCTGCACAATTTAAGTGTCTCTTTCCTTCTCATGTAAAAGTTCAAGTAGGCCCAGGGGCACCTGGGTGGCTTAGGTGGTTAGGCGTCCAACTCTTGGTTTCAGCTCAGGTCATGATCTCATGGTTCATGAGTTCAAGCCCACATCAGGCTCCACACTAATAGCACAAAGTCTGCTTGGGATTCTCTCTCTCCCTGTCTCTCTGCCCCTCCCCTGCTCACGTGCATTCTCTCTCTCTCTCTCTCTCTCCCCCCCCCCCCTCTGTCTTTCAAAATTAATGAATAAACTTAAAAAAGTTCAAGTAGGCCCAGGCCATGTCTAGGGCTTGCTTGATGGCATTATGGACCCAGCCTTCGTTTCTCCACACCACACCAAGATGGCCACTCCAGTTTCCATCAGTAGGTGCAGGTGGAAAAGGAGGTAGTGGAGGCTGTGCCCATTCCCTTGAAATGCACAATCCTGAAGCTGCACACACAACCTCTACTCACCAGCCGTGGCCCAGACCTTCATCAAATGGCCATACCTACAAAGGAGACTGGAAAATGTAGTCTTTATTTTGGACAGCTTATGACTACAAACCAGGGATTCTATTACAAGGGAAGAAAGGAGGACAACCAGCAGTGTCTTTATGATGGAATAAAGGGTCCTTTTGAAGTCTAGGGCATGGTTTTGAGGTTTGTTTGTTTTGTTTTTGTTCTGGTATCAGCGGTGGTCCATTTAGCAAACCCAGCAGTACCTGGTTTAATTAGAGGTAGATGTCCTTTGGTGATGAAGGATTTCAAGTATTTAATCCTTGTGCCCAGGAGTTGTTTTTTTTTTTTTTTCTTTGCTCATTTTATTGTTCTTGTTCAGAGCACTTATAACCAGACTATTCTTTTAACATGAAATTTATTCTGATAATAAAATTATAGTATTGATTTTATTCCACTATCCATAATGGAGAGACCCCAATTACTTACCATTACATGCCAATGACGGGTTTAGATTCAGTTCTGCTCTCTCCCACCTGGGTGGCTGTGGACAAATTATTTACCTTTTCCTCCTTTTCCTTTCTACCAAATAAGAATGCTACTATTTACCTCAATGAATTGTGGAGATCAGTTAGATGATGGATGAAAGTTCTAGTCACACAGCAAACACTTGACAGATTGTATCTGTTCAGATACATATGTAATCTCTCCCCACTGAACCTACCCTATTTAATTCCTATTCTTTTTCTTATTTAACTTTATTTTTTATTTTTTAAAATTTACACCCAAATTAGTGTATAGTGAAGCAATGATTTCAGTAGATTCCTTAATGCCCCTTACCCATTTAGCCCATCCTCCCCCTTTTTTTTAAGTAAGCTCCACGCCCAATGTGGGGCTTAAACTTACAACTCTGAGATCAAGAGTCACATGCTCTACTGACTCAGCCAGCCAGGAGCCCCTAATTCCTATTATTTCTAAAAATAAAATCATAGTATGTTATAGCACAATAGCATTTTAATCACCATAGGATGTATTTTTTCATACCAATCAATTTCATACCTATCATACCCATCAATTAAGTGGGGCATCACAATACCCTGTGAAATGGGTAGAAAAGAGAGTACCTATTCCTCTACTCTCCTAGATTAGGAAATACAAGCTCAGAGAGATCGATCTGCTTGCCTAAAGTCACGCCTTTCCTCTTGACTGGATCCTTCCCATGTGCAGGTTAACCTGTTCCACTAGCTACCATCTTAAACAAATGACAAAACACACAATGAGACATAGGTAGAATCTTTTAAGAACACTTATACAGAATTCTAGGCTCTGGGAAGCATTTCTGATAGGTTTTTTACTAATACTGCATACAACACAGGCAGTGTATCCAACCCAGGGAGTTTCCCAAGGTCCTCTTTTTTTTTAATTTTTTTTTTAACATTTATTTATTTTTGAGACAGAGAGAGAGCATGAACAGGGGAGGGTCAGAGAAAGAGGGAGACACACAATCCAAAACAGGCTCCAGGCTCTGAGCTGTCAGCACAGAGCCCGACGCGGGGCTCGAACCCACGGACCGTGAGATCACTGACCTGAGCCGAAGTCGGACGCTTAACCGACTGAGCCACCCAGGCGCCCTTCCCAAGGTCCTCTTAATAAATAAAACCTATGATTGTACGGTGCTAGGAGCTAGGTTTCAGAGCTTAAAAAAACAAAAACAAAAACAAAACAAAAAAACCTCTGAAGAATTCAACATGCTCCAAAAATTTTCTCAATTTTTGGGCTGAAAATTTCTCAAATTACAGCCCAGCCAGATTGTAGATTATGGATTTGGCCACATGATGGCAGCATACACAAACTCACTTTTTCTTAAACCTATTTGGATTAGTTTTGTTCCTTCGTTCCCATTGCCTCCAGCCCAACACAGACCCTCAACTGCTAATGCAAGTATCTAACCTTCACATCATTCAACATTCATCTCCTCATTCCTGTGCACAAGAAGACAGAAGGGCCCCCCATTTTCCGAAGCCCTCTGAGACCTGCAGTGGCGTCCAGGAGTCAGCTGATCACACCTTGAGAGACATTGACATTCTGGCTTTGTGGCCTTGGACAAGTTAAGGAATCTAAGCCTTGGTTTTCTTTTCAGAAAGTGGGGGAAATTAAATGAAATCACGTAAACTGAAAGCTTTCTTAGCAACAGTGGTTGGTGTTGAAACTTGCTCACCAAATGCTAGATTTTCCTTTTGTTCTCCTGGGGTGGCTAATCCATTGAGTTTGGGGTTACGGGTGAGGGAGTATCGGGGGTCATGACGTGTGCCAGGCTGTCACCTATAGCTGCACAACTCTGGGGGCCACCATCTTCAGAGACGACCCTGTGAATAGTATCTTCTAGAACTCCGGGAGATCCTAATTCTTCACAGGACACAGGATGAAGAAGTTTGGGGCAGGGGCTCTGGAGAGGAGCTTTGAGGTTGTGGGGGACATTGAGGACACACCAGCTTTGCAACCTTATGCTAAGTCCAGTTCACCTCCTCCTACTCAAGGGAAGTCAGGAATTTTTCTAGCAATAGGGAAAAAGGGTTTCTAAGTGCCCTTGAGTCACTGTCTTGAATTTCACTGCCCTGTTGGCCTGAGTAAAGAGGTGAACCAGCTTCTTTGTTTGGGCAGCCAAGTTAGCTGATATGGAGATGGGGCCAGGTAAAGGCTGCCCAGCTTCTGTGACAATTCTTGTGCTGCCCCTGGTCCTGCCCTCTCACAGCACAAGCACCTGGGTCAGTTCTGCCAAAGCCCCTGGCAATATTCACCTGATCCCAGTGTCCCATCAAGGGGCTGGGGCCACTGTAGAAGTAGGGGGGAGAGGGGGAAGCCCCGGAGGGGCACAGATGCTGAGATTATGGTAGGCAGGTAACAGCCTCCCACTAGGAGGCTAGAGAGGAAACACCAACGTCTAAACGTGGCCTCCAAAAGCCGGCCTGTGGAGTAGGAAGAGGGAGGGGTGGTTGAAATTCAGAGGGGTCAGCCGCTCAAAGGGCACGCAACAGCAGAAGACCCCTTCTGGGGTTGGGAGAGGGCTGCCCAGGTGGGCACGTGCAGCTCAGGGAATTGGTGGTGGCGTCTACTTCAGGGTTTATGGTAAGAGGCTGGAGCAGGCACACACTCAGCACCACAGACAACACACCCCACCCTTTAAGGAAGTGAGGAGGAGAGCAGCAGGGGTGTGGTTAACTAGGAGGAGGAGAGGGGAAAACACAAACCTGTCAGCCCTGTTACTCAGCGGAGGCCTCCGGAGCCACCGCGGATCCCTTACCTGCCGCAGCCCCTGGACCCACCTGTACCTGCCGCCGCGCAACCCGCGCCTCACCTGGCGGAGCCGAGGAGCCGTCGGAGTCGGCGCTTCTCTCGGTGTGAGTCCCCTCCCGCGATCCGGGCTGAGCGCCCAGCCAGAAGTTGGAGGCTGGACGGGGTGGCAGGGGGTGGCAGGGGGTGATTCCGAGACTGGGGGTACCTGGACCGGCCTGAGAGTTCCTGGAAAAGGAACTCAGGAGTCGGAGCTGCTGGTGCACCGCATGCCCAGGCTCACTAGCCCTCCCCAGGGGTAGAGGGATTCTATTTTTGGAGTTAATTTGAGACAGAAGGGTGTTTCTCCCTCTTTGTCCTCGTTAAGTATTCGTGGAGGGGAGGCGTGGGGGGGGGGGCGGTGTGCAGATGATGAGAAGGCACCAAAGGGCCACCTGCCGCTAAAGGTTAGACCAGAGAGCAACAGACCAGGGCTTTCAGAATCCAGCCACAGGTGCTGCCTCAGAGCCCCTCCCTGCGTCCTGCCCTCTCCCCTCTCCCCATGCCCTTCAGCACCCCCACCCTGGTCCTATTCCCATGCCCTTCCCACTGCTCTGGCATGGACTTCCTGCCCCCCTAGAGGGCATCTGCTAAATCGAGCCCTGACTGGAAGCAAGCTGGGAGGGCTCTGAGAGGGGAATAGAGGCAGAACTCCAGGGTGTGTGTGTGTGTGTGTGTGTGTGTGCGTACTAAAGTTAGCACTCCCTGCACACTGGTTCTTTGTGAAACTACCTTCTAAAGGCCATGAAAGGGTTAAGTTCTGTGCTGCCTTCTCCTGCTGTCAGGCTGTGCGTGGGCAAAGCCTTGGGTGGGTGAACAAGGAACATATGGGTGATGTTCTGAGCCCACCGAGCCCCACCACCTGCCCTAACCCTCAGCCATCTGACACTGGCATCTCCCCACACCCCAAACGTGGGGCTTAATCCAATTAGACTCTTTTAAAGGGGCCAGGGGGAGAAGGGAAGCAGAGTTTGGACACAGAGGGGGCATGTGCCAGGAGGGTTTGGGAGCCCAGGAGGAAGTTTCTGCTGACCTGTAGCTAGACCTGAGCCCACAGGGACAGTTGGTCTGGAACGATCAGGTAAGGGACATGAGCAGGCGCTCTCTCCTCACCTGAGTCCCGGCCAGGAAATGCCGTTGGGGAGCTAAGCCCCAGCTTTTCACAACTCTGAGGGAGGGAGAGGAGGCAGAGATGAAAAAGTGAGTAAAGATGGAAGGGAAGGAGGAAGCAGTCACATTCAAGAGATGCAGCTCTGCCTGAACATTCTTCATTCATTCATTCGTTCATTCAATAAGCATCTGCTGAACTTCCCACCTGAGGTCACATGCTGGTGCTGGGGGTGGGGAGACACCGGTGTATGTGACCCGCCCCTGCTCCCTGGGGCATGCTGCAATGGGAAGGGGCAGTGGTCACGGAGTCAGGGAAGACTTCCCGGCAGAAGTGACTCTAGGTGGAGACGCTAAGGATCCATAGGAATCAGCCAGATAGCGGGAGAGAGGGAAAAAGACCCGCACAAAGCACAGTTAGGGCTAAGACCTGAGGCCAGAAGCAGCATGACACATTCAGGAAACTGAAAGTAGTGCAGTGTGTTCTGAGCATGGAGAATGCAGGGGCGAGGTGAAGCTGGAGAGGTAAGTAGAGACAGCTCCAGAAGGGCCTGCTCAGGCTGCCATGGCAACTCGTGTTGGAGCAACGCTTGGGACCTAGAGCCAGGCGGGAGACTTCCCGGCATGCCTCTGACTCTAGGGTGGGGTTGCTAGATTTAGCAAATAAAAACACAGGACACTCAGATTTGAATTTCAGAGAAGCAATTAATCTTTTTCTAGGATAAGTATATCCCGTGCAATATTGGGACATACTTATACTCAGACGTTATTTATTGTTTCTCTGAAATTCAAATGTAACTGGGTATCTGGTGTTTTATCTGGCAACACTTCTCTACAAGAAGGCTGAAGATGCTACCATGCTGGGGATAGGCAGGTGCCAGGAGAACATATTTATCAGGGCATATTTATCTTGTAACCAATCCTCCTGGATTCCAGTTTGAGACTCCTTCACTGACTGACTGTGTTATTTCTTTTTCTGTTTTTTAAAATGTTTATTTATTTGGGAGGGGGACAGAGAGCGAGGGAGAGAGAGAGAATCCCAAGCAGGCTCCACACTGTCAGCACAGAGCCCGACACGGGGCTTGAACCATGAGATCATGACCTGAGCTGAAATCAGGAGTCAGAAGCTTAACCGATTGAGCCACCCAGGTGCCCCTGACCATGTTATTTCTTCAAAACAAAAACAAAAACAAAAACAACTTGGTCCACGTGTTTATCTACACAGCTGAAGGACAATGATGCCTCAGAAAGAAATTGGGCTTTGGAGCCTGACGGACCTGGATTCAAATCCAAACTTGGCTGCTTGCCCACTGTGAGGCTCCGCACAGACCACTTAGCCCCAGTATCTCTTTTCTGAAAGAATACAGGAATACTTGGTTGTCCAGGCTGTTGAGAGGATCAGTGATAATGCATGTAGTTGCCTAGTGAGTGCTAAGGAAAAAGTGGCAGATACTAATTTTTGTAACACCTCCATGGGGATGACCAAAGTGGTATCCACCAAGTTCTTGGGGCTCATTGATTTCTGTTTATATTTACCGAGCACTCCGAGATCCCAGGGGAAATAATGTGGTAGGGTCCTGTTTCTAGTGAGAGAGTGGGTTAGCTCCTGGGCAGAGAGGGAGAGCCCGAATTGGCTTTTGTTTTTCCAGCTTTGCCATTGCCTTCGAGTAGTCCTCCTCTTCGAGGAGAGCCCCAGCTCTCCTCTTGGAGGAAAGTGGGTGGGGGAGAGGCAGAATTAACTGAAGGGAAATGTGAATTAATTAAAAGAGAGAATCCACATAAAACACCTAGCACAGCGCCTGACACAAACAAATGCGCTATAAAATTTGGCTGCCCTTATTCCCATTTTTACAAGTAGCTTATTAGAAAAATAGCTTTCAGGGGTGGATGAAGAAAGGGCGCCTTGTGAACCATGTTTGGACTTTAACAGGAGCATTTGTGAAAGCAAACTAGGGGCCTCCTAAAAGGGAACCCGGAGGGAGTTAAGAATTTGTTAAGAGAAAGAGGAAATGGAAATTGTGTTCCCCTTGTGGGAACCGCTGAGTGAAAAATGGCCCCTCTTTCCAATGGCTAAGCCTCCCCATCTCTATGCCCAGTGATAGGCCTTTTGTCCCCAGCTCTTTAGAGCAGCATTTGCCAAACAGTGTTCAGAGAAACTCTATGCCATGAGATAGTTATGGGTGTTCCATTGGGGAAATGTTCAAATGAGATGGCTCTCACAGATTTGTCATGCAAATTTACACAGTCAAGGTTATGATAAGTCCTGCAGAAAAAGACTCCTGTATCACTGGGCCTACTAGCATTCTGTAAATTTGACTATAGAACTCTGGCAGGGGTGTAGGGAAACCTATTATTGTTTCATAGGAAATAACATTTCATATCTAGTGACAGTTGATGTGGGTACAGTTCTGGGACCAAGCAGGTCTTTCAGAGGACATTATTCATCCCATAACTCTATCAGGGAGGGATCTAATTTATTGTAGACTCAGCGATGTCCAACTTACAGAAGATCTTCAGGGACTGAGCACTTATGTAGAGCTGTCCCTGTACCACATATCCCCCATGGACAGAAACCCCTACTCGTGTCAACCAAAATCTTACTGCAACTTACCCCCATTTCCCATTGTTCACAGAGAACCCTGGGGAAAGTATGGCTCTTAGCAAGTAGCCCTCCATTCTGATGGCAGTAGCTCAGTGCCCTGAATATGGCTAAGACAGGCACAGTTGGTGCGGGAAGGGAAGGAAGGGAGCATACCTGGGTAGACCCCAAGTGGTAGGTCTCCCAGCCTGTAAATTTCCCCCTGCCCAGGAGTGGCCTTGTGGCCTTGGCCTCCCAGAGGAATGGGGCTCTCGGGTGGTCACACATGGGTGGCTGGAAATACCCAACTGCTGGCATGTTCAGGGCTGCAAGGGTGGTGATTAAGAGAAGTCCTTGCTGGCTCAGTGACTGAGGGTTTCTCCTAGACTCTGGGCCATTTCTAGGGTAGAGGGGGAGGAGCAAGAATAGTGGCCTCCGCAATGCTAACATGGTTGGTAGTCCTATGGTCAAGTGCAAAAGCTTGGAGTCAGTCAGCCAAGCTTCCAGCTCCAGTTCCTGGACTTGTCGCTTGACATTAGGCAAGTCACGTAGCCTTGTCCTCCTCATCTATAAGACAGGTGAGAAAGGAGGCAGGCAGTTGGAGGAGGGGGGCTGGGGTAATAGGCATTTATCAACTTACATGGCCTATTTCAATATTTTAACATCCCTTTTGCCTCAACTGCACATAAAAGAAATGCCGTCCTTCGGGGCGCCTGAGTGTCTCAGTCGGTTAAGCATCCGACTCTTGATTTCTGCTCAAGTTGTGACCTCACGGTTCGTGGGTTCAAGCCCCGCATTGGGCTCTGTGCTGACAGCATGGAGCCTGCTTGGGATTCTCTGTCTCTGTCTCTGCCCCTCCCCTCCTTGCTCTCTCTCAAAATAAAAATAAATAAATTTAAAAATAAAATTCAGCCCTTCAACAGGCACGCAGTAGGCATTGAATAAGTATGGCTCTCCTTATCATTCTACTTTTATACTTAGGGTTCACCTGAGCTGGTGGGGAAGCACCTGAGGGAAAAGGCCATCTTCTGAGGGCTGGCACCCATGGCTTCTTGCGTGTGCTGTCTCACCAACCTGCATCACATCTCCAACAGTTTTTGCGTCTTGCCCCCCACTGCACACCCAATTCCCCATGCTTGATGAACAGCCTGGGCCTATTTAACTATTTAACCATTAAAGAGACTTTCTACTACTGCCCGTCAGACAATGGAGTCTGAATGGTCACTTGAGGTGTTGAACAAGCTGACAAGCTTCATGAGCTAGTGGCTTCACTCTCTTGGGGTTCTCAGCGTCCTGTGCAAAGCTCTGAGCTGTGTGAAGGCATGGCTGTGGGGGAGGGGACCGTTTTTTGAGTCACTCTGCTGTTTCCCAAGGTATAATTATTACTCATGATGACAGTTTGATTAAGAGAGCAGGCTGGAGGCTGCAAATTCCGATGCCCTTTTTATCTAGACACAACGGATAGATTGGTGGGAACACAGGGGTGGTTCCAGGTGGGCTATGGGTGGGCGGCAAGAAAGGACACTCCCCTGGTCAACGTGATTAGAACTAACACCAACTGGGGTGCCTGGGTGGCGCAGTCGGTTAAGCGTCCGACTTCAGCCAGGTCACGATCTCGCGGTCCGTGAGTTCGAGCCCCGCGTCAGGCTCTGGGCTGATGGCTCGGAGCCTGGAGCCTGTTTCTGATTCTGTGTCTCCCTCTCTCTCTGCCCCTCCCCCGTTCATGCTCTGTCTCTCTCTGTCCCAAAAATAAAAATTAAAAAAAAAAAAAAAAAAAAAAAAAAAAAGAACTAACACCAACTACTGCCAACATCCATGGAAGGGTGATCCCCATTTCTCTCTTGGGGACTGTTCACTAACATCTTCCTTCCAGTGCCCTTCTTGCCTTTTATGTCTTTAAATCCACCTACAAAGAATCTGGCCACATCACTCACTAGCTGGGGCCTCACAGGAACATACCTCTCCCAGTGTTTAGAACTTGACACTGGGTTTAATTGTTATCTCATGAGCCAGTCTCCCTTTCAGTTAGGCCAATTCTCCCAACACCTTTGAGGGCACAGGACCACCGGTCCCCTTTCCTGTGCCCCTTCTTTCTCTGAGGGTCTGCTCACTGCCTGGATCTCTCAGACTCTCCCAGCTGATGCATCCCCACTGGGACAACTGAGGACCCTGGAGGTTCCTTGCAAGCCTTCTGGGAATTCTCTCCCCCACCCCCTCCAAGAGTTTGGGCTTTGTTTGCTCTTGGGGGATGGGAAGGGGCAGGGATCTGTTTCTCACCAGTGAGAGAACAGCCGCTCTGGTCCTGGCCACTGGAACATCACATCTTCTGGTTTCTAAATGATGTAATTTGCCCCGCCCCCTACTTCCTCCCTAGCCTCAAGCACATCTCTGTTCTCCAGGAGCTTTTGCAATGGGAACCCAGCTCCTCTCTTGGGGTGTGGGTTTACACTCTCCCACACCTGTTCCTGCTCCAGGCAGGTTAGCAGAGATCTGACACTCCAGCATCTCAGAAGGCGCCCTTATCAGCAGCCGGTTACCTTCCCTCCTCTATTTTCACAAACACGGGCTACCAATGTACAGTGATATGAACCTAGGCAGTCATAAGTGGCTTGAGTTCCCAAGCCCCTGGTGCAGGCAAGTTGGGAGGCTGGGTTAGCAGACAGCTGATCAGGAGTCAAAACAAGACATGGCTCCAGTTTAGATCCTGCCATTTGCTAGCAATGTAACTTCGGAGGGGGAGGGTGGTCTCTTCAGTCTTGCAGACCTCCCTTTTCTCACTTAAAAATGATGAAGTACAGCGTCCTTGATTAGATCCTTGAGAGAAATCCTTGACTTGTGTGAAAATGCCCTGGAAAGCACCATAGGCACTCTACCTAGAAAGATGAAGAGTTGTGGGTTAGAGCCTTGACTCTGTCACTTTCTACCTGTGTGTCATTGCTACACAGAGACTTAGTTTTCTCATTTGCAACTTGTTCTAGATATCTGTTTCCTTTTTCTACCCTCTTCACCTCCTCGACTCTCAGGGCCAGTCTTTCTTTCCTTTTCTTTTTTAAATGTTTATTTATTTTTGAGAGAGAGAGAGAGAGAGAGAGAGAATGCATGAGCAGGGGAGGAACAGAGAGAGAGGGGGGACAGAGGATCCGAAGCAAGCTCTGTGCTGACAGCAGTGAGCCCAATGCGGGGCTCATACTCATGAACCATAAGATCATGACCTGAGCCGAACTGACTGAGTCACTCGGGTGCCCCACGGTCAGTCTTTCTTTACAGGTGAGGGACTGTGTCTGTTCTCAGTGAGTTTACAGACTGGTGGAGGAGGTGGTAAATAAAGATACGTAACTGTAAGACAAGATGGGGACTTGCAGTGCCATAAAAGACACCCATAAAGTGTGATGATGTCAGAGGATGGAGAGATTACTCTGTCTGGGGAGTCCAGGGATGCTTCCTGGAGGAAGTGGAATTGGAAATGCTCTGAAAGGATGGGTAGGGTCTGGCCGCAGAAACTTGGGATGGTGCTTGTGGATAAAGAAGAGAGTAAATAAAAGCAGGGAAGTGGGAAGGCCTAGTCTGAATGACTCACTTTGGGTGGAGCCGAGGCTGTCAAAGGGCAATAAAGATAAGGGCGGAAAGTAAGATAAGGCTTCAACCTGGTGGCTGAAAAGTTTGAAGATTACTCTGAAGGCTGCAGGGAGTCTTTGGACTTTATGCTGAAGGCTGTAAAGAGCTGTGGAGATGTCAACTTGGGTGAAGGGGGCCCTGATCAAATTTGGGCAGTAGCAGGTAAAGAGGATCCGAGAAAAGAGAGCTTGACATTTCAGGAGGAGCAGCTATGATATGTTACAATAATTCATGTCTTAAGAGTCTGGATAAATTCAGGATGATATGGGGGTCCTGGAGATATCTGCTAGTCAGTTGGAGGCTTCTCCATTCTCCGAGTTGAAATCGGTCCTTAGTTGAATGGGAAAGCTGTAGCATTCATGGGAACATCAAATTGTTTACGTTATACCCAGAATTTGCCATTCTCCTTAATCCCCTCCTTCTTCCACACTTTTGATTCACAGATAAGCCCTTTCCCACAGCCTTCATCTTTTGCTAGGTATGCGCTAAGTGTCAGCTTGTCTCCAGGTTTAATGGCAACCTCCTTGAGAGTCAGTGAGCAACTTGCACTTAGATCTGCTGCCCCTCCATCCACCCTCATCAGTTCACGTGACTCCAGGGCTCTACTTCCAGCCAGGCCCTCCTCCCTTCAGCCCCCCACTTCCAAGAGTCTATAAGACATTTCCACTTGAGTAATTCATCTTATTTTTTTTTTAATTTTTTTTTAACGTTTATTTATTTTTGAGACACACAGAGAGAGAGAGCATGAACAGGGGAGGGTCAGAGAAAGAGGGAGACACAGAATCGGAAACAGGCTCCAGGCTCTGAGCGGTCAGCACAGAGCCTGACGTGGGGCTCGAACTCACGGACCGCGAGATCATGACCTGAGCCGAAGTCGGACGCTTAACCGACTGAGCCACCCAGGCGCCCCGAGTAATTCATCTTAAATGCTACATGTAGGAAACCAAGTTCATCAGTTTCTCAAACAAAACCATCTCTTCCTCCAGGCGTCTTTCCTGTTCATGTAGTGGTCTTTCTCCTAGAGTCCCAAGTCGGAAACCTTGAAGTTCTCTTCCCTTTCTCCTCTTTGCTTTTCTCTGCTCGTATCTTACCTATCCCTAATCCTGCAGATTCCTCCTTCATGACTCTCATTTCTGTCTTCTCTTCCCCCATCCCCCTGCAGCACTGCTCTAGTCCAGGCCACGCTGATTAGCTAATATCCCCTAATATTATCTAGGAGCCTCTCTCTTTCCTTCTTCCAGTTCCCTCAGAAGCTCCCATGACCCTAGACAAATCCAGATCCCTTAAATTTAGTCTTCAGTGCCATCAATTATCTGGCCTTTGTCTACCCTTCTAGCTCCCCCATACTTTCCATGCTAAGCTCTTCACCCTAACTAGCCTGATCTGCTCACTGGTCCCCATCAAACATTTGCTCAGGTCCTGGTCCTGCCCGAAGCCCTGCCCACCTTCCCAACTCTGACAGAGCTTCTTTGCCTCCTCTGATCTGCCAGAATTTATTAGCCCATCCCAGTGTGAAATTCTTTGGGGGCAGGGGGGTGCTTTTCATTTTGTTCTCCTTCTTAATTGCCTCAAGTCCCAAAGAGTGGAGATTCCATTTCCCTTCTTCCCTACACACTGATGCCTGGCTCACTGGGCCAGATGTAGATCTGCCTCATTCCCTGTGCTGGCATCTCAGCTGCCAATGGCAACAGAGCAGGAACCTCATTCCCCCCAGGTGTCAGGTTGTGCTCTTTGTCTCTTTGGATTTGTGGAGGTCTCCTCAAGCCCTGGGACAGGAAGTCAGAGATTTGGAGCAGAAGCTCCATAATCTCTTTATAAGCTACTCCTGTGTCTCTCTAATCCCTGGATCCTTGCCTTTGTCTTTTCACTCATCCTCCTGCTTATTGAGCTCATTTGAACCAGACTGAAGGACAGGAGAAAGACAGGGTATAGGAGAAAATGCAGGGAACCTGGTAGAGGGGAAACTGCTTTGGGAATATGGAAGAGAGATTTGCAAGGCAGAGGCTGGCGGTTTTTAGTAACCCGGACTTAAGCCTGAATGTGCACAGGCATAGGGTTTGCCATGGTAACTGCACTCAGAGCTTTCTGGATCCTGCAGTCCCAAGATTTGAAAACCCTGAGTACACATTGGCTCCTTTATCTCCAGAGAGTGGCCCTCCGTTGGCCCCAGTGTACCTCTGAGCCCTCTCCCTCTTTCTCTTCCTGACTCTCTATGTAGAAAAACTCTTCCTGCTCCCGTTTGCTAAACACTTAGCCTCCAACCTGTGTTCACTCCCAGGGAAAGGCATGAGGGGCAGAGAGAACCCCACCCTGAGAATGGGAGCCCTGGGTCTGGTCAGTGGCTGCTCTGTCACTGTCCCTCCACATGATCTTAGATGAGTCACCTGGGTAAGCCTGTTCAAGTTTCAGGGTTTTCATTTGTACATACAATAAGGTTTAGGGACTTGTTAACAAGTGGACAGTTTTCCTCAAAACGGATCTTAGGCAAAAGCCCAGTATGTAAACCAGGTAAAAACAGACCCTCCCAGGGTTGAGCAGGGAGGCAGGTGCCTGCTGGACCTTAAGCTCTTCCACAGTGGTCCCTGGGTGGTCTCTGGGCCCTCCATGCATCTCTTGGGGCCTGGGTCATCTTGGATCCTTTCCAGGCCTCCAGTTCTGGAGATCCTTATTGTTTGTGTGTGGTGGGGGCTGGAGAATGGGTCTGGATTCAAGTGGATTCTGTAAATAATGATCTCAAAGTAAGGAATCCAGCCTGGGGTAGGGCATGTGTATGTGTTGGGGTAGCAGGGTACTGTATGCAGAACTGCCTGACAGCAGATGTATAATTTCTCCCTCTGAGCCAATGCACATACATGATAACGGGAAGAAAGCGCAGAATTTTGTCTGAGCTCCCAGGAACCTACGGCACCCCCCAAATATTAGGAATGACCCACAAGGTTTTATGATGTGTTTTACCAACTCTTCACAGAAAGTACTTCAAAATTGAGCTCCATTGCGATTCAAGCAAACTAGGCTGTAAGCTCTGTCGAGGTCAGAGCCATGCACTGAGAGTCCGTGTTATATCCTAAGGATGCAGCTGGTGCTTGACAGTCAGTTGGCGTTTGATATGCACAATGTGTGCCTGAAACTGACCATCTGTGTACCTCCCAATAAGGAGGTTGTTAAAAAAAAAAAAAAAGCTGATGTGAATATGTAAATGTTTTAGAGTAATATTTGATACATTGTTTCAGTGACCGGTTTAAAATCACATACTGTGTAAAATAATACATTGAATTAAAATATGGCTTTTCTCCAATGCCCCCTGGTACAAAACCTTTAACACTCCCCTCACATCTTTGACATCGGTATCCTTCTCACCACTGGAACCAATTTTTTGAGTCAGCAATCCACGTTCTCGCCTGTATCATTGTCCCTACATTCTAAAGAGAGTTGGTTACCTCTTTTTGTTCCAGACTGTGTTTGTTTATTTTTGAAGAGCAGCTTTTATGAGACCTAATTCACACACCATAAAATTCATCCTTTTAAAATGTGCATTTGGTGAATTTTGATGTATTCCCAGAGTTGTGCAGTGGACACCACTGTCTGATTGCAAAACATTTTTATCACCCCGTAAGAAACCGCATACCAAAATCAGCTGTTCCTTAATTTTCTATCTTCTCTCCCCCTGCCAGCCCCTGCAACCACTCTCTGTTTTTATGGATTTGCCTATCCTGGACATTTCACATAAATGGAGTCATGCACTAACGTGACATTTTTTTTTTTTTTTTTTGACTGGCTTCTTTCGCCTGGCATCACGTTTTCAAGGTTCATCCAGGTCACAGCATGTGTGCCGCCTTCACTCCTTTTTTATTGCCACATAATATTCCAGTGTATGGATATACCACATTTTGTTTACCCATTCGTTAGCTGATACACATTTGAGTCGTTTCCACTGTTTTGACCACGTTGAATAATGCTGCTATGGAACATACACGTATCAGTTTTTATGTGGACGTACGTTTGCATTTCTCTTAGTTATCTACATAGGCGTGGAATTTCTGGGTTGTGTGATACCTCTGTGTTTAGCGTTTTGAGGAAGAATCGAACTGCTTTCCCCAGCAGCTGTAACATGTTACATTCCCATCAGCAACGTGTCACGGCTCTAATTTTCCTGATTCTCATCAATGCTGGTTATTGTCTGTAATTTTGATTCTAGCTATTCTAGAGGGCATGAAGTGGTATATCATGTGGTTTTCACATGTATTTCCCTATAATGACAAATGATGTGGAGCATCTTTTCATGGACTATTGGCCCTTTGTATGCCTTCTTTGGAGAAAAGCTTAATCAAATCCTTTAGATGTTTTTTTTTGTGTTTGTTTTTGCTGTTCACAATAAAACCACTTCATGCATTGCTTTTAAAAAAATGATCTTTTAAATGTTTTCTTTTTAATAACAAAATTCACACTTATAATTGGGAGGCTATGCCCTCAAGAAAAGTTACTGAATTTATATTATAGTACCATGCTGCCTTAAAAAGAAAAAATCAGTTAGGTGACCTTTGTAAGCCTCCTTTGGGAGGCATTGATTGAAGTGGTATCAGGCTAATACTTTTTCTCAAAGAGTATATTTTTATTCAAAATAGAATAACTGAGAGAGCAGCCCATACTGTGAAATATTCTGTTAGGGCTAGAATATGTACTTCCTCTTTTCTGACAGCTAATTTGGGAAAGGGAAGAGCTTTACCTTATATTCAAGCATATACGATACAGAAAAATAGATACATAAAAACAGATGGATGGATGGATGGATGGATGGATGGATGGATGGACAAATGACTTTAAGAATGAATGAATGAATTAATTAATTAATTAAAGAAGGAAGAAGGAATGTAAGCTAGTGAGTCAGTCAATCAAGCAACCACACCAATCTATCCCTCTTTATTCTCTCTTAATTCCTGCTGAGAAAACCAGCACTGGTCTTAATTTACACTACATATAACCATATAGAAAATTATTTAAAAAACAAGTTTGCAGTTACAAGTTGGAAATACGACACTGTATTTTCTGTTGCCTGGAATATTGTTATCAACTTCCTTTAAAATGGGAGAACCTGGGGTGTCTGGTGGCTCAGTCGGTCAGACAACCGACTCTTGGCTTCTGTTTGGGTCATGATCTCATGGTTCCTGGGTTTGAGCCCCACATGGGGTTCTGTGCTCACAATGTGGAGCCTGCTAGGGATTCTCTCTCTCCCTCCCTCTCCCTCTACCTCTGCCCTTCCCCCGTCACTCTCTCTGTCTCTCAAAATAAATAAATAAACTTTAAAAATTAAAAAAAAATGGGAGACCCAGAGAGACAATATACTGGACATGGTGGAGAAACCCAAAGATACCGTAACATGATTGCAAGATTTGACTCAGGGTTGTACTACTGGAACAGTACCTTTAGGAATGTGATTTTGTTTTATTTAATATTTATTTATTTTTGAGGGAGAGAGAGAGAGAGAGAGAGAGAGCAAGCTAGTGGGGGAGGGGCAGAGAGAGGGAGACAGAGGGTCCGAAGTGGGTTCTGTAATGACAACAGAAAGTCTGACCCAGGGCTCAAACTCATGAGCCATGAGATTATGACCTGAGCTGAAGTCAGATGCTTAACCAACTGAGCCCTCCAGGCACCCCTAGGGATATGATTTTATACCAGGATTTTCTTCAGGCCTGGAGCCCATCCCTACCCTTCGTGCCAGCATGAGGACTTCAGGGTTGCTGGTGTCTTAGGCATGGGCCTGAGGCTTTTCATTCTCCTTTCTCTGGAGAATAGACTGTTCTATCCCACAAACCACACTCACCAGTGATTCATCAGCCAGTTCTACAGAAAGAGACTGCCCCTTCCAGTCTTCATCTTTGGTCCTGTCTCGAGAAGACAATATGAGCTGGAGAGGAGTACTGTGGAGTTTGGGGTGAGAGTGAGGCAAGGAAAGAGGAAGGATTGCAGAAGAGAGCACAAGAATAGAAGTATGTAGTCAGACTTATGAAGAAGTGACAGAGACATGGGTGAAGGCAGGAAGGGTGGCTTTTAAAGACTCAGACCCTGGAGGGGGAATAAGTGACCCTTAGTAATACTACTCTTTAGAAAGAACTTCATGGCAGCCACAGAAGGGCAGGTTCCCATGGTGTTTACTCTGGAGTGTGTGTGCTTGGATTTGGGGTCGGGAAGCAAGGCACAGTGAAGGTATTTGTTGCCATGTTGCCATGGCCTGAAGCTCCTGCTGCAGGGCTGGGGTGTAAAACTGCCCAGAGAGGGTGGTGGTGAGGGCTGGCCCCCAGGAAGAGCCCACTTCCTTCTCTTTTCCCTGTACATCTATGTGGGCTGGGGAGTAGGGCAGGGAGGATGGAGAGGGGCTTGGCCAGATGAGCAACAGCCATCTGTTGGGGGGAAGGTCAGAGGATGAGGCAGTGCTCAGGAATGGGGAATCTGTGAAGACAACACACACCTGGAAAGCAAGGGACACACGGGCATCTGGTTTGCCCCAATAGTACAAATAGGGTATTTCACAGGAATTATGGAACATGTAGGATATTTAGGACTAGAAAAGTCTGGTGGAGGGAAAGGAACTGGGCATTGGACAGGAGCTCGCATTCCACCATCCCCGAGCACCCCTCCTCCAGAGCTCTTGGCTGTGCCATCCATCTATTGCCAGGCCCATGTTATCTTGAGATAAACTTATTTTTCACAAGTACATGCCTTGCTAACGGAACGGTGGAAGGCAGAGGCCTTGTCTCGTGGCTCTCGGTCTCCCAATCATATTCCAGCAAATGTCAGGATGTGAAACCTGTACTCAGGAAACATTTGTTCAGATCTGAGGAGGTTTTCAGGGGGGAAAGTGCTAATTTAGAGACGGTCTCCAAAACCTGTGGGAATGAGGGGCATCAGAGGGATTCACATAAAAACAAAATGTGCAAAATCTCATCAGCTGCTAAGGGATGATGAAGGAGAGATGAGTGGGCAGAGGACTTCCTGATCCCAGGATGAACACACTTGGGGGAACATTCCCAGTGGAAGCAACCTAGCTCGTCCAGGGCTGCACAGAACAGCGCTTCTCAAGTGTCAGCACCATCGGAATCACCTAGGGGGCTTTTGAAAACACAGGTTACTAGATTCCAATTCTACAGTTGTTGATGCAGCGTGCCTGGCTTGGGCCCTAAGAATTTGCATTTCAGACAGTTTCACAGGTGCTGTTAATGCTGCTGGCCCAGGGAGCACACTTTGAGAACCACTCATGTGAAGCCAATTCTGTTACTTAGGGGTGTGTATGAGAACCAACTTCTGTCTGCAGTCAGAGTCAGGCAGCTGTTTCTTCCTCTTTAAGTTTTGCTTTGCTTTGTTCTTAACTCTACAAAAATGTTTTCATGCTCACCCTGGTGGAAATACCTACCATGTCTCCATGGGCTCCGCCATGAAGCCCCAACTTTTATCTGCCCAAGAACGCCTGGGGGGCCTGGTGGACTTTTCTAGCCTCTGGCCTTTGTCCATGGTGTTCTCTGTCAGGATTGCCTCTCCTGGGCTTCCCAAACTCCCATCTCGCAGACCCCTTCAGGCTCTAACCTGAGCACCACCTCTGCCAGGCCCTTCTCCCCAGAGCCCTCAGTCTGGCATCACCTTACCATCTTCCCTGTTCCCATAACCCTCTTTCTGACTCTGATAGGACTTTCCTTCCATCTTGCTTTACCATTGATTTTATGTGTGCCCTCTGCCTTTGTCAGTGCAAACTGCCACAACAAAATGCCATCGCTGGGTGGCTTACACAATAGACATTTATTTTCTCACAAGTCTTGGAGCCTGGAATTCTGAGATCGCGGTGCCATTTCTGGTGAGCGCCCTCTTCCTGGCTTGCAGACTGCCACCATCTTGCTGTGTCCTCTCATGGCCCTTCTTCTGCGTGTGTGTGTGTGTGTGTATGTGTGTGTGTGTGTGTGCAAGGAGAGAAGAACTCTGGTTGCTCTTCCTTTTCTCATAAGGACACTAAATCTCTCAGGTTAGGGTCCACCGTTACAACATCATTTAACCTTAATTACTTCCATAAAAACCCTATCTCTAGACACCATCATGTTACAGGCTAGGGCTCCAACATGTGGATATGGGTGGGTGGGGGGGTGGCTGATACATACATTCAGTCCATAACATCATCTTTCCTGATTAGACTATGAATCTTGGAAGACGCCTGAGTGCCCCTCTCAGTGGGTATTGTGGAGGAGGTGTTCAATCAGTGTGTGCTGGATTGCAGTGAAGGTCTGAAAAACAAACAAAAACAAACCGAGACGTGGTTGCTTTGGCCCTTACTGGCCTGTAGTTCTTGAAATGTGTATACAAAGGCTGAGACGATGGAGAGGAGAAGGCATTTGCTGAACCCCATCCATGGGATGACATGGCTGGGTGCCAGAGCTGTCGGTGGGCTCATCAGCCTTGAAAATAATTTGATTACTAATCTGTATCACTCAGGGAACTGCCACCCCCAGAGCTGTATTAAGAATGTTTTCCTCAGGCAAAAATGTGCTGCCTTTGGCATCCATGTCAGGCTCAGGAATCTCATTCTATGATTGATCTCCCTTTTTTCTTCTCCTTCCTGTACTTCTTCCAGATTCTCTTCCTTCCAGATCTCTCAGTTGATACACAGCCAAGCCCTTACCCTGCCCTCTCCAACACTCAAATAACCTCCAAGCATAGTTTCTTTCTCCCAAGACCGCCTTTTAGTTCTTGCTTTTAACCTCATTTCTCTCCAATGAAGCCACCAGGCTAATTGTGTCCCCCGACTTTAGGACTTCACAGAATCATAGAAGCTCCAAGGAACTCAGGTATATCTCTGGGAACTCCGGTCCTTTGCCATTTATCTATAGCTATTTAATGACAAGGTCACCCTGGAGGAGACCCACAGCTCCCAGAATGTGCCTTGAACAGCTCATAGCTTATTTTCACAAAGGTGCTCTTGATAACCCCCTCTCCAACCTCTACCATATCCATTAATCTTGTTGCCTGCCTTCTGGCCTTCTTCTGTGTGTGTGTGTGTGTGTGTGTGTGTGTGTGTGTGTGTGTGTGTTGCTCTGAGTCCTGTGACTCAGAAAGGAAAATGTCCTAAGGTTGGAGAGAGGACTCCAGGACTCAGTTCTTGATCCCACCTTTCACTTTCCAGGAAAATGACAAGCACCTCAGCTTACTATTTTGTGTGCGGTTCCCCAACTCCTTATTCTTCCCTCACCCTCTCCTCTCCTACCACCACAAGCTTGGGCCTGATATGATTGCTCCTTTGAATATGGAGCAATCCAGTCTCCCAGTGGAGGCAGAGGAACATCCGGCTTACACACAAACAATTCACAATCTATCAGCAGGCAGTGTAATGGTTAGGAGCCAGCACTCAAACTCAAGGTGTGGCTCCTTACTTCCCAGCCTCATGGCCTCGAGCACAAGCACATTCTTAACCCCTCGAATCCTCAGCTTTCCTGCATGCCAAATGGCAATAATAATAGTGCTTTCCTTAAAGAGATACTGCAACGATTACAAGGAGATCACGTATTGATGTACAGAAAACACTCAGCATTTGTGTGTGGCACATAATAAGCATCAATACACTCACCAGATATTATCAAGACAGAAATATGTGTAACTGCAGTTTCATACAGGGCCCCTGCCCCTTGTCTTCCAGTCAGGCTTAGGACGGAGACACTGCTCCATAGCCCGTGGCAGGTGGCCCAAGGTTCTGCCCCAAACTCTCTGCCGGACCAGTTCTGGACTCCCTGCCTTGTGCTTCTCATCACCTCTGTGCTGCCAGATCTTATTTGCTCACATCACCCCAAGGCACAGAACTCAGTGCCTTCACCAATCACCCTGAGAAGTCTAACCACACAGGACTGGCAGAATTGGAAAGAGAGGAACAGTGTTCTGAAGAGGGTCCAATCCTGCAGCATTCCACTTTCTCTGGTCTCCTCCCAGTCCTCCTTCCTGTCCTTTTTCTCTCCTTTTCTGGAGCAATGACAAAATACCTGCCCAGACTCCTTAAGCCTCATTCCCTAATTGCAGTGAGTTAGTGGAGTGCTATCCTGGTTCATGTGGGCTGCTATAACAAAATACCACAGACCGGGTGACTTATAAACAACAGACATTTATTCCTTACAGTTCTAGAGGCTGAAAGTCCAAGATCAAGGCACCAACAGGTTCAGTGTCTGGTGAGGGCTCACTTCCTGGTTCATAGACAGTCTTCTTTGGCTGTGTCCTCACGTGGTAGAAGGAGTGAGGGAGCTGTCTGAGGTCCCTTTTATAAGGTGATAACCCCATTCATAAGGGCTCCACTGGCATGACCTAATCACCTTCTAAAGGCCCCACCTCTTAATACCACCCCCTTAGGGGTTAGAATTTTAACAGGAATTTAGGGGGAGCACAAACATTCAGACCATAGTGGGCATATTCCTAAATAAATACAGTTTTCTTCCTGGAGGAATTCTGTTACTCTCTCCTAAGGGAAAAGAAACTTCATCATCTTTGACACAGGTTAAAAGAAAGATGCTACATCCTTGGGACAGGACTGCCCATGTTGATATCTGAGTAAGCATGGTGAAAATGGGGAGCTGCCTACCACTGAGGGGACAGTGTGGCTATTCTGCATGAAGGTTTTAATGGCATGAAGAATAAGGATTGCAAAACAAATGCCTGTTTCCCTGCAAAGACAAACTAGCTCAGGGCTGGGTTTTAACTGCTTGTGAGGGAAGCCGTTGCTCTCCCCAAACTGCAGGCCTGACCTCCTGACAATGGGGTGTAGCCAGCACTACACTGACTTTCAGATCCAACCAAGAGAGGTGGATAAATTCTATTACACACAGTTGAATCAGCTTTGAAAAATAAGCAGAACCTATGATGCGTACATGGGAAGATGAGTCACGTGAAAACACATCCACAGCTCCCCAGGAGCTTGTGAGCCTGGGGGCACACTGAGAGTTCCGGGTTATGGTGGCCAACTTTGAGAACCAAGAGAGGCTCATACCAATGACTGTAGCATGACTGATCTGTCTCTCACCAAAGGTGTCCAAACTTGGTCCCCAAACTGAGGTTCACTTCTCACACCTTTGCCAGGAGAGCTGTGTACTCTCAGCCCTCAGTGGCTTGGGCAGTCTCTGGCATCCAGTAGGTTCTCCACATATCTTTAAAAATCCATTAAGCATGTCAAGGCACCTGGGTGGCTCAGTTGGTTAAGTGTCCGACTGATTTCAGCCCAGGTCATGATCTCATGGTCTGTTAGATCAAGCCCCGCGTCGGACTCTGCACTGACAGCATGGACCATGCTTGAGATTCTCTCTCTCCCTCTCTCTATACCCCACCCCCCTCTCAAAATAAATAAATAAACATTAAAAAAAAATTTAAGCCATAAAGCATGTCATTAAGTGCAGTTCACTGTGATCTGGAAGCTGGAGGACCTGATTCAGCTACAAGTCTAGTCACTCAAGATCATGGTAGGTGTTATAGGTAGTTTGCATTTCCCATTTACATAGAGGGAAGAAAGCCCAAGAAAGAGGTTCTGTGGATCCTTATCTTTGCTTTGTTCTCATAGAACTACTTGCTCTCTGTTGACCATGATGCTGTGTGTAATGGAAGAGTGATGGGGAGTCTCCTTTGATCACAGAAAAGTGGAGCATCCCAAAGGACCAGACATGCCTCCACAAACAGTGAATAGACAATGATTTGGGGAAGCAAGTGGACAGCTGAAGTGGTCTAGTCCAAATTCCTTATGGAGAAGGGTCTTCTTTTCTTTGGGCACCTGTGGACAATATCTCACACAGAGAACTCATCGTTGTTAGAAAACTCAGATTGCTAGAAGGCTCTTCCTTTCACTGAGCTGAGCTATGATCTCTGTCTAAAACTCACTCACTGGTGCTAGAACTGTCCTCTGCAACATCCCAGAATAATGACTGGTTTCCAGTATGATGGCCCTCAAAGAGAAGGACCACCTACCCATTATTTTCTGATCCAGGCTCAACATAAAGAGTGAGATTTCCTTCTATCTTGAATGACATGGGTTTCAGAGGCCCTGCCCTCTGGCTCTCCACTTCTGCATTAATGATTTTATCACCATCTTAAAATGTCATGGTCAGCAGTAGACATAACAATTCCACAAGAAACAAGACCCCTTAGCTATAATTCCTAGCCTCTTCATCACTGTGGGTTCCTATCTTTCCACTCTCCAAATGGGCCTTTTGTTTAGAAATATTTTGCTAATTAAACTGACTATATAGAACCCATCTACAAATAAGTTTGAATTCCTTGGCCTGGCTTTCATGGTCCCAAGATTCTTCTGCATTTTGTCTCTGGCCTCCTCTACTCTCAGCCTTGCTTCTCATCATTCTTGTGTTAGTCAGCTTGGGCTGTTATAACAAATACCACCAACTAGGTGGCTTCAACATCAGACATTTATTTTCTCACAGTTCTAGAGGCTGGAAGTCCAAGATCAAAGTGTTGACAAGGTGGGTTTCTTCTAAGGTCTCTCTCCTTGGTTTGTAGATGGCTGTCTTCTTCCTGTGTCCTCACATCATCTGTTCATTCATGTCTCTGCTAATTTCTTATAAGGGCACCAGTCATACTGGCTTAGGGTCCACCCTAATAACTTTATTTTACCTATCTTCAAATACAGTCACATTCTGAGGTACTGGGGGTTAGGACTTGTACTGTGTATGAATTTTGGCACAACAGAAATCAGTCCGTAACATTCTATCTTACCTTCGTATAGTTAAGCTGGTTTTACCTCATCTGCTCAGAACATACCCTTTATTTTCATCTCTCATGCCTTTGTTCTTGCTGCCTCTTGCCTTGTCTCTCCTCTTTCTCTTTCAAGGTCATTCTTCCAAGAGTCTCTCATGCCAAGTGGTTGTCCAGACTGCTTAGGTACCCACAGAGATGGAGAATCTCCCTTCTCCCAAACCAACCCATTCAGCTTGCTTCAGTAACATTCTACCCTAGCAATGCAGACCTCAAAAGGCCTCAGATTTCAAACACACCTAAGGTGCTTCTCCTTCCAATTCATATAAAATCATCTCCAGATAAATAAAATTATCTCTAGATAAAATGAGCACTGAGTAGCTTATGGGGGAAAAAGCCCTGAAATATCCTGGAAGTTGAAAACAAGTGAAACTAGATGCCTGAAACCTACATACTCTGAGGTACTGTTCTTAGGAACAGTTTTCAACAGAACTTGGTCCTCTTCCTATGTTGTGAATACTCAAGATGTTTCTTCATTTGCTTCATACTACAATTGAGTAGTATTGCAATTTCCTCCTTGTTCCCTCTGCAGGATAGGGCTCTTCTTAACCTCACCTGCCAAGATCTTGCAGTCACAACAAAATCAACAAGCCTACTTTTTTTCCACTCCACTCTGCAGCTCTTCCCCAGCATGCACACACTCTGCCACACACACCTCCTAGAGCTTCAGCCTTGCACATGGCTTAATGCTGTTGCTTAGCAACCAGTAAGGGAAGTGTGATCACACCTCCCAGCACTGTCCATGGAGCACTGCAGACAATACAAACAGTTCCCTGGCTTCTCTCTGCAACTGAGGAAGGTAACTTCAGAGGTGGCCAGCATTATGCTCCAGAGATATTGGCTCATCATCCGGGGGCCCAAATTGGTTGCTGCTTAGCTTTTACTTGGCATTGGGTAATGTCTTTGTGGGGGCGGCTGGGTAGGTGGTTCTTGAAGGGCCGGATCTCTCTGCTTGCACTTGTTCTCAGGATGCCTGTGATGCAGGCAGGGCAGCTTGCAGAATCCTCTCGGCTCCCACGCAGCCCTGCCCTGCACCAAGCCTGCATCCCCTCTCCCAGCCGCCGCGTTCCCTGCAGCCTCTTCCATTTGGAAGTTGTTCTTCAATGTTCTGGCACTGCCCTGCCCACCCTTTCCTACTTAGCCCTCTTGTTCTTCCAGTCCCTGGGCCCCTCTGCCTTTCAGATGCTCCTCCATGCTGCTGGATGGCCCAGCTCCTCCGATCAGCCATGTCCCTGCCCCACCTCTGTCCTTTCCATTCCTTCCACCCTAGCCATAAACTGCTAGGCCAGATGCCACATAAGTGCACTGAGGCCCATCTCTTGATCTTTATTGGTGTCCTGATCAGAAACTGGATGGTTGTGGCTTGGCATCCCCGGGTGTCATATAACATGAAACAGTCTGCAGTCTGTAGACATATATCCCAATTCCAGATCCCATCTTTTTTTCATTCTGTGATCCAGGTCAAGTTTCTTCAACCCAAGTGTTTTTTTCCTATGAAGACTAGAATATTTGCCTCACTGAGCTATTATGACAGTTACGTGAAGTAATCAATAGAAAGAACCCAGAAAAATGTGAAATGTGTATTTGGAGTGCTGAAGGCCTATGGTCGAACTCTTCATTCTTCCCTGGGACCTGCCTCTTTCTCAAGTAAAAACCAGCAAGTTGGCTTTGGATTCTCAAGAGGCAGTGCCATGCAACAACAAGAATGCTAGGTACTCAGTACCTCTGATCTTGGGTCCTGCACTCAACAACCTTGAAATTTCTTTTGTTCCCCTGTAAAATGGAGCAAAGAACTTGTCTAATGCACAGAGTTGTCTAATGCACAGAGTTGTAGTAAAGCTCCAAGGCTTAAAAATATGTGTCAGTATCTTTTACACATGTCAAAGTGTTTTACACATTATAGACATAGGAATGAATTATCTTGGACAAAACTGGTCCCATTTCTTCCCCTGTCAAATGGAGGAGTTAGATTCCAAAATGTCTAAAACACCCTTGAAGACCTAAAATTGTAGCAAACTGAGAGATGACAGTCACTTGCCCTCCAAAGACCTCAGTGGACAGAACTAAAGCCCTCTTCAAAGAGAATACGTGTCTTATGACTATAAGAATACATTGCCATAATACTTCTACTACCTTGTCCCTGGAGCCCCATGACCAAGATGGCTGATCATCTGTTAGTCAAAACCTCAGCCCAGGAATGTTCTAGAGGCTTCTTCTAGTTCTGGCTTGGGAATGCATATAGCTCTGTCCTTTCAATAAGGAAAACAAATGAGTCAGAACTTGCCCAAGCCGTGATAGAGGTACTGGGGAAGCAATCACTGGTGTAAGTGTTCGAAGTTTATGTCATGGATACTTCTATGGTGGTTACGTGTTTACAGGTGGCCTGGAAAAGAGCTGACTTTGCAAACAGGATAGCTGAAGCAAGCAATATTAGAGTGTGTAACATCAGTAATTTACGAGTAAGTTAAATGAAAGTGTGACCAACAAGTAGAATTTGGATATGATGGAAATCTTGAAGACTGGGAGTCTCACTGAGGATGAACAAGCATTTCAGGCACATTGGCATTCTCTTCAGTAAGGCTCTTCCAGGCCATCATAGGGGTCTCCTTATAAAGGGGGTGTCAACAGGAAAGATGGGTGATGCCAGCAGCTCTCGAGGCTCTGGCTTTGCTTGGAAGATCTATTTCCAAACCCTCTGGGGAGAGGTGTGCACCTTCATTCAGGGAATTCACTGTTACCCACCCTCGAATCCCATAAGTTCAAGGCAAAGATGACTAGAGCCTTCTATTATCTGTTAAAAAGTTGGAACTCCTGCTTCATAATGAAGTTGCAAGAGGTCAGATACAAGACAATGTTTAAACATATCACCACTAACGTCTTAAAAATATAAGTCTTTGATGGGGAAGCACTGGGGAGACAGTTTTGATCTATGTTATTTCTGGACCCATGGACTAATTAGTCACAGAATCAGAGAATGTTAAGCCAGTGGGACCTTGGCAATCACACAGTCTAACTGTTTTGTTAACAAATGAGAAAATAGTTCACAACATATTAATAGTGGTTAATTTGGGTTTGTGGAAATGTGGGTAATTGTTATTTTCTCAATTGTTCTTTTTTTTTTTTTTTTTTTTTTTTTTTTACTTTTCGAATAAAAATATAGACATAAGAAAACAGGAAAGTGACTTGTCTAAGGTCCTGTAGCCATGTAGAGGCAGAACTTGCTTCACTCCCAAAACCATTGATTTTTTTTTGTCCTCTGATTGTCCCTGGGGCATTCTATCTGTGGCTAGGACTAAGTTTCCAAAAAGATCTTTGGCAATAAGAATACAATCATGCTGCTTATCATCTTCACAGTTTAAACCTTAACTTTGAATTACCAATAGTTTACCTTTCCAGGATAATTTCATAAAGATTTTTCTCTTAATCAAACCTGGACTTATTCTAGGGGAAAGTTAAAAATAAAATGTTGGTTGTAGGGGAGCCCAGGGGGCCCAGTTGGCTGAGCATCCGACTCTTGATTGTGGCTCAGGTCGTGGGATCCAGCCCCACACCAAGCCCTGAGTCAGAGGTTCTCTCTCTCTCCCTCTGTCCCTCTCCCTGACTCTCTCTAAATTTTTTTTTTTTAAATGCTGGTTGTAAGCAAATCTCTCAAAACACACCTGGTTCTATAGAGTTAAAACCACCCACTAAAGGATAATGTGAAAATGGAACCTGTGTTTGATTTTCTTAACCCACATCCCACGTAGCCCATCCACAGGAGGAAAGAGAAACACTGTTAATGGAGTGGTAAAAGCAGTGTGAATGCCATCCCCCGCAGAGGCTCCTGTGTACAGCTTTTGTTCTTGTGGTCTCTTCAATAAATATGACTCAGTGTGCTGTTTGGGCCCCACTTCCCCTGGGCAGGGAGCTGACAGCAGTGCTCTGCTGTGCCTGTCATGGGTGACTCAGGGGGCCTGCTTGAGGCCCCTCTGGTCCAGCCACCTACTTCCCCCCCGGCTGACCACGTTCCCTCTGCTCTTCTGAACACTGAGATTCCTCACCCTTCCCAGCTTGCAACGTGCTCACCAATTAATATGGCTTGTGGCTTCCCACTGCTCCATTCTTTTTAAAAAGTGCCCTACGCTTATCTTGACAAATTGCCAAAGCGCCTTTTTCATGCACCCACTCAGCAATAGAATTCGTAGTCTCCACCATAGGCATAATACACAGAAGGCCAAGTAAAGGTCAGAATGTGTTCCTGTGAACAACAAATCGGAAGACGGGAAAGGCCTCTCTTCTTCTAAATGCTTGTTAGAGCAAGAATATTGTATACTTCATGTGTATAGGGGATGGATCTGGGCCAGCCCACACTTGTGAACTTGTTTTGACTGTAAAGCATCAAGATAGGAGCTTTAATTTATTTGGATGCACATTATTTTGATGCATGTTATTCAAGGGGATGGTAAAATGCCACAGCATTTTCTAGAACAAGAACAACAGAAAGCATTGAATAAGGAGCATGGGGTCTCCTTTCCTAAGCCAGTTGAGCCACTGTCACCTCAAGGAGATAGAGAAGCAGTGAACCGCATGCTCGTGGGATTACTGATCTAGTCTCAGGATTAAGTGGGATTTAATTCCACAAATACTGACTTAGCATCCACTACAGAAGAGGCCCAGAGGTCTATAGCACAGAGTTGCCATGGCCTACACATCAATGGGGTTGTTGGTGTTGGAGGTTGTGTGCTATAAGATGCCAAAGATAAAGGCAGTGGGGCAGATGGAGAGCTACTGCATAAAGCCGGTGAGTCACCCTCAGTTTGGAGGATGGTGTGCCCTGTCCAGGAAAGTGGACTCCTTAGAAGCAGTGTCTGTTGCTTGCCAATCTGCTGTAGGATTTTTTTTCCCCCTCCTTGTCTTTTCATCTCATGGGATAGGAAGGGCCCAGTTTGGTCTAGTTGTACATGTTGACCTATGCATACGGGTAGGCAGAGCTCCTAACTCATTCACTCACAAGTGCTCTCTCTCCCTCACCGCCCCCCCCCCCCGCCCCAACACACACATATACACACGATCATACTTTGGTCACCACAACACATCCCTGTATCTACCCTATGATGGCAGTTCAGACCAAGACCCATGCTGAGACAAATGAGGCCCCTTAGTGATAGGATGGGCCTGAGGGGAGGAAAGGCTACTCTGAGGGGCATGATTTCCCTGCTATCCAGATGCTTAATGATCATTAAACCTTATCAGCCACTTAGATCTAAGAGTGGCTTAGTTAACAATATCAACAGGAAAGAGCCTGCTAGTGAGAATGAAATGAGAAGTGTCACCCACCTGTTATTGTCCTAGTGCATAGTCTTGTGGTTGCAGATGACAGAAACCCAGAGGGGATACACTGGCTCATGTCCCCATACTAAGGGAAGAATAAGGAAGCAGCTGCACTCAGGAACAACTGGAACTGGGAATTTAGACATGGCCAAGTGTCTCCAGGTCTGCCCTTTTGCCTTTCTGGCCCTTGCCTCATGTTGGCTTCATCTTTCAGAACAACTTCTGCAAAAGGCAGGAAGCAGAGCTGCTAATTGCTTCCAGGATCTCACCTACAGCCTTCTTACGCACCAGAGAAAGCCTGTTTCCGTAGGCTAATGTTTTAAAAAATGCAAAAGAAGAACTTGGATCAGTCTGGCTAAGATCTTGTGTCCATTTCTGGACCAATCTCCCCAACCCATGCCAAGAGGGTGGGGTGCCATGTTTGCCCCAGCTTGGGCAATGTGTCCCATGCTGTGATCCAGACCAGGGGGAAAAGATAAAAGAAATGGCCTACCATGATGGGCAGCCTGTAATAAATCACTTGGTTTCTGTAGAAGAAGGAATAGTTCCCTGCAAAGACAGTGAGTGAAATTCTCTGAGAAAGGGGGAGGAGGCATTGCAGGCTGACAGTGAAGGACACCTGCCGTCAATTTGTGAGCTTTGGTCCTGTAGCAGCTTGTGCTCCGTGGCTAGCAGGTGTGCCTGTTAGGAGCCCTGTTACACTTGAGAATTGGAGGGAAATGGTGACATCTGTAGTGCTTGGGAACTGACAAGGTATGATTATATTATGGCTGGAACTAGATAAAACTTTGCAGAGAGAACAGGCAACAAGGTCATGAGTTACATGTCAATAAATCATTTCCATACTGCTGGACTGTTTGACAATAGTTATTATATGAAAGAGATAGCTGAGCTTGACTTCCTGGCCATGCTGTCCTGCTTGTAGAATTCAAAAGGAGAATTTGTGTGGGTACTGGTTTTTCTTTCTTGGGCTCGAGCGCAGTGTTAATATCAGTGACAGTCTTCCCACAGAATCATCCCTGATTTTCAAGAATGGTATTTTTATTGTACTGCATATACCTAAAATTGAAAACTCGCCTTGCTGTTCAGTCTTGAGTGAATGGTGTTCTTAGAGTAAATGGCTATTTTTTTATTCTGCCTCTTAACGCTTCAGATGCTACTTTTGTTCAAAAAGAGTCTCAGTGCTTTAATACTCAGCAGGTGGGTGCATACTAATGGCCCCCCAAAGATGTACCTGTCCCAGTCCAAAAGGCTGCGAATATGTTAACTTACATGGCAAAAGAGTCATTGCAGATGTGATTGAAGGTAAGGATCTTGAGAGAGGGAGATATCTGAGATTATCTGGGAAGGTGATGTGACACAGAAGGAAATGTGACAAGAGAAGCAGAAGTCACAGAGAGAGAGTTGAAGGTGATTTTCTGTTGAATTTGAAGGTGGAGGAAGGGGCCATGAGCTGGTGAATGCAAACAGTCTCTAGAAGCTGTAAAAGACAAGGAAAAGGATTCTTCCCTAGAGCCTCCAGAAGGAACACAGCCCTGCTGGTACCTTAATTTTAGGTCTCTGACCTCCTGAACTGTATGATAAATTTGTGTTATTTTTAGCCACTAAGCTTATGATAGTTTGTTACAGGAGCAGTAGGAGACTAATAGAACTACCTTTCTGGAAAGCAACTTGGCAACATGTCCTGGGAAATATAAAAGATTGCATATAAAAAATATGCCTTCTGACTCCATCATTCTCCTTCTAGGGCTGTCTCCTCTGAAACAATCAGATATGCAGAAATGCCCTTACTTATTAAGATGTCCTTTATGGTATTATCTCTGATAGCAAAATCTGGGAACCACCTGAGGGCCCTTCTGGTGGCCTTATCTTTATTAGAGTTACAACAGTGTTTGAGTAAGAAATATAGCCCTCTGGATGATGGCCATCCTCCTTTATGACATTGTTATAGGAACATGTTGTAACCACAGGAAGGGATGGCCTGTGTTAGAAAATGACCATGACTGTGAGAAAGAAAGAAAGAAAGAAAGAAAGAAGAAAGAAAGAAAGAAAGAAAGATGCCATGGTGACAACCTTGCTGTTGATCTACTGATTCAATGATGTTTATTGAGCATACTGGTCCTGAGCCAGAGCTGAGGATATAGAAGCAAAAGACACACAAGGATTATGGAGAGCTGCGGGGGCTTGGCCCAGGAGATGGTTATCGATGCAAACACTTCTCAGAAAAGGTGATATTCTGCTTAAAACTTGAAGGATCAGTAGGAATGAGCCACAGCCAAAAAGTCAATTCATGGACTGCAGTTCTTTCCACATTCTGGGCATGCACATCCCTGAAAGTGGAGGTAGATCCTGGCTGCTCCCTGGGAATTCTAAAGACACTACTACTTCAAATAGGACTAGCCACCCTTTTGTGAAAGAGCTCCAATGAACAGTCAAAAACTGGAAACAACTCAGATGTTCTACAGTGGGTAACTGGTATATCCATACAATGAAATATTACTCGGCAATACAAAGGAATGGACTATGGATGGATGGATCTCAAGGGCATTGTGCGTGGTGAAAAAAGTCAGGCTTCCAAGGCTTCCATTTATGTAACATTATTAAAATGAAACTATAGAGATGAAGAACACATTAGTAGTTGCAGAGGTAGGGGGGCAAGTGTGACCATCAAGGGAATTCTTTCATGGTGGTTGAAACATTCTGTATCTTTAATGTGGAGGTAGTTACACAGCCATATACATGAAGTAAGATGGCATAGAACTATGCACACACACACACACACACACACACACACAAACGTGGTGAAAATGGAATTAGGTCTGTCATCTCATCCCAGTATTATAGCAATGTCAATTTCCTGGTTTTGATATTTTGCTGCAGCACGATGGGAAGATGGGTCAAGAGTACAGGGCACTCTGTGTGCTATTTTTCACAACTTCCTGTGAGTTTATAATTATTTCAAAATAGAGTTAAAAATAGCTACAGACAAAAATTCCTCTGCCTGGTGACACTTTTGCTGTCCCCAAGAATTTTCTTACCACTCAATGGTTACAGGTCAGTTTCAAATGGTGTTTAAATACCTCAGTTTCCTCCAGCATTCTAGACACCAGCTAGCTAATGGCCACGTGGTGTAGGGAGGCGATGCTAGTTGCTGACCACAGAGGATGTCCCCCCAAATCTCCAGTGCATTGGACCACCCTGTGCCTGCCTTCTCCATCAGCAGCTATCAGAAGTATCACTGCCCAACCACAAGCCTGTGAGGAAATTGTCTGTGTTTGCAGGACATCCTGGATATGTTGTAAGAGCCTGGCTTTCTCCTTTCTCCTTTGCCAGCTCTGGATGAAGAAGGGGAAATGGCCAGTGGACAGGCTGGAGAACGGAGAAGGCTTTGTTGGAGGAGGGGAGTTTTGGGTGGAGTTAGGAGACAGATAGCCAAGATTGAGGGAGATGGTAGACTAGGTGGTCTGGCATAATGGGGAAGCCCAGGCTGGGAGTATCTGAATTCATTCACCTAGTCAGTAAGTGTCTTTGTTTCTTCAGGCTGCTGTAACAAAAGTACCATACACATGGCTTAAACAGCAGACATTTATTTCTCACAGTTCTGGAGGCTGGAAGTCCAAGAACAAAGTGCCAGCAGATTCTGTCTGGTGAGAGATCGCTTCCTGGTTCATTGATGGTCTTCTTTGACTGTGTCCTTACACAGTGGAAGGGGTGAGGGAGCTGTCTGGGGTCTCCTTTAGGAGAACACTAACTTTATTCATGAGGGCTCCACCTTCATGACCTGATCAACTCCCAAAGGCCCCACTTCATAATACCAACCCCCTTGGGGGGTTAGGACTTCAACATATGAATTTTGGGGGAATTCAAACATTCAGTCTATAGCAGCAGGTATTTATGAAGTACCTCATCTCTGCTAGGCCTAGTTTTACATACTGGGGTTACAGGGTAAAAAAACAGTCCCTGGATTTATGGAGATTATATTAGAAGGTCTGAATTCAATCTCTATTGCTCACTAGTCTTGTGACCTCTGAAAAGTTACTAAACACCTTTGAATTTTGGTTTCTTCTCTGTGAATTGCAGTTACTAATCCAACCTCTTTGGATTTCTGAGGTTGCATAAGATGGTGCATAAGTGCCTAGCATGATGTTTTAAATGTAGTGGATGCTCAGTTTTTCCGTTAGTTCTTATTGTCCTCTCTCTTTGCTCACCATCTATGTAGAATGCTTATAACCATCTGGATCCTGTCAAGGCAGCATCGGGCTGTAGACATGGCTGAGTTTTGTAGGTTCTGTTGAATTGAATGTAGGGGTACCTGCATAGTTCTGTAGTGTTCAGTTCAAGTGACGTTGGGAAAGAAAGAATTCTTTTTATAGTTCTGTTAATTTTTGCTTTATGTTTTGAATTCTTTGTGTTTGGGTGTACTTAGTATTATACCTCCTCAGTGAATTTTTCCCTTTTAAAAGTCATTTCCTTATTATCATATTTTTAACTTTTTTTCAAATTTAGTCTGTTACCTTATGTATCTATATCAACTCTCTTTCATTTAGTAATTGTCTGGTTTATACTTTTCTACCTACTTATTTTCAACTTTTCTATGTCCTAATGTTTTAGGTTTGTTTTTTTGTAAACTACATACAGCTGGATAAAAAAAAAATGAGCCTAAAGGTGTTTGTCTTTTAATATGTCAATTTAAACTTTTTAAAATATATTAAGCCTCTAATGTTTAGCACATTTTTGCTATATTGTTTATAGTTGCCTTTTTCCTACCTTTTGCCCCTCATGAGATTATGTCCTTCTTTTTTACCCTCTGGATTTAGAAGTTATATATTACAATTTTATTATTTTAATTGTTTTACTCATTTTTAACATTCTTGAAAATTTCTCATTGATCACTGTTGTTACCCTTCTCCCCAAAGTGGAAAGACCTCATGACACTCTGACTGTAATCCTTTTCCTTCCATTTTCCAAACTACCTTCGACTCGTGTTTTAGTGTTAACAACTTTTCAATAGCCCCCTCCCCAACTTAGCCATTAGGATTATTATCTTGGACTTCTTGTGCTATTTTTTTTCTCTATTTAAGTATTTCAAATTTACTTTGTATGGTCCTGAATTATTCTACTAGCTTTGGTTCTTGATTTTCTAATCTATAATTTGCATCTGCTGAACCTCCCTCAGCATTGGTTATCTGCCTGCGTAGTTTGCAATTTTGAATTGTATGTATGTGTATGTGAGGGGGCAAGGGATCCCATGTATCTCTGATTAAGCAAGTGTCCTACAGAGTTTTGCTTTTTCAGAGGAAAAATCTGAATCATTTGTTACCATTTCTGGATTTGTTTTTATTTGAATTACTTGGATTGGAATTCACATCCCACATATGTACAATGGCAAAGGTTTGGGTTTTCAGTTTCCTTCTTTTTTTAACTGGGCCCTGCTGGAAGTGAAACTTTCTCACCTCCGAGGGCCAGTGAGTGATATTTCTGGTGCCCTTCTCATAATCACATAATCAAGGCAGCTATTCATTCTCTGGGCTCAGCCCCTGCCTCTCAAGGATCTGAAGCTGGATGACATCACCCACACGAACATTAACCCCCAACCCCAGTTCCTGGGGTGTCCACAACTTTAGCTGCCACTCCGTGTTCTGTACATGAGCCCCCTCTATTTCTGAGACCCAAGAATTTACTCTTTCCAGCTTGGGTGGAATTAAGATTATTTTTGTTATGTTTTATACAGCATTTCTACACGTTTGGAGAAGGATGGACCTAGGCCACATTAGGTCAATTTCTCACCATTACCATAAACCACACACTCACACCTTCTTACACACAATAAGAAATGAAGGTCACTTTCATTTTATCAATCAGTAAATGTCATTAAGTCAACTAGATTCTAGGGCTACAGTGCTCAGTAAAGAAACTCCATCTTCCCCGCCCTCCTAGAACTTAGCATCCAAAGAGAGAGGCCAACTTGAATCAGGTCGTCTAAAGAATAAATGTACATTTGCAACTCTGGCCAATGCTGCTAAGGAAGGGCACATTGTTCTAAGGCAGTGGATGTTCCAGATGGGGCCTGACTTAGCAGTAAGGAATGAAGAAGCCAAGATATCACAAAGGCCAGAGGACAGCCTAAAGAGGAGTTGATTGCAAGGGGCAGGCTTGTCACCAGGGCCCTCCCTGACCCCCGACCTTGGTCGTGTGAGCCTGGTGATCTGGGAGCCAACTTTCTCCCTGACCAGGTAGCAGGAGATCAGCATGATTAAAGCCTGCAGACTACAGAGGCGGGGGGTAAATATGGGGGTGGGTGGAGGGGGCAGGATTTCCCCTGGCAGGATGCCCTAAAATGCTGTGAACCACCTCAAAAATGATGCCATGTATGCTATGAAATTAAAAAAAAAAAAAAGGATGTGAGAAACTTGTGCGAAGGCCATTTTACCTTGTATATTTTGACTAGCAGGAAGGAGAAAACAAGGTCAGAAACAATGCCCTCTGGGGCATTTCTTCTTCTTCCAGATGATAATCAGGGAAAAAAACGGGGGGCCCTAGATTATTCTTGAAGCAAAACTTTTGGCCATTTAAATAGTGAGTGGAGTGTTGAAGGGTGTGGAGGATTTGGCTTTTGAAAGGAAAGAGCTCCGGGCTGGGGGAGCCAGGGGGCCAGCTTTCCCTCAGACTGCCGGGTGAAAGCCAGGCCCCTGCTCTGTAAAATTAGGAGGTTGCACTAAGGGAACTAGAAGGACCCTTCCATCTCTGACATCCCAGATGGACTTCCTAGGAAAGATGGGGTACCCGTGAGGCCCCCATTGCCCTGCATTTCCAGAGTTCCCAATGAGCTACAGTCCCTTGTGCCTCTATACCCAGATTTCCCAGGCTTTGGAGCAACCCTCCTGCCACTGATAACACCCATGATCCAATGCCCTCCATCAGGAATTTCTCTCATCCTCACATCCATCTCTGCAGCCAGTTCTGCCCAGTTGTGCCAAGAAAATGCAGTCTCTGCTCACAAAAACAAGGAGCTGAGTGTGTGCCTATTTGGTGTTTACTAACTGCCTGGATCCGGGTAGTAAGAAGGGGAAGCCCTGTTCTCTGTTTGGAACTTCCTCTTATGGACACAGATTGTGGTCCAATCCCTGGCAGCCTGTTCTAATCCCGGTCAAGCCCTGAGCTTCTATCAATTTGCTGACCCAGTTCATCATCCTGGAGGCGGGACCAGTGGACTTGAAAAGTTAGAGCCTGTGGCTGTGCCTGGAGCTGGTCTGCCCAGGGGCTCATCCCTCCTCCCCTCTCTCACCCTCCTCTGAGCCAACCTGGTCTCTCTTCTCTACTTCCTGGGCGTGATTCACCCTGGGGCTCCCTGTCGGCAAGCATGGCAGGTATGTGTCATTTCCTTATGCTGGTGAGATCCAGTGCTCTCCTCTTCTCACCCTGTGACTCCTCTAGTCTGATTGAAAAGAACTAAAAGTGCTGGATCCTCAAGCCCACAGCAGCATCCTAATGGGGGTTTATTGTTGGGGTGAATTTATCACCTGTGTAAGGCTTTCTGCATTTTCACAGAGAGATTTAGGAGGAGCTGGGGACTGGTACAGTCTGTCTCATCCTGTTTTCTGCCACCCCCGCTGCTGTCCCCCAGAACTGTTCTGCTCTCCCCTCACCTTCCCCCCATGGATGCTTCCTTGGGGGTGCTCTAGCCTTACAGGTAACCTCTTTGCAGCAGCCTGCCCTTCCCTGGGGAGACTGGTGGGAGGACACCAAGCCTGGGATTGGACAGGAGGGACCCCATCCTAAGGCCATCGCCGTCATCCTGGTCAGTGCCTCTCTGTCAGACCAGGATGAGAGTTAGTGGCAGGCATAGCCATTCCCATGTGAAATCTAGAACCACTAGGTGGAAATGAGGTTCAATAAGTGCTGGCATGTCACTGCTGTGCCAACACTGACCCACTTTAGTGACAGAGCACACCCACGATGCTCACATGGCTGGAGTTTGGGAATCCTTATGATATCAGCCCCCAACACAGTTCACTGGAGGATAGCAGCCACTCCTGGTCCCCTCGGGGCAGAAAATGGGAAAAATTGCAGAGTATCCTACTGGCCCTGGGAAAATCTCCGTACTGGGGAAGGGACAAGGATAAGGGCCAGCGCATTCCATCAGGCCATGGTGCTTCTGTGGTCTTGGACCCTCAACTATGAGGTCCTGCTGGAACTAGTGGGACAGAGCTTGCTGGTTATGCCCAGGGGGGCGAGGGATCTGAAGATCTCATCTTGTGAGGACTGTGTGAAGGTCTGCAGCAGTTTAAAGTGGAAAAACCTGGAGGAGTTGATAAGCAGTTTCCTAACATTGAAGGGCCCTTAGCAAAGGAGAGATGTGTTTTATTACACATGTGTGTCTAGAAGGCAGACCCAGGAAGTTACAGAAAAGTGTACTCGGGCTGAATATAAAAGAAGTCTTTCTTGGGACGCCTGGATGGCTCAGTCAGTTAAGCATCCAACTTAGGTTTGGGTCATGATCTTACGGTTGGTGAGTTCAAGCCCCACATCCGACTCCGTGCTGACAGTGCAGAGCCTGCTTGGGATTCTCTCCCTCTGCCTCTCTCTCTCTCTCTCTCTCTCTCTCTCTCTCTCTCTCTCAAAATAAATAAATAAACTTAAAAAAGGATTTTTTAAAAAAAGACTTTCTTATCATTGGAGCTCTGAGCATTGGAGCAGGCTGCTAACATCTTGAGGAATTAAGTGCCTTATCCCTAGAAGAATTGAGGCAGAAAGTGGCCAGGAGGGCCTCCTGCATGGTGCTGAAGTCTGGACTGCCTGGCCTCTGACAACTCTTCCCTCGCTAACTAAGCCTAATTCAGGACAAGCACTGCCCTCTCTCCCATCTCCATGGTGCTCCTGGAGCACATCTTCATCTTTCTCATCATGGACCTTCCCTGGGCAAGACAGAGGTGAGGTCTGGCCTGTGCCTGTGTCTGGAGAAGGCTGTGTGATGGCTCTTGGCAGAAGCCCCAGAAAAGTCTGCCATGCGCTGAGCTGGTACAGCCCCTGGGGGAAGTGTCTCTGTTACATGTTTCTGTGGATTCTTACTGGTCATCTCACCCACCCCCAGTCCTGCGGGTCAAGATTACTCTCCCTCGTCCTGCAGAGGAGGAACGAAGGAAATGCCCAGGCCACTGCAGGGCTAAGATTAGACCCGGAGCCTGCCTTCCTGTTCCCATTCATGGAGTGCCTTGTGCCAGTCCCCCTGTGTCTGTACATCTTACATACGACCTCGAGTTGAATCCTTAAGTCAACTCAAATAGCTGCCCATCATTGTTTCATTTTACAAAGGACAAGTTTCAGAATAGCTGGAACTGGTGCCAGCAGGCAGGGTCTGAGGACCCCCAGGGGTTCCCACAGAAAAAGCCAAGAGGGTCCCCAGCTGTGCACAGGACAGATATCAAATGTGAGCCTGTAGGCGGTAAAAGCAGAGCTTATTGAAGGTAGAGAGTGTCTGAGAGACTCAGAAATGAAAGAAGGGAGCCTTGTCTTTGTTTGGGGTCTGGGATTTTTATTGAGGATCATGGGCTGGTATACGTGTCCTCTCCAGGAACCAGTTAGAACAAGGACAAGGGCCCAGGTGTTATCACTTGAGATGTCTAACGCTGGTGGTCTAGAATACACAGATGATGGCTTCCTTGGTCATTCTCACCTAGTCCTTCCTTAGATGTTGTCTATCCTAAAGAAATCATTAACTCCTTGTCCCTTACAAGAGGGCCTATCCCCTTTACATTATGAGGTGTGTATAAAGTGGAGGTGCAGGTCCCAGCAAGAACGGCAGCAGGAAAAGGAGCAAAAAAGCAGATTTTTATGGAGTCCTTCGGTTTCCCTATCTGAGAACTCTGTGTGTGACACGCTAGTAAGGGACAGAGCTGGGCTCCTCCACCATGAGTTGCAAGAGATATCCCATGGGCATGCAAGGAGGGGCCCCACATAGCTGCAGAGCACATACCCCAGGGGATTGGGCTGGGCCATTCAATTCCATACTCTTGACTAAATGATGGCCTACTCTATATATCCCAGTCCTGTGTGAAATATAACTGGGGGCAAAAAGTGTATATGGTACTATTCCCAGGTTACAAGAAACCTGTGGTCCAAAAGAGTGATCATAGCATGTTCACCATAAGACGTGCCTAACAGGGAGGAAGAGCTCATCTTATTGAGGGGTGGGGAGGAAGGCTTTATGACAGAGCTAGAACTGGAAGCAGGCTCTGCCAAGGAGACCTAGATAGGCAGGCACAGGGGACTGTAGAGATGAGGGTCATTGTGTTCAATGCCACAGGCATTAAACAGAATGGGGCCAATAAATTCTTGAGCCATTGTTAAGGAAGCTTGGTTGGCCCTCCCACTTTCTCTATCCATCCAAGAAGGCCCCAGTCTCAAACATAACTTTCCAGCCCAACCTTTTCATCCTCTGACTTGATGAATAGCCTCACCAGGCTCCTATTGATTGAAGAATGTTGTAGGTGACATGGGCTCCCCTCCAGTGGCTACCAATTCCTGTGGATTCTACCTCAAACATTCTACCCTTTATCTCCTCCTTATTGTTACCTCCCATCCTGGGCAAGACTCTACTTTTTCTTGTCCTAATCAATGCATCGGCCTCCCAGTTGCAGTCCCTAGGTCTTTGCAAATCTGTCTTATGCAGTTGCCTTTATAAGCCTTGGCACACTGAATCAAGTGTGCCAAGCCTTTACTTTCTGGCTGTTTTGCCCACATTCCTTCTAAATTTTGCTGACAACCTCCCCACCCACCTCCTTTGTTGACAAACCTATCCATATGCCCATGCTGCCCTTCTGCATCAGGTGAGGGCACTCCCTTCTCTTTTGCTGCTTCTATGTGTAATTTGATTTGTGCCTCTCTTGTAGCACTCACCACACTCTGCCCTGTGGAATTCTGTGGAAGCCTCTGCCTGTCCAACTTGGTTGTTGAGTTTTTGCCTCACACTTTGCTTGCCTTTGTATTCTCTGTCCTGTCTGCCCATTCAGTGGGTACTCAATGATGCTTGTTGACTGATAATAATCACAGTCCCTGTGGCCCAGCCCCAGGCTGAAGGAGGACAGAAGGAGACCCTGGGAAAAAGGCTGCACACAGAACTTAACCTTGGCATGGTGAAGCACATGCTTTCTGTGGGGGAGGGAATCATTGTGCAAGAACAGGCACCTGCCAAAGCCATGGCTGCTTTCCTCCACAATGTGATGAAGTCCTATATATTTCCGTGAAAGATGGGGTGGTGCGCTGGTTAAGGAAGTAGGAGGATCTGCCATTTCCAAGCTCCATGACATTGAGAGGGTTATTTTAACCTCTGTATGCTTCAGTTCCCCCACATGTAGCTTGGCAGGAGAATAATAGTACCAACCTTTTTGCTTTGTTTTGAGAATTGAGTTAATATTTGTGGCTGGCACATTAAAAGTTCCTAATATATGTCTATTAACTTGAAGTTATCATTACTGATAGTCTGTGCCTCCTGGAAGTCAAGAACCACACATCTAAACACAAGAGAGGACAGAGATGCCCCTCATGATGGGGACGGTGTTGAGCCTAGTGGTTGGAAACCCACCTTCCTGTCCAAAGGCCACAAAATGGACCCTTGGAGGGTTGAGATACAGGATAAGATAATGAGAGACTATAGATTTAGTAGTCCGGAGAGAATTCCAAACAACCACCCCAAACATGCCTTATGTTTTTATAGTATTTCCCGTTGATACTGCCCCAGTAATGCGAGAGTTCTCAAGGTCAGTTCTGGAAACGCCTCCCTCATCTCTTTACACTGCCACGTTCCAAACATTCCAATGAAGCTTCTCAGCTTCTTCTCCCCTAAGACAAAGACCCACCTGATAGACTCTTCCTGTGATGAACAGAAAATGGAAACCCAGGCAAGTCAAGACTAGGCACTTGAGCCTTAAGATGACCCAAATCAGAGTCTAGAAAATTTCAAGGTAGTCTGGCCCATTCCTGACCCTAGAATTAGTTCATCCTCCCTGAGGACACCTCCCTCTCAGCACTTCCCACCTCCTCAGTCTCTCAGTCTGCCAGAATCTGAATGCATACCCCCCATGAATTCATATGCTGAAACCCGAACCCCCCAGGTGATGGTGTTAGGAGGTGGGAGGGGATTAGGTCATAAAAACAAAGCCTTTGTGAGTGGGATCATGCTCTTATAAAAGAGACCCCCCCCCCAGGGCTCCCTTCCATCCTGTAGGACACAGTGAAAAATCTGTGCCCTGGAAGAGCGCCCTCACCTGACCACACTGGCATTCTCATCTCAGACTTCCAGCCTTCAGACGATGAGAAAGAAATGTCTGTTCTTTCTAAGCATCCCGGCCAATGTAATTTTGTTATAGCAGACCTAAGAGACTAAGTCACCATCCCAGGTATTCCAGTGAGCATCACCTGCCCTTAGGGGGAGGCTGCCTACTTCGGCCAGGGCTTTGGACTAATTCCCACCCCTGCTCTTTTTATGCTAACCTAGTTTGTTCATAAGTAAACAGCACAGTCTCTACAGGCAACAACCAGCTTCTAGATTTGGGTGCCCAGGGTCTTGAGGTGGCAGGCCAGCCTTTGCCTAGTTAAGTTGAGGAAGTCTTTCAGCTGGCTGGACCAGGGTCTGCCAGAAATCCTGGTTCATTCTAGGCCAAGATCAGAGCAGGCAGTCTTCTACCCTGCATCCCCCTCTCCCCCCACCTAATCTCGCTCCTGGGGAGGCAGGTCCAGAACAAAGTTCCTATGCAGGCCAGGCTTCGCTATATGCAAATAGCTTATGCAAATAGCTTGTGACCGAGCTGAGCTCGTATCCCCAAGGGAGGCAAGAAGTCCCATTTGAAACTTCTGAGCTTGTAGAACACAGGCCGGGAGAGGATCCTGCCAGCTCAGAGGCTCCAGTTCCAGTTTGTCAGGAGGTGTTTGGGTTTGTGGGTCTGTGTGTATGGAGAGGAGAGGGTGCTGCTGGTCAGAAAGTGAGGTCAGGGACTGTGCAGAGGGGCCAGTGGGCGGCAACCTAAGAAATAACACTAGGTGCACAGGAGAAGGAAGGGGAGGCTGGACTCGGGCTTACTGGAATTTGAGTCCTCAGTTCAAAGAGGTAGAGGTTGTCTGAAAATGGGGTCTCTAAAATTCTAGGAAAGTCTAAAATTCTAGGAAAGTCTTTTCCATTTTTCGAGGCTCTCTGGGTTAAACAAGAAGAAATATCAATATAAGGCAACAAATATCATGATGTATTTTAAATGTTTACTTTCACTAATTAATAATTTTAAATACACACACACACACACACACACACACACATACACAGAGTGACTTCATGAATGACTCATTTAGAAATAATATCAGGGGCCCTTTGTCCTGTGAGGCCTGAGTCCAGAGGCCCTCTTGGCTTTGAGAGAAGTCCAGGCATCTCTGAGAGACCCTGCAGGGAGCATAGGGAGGCAGACAGAGGGCCTGTAATTCTGGGCAGTTAAACAACAAGTCCAGAGCATATGTCCTGGAAGAGGGAGATGGTGAATTGCTGAACAAACTGACCATGGCTTCTCCAGCTGTCCCTTCTCAGCCAAATATCCAGCTAGACAGAGATACTTGCCCCTGAAAGTGCGGTAGGCATTGATGGGGAATCTCTTGTCAGGGTCCTGTTGACACCTCATCTGGTGCTGGGGGACAAAGAGGGTCCTACCAAATGGGATGTGGTAGAGTCAGGACCAGACTGGGCCTACTTTGTGGGTAGGATTGGCCCTTCTGTGGGCCCAAACCCATGCTGTTCTTGTTATTAGTTCCAGGTAGCTGGGGACCATCATTTCACTCAGGTGGTTCTTTTATTTTTTTAATTTTTTTTAATGTTATATTTATTTTTGAGAGGAGAGAGAGAGAGGACAGAGGATCCAAAGAAGGCTCTGTGTTGACAGCTGAGAGCCCGATGCAGGGCTCGAACTCATGAACCATGAGATCACGACCTGAGCCAAAGTTGGATGCTCAACCGACTGAGCCACCCAGATGCCCCCACTCTGTTGGTTCTTATGAGGGCTGATACCCATGTTGGCTTGTTTCCAAGGGAGGTAAGGGAGGGGAACAGCTTTTTCCCCAAATTACTGATCTCTCTGCTTCCTCTCCACTGAACCCTCTTCTCATCTGGGCTTCACCCTTAGCCTTTTATCCTCGGCCTTCCATGCTCAGTTCAGCAAGAGTCCTCCATCCTTGACAGCTAACCAAGTTCCTCTTAGTGATTTTCCAACCATTCCCTCACCTTGCCCATTGGCTATAAACCCCTGCTGGCTCTGCTATAGCTGGAGATGAGTTTAATCTCTCTCCCCTATTGCAATAGTACTGAATAAATTCTTCCTTGTTGGCTTAACTCCATTTGGTGCATTATTAATTTGTGCCTGTATACGAACTCTTAACACATCATGCCTAACAAAGTCTGGTTCTGTTGGGCTGTCTCATTGTCTCTCTTGTGCTCAGAAAGGCTGCGGGGAAAGGATATTCAGGTCTGGGGAGAGGAAAGCCATTTGTCACACCCAGCCATGGGACCATCTGTCAGGGAAGAGCTAAATACTGTCACTGGAGATGCCAGTGACTGAGGGGCCATGCTCTGCTCTGCAGCTGGTCAGCTAGTTGTTATGTCCTGGGGACTCTGCAAAGAGCCACTGCTGCCTCAGGCTGGGAGGAAGGAGGAGGGGAGCCAGCAAGGCGGGAGTAGAAAGGCCCCCAGGAGTGTCTCCCTTCTAGGCTCTTCTCTGCTCCCATGCCTTGAAAAGGGCTGTTCTAACCTTGGCTCCCACAGAAGTACTCTCTGTCATTAGAGGCGGTTCTCAGCATATCTATTTTGGAGCTGCAGCTGGTTGCTTCTCAGAATAAACAGAGCTGTGATATTGGGATAAAAGAAGAAAGGAATATCATCTCCTCTTTATGCCCTCGCTCTTCCCAATGTTTTCCAGCCTCCACTTCCCTCTTCTTAAAGGTCTTAACCTAAGACCCCTTCCCGCTCACCACCTGCCCTATAGCTCCCCTTATACCATCCTGTAATCATGGGATCCCCTCTGAAGCATTTAGGGGCCCCCACTCTGGCAAGTCCTTGTGCTAGGCTCAGGGACTCCAAGGCCTGCAAAGAACTCAATGTCAAGCAGCACAGAGTTCATATATGAAGGAATTCAGCCAAAGAATGTAAGAGCCGATCCAGCCCCCAGTGCTTCAATGGAGTAACTGAGGTTCCCACTGAGGAAGTGTTGTGCTTGTGGTCTCAGAGCTCCTAGGGGTTAAGGAAGGAGCTGTAACACCCTGATTGCAAAGCTTTCCTCATAACTTACTATGTAATTATCAGAATGGTTGTGTTGTCCTGAAACCATTGAACTGGGATATTGATGCTTTGGGGGTAGAAAGAGCAATCAGACTGTTGGTAGTTTGGGGCAAAGCAGATGTGGGGACCCTATGTGTTTTTGGACTGAAATGGCTTCTGTGAGGGAGCAAAGCAGTCAGGGAAGTTTTCCAGATACTTGGTTGTGGGAGGGTCTGGTTATTAAGGAGCAAATGAAGAAACTTGTGTTGGTGGCTCCATTCAAGATCAAGTTACAAATCATCCCTTGTTGTGCCTTCCACCCTACGTGGGTCTGACTGTGCCCCCATGACCATGCAAGTTCTCACCTTGTTTTGGTCTTTCTGGAGCCCTTCCTTCATCACCTTCACCCTTTTCTCTCTCCCACGTCTTCCGTATACTTGCTGTGTTGTCCCTTTTGTGAGCCATACCTAATTCTACTTACCACCTGTTTTCAGTTGCTGGCCTGCTGTGTGGTTTGACCCACATGGGGTTACAGAGACAGAATGTGAGGAGGTGGTAATTTTTGCAAATCGTGCATGTTTCCTCAGAACGTTCTTAGCAAGGGCCAAGAGAGGTCAGCCTCTGTGACTCTGGCCTCTCAGCTGAGACTCAGCCAGTGTCTCCTATTACCTGAAACAGCTCTGAGAAAAATGGGGTGAACCAAGACCCTGCAGTGGGTTTCCTCTCTTGCTTTTGTCTTTATTTTTAAAGATGAAACTGTGGTTAGACTCTCAAATTAGTCTTTAGAAACCTCAGTGGATGGCTTGGTCACAGACCTATCAGTGTGGGAGTGAGTGAGGGGCACTGGGCCATGAAGGAGCTACACTCAGGGCATCCTTGTTGGCTGAGAAAGCTGTAGGTGTAAATGCCAAGGTCAGGCAGTGGGGAGGGGCCTGGCTCTTCCATGTGCAGTGGGAACAAGCACAGGATCAGGAGTGTGGGTATTGAACTGAAATGAACTTGGGGTTGTGTCTCAGCTCCACCATTTCTTAGTCCTGTGACCTTGGGCTGGTATTTAGTGCCTTTGCGATTCCATTTCCTCATGTGTGATACAGGGATAGTAATAGTATCTATTTAAAAAAATAATTCATCCCTTAATTCAATGCAAAATTTATTGAGTACTTCCTCCTTATAAACACTGGTCCTGGCACAAGCATACAGTAGTGAGAAGGCCCCTGTCCTCATGACACTCATGTGTTCTGGTAAGGGGACAGGGTTTTATGTTGATCAAATAAGAATATATATATTTGATTGACTCAAATAAGAATGTATATATATTCTTATAAATACATATAAATTTATATAAAATATGTAAATTTATAATTATATATGTACATAAATTCTTATGTATATGTAAAACTTACCACCATGCTTATATATATGTAAAACACATATGTAAAACCTATATATATATATATATATGTAAAACTTAACACACAAAAAGTGCTTGACAAATGGTAGCTGTTATTGTTATTCTATTGTATTAAATACTGGAAATATGGTATAAATGATCAGGCAGAGAATAAGAAAAGGTATCTTCATTTGGTACAATGTTTAATTTCTTCTTCATATTTATATCTCTCTTTTGGTTAAGGAGAGTGTGTTACTCCCCCAAAGAAACAGGATCTAGTATATGTAGATCAGCAACAGCAAGCTGGAGACCCAGGGGAGCACATGGGATAGTTCCCTAATCTTGGCAGGCCCAACACTAAGGAAGAGCTGAAGTCTTAATTTGAGTCCAAAAGTCAGGAAACTGCCAATGCTACACTTGAAATGATGTCAGGCCGGAAGAACTCTCTCAGGTTCAGGAGAAGGTGAGCCTTTTTGTTCTAGTAGGCCTTCATCTGCTTGGCCAAGGCCCACCCACATTAGAGAGAGCAATCTGCTTTACTCAGTCTACTGAGTCAAATGTTAATCTAATCCAAAAACTTTACAGAAACACCCAGAATAATCTTTGACCAAATAGCTGGGCACCCCATAGCCAAGTCTAGCTGACACATAAAATTAACCAGCACAGGGAGCTATGGTCAGAGAATACTATAGCTGAGAAAGCTCTTGGGGAAGAGCTGAGTGACCACTCTGTCCTGAAGTGGAAGGTAACCCTGGCTGGGACTTGGGACAGGATGCAAACTAGTTGTCCTGGGGCTCCATGCAATCCAAAGATGTGTTTTTGTTGGTTTACACTATATTTTGTCAATTTATGCCAACATTTAAAGATTAAAGAGTTCTGGGGCGCCTGGGTGGCTCAGTCGGTAAAGCGGCCAACTTCGGCTCAGGTCATGATCTCACGGTCCGTGAGTTCGAGCCCCGCGTCGGGCTCTGTGCTGACAGCTCAGAGCCTGGAGCCTGTTTCGGATGCTGTGTCTGCCTCTCTCTGACCCTCCCCCATTCATGCTCTGTCTCTCTCTGTCTCAAAAATAAATAAACATTAAAAAAAATAATTAAAAAAAAATAAAGATTAAAGAGTTCATGTTAAAAATCTGAATGTCCAGCTTCCCATGAAAATATAGCAGTGGGCATGTGGAGATTAGGCATCTGCTCTCACATGACAACCATCAGTGGAGGCACTGCAAGCAGTGTTGGGAAAACTCTATCCCCTCCAACTGGGGAGTAGCCAAGCCATCCAGAGGAATTGGCCTTGGGCAAAGAGCTGGAAGAGGACCCACAGCTCCATGCAGCTACCATATTTCTTAAGTTTGCACCAACATTTAAAAACTAGGGATTTCACATTTGAAATCTCATGAAAAATTAGAGCTGGTCACATGGAGGTCAGGCATCTTTGTAGGTCAGGGTTCTGTCTTCTTCAAACTTAACCCTCAGAGATGGGCCTTAAGATGCAATCTTTTAGAGCCATGGAATCATGAAAAGCCTGATTCTCAACTTCTGGGGCACAATGAAGGAACTTGGGGATGTTTAGACAGGAGAAAAAATGTCTCAAGGGAACCAAGAACTTATTTGAAATAGCAGAAGGGCTGTCCTACTGAAGTGGAATTCAGCTAATCCTGAATGTCCCCAGAGGTCAGGAGTCCAACCAGGGACCAACAGTTGGGAGGAGGCAAGTTTGTGGTGAACATCATGCAGACTTTTCCAGCTCCTTAGAAGTAGAAAAGCCTGGTGCATAAGGTAGTAAGGCCCCATGGCTGAGGGGGCCATGGGGGCTAAGAGGGACATTCCATTGCTGGACTAGAAGTTGACTGGGTCAGGGCTTGCAAACCTTTTTCATGGGTGGTACACAGAGACAATGAAAATGTTTGTACATCATACAGGAGATAGACTGGAGGATATGTGAACCCCAAAAGGGGTCACACACAGGCCCAGAGGGTCAGGCCATGGCAGGCCTGATCTGAGGAGACTCAGGATTTGTTTTAGGCTGGTTTGCCAAGATACGCAAACACAGAGATGATTCACGAAGGAAGTTTACACTCGCAAGTCCCAAGAAACAGGAGGCAGAGCGTGCCGTGCAGGGGGACCACACAGAGCAGCACAGAGCAGGTCAGGAGACACAGACAGAGGGGGAAAATGTGGGCAAGAGCCTGTAATGTGGCTTCCTTGGGAAGGATGGACGAAGCAGGGACAGCAGGTCTAGAATTAGCTAATTGGAATAATTCCAGCAGCTTCTGGGGCATAGAGGCTGTCCCCAGCTGTGTGGCACATGGCCCTGGAGTAAAGTAGGAGGCTCATGCTCGAAGGGTGAGAGCCCAATAAACAAGGGGAATAGGGGTGGTAGGGGGGCTCCAGATTGGTTGGTTTGTGTATAAAGTCATACTCTCAAAAACTGGCTAACACTAGTCCTTCCAGGGTCAGCAAGGCCCTACAGGCCAAAGCGCCAAATGCAGAAACTAGGAAACATGGTTATGACAAGGCCTTGTCCACATGATCCAAGGGGATCGTTTCTCCAGGTGCACCAGGAAGATGTCTTCACGGCCTTCCATTCCCAAGGTGCTATAATCAGACAGCACATCCAAGCCAGAAGCAACCTGAGAGTCCAGCCTTTCTCTCTCTCTGTACAGAGGGGACCCTAGGCCCAAAGAGGTGAACTGACTTGGTCACAGTCCCAGGGTTAGTTGTACCCATGAGGGTGGAAGGGGCTGGAAGGAACGGCCATTCTGAGAGTCCAGGACAAGATGACATGGACGAGGAAATGCCTCTAGCCTGCAGCATCCAGGGGCCCCGAGGGCAGTGGGAAAGGGGCTGTAGCTCAGTCCCTACCAGGACAGATGTCCTGATTCCCCCTACTCTGCTCTGGACACACAAAGAAGGCCTAGAGCCAGATGCAGCCCAGGATGAGGAGACCTCACACAGGTTCCGGCTTTGCCCTGCTCCGAGCATCAGATGTGGGCAGCTCATTTCCCTCCCTGGAATCAGCCTCAGCCACTTGATCTGTTCATTCTCATTCTTAATTCCTGTTAAAATAAAAATTCCTACTGTCGCCCCACCCATTTATTCTGAAGGGTAGATCTAGAGTAGGCTTCCTATATTTGCATACACCTGAGAAGCATTCAGAGTTTGGAAGCCACTAGACTGGGTGATCTCCTGGACCCCCCTCCAATGCTAAATCCTACACCATTCTGATCATCTGGGCTGGTCCCTGCGGGTAAATTCTGAGCACCAAACATGGAGGCCATGGAGGACGAGAGTGGAAATGACTTCTCAAGTTTCCAGCCACTAGGTATAGAAGGGGTGGGAGACAGAACTCAGATCCCTTTCCTGTGTTAGTCCTGCTCAAGCTGCCTTAACAGGATGCCATGGACTCAGTGACTTAAACAGCAGATATTTCGTTCTCACTGCTCTGGAAACTGGAAATTCAAGATCAATGTGTCAGCAGGCTTGGTTTCTTCTGGGGCCTCTCTCCTTGGCTTGTAGATGACAGTCTTCTTGCTGTGTCCTTACACGGTCTTTTCTCTGTACGCAGCTGGTGTTTCTTTGTGGGTCTAAATTTCCTCTTTTTAAGGACACCACATTGGATTAGGGCCCACCCTAATGGCCTCATTTTACCTTAATCACCTCTTTAAAGGTCCTATGTTCAAATATGGTCAATTCTGATGTCCTGAGGATTAGAACTTGAACATGGGAAGCCCTTACACCTGCCTCGTGGGGCTGTGTTCTTTCCTTTGTTCCACAGGCCTCACCCATGGTGAGCCTCTTCTCCCCACTCCAAGTTATGCACTCAGCGCTGCTTCTCACTTTTGGTGAGTCCTGTGTCTACCAAGTTTACCATGTCCATCCACATCTGGCTCAGTGCTCTGCCCATATGACCTGTTTGTTCCCAGCAGGGTCATGGGCCGTGGCAGCATGCAGGGTAGCCTCTGTTCTAGGTTCTTTCTTCCCCTCACCTGGCACCCAGCCGTGGCAATTAGACACTTGACAAATGATGGCGATGCTGACAGCCAAGAATAGATTCCGAGAGTGGGAGGTTAGTCTGCTCAGCCAGTGCTGTGGGGACGAAGGGGGATGTGGTTGCCAACTCCGTGCAGGGATGAGCAGAGACCAGAGTTCAGAGTGGACTGAGAGTCCAGCAGAAGCCACATCTGTGATTGCAAAGCTATGGGAGAATATTTTGGGACATGTACCTTCCAAGCCTACATGTAGCTCTAAAATCCTAAGAGCTTAAGACTAGACCCAGACAGCTTCAGGTGGACTCAGGCTAGTCAGGTCTAGGCAGGCCTGGGAAGGCTTGACTGTCCCCCCACCCCCACCCCCACCCAAGGCCCCTGCTGAAAGACTGAGTGGGCTCTGGAGTATCCAGTTGCCATCACTGGTGTCAGCAAAGCTCATCCAGACTGATTTCTATGGGTTTCTTGAGGTGGGCATTAAAATGTGGTTAAGCACTCAACTCTTGATTTCAGCTCAGGTTGTGATCTCATGGTTGCTGACAGTGCAGAGCCTGCTTGGGATTCTCTCTCTCCCTCTCTTTCTGCCTCTCCCCTGCTCATGCACACACTCTCTCTCTCTTTCAAAATAAAAAAATAAAAAAAAAATGTGTCTGAACTACAGGTTGACTTGGTATGGAATGATCTAGGAACACCCTGCCCCAAATAGTCTTGTGTCTCTGAAGTCCTGTGTTTGGAACCAGGACTTGCTGGGCAAAGCAGGGGAGCGTGGTTCATGCCTGGCAACTCCCAAGGCAGAGCCCGTACACACCAGTAGCAGTTGTAGAAAAACTCCTTTAACACATCATAGGGAGGGACTCTCCAGTGCTAAAAATGGTCCAAAACATGGAATGAATGGGTTGTCTTTGACAAGAATGAGTCCCTGTCATTGAAATGTTTGTGTACATGCTTGATGGAGCCAGAGGAACACAGACGATTTGTGATCATGACCAACACTTGACATTAAGGAGTTTACCAAGTGTTATTATATACATCATTTTTGTTCATCTTCATAACCCTTCTAGGGAATGGTATGAGCACATTCAACTTTTGTGAGTGAGCTCATTGAGGTTCAGGTCAGTAACAGGATTTGTCCTAGATGGGTTGAGTGGGCAGGATCGACCCGGAAGACGTGCTTCTTCCAAACCCACTATGATACCAACTCTTCTCTCCTAGAAGCCTCCTTTGGCTGCTAGTTGGGAGGCCTCAGTTCTGATCCTTTTTCTGCAGCCTGTTGAGTGTGGGCCTTTACCTTTTCTGAGCTAGCATCCCCTCCCCTGGAAAGGAAGAGGGAAGAGGGAGGAGACAGGGCAAGTGCTTTGTGAACTGTCACTTGCTACTTCATGTGTGAGGGATGAGTATTTCTACTTAAGGCCACCATTAAAATGTAGATGCCCTGTCTACATTCTGGGCACATAAGAACATAGGCTCAGGTTGGAAGAAGCCTCTCCCAAGAGGACAGTCCATGGTGGGCAGGGTGAAGTTAAGATCAGAGAGGGATTGTATGCAGGTGTGGAAGGTTCTAGAGGACAGGGGCCTCCTCCTGTGTTTAACTCTGTACCTGATTGGTGTTACCTGCATGGTCAGTCTTTATGGGATCACTTGGACTCTTGTACCCACAAGATGGTTTACCATGGGTAACAAGGGCCTCCTGAAAAAGCCTTCAGTCCTGTGGTTATACCCTTCAAAAGATCCCTGCTCTGTTCCCCACAACCAAGAGTTCAGCTCTGTGTGTTTGGGAAGGTCGCTTAACACCTCTGGCCTCATCTATAAAACAAAGGAGGTAAAAAACCAAACAGTTCATTTGTAAGCCCCCTTCAGTGTGATTCTCACCACCAATGAGTTTATAATTTTAGCTGCTCTGTTTTCCCTGATACCAATATCTCAAGTCATTCCCCCCCCCCCAACTATTTTCCTGCCCCTCACATTTTGTTTCTCGGCCTCTCAGTTCTCCCTCAACAACCCAGGGGCTTCCCTGTGGCTAATGATTTTACCTCCCAAAATTTTAGATCCAAGAGGGCACTTCAGGAAGCATCTAATCTGGTCCTGCAGCTTTACCCTGGAATTCAGGGCCCCTGAAAAGTGTTTTGGGAGTTCTGTAAACATCGAAGCATTTTCTGCCAAACAAGGCAGAAATAAACCTCCTCCTGAAACCAGGCTATCACTTTTAACAGTTTGAAATATTCATGCTCAAGACTTTGTTGGAAACACATTCCTATCCCCTAATCTCTTCACTTTTTTGGATGAGAAAACTGAGGTCCCCACAGGTGAGGTGACTTGGCCAAGTTATCGAAGGATCATTGTGGCCTTTGAGTTAAATGTGATTCAAAAGAATTACATGCTATAGATTTTGTATGTGTATGTAAGGAGTGAGAAAATTCTGGGTCGCCAGAAGGAAAGAGTAGAAGTGGGTGCCTCTGGAGGCTCTCGAGGCCCTGGCGGTGGACATAAGGCCCACACTGCCCTCCTGCCTGAGCCCTGTGGGAGGGGAAGGGCCTCAGGGCTCGCTCCCCTCACCTAGCCTGTTCTGGGCCACAGAGCACTTTCTGGGTTCTGCTGTACTCTCTCCCTTCTGCCTCAAGTCTGTGGTGAAGCTGTGGAGAAGGGGGTTGCTGTTCTTTTTTTCTGACTTCCTGTGTGCTTCAGAAACCAATGAAAGAAGAACAAAACGCAGAAAGGGTTGAGGACCGTTATGCCAAACATAGACTTATACCCGCCTTGGGGGGAACTGGATTCATGACTTTTATTAATGAGAGCCCAGGATTGTGACTTCTCCACTCCCTACTGGGCTGCTAGAGAACACGCTTGGGGCTGAAGTAGGTAGTGGGGACCTCGTTATTTTCAGGCTTGGGTCAAATATATCTATACAGGTAGCCAAAGCGATTTTTGAGAACTATTCATCCTTGAAGCCAAACCCATCAGAAAGGAAAACTTCATTACCTCTCTACTATGACTGTTTTAATTCCTCTGTGTCTCCTTTTCTGCGTACAACCTAGTTACAACCACAGCAGTGTATTTGTGTAGTGAGGAGGCATATGATCTTTGGAGTTTTTACATTAAATTTGATTATATATGCCAAGTTGTCTCCTTAGCAATGACCTTTCCAGGCAGACAGGAACCAATGTATGAGTGCAGCTCTGTAGCTCAGTGAGAAGGACAGAGCTATGGGAAAACACCCTACATTTCTTTTCCTTTTTTTTGAATCACTCATTGCTGAGCCCATAAACTCCGATTCACAGGGCCTCCTACTCAAATATTGCCCCACAGCAGACCCTACGTGTTCATTCTTTCCTGGCCTCGTCTGGCCACCTGGCTTAGTTTCTATGCCCCACTTTGGATCCATGAGAACTTTCCCTTCCATAGCTCTTTTAAAAGTGTCGAACAGTAACTTTGCCTCCCTTCAGGCTCAGACAATTTGGGGTTGGATTTTCCCTTTGTGTTTTGTTTTGTTGTTCTAACCAGGAAAGAAAAAGATCCTGCACCAGTTCGAGCAGGGGCTGGAAAGATTGTGGAAACAGGGCTCTAAGCTGGGGGGTTTCTCACCTCTGCGCTCAGGAGCCTGACCTCAGACCACCGTGGCTGGCGTTTTTAAAAAGAGTTCCCCCCAATTTTCTGAGCTCTGAATAAATGAAACCACCTGCTTCTTCTCTTTCTGTCCATTTCCCAATAATGGGCTTGGGTAACAAAATACTGAAACAGAAACCACTACTGTGCTCTGAAATAAGATACTCAGAGTCACCCAGAAAGAGCCTGCGTGTGAGAATTGACTGCAATGCTGTGAGACCCATCGCTGTACTGAATATTTGTCAAACCCGTCCTGGTAGGGAGAGGCCTACAGCCAGGGAATCGAGAGATCTGGGTTCCAGCCAAGAATCCCCACACACTGTTGTTTCTCTGAAGCTCAGTTCTCACCAGAGAGACAGGGGCCAAACCGGCTGTCCCCCCCGCCCCCCACTGCCCTTGGGCTTGTATCAGAATCACCAGGGATGTCAGTTAAACATATAGAAGGCTGGACCCAGCCCTAGAGGTCTCCACTCACTAGGGTGGGACTGAGCTTTGCATTGTATGCATATACTTAGATCTAGATTGTTACAGAAAAATTATTCAGACACTTGTTACAGATGGTAAGGCAGACTTTATTCAGGAGCACTACAACAATGGGGTTTTGCAGTAGGGGAAAGAAATTGAAATAAAGCAAGAAAAAATAGGCATTTATAGCTAAGGAGCAGTGTAGGGATCAGTGGATGGAAAATTGTGAAGAGGGCAGAGTAATTTTTTTTTAAGTTTATTTATTTATTTTGAGAGAGAGCAGAGGAGAGGCAGAGAGAGAGAATTTCAAGTAGGCTCTGTGCTGTCAGTGTGGAGCCCCAAGCAGGTCTCAAATTCATGACCTGTGAGATCATGACCTGAGCCAAAACCAAGAGTCAGACGCTTAACCAACTGAGCCACCCAGGCGCCCCAGGGGTAGGGTGATTCTTTATGTAAATGGACCTAACAGGATTCCTGTTGAAGGCTGACCAGAGCCATCAAATATTACCTAGTGGATGGGGATGGGGTGGGGGGCAGGAGATTTGATCAGATATCAAGAGTAATCAGCTATAGAAGGTGGGGAATACTGGCTAAGCCTACCTAGCAGTATTCTTGCTAAAGATGGACTCCTTGAGGATAGAGGTAGAAGCTGAAGCTCAGGTCTAGTCGAGCAGTGGACCCAAAGGAACCCAACTGAAATCTGATCAAGGAGAGAGTCTTTGTCAATATATATACTGACATATGTGTAGACAGCCAGGGTGAGGAAGCCATGGGACCAGGTGCTATTTGAGACATGTTTCAGATCCAACAGTCTACTTTTTTAATAATTAGAATCCAGAATCTCAAAGCACAGTACCCTGGAAGTGTCTGGGGGCCAAGCAAGGCCTCCTTCACGGCCAGCCCTGGCCCCCACATCACTGCAGGGTGTAGGGGTAAAGAGACCTCACCTGGCGCCCATCTGGGCTCTGCCTGAGCCACAGCTCTGCTCTCTACTTGCTGTATGACCTTCGGGAGGTCACTCTGCTCAGCCTCACCTCCTTCATCTGTAGGATGAATGAGAACAGTACCTACTACCTTTTAGGTGTGTTATTAGGGTTGATTGAACCGACTCAGTGTGCACATGAGGTGCTGGCCCAGGAAGGTCCAGGGAAGTGCTCTGCGTTAACTGCTGTTAGTTCCCGGAAGTGAGCCCTTGGTGGGCATGCACAGGGGGAGGGAGGAAGGGGACACATACTCAGGGTCTCAGGGCTGGAGAGGGAATCGGGGTCTTAGGTACACAGGTGCTGCCAATGCTCTGCTCTCTTAAGAGGACTGTCTACGGTTGAAGGTAACATTCTGTAGTCCCGGGGTTCTCTTGGCAGGTATATTATCTCTCTACCCTATTCACCCCTAATCCTGATTGTGGAGAGGATCCAGAAATCTGGATTTCCAGGGACTGTCTGCCCTCTAGTCTAGCTTTGGGGCCGGGAGATTGGCCACTCTCTGAGCTATGCACAGAGCACAGAAAGGAGGACCGTGTTGCGGGGGGAGGTAGAGATGGACAATGGAAAGAGGGCTGCCTTCTATCTGTAGGGAAGCCACTGATTTTTTTTATACATATTTAACCAGTTTAACAGTAAAAGAACTTAATATCTTTTATCTATATGTCATTCTAAATGTAGATATATTTTTACGTCATTATAATCAGCATGTAAGCTTCATTCCCTGTCACTTAACATTTTTATACTAAGATTTTCATGCATCACCACTGCTTATACTTTAATCATAGAGTTTGTCATCATCGATATTGCCTAGAACCCCCCTAAGCATTGCTCTGAGGATTTCGTTCTGATTTTACTCTCTCACTGTTATAAATCACACAGGTATGAACATCTTTGTGCAAATGCTCTGTGATCTCCCCTTTTAGATATATGGGATGCGTTTCCCCAAGTTGGGTGACCAGGTCAGTACACTGAGTTGCTTTATATTTGACCAGCTCGGCTTCAGAAAGCCAGTTCTCAATCAACTCTGCCAGTTGTGACTGTTTCATTTCAAGGCCATAAACATAAGACTTTATTATTTTTCTCCAGGTTTCTTGACTTAGTTAATAGATTTGTAGTGCTACCTCAAAGCTGTTTTTATTAGCATTTTTACCTGCCCAGGATTTCTCCAACTATTTTTAATTTCCTCAAGTATTTTCACACACAGGTGGCATCCTGCTTGCCTGACGGGGCATCTAAATAGCTCTTCTATCCAATTCGCAGGAAAATGAAAGCTGATTGCTACAGGGTACAGATGGGGCCATGGTCATGTTTAATGGTTTTGATTTGTGTTTATATAAAGCAAATTTGTATACTGGATTTGTGAAGAGGAGCAGACTGGGGATTGGCAGGTGGAGAGGCTTGTTCACGAAGATGTTTTAGCTGTTTTCAAGGTGGTCATAGACGAGGGGACAACTGTTGGAACTGGCTTTGTACTTTCTTGTGGGAAGAAAAGTGGGGGCGTTTTCTTTGTATTATTGATTTTTTTCCTGTTTATCAAATGTACCATAAGAGATGACAAAGAAATAAAAGTTTACATCTCCATCATCATTATGCATGTTAATATATCCAAGGCTGCTGTTCCTTGGCTGGTGTTCTAGTTCCTGGCTAGAAACTAATGAGCTTACATGGAAGTTTTTGTTTGAGCAGAATACTGGGGCCACACAGAAAAGCAGTGTTCATCTGAGCTATCCTCTCTGCATGTGTGGAGACAAAGCCCAGAGTGGGCCGGTGGGGGGATGGGGTGGGGGGCTTGCTGAATGGATTTGAGCTGTAAGCACAAACTTGAATTTGTTGGGTTAAAGTGGGAAATCTGAGGGGCGCCTGGGTGGCTCAGTTGGTTAAGCGTCCAACTCTTGGTTTCAGCTCAGGTCATGATCTCCTGGTTCCTGTGCTGACAGCACTGAGCCTGGTTGGGATTCTCTCATTCTCTCTGACCCTGCCCCCCTCTCTCTCTCTAAGTAAATAAATAAACTTTAAAAAAGATGGGAAATCTGAGTTCTGGTCCTGCCTGTGCCACTTAACAAAGGCAAGCTGCTCAGTCACTTTTTCTCCTCCTCCAAATGGGAAGGACACCTGCTTTGGGAAATAATCAACAAGATAGCAAGAGTGCAGATACTCTGGAAAGTGTGTGGTCCTGCAAATGTAAAGACCCTCTTCCCTCCTGTCTCTCCGTTGCAGTTTTTCAATCCTTGACTTAGATGAGCGAGTAGGGTCTGCCTGTTGCATGACCGGCCCTATAACCATTTGAAACCAGCAATGCTGTCCTCACTTCCCAGGACTCCACTCTCCCTTCTCTCCTGCATCATATGACAGAGCCCCCAGGGTCCCAGGGCTCTGCATATCCTCCCCCTAGAATGCAGCCCCTCAAACCCCCCGGCTGCCTGGGCCAGCAGTGCTGTTGATGTGGTCATGTCTACGCAGAGCCCCGGGGAAAGTCACCACTCTTGTTTTAGGGATTTTCTAGTAGCCCCAAAATGCATTGATCTTTTTGGCAGCCATGTCACAGTGACTAACAGTGAGCTCACAGATAACTTAAACCCCATTTTTTTTAACCCGTGCTGTTGCTAAACTACATCTTCCTCATCCCAGCTTGGGGAAGATTATTTTTTTATCTTCGTGAAGAACTTCACATTTATCCCATTTCACCAGTTGTGTTTCATTACACTTGGCATGTCTTACCAACATATGCAGATTTCAGGGGTCCTTTGTGGCCTGAAATTAAAGTCCAAATGTCTCCCACTCCTGTGCTTAACTTGGAGCTTCTTGTTTGATAACCACAAACTCCTTAATGTCAAATTAAAAGGTGTGAACAAGGGCCAATTAAAATAGCAGTCGGTCCCCAAGTGAATATAGACACTGGATCCTCGGTTGGTGGAGAAACCATTTGACAGGTTATGAATTCACCTGCTTGTCATCTGCCCTCCTCATTAACCTCTTTTTTTTTTTTAACGTTTATTTATTTTTGAGACAGAGAGAGACAGAGCATGAACGGGGGAGGGTCAGAGAGAGGGAGACACAGAATCTGAAACAGGCTCCAGGCTCTGAGCCATCAGCACAGAGCCCGACGTGGGGCTCAAACTCACGAACCGCGAGATCGTGACCTGAGCTGAAGTTGGACGTTTAACCGACCGAGCCACCCAGGCGCCCCCTCATTAACCTCTTAAGAAAATGGGGGAAACCCAGTCAAATACCCAACTGAAGCACTGACTGGTCACAGTGCCAAATTTCCCTGCTCAACAGCCAACTCTGTAACACACACAGACAGGGAAAGGAGATTCGCTGGAGTGGAAGGCTGGGAGAAAAGGAAAAAGTTGAGATCATGCCTCAAAGTGGAGAAGCTGGAGAAGAATTTAGTTTCAGGTTAGAGATGACAAAGAATGTGGTTTTGAAAGCTACACCCTTTAAGAGGTTGGACAGTAACAGAAGCCCCTTGGAGGGAAACACGCATCTGAAAACCCTGTGCTTCTGTGCACCTTGTATATTGCTATCTCCGGGTGCCGGTGGTGAGGCTGCAGGGCCAGACCCCGAGGGTCGAGGGTCAGAAGCAGCTGGAGGCAAGTCCTGTGAAGTCTGACTCTGAAATCTGCACACCCCTCACCCCCGCCGCGTCTGTCCGAACCACTGTCCGGGCAGTGGTGTGCCGGAACCAGCTCTCACAAGCTGACAGCACCCATTCCTCCCCTAATCCACTTTCAGCAAAGCCACATGGGCAACTGGCAATCAGCCATGGAAGCATTTACACCGGGGAAATTGGCAAATGCTACCAATCAGGTCACCTTTTCGCTGCATTACCAGTTCTGAAACGCTTACCCGGGCCTCATCCAGACTGCTCTGCTGCCTCCCAGCTCACACCTGTGCTTCGTCCTGTGAGCAGCATCATATAAATATACATATTTTAACGTGTATTTATTTGGGGGGGGGGGGGGGGGAGAGAGAGGAGGGCAGAGGATCCCGAAGCAGGCTCTGCACCACCAGCAAGCAAGGCACAAACCGACAAACCATGAGAGCATGACCTGAGCCGATGTCAGACGCCTAACCGACTGAGCCACCCGGGCGCCCCCAGAATTATATATTTTAAATAAAAATCTGCTTCTCCACAGGGCAAAGTTCAAATTCCTTAGCACGTTGCCGCCATCTCCTCTCATTTCCCAACACCCCTCACCACCCTCCTCACCAGCCCTGCGTTATGTAATGTGGTTTCCCGATCGTCCTGAGATCCTGGGGCCCCCATAGGCAAGTGGTCTTCTGGGCTCCTCAAGCGGACAAGCATGGACCCCTGTCAGATCCCATATCACGCTGTGCCTAGTTTGTGTTTATCTCTTTCCTCTTGACCAGATTATGAATCTCTGCTGGACAGGGACCCTCTTCCTTCTTCTGGAGCCTGGCATGGCCCCGAAAACATAGGAAGGCAGAAATGGGGGGAGGAGCAGACGGGAAGACCAGGAGAGGGGAGGGAGGAAGGAAGGAAAGGTGGGGGAGGGGGAAGGGAGGATGGGGAGGAGGGAAGGGGAAGGGAGGAAGGAGAGACAAAAGTAGCCCCAGCCACTCATGAACTGGCCTACAAGGAGCAAGGTTGGGGAAAGCAGTGGAGCCCAGAGGCCACACAGGAGGTAAGCAGAATCTGCCTAGCTCTAGGGATCAAAGTCCTTGAACTAGTGAAAAGAACAGTAAGGGAGACAGGGTCATGAGTCTCTGTTGCACCCCTCCATCCCCCCGGCTGACAGCCAGCCCCATATCAGCGGGCCTCTGTGCTGGCAGGTGCTGGCAACAGAATGATCCCGAGTGGGTGATGTGTGGGGGGACGGCGAGCTGCAAATGTGTAGAGCCTCAAGAAATGCTTTTTGAATTACATTGAATTATAGTTGGGGATAATCACAACCTTTCTGGTTCCTTCCTTAGAGAGGTGATGGGGAGGGATGCTTGGAGCTGAGGGGAAGGGATTAACCAAGTAACTGATTGGGCGGTCCCAGAGTGGGCACGGCGTTGGCCCCTTGGGAACCGGGGCTGAAAGGGCCTAGGCTCGGAGGGGGGGAGTGTGCTGCGTGGCACCAGCGGGGCCCGACTTGCCCAGAAATGCAGGCCTGGCTCCCTGAGACTGCAAGGTCACTGCCAATTAGTTAAGCGGCTGCTCTCCGCAGGCCTTTGCAGAGGAAAGGCATGTGTTCCCCATTCCGTTGATGTGGAAACAGCAAGAGGAAGTGACTCAGAGACAGAGTGGAAATAAAGCGTGTGTCTCATGACATTCTGGCTTCTGCTAGATCCAAGGGGCTTATGTTGTGACTGTCTCCCATGAGGCTTCCTTCCATGCTTCTGTGGTGTTGTCAGGACAGACGATGGCCCTACGTGCGTGCAAAGAGTGGGAGGTAGGGGTGATCCCTTCAGGTGGGCAGGTGGCTGGAGGAAGGTGGGTGTTGGCGAAAAGGCAGCCTCAGAGCAGTGGAGACAGAAGGGGCTGATCCTGGACTCACTAGGCCAGGCTAATGTTTTACAAGGAGAGACTGGTATTGGGTTTCTGATCCTGTCTTCTGCCAAGTCACAGGCACTTAAAAAATACATGTGCCAGGGAGTTTACAGAGGTAACCTCTGATTCTCCAGAAAATTCTGCAGGATAGGTAGTGTCAGCCTCATAAAACAAGAGAGGAAACTGAAGCTTAGCAAGGTGACCTTGTTCAGATCATGCAGCTGGTAAATGGCAGAGACTTAAGGCCACCATGTTGCCCGACTCTGAAGTGCATTGTGAGTAATGCCCCAGACTTAAATGGCATGACAGCCTCAAGGACATGAGTTTTAAGCCTAGATCTGATGAGTCAGGTGAGTGTGCCTTCTCCCTGATATCATGCAATGGTCTCTCTCCATGCTCCCTCAGATCACGGGCAGAACTTTCAATCCTTGAGAGAAGGATTTTACCCTCAGGACTCCCAGCAGTCGCTCTGACATCTGGTTCTCTGAGAAGCCAAGCTCAATGTCATTCGCCAAAGACTATCCTTGTCACTTGATGAATAAACGAGCATTGGAAAACCAACAAAGGTAGAAAGGCATAATGTTAGAATAAAAGACAGCTCTTCAAAAATAATCCATTGGGCTTTATGATGGATTCTCTAGAGGGTCCTAATTTTTCCCATTTTGCCATGGGCACTGGCATCAAAGGCCATCATCCACCTACCTGCTCCTGCTTGGGAACTCCAACCCCTCTGGACTGATGTCTTTAGGCCTCAGAGCCAGTTGGTGGCAGAGCTGGCTACTACCCCCTAAGCATGGTGGTGGCAGGACGTGACGCCAGCCCTCTAGTCTTTGGCAGGTGACGTTGAAGCTTGGCCTCTCAGAGAACCAGACGTGAGAGTGGATGCTGAGAGTCCTGAGGGTAAAATGCATAGTCTCGAGGATTAGAAGTCCTGCCCATGATCTGAGGGAGCATGGAGTGGGGACCGTTAGTCGGAACAGTGGCATGATGTCAGAGAGAAGGTGCACACATCTGACTCATTTGACCCTGGGTTTAAAACTCATGTGCTTGGAGGCGCCTGGGTGGCTCAGTCGGTTGAGCGACCGACTTCGGCTCAGGTCATGATCTCACAGTTTGTGAGTTTGAGCCCCGTGTCGGGCTCTGTGCTGACAGCTCAGAGTCTAGACCCTGCTTCTGATTCTGTGTCTCCCTCTCTCTCTGCCCCTCCACCACTCATGCTCTGTATCTCTCTGTCTCAAAATTAAATAAACATTAAAAAAAAAAAAACTCATGTGCTTGGAGCTGCCATGCCATGCAAGTCTGGGGCATTACTCACAATGGACTTCAGAGTGAGGCAACATGGTGGCCTTAAGTGTTTGCCGCTTACCAGCTGTGTGATCTGGACAAGGTCATCTCACTAGGCCTCAGTTTCCCTTTTGGGGGGTATGAAGCTATCATTACCCATCCTGCAGAATTTTCTGGAGAATCAGAGATCACTTACATAAATTCCTGGCACACAGTATGTGTCCAATAAAACGTACGGTTCCACTCCAACGTCTTCAAGGGCAACGTTGTATTTTTCTGTGATGCTGATGCCTGTGACCCTGTCAGCTTCCCCTGCCAGGAACACAGCCCTGGGCACAGTGGTAACCCAGAGGCTCTGAAGGGATTTAAACCCTGCTTCAGGACCCCATCCTTTCAGCAGGTGAATGTTTTGCCATTCAGGAAGAGTATCATTAATTTTCTTCCTGACGACTTCAGGGACTCAGAGATTATGCAGGTTCCCGTAGTACCCTTTACAGGTTTGGGCCAAGGCATTCTTTTAGCCAATCAAAACCTTTCCTGTTTTAATTTGAGCGCATTTCCTTGTGTTTGTTATTCTTTGACTTGGATTTGGGCAGATCTGGGTTGGGAGGCACGCTGGAGGCCGTGATGGCTCAGGTCCAGAGTTTCCGCGGGTGCCAGAGGACCTTCTCTCCTCTCACACTGCTCACAGGGGCTGGGGCAGGGATGAGATGCAGGGAGGGATTACCAGGCTGGGGGGAGGGGGCCAGGTCTTGACTGGAAGAAGGGACGGCACTTTTGGCTCACAGGTTGAGAGTCAAAGGATTTAAGGATCATCAAAACACAGAGACAAGCTAGTGATGAGAAATTCAAGTAATCAGGCAAGAGCTGGAGAAATAGACAAGTTCAGTTGTCAGAAACAGGGGAGCTACAGTCAGTGGGTTACTCTCATATCTCCCAACTCTGTGTTCAGTGACACATGTTGGTGACTTGAAATCAGCCATAGTGGGAATATTTACACCATGGAAATTGGCCAATGCTGCAAATCTGAATTTCCACACACACACACACACACACACACACACACACACACACCTCTCCCCAAGAGCCTTTGGAAGGGGGAACAAGATATGGGGACTACAGATAGTCAGACAAGGTTTTGGGAAATAGGCAAGTGATAACCATGATGATAAAGCCTTTCATCTGCACTCAGCTTTATTGCTTATGATGAATTTTCATTTACATGTTTGCACTTTGTCCTCACAAACTTTCTATAAGGCAAACAGAGCAGGGAGCATTACCCCCATTTTATAGGTGAGGAAAAGGAGGCCAAGAGAGGTTAAGGAGCTTGCCCAGGGTTTTAGAACTGGCCAGAAAATGAGCTGGAACTGACAAGAAGAGAAACTCGCACGTGATGTTGAGAGCTATGTTCTCCAAGACCCTGAAGGCAGGTGGCTGACGATTCCTTACATCACACCTTTCAGTTACTCTGCTTCAGGGAGTTTTGGGGGGATCCCTTGGCAGTCCATTGCAGATCAGCACTGACAGATGGGAGTTTGGGGTGCCCTTGAGGAAGTTTCCATGTGTCAGTGGAGATGTGGTACCACCTTTCCGGGCCTGCGTCTTTTGACCAAACACGTGAGTCCCCTCCGGGGACTCTCACAACTGAGACCAAGCTTGGGGAGGTGATGCTCCCTAAGCTGGAGGACATCAGGATCCTTCACAGACTGAGGATATTCAATGCCAAGTTGACACATTCCTCCTCACATGGAGTTTGTGCCAACGTCAGTAATATCAAGAGATACTACCTTTTTCAAAGGCAGATGGGAAAGTGCGAAAAACTTTGTACTTGAATTCAGATCTGCTCTGGGATCCAAGTTTGCTACTCAACAAGCAGGAATCCTTGACCAGATGGCTTAAAAATTTCTCATGTTTTCTCATCTCTAAAATGGGCATACTCATCCATGCCCATCTCCAAGGAGATGCTTAAGTATAAAGCACTTACATTCTTGGAAAAATATCTGGAGGATACTGCTGCAAAGGATTAAAGGCAGACCTGCAGGACTTAGCTCCAGCTGAAGGGAGAAGTAGATCCTGAGTGGCTGAAATGGTTTTGCAGAAGCATTTCAACAAGAGCCATGTTGACCACTAGAAATGATGGCTCCTAAACCAAAGGCCTGGAAAAACTGATGAAGATAAGAAACCAGGGTCCTCGAGGCATGTTGGTGGTGGCCAATGCATCAGTCTGGGTGGGCTGTGTTCAGTCAGATGTAGACTATGAATGTTTCTCTTTGCTCAGGGCAGAGGTGGAGGCTGGCTCCTGAATGGGCTGGTCACTGCCCAGTCAGTCTGGGTAATGGGGGTCAACTATCAAGCTGTGGTTTCTCATCATTCCATTTTTTTCTGAATAGACTTTGTTATTTTTTTTTTTGGCACAGTTTTATGTTCATAGCAAAACTGAGAGGAAGGGGCAGAGATTTCCCATATACCCCCACCCACACTCATGCACAGCCTCCCCCACTATGGCTGTCCCCCCACCAGAGTGGTACGTTTACTACGACAGGCTTCACATCACCGCCACCCCCAGCATCCATAATTTACGTTAGGGTTCACTCTTGACGTTATACACTCCATGAGTTTGGACAAATGTATAATGGTAGATATCCATCATTATAATATCACACAGAGTATCTGCAGTGCCTTAAAAATCCTCTGTATTCCGCCTGTACATCTCTTCTTTCCCCCAGCCCCTGGCGGCCACTGATCTTTCTACTGTCTCTGTAGTTTTGCCTTTTGCAGAATGGCATATAGTGGAAATCAAACAGTGTGTACCCTTTTCAGATGGGCTTCTTTCAGTTAGATGCATTTAAGTTTCCTCCCCGTCTCCTTGTGGCTTGATAGAGCCTATCTTTTTAGCACTGAATAATATCCCATCGTCTGGATGTACCACAGATTATTTACCCATTCACCTACTGAAGGCCATCTTGGTTGCTTCTGAGTTTTGGTGTTATGAATAAAGCTGCTATAAACATCCATGTGTAGGTTTTTGTGTGGACATAAGTTTTCAACTCCTTTGGGTAAATACTAAGGAGCACTATTGCTGGATCGTATGGTAAGAATATGTTTAGTTTTGTAAGAAACCATCCAACTGTCTTCCAAAGTTTGCACCAACAATGAACGAGAGTTCCTTTTGCTCCGTGTCCTGATCACATGCTTCCAGCCTCTTGGCTGCTCCAATTTAAAAGCACCACATTTCATTGACTGATGGCAGCTGCATACATTTGATTTTTTTTATGTTTATTTATTAGTTTTGAGAAAGAGAGAGACAGAGCACAAGCAGGGGAGGGGCAGAGGGAGCCGGAGACACAGAATGCGGAGCAGGCTCCAGACTCTGAGCTGTCACACAGAGCCCGAGGCGGGGCTCGAGCTCACAACCAAGGAGACCATGACCTGAGCCATGGCGGTCTAATCCCTTCCTCACCAAGCACCTCCCCCCCACCGCCCACCGCCAGACTTGCCCTGGCCTCTGTCCCATGCAAAGATTTCTAACTCACCTGCTCTATCTCTGCCCCTTGTTCTGCCTGTCAGAACCTCTCCTCTGCTTCACTCTTAACTTCAACCAATGGCTCACAGAATATGTGAAAATGGGGGTGCCCGGGTTGCACCAGATCTTTTGCATTTTACTGACATGCTATTTCTACTTGGCTATCCTCTCTCCAATTCTTCCCCCATGTTGCAGGGAGTCCCTGGGGCATCCCCTGTGTGCTCACTGGCACCAGCACCCTTTGGATGAGAGTGCTGTCTGGGCCAGGGGGCATCTCCTGAAAGGCAGCCCACCCCCTTCATTGTGGACGCCCGGAAGCCAGGCGTTGTGACCTACAGATGTGGGCATAGCCCTTCTCCCCAGCTCGGAATCCATGTCCCCACTAGGCAACATGACAGCACTGATTGTGCCCCTGGTTTCCAAATGGCTTCTGGAATACAGGCCCTTTGACTTCCATCCAGTCCACGGGGATGGATGCCGTGTGCCACTCCATTTCCTTCTTACCCCAACACCTATTTTACAAAACTGCATCATGAAGCCCCTACCTGAACACTAGTCTATACGAATAGATACCCAGTGGTCATGGGGCCCCTGGCTCAATAGACACAGCATTTCCTGAATCTGGGACCTGTTATGTGTATGCCTAGTGCTGTGTGTGTGTGTGTCTCCATGACTAGAGTGTATGCTCTTTAGGGGCACACCTTCCCTCCTCTTCATATCCTGTAGCAGATCTGTCATTGTCCCATCTAATAGCCCCTTGGGCCTTGACATTCCAGTATTGTCCTGCTTACTTCTGCCTACCAACATTTGCATCTTTTTGCCTGCGACTTTCTCTGGCTCCCGAGTCTGCTCTGCCCTTGTGTAGAACTGGCTGGCAATGCTAGGAATGACGTCTGTAAGAAAAGGTGTATAAAAAAAAAAAAAAAAAAAAGAGGTTAGAGTGGGAGAGAACCAAACCATAAGAGACTCTTAAAAACTGAGAACAAACTGAGGGTTGATGGGGGATGGGAGGGAGGGGAGGGTGGATGATGAGTATTGAAGAGGGCATCTTTTGGGATGAGCACTGGGTGTTGTATGGAAACCAATTTGACAATAAATTTCATATATTAAAAAAAAAGAAAGAAAAGGTGTATAAATACCCCCAATCCTCCTCCCTGCCCCTCCGTTGGTGGAGCAGGTCCACAGCACATCTATGGCATGTCCCAGCTCCCAGAGTCCCCAGCAGGACTGCACTGCAGCTGCCTTAGTGACAACTCCATTGAAAACCCTCCTTTGGCTGTCTTCCCTTCCCTACCATGCATTTCCCACTCCCTCAAAGGGCTTCCCAGGGTTGCCTCTCAAGCTATTTCCTATGGACACTTTGTTGAGAGTATGGGGGAAATGGAGGTTCATGCACAGCACATACCAGAGTATTGGCACACAGGACATGTTCAGTGGGTATTTATTGAAAAATAGCACAGGGACACCTCGGTGGCTCAGTCGGTAAAGCATCTGACTTCAGCTCAGGTCATGATCTCATGGTTCATGAGTTTGAGCCTTGCGCTCTGTCCCACAGCTTCATATCCTCCATCCCCTGGCTCTCTGCCCACCCCCCTCATTCTCTCTCCCTCTCTCTCAAAATTATAAATAAATAAACATTTAAAAAAAGGAAAATGGCATGGATACTTCTAGAATATACATACTAGCCTCTAAAATAAAGGAGACTGGATATTCTTTTCTCCTTCTGTCTTGTCTCAAATTCTGGCTGCCCTTGAGGACTGAGACTGGTGTTCTGCCCATTGTCTGGCCACCCCTGATGGAAGGGACATGCCCTGCTTTTCCCTCATCCTCACAGCATCTCCTTTGTGCCCTCATGATACACACTGGCTACTTAAAAAAGGGACAAGTCCTTGAAGCCAATGACTGTCAACATCTTCCCTGCTAGTGTCCAGCACTGTGTGAATGGATTACCATGACTTTGGTTCCGCTTCTAAAATCTTGCCTCCACATTTGTGTTTTCACATTGCCAGTTCCATTCTTTTGCCCCCAACTGCTGGTCTAAAAACGTCCCCCTAGAATTACAGTGTCTTGTTAGAGGGGAGATAATTTTTCTGTAAGAATTAGTTCAGAATGAGAGCTAAGGTTAGTCGAGAAAGGTGGCTCCCGGCCCAGGCTAAATGTTAGAAAAATCCTTGGAAACTTAAAAATGCCAGGTCTCCCCACAGGCCAACTCAGTGGCCATCTCTGGGCACAGAGCCGGATTTAGGCTTTCTTAAAAGCTTCCCAGGGGATGCTAATGCGGAGCCAAGGTTGACACCACCAGCCTGCAGATAAAACTTGCATTGTTTCCTTGGGGTGTTCGTGCTTTAGAGCAATGAGAAGTAAACCCTATAGGGTTGTGTTGGATCAAGAGGACAGGACTATTTTGCAGGGACTCAGAGAGAGCTCAAGATTCCTAGGATTCTCACAGTCTATGGAAGTGTTGACCAAACTGTCATCCAAACTGGGCTGGATCTTCTAGGGTCCCAGCCCAGCCCTCTCCCACCTGGCAGAGGACCTCCCACATTGAGCTGTGGGAGTGCTATTCCTCTTGAATTCTCCTGTGTGCAATGAACCATGTGCTGTATGATGAGTTCCTGTGGGACTGAGGCCTCCTGCCCAGGAAGTTCGGGTTGGCAGCTGCGGGTGGGGGCAGACAATGCCATCAGCTCATGGACGGGCCCCCCACCTGGGCCCTTTCCTGCCTTCTCCATTGAGGCTCCCTCCGGGCCACCCATTCTCCGATTCTGCTTCTTCTCTTGTCCCTGTTTCTCTCCTGCTATTTTCTACTGTCTCGCTCTTTGCTTTTTCTGCTCAGCTGTGCCTTGGAACCATGCTGTGGCCGCCTCCTCCCGCAGCTGTGCTTGCAAAATGTGGGCCTCTTGCCTGGAGTCAGTGTGGGAGGAGAAATGTGATGGAGAGAGGGGCTTCTAGAAGAGAATGCTCTCAGCCCGGGAACTCAAGGTCCCGGGGTTTTATACCCGGATGTTGATGCAAACTGCTCCTTTGTGTTTCAGCTTCCCCCAGTCAATAAAGCTGGATGCCTTTAAGGCGAGTTTTTGAGAATGGGAGCAAGTGTGGTTTGCTGGGTCCTGGAGCTTGGTGGGTGCCCTCCCTGGGGCATGAGGCATGGGGGCCTACTCGGACTCATTTTGGGGCTGTCCCTCTGCTGTCTCCACAGGACTGAGATGTGCCGGTCCTAGCTGCCGCCTGAGAGAATGTCTGGGGTGTCCGAGCCCCTGAGCCGAGTGAAGGTGGGCACGTTACGTCGGCCTGAAGGCCCCCCAGAGCCCATGGTGGTGGTGCCAGTAGATGTGGAAAAGGAAGACGTGCGGATCCTCAAGGTGTGCTTCTATAGTAACAGCTTCAACACCGGGAAGAACTTCAAGTTGGTTAAATGCACTGTGCAGACAGAGATCCAGGTAAGTGTGGCGGGCTCTATCCAATTGTCTGCCTCTGGTCTGTCTGTCCCCTTCCAGGGCAGCTGAACAGCCCTCCTTCAGCCTAGCAGGCTCTCCTGTGTCCACTCTCTGGGATGGGGACACCAGGAGAGACACTCTCAGCCTGTAGCACCAGCTCCCCTCCCTGGGGGTCTGCAACCAAGTTCACTGGGGGGACAGATTTTATAGTCTTCATTTGAACCCAAGATCATTTGCCTTATCTTTAATTCATCTCATTTCAACTTATTGAAGATTTATCACATTTGAAGCCCTGCAAGGGACATAAGAGCCTCCACCCTCAAGGAGTATACACTCTGACAGAATTGGGGTTAGAGATACATGCAAGTGATGACATTGAAAATTGAACAAAAATGGTGTAAGACATATGCTTAGCGTTTAGAGAAAGGAGGTTGGAGGATGATAATGAACTACAGACGCCCTAGACCAGGTGGATGGTCGTCAGGCCCTTTCTAAGACAAGGCTTCAATTGGCTCATTCTCATCCAGGGTCATGGAGCCTGTTTTGCAGGTGTGGGTGCCCACCATCATCCAGGCACCTAGATGCCAGGAAGCCAGTTTACCTTAAGCAGATGTATAAGAACTTGTTGTCAAAGGCAGACCTACAGTACACTAATTTTAAACACATGCATTTATAGAACAATTACTTTGTACAGCCTATATCCATCCCTCAACACACATTATCTCATTGAATCCTCCCAAGAACCCCATGAGATAGATACACTGAGGATATCCCTTTTCACTGCCCAGTGTATCCCTTTCTGATGATGCAAAAGAAAGCCAGATTGGTTTTCAAAATGTGCCTTGGTGGGTTTGTTATTTGAACAAAGGAAACACAGGACTTTGGGGAAAACTAACCAGCTTTGAGAAAGCTGGATGAACTCTTTCCAATCCCTTCATCCCCGATCCTTCCCCTGTCCCAAAAGTCAGTATCCCCCAAACTCAGTGTCTCTTCTAGTTGGTGCTGGAAGCAGCCACTCCACATTTTTCTCCTTACCTGCCTTCTGTCTATTACAGCACAAGCTATGTTTCAACACACCAGAGCAGAATGTAATTGATTGAGTCACTGCCTTGGCCAGTTAGCACAGTTGATCACGGTTCAGTTATTCCCTGTGCTCCCTGTAACTGATTTGAAAGTGCCTTGTTTGCTCATCTTATGGTTCCAGAAATGTAGGTAGTGTTGTGTCCTCAGAATAAGCGCTGGGTACCTTCTTCCAGGGAGATGTTTTCATATCTCCTTAACTACCTGCTTCTTGAGACTTCCTTTGGGTATATTATCTTTGCAGTTGGTTGATGTCATCCACTGTGGGTTTTACTAGTTTAATTTTCAGAAGTTAACCTGCCCTCTGAGTTTGGAGGGGGTGGGGCACCTCCTTGCCCTTTACGCTGAAAACCTAAGAGCATCTGATTGGTCTAGATTAGGACTTGTTCTACGGAGTTATAGTGAAAAGGGACACCAAAAGATAGGTACTTTCCAACAGTAGGGAAGAGCAAGAACAAAAGCAGGAAGGCTGCTAAATAGTGAGTAGTTCAGTTGGGGTAATATGTGTAATATTTTGAAAAGTGTCAAAGTTAAGATCAGAAAGGAAAGTTGATGGCAGTTAAGGGAGGGCTTAGAATGTCAGGCTGAGAAATTTGGACTTGGACAGGCACTAGGGAGAAACACAAAGTTTTTAAGCAAGAGAGGAGCTATCCTGGAGCTGATGATGTGCTGAGTGCATAAGGAAAAAAAAAAAAAAAAAAAAAAAAAAAAAAAAAAATATATATATATATATATATATATATATATATATATATAGTGGGACTATAGAAAAGAAAATGGGACCCAAGCCTAAGAAGAATGGCTAGTACTCAAGGCATTATCTGGGTGTGAGAGCAAAGGTAAAGAAGAACAAAGAAAGAAGTGATGGCCTTCTAGGAATTTATGTCCAAGCCTTAGATTTGCCTATTTCCAATCTGCCCTGCAGGTAAAATGGCACCTGCTTATTGCAAACAGCCATGGCTTTAAAGCCAATTTGGGGCGCCTGGGAGGCTCAGTCGGTTGAGCATCCCACTTTGGCTCAGGTCATGATCTCGTGGTTTGTGAGTCGAGCCCCACGTTGAGCTCTGTGCTGATGCCTCAGAGCCTGGAGCTTGCTTTGGATTCTGTGTCTCCGTCTCTCTCTGTCCCTCCCCTGCTCATGCTCTGTCTCTCTCTGTCTCAAAAATAAATAAAACATTAAAAAAAAAAATTTTTTTTAAGCCAACTAGAGCCTGAGCCAGATACGAGTCCACCTTTATAGGTTATATGACCTTAGGCCCAATACTTAACCAACCTGACTTCAGTCTCCTCACTTGGGGATTATGCCCACCTTAGTCTTGTAAGAACTGAAGTGGTATATGAGAAAAACCTATCAGACAGTAGGAGCTCAATCATTGGAAGCTACTGATTAAGTGAATATTAGGTCATTTCCCCCACTCAGAAGTCCAAGGATTTTTAATTGCTCATAGAATAAAGTTCAAATTGTCTTCTTTTAATGTTTATCCACTTCCCTGTCCTATTTTCAAAGAGAGAAGTAAGATGGCCAGATTGGTGTTTTCGAACAGTATATAATATCCTGCAAGATGTTAAGAAGTATGTCCAGGAGAAGGGGTTTTATGGTCAAAGAAGTCTGGGAAATGCTTGGTTAAACAATTCCAAATAGATTCTTTGTGACAGGACTTCCCAGAACCTTAAATATGCTGATATGTGTGGTAAATCACTAAAAAAGGGCCACAGAGGAGATGTTTTCATAACTAAGTCATTTCTTATTTGCCTAAGAAACCCTTCCTTTAAAAGGTGGGCCACTAGTTCTCTGGAAAATAATTTGGGGATATGTTTTCCCTCAACTCTGATAGCAGCACAAAAAGGGCAGGAGAGAGGAAAGGCTGGGGACATGGATTAGGGAGCTGTGGCCATAGTGCAAGTGGGAAATGATGAGGGCCTGAACTAAGGGAGTGGCATTGGAGCAAAGACAAGTCAACACATCTGAGTACATCTAAGGAGGCAGAGTTAAGAGAATTTGATGATTAACTGGATGTAGGGAGGGAGAGAAAGGAAGGAGACAAGAATGACTCATGCGTTTGCTTGGTTAACTGAATAGGTGTCAGAGCCCTTCATTGAGATACCAACGGAGACAGGAAGGTTATGTTCTGAGATTTCAGCTTTATATGTGTTGTGTTTGAAGTGTTTATGAAACGCCCCCATGGAGGAACATGGGCCTGGAGCTGGGGAGGGAGGAAGGACCCAGAGAGAAGGATTTTGGAGTCATAATGCAATGGGTAGGTATGATGTGAATGGATGGGATCACCCACAGAGAGTGAGTAGAGCAAATGAGGAAGAGTTATAATCAGGAAACCCTGGGAAAGCAACTTCTAAGAGGCTGATAGAGAAAAAGGGTTAGATGAAGGAAAAAGAAGAATTATCCAGAGAAAGATGAAGAGAACCAAGAGATTAGGCAGGGGATACAAAGGTGGAGGAAACTTTGAGGAAAGAGTGGTTAGCAATCTCAGACACTCAGAAAGGTCAAGTCAGATAAGGCTAAAAATAAGTTTGTTGGCTTCAGTAACAGTGACCATGTTCTTTTGCTGGGCAATTTCAGTGGAAAGATGGAGGCAGAAGCCTTTGTGAAGTTAATGGGAGAGTGGAGACAGTGAGTATAACCAATATTTCAGAGGGGTTTTGACCGTGGAGGGAAGGAAAGAGGAGAAGGCAAGAGGAACAGTGTTGTCGACAGAAGGAACAGCGTATTTCCAGCACAGATATATCAGCAGAGGATAGGAGACGCAAGAATGAAGAAGAGGGAGGTGTCAAGAACGCCATCTCTGATTCAGGTAGACAGGACCTGGAAGGTCCTGAAGTAGGAAGGTATATGGCAGGTTTGAGGCTAAGAGATGTCCAAGGTTGGCTATTTAAACTATGCTAAAATTTTTTGGTTTCATCTCATCTTTTGTGTAAGGCCACTGATTTAGTAGTTTAAACATATGAATGGCATGAGATTGCATTTTTAAAAGATCACTTGAGTTACATAGTGGAAAATATGTTGGAAGAAGGCAAGAATGGTTGTGGGGGGATGTTAGGTGGCTATTGAAGTGACCCATAGGAGAGATGATGATAACTTAGATTAGGAGTATTGCCATGAAGGTAACGATGATGACAGTCATGGTGACGATATGTTGATGGTAATGGTGGTGGTGGTGATGGTGGTGGTGATGGTTGCGGTGATGATATTGAGGTGATGGTGGTGATGATGATAGTGTTGATGATGATGGTGATGATGGTGGTGATGATTATAATTGTGGTGGTGATGATACCAGCTAACACTTTTGAAAGGACATCATATGTATTATCTTACTGACTTCTCAAAGGAACTCTATGAAGCACATACTATTATTATCTCCATTTTGTATATAACGAAACAAGGTGCCGAGTAGTTAAGCAAATTGCTAGCAAGTAGCAGAGCCTGTTTTCAAACCCAGTCACCACATCTCCTCAGCCTGCACTGTTAACCATCATGATCTATGGAGATAAATTATTACTATCTAGAGAATTTAGGAGATATGAATGAAAGGCTTTGTGGATGGACAGGAGATGCAGGAATGAAGAAGATGAAGGTGGCAGCCCTGGTTCAGGTGAAGAGGGTCCCACTCCCTAAGATAAAAAACATTTGAAGAAAAACTGGTTGGAGAGGAAGCAGCTCACAAGTTCAGTTTGGGACCTGTGAAGTGCAGTTGAGATGCTCTAACATTTTCACATGAAAATGTGGAGCAGACTTTTTGATTCACAATTCTGGAGGAGAGAATGGGGCTGAAGATGAACAGTTGAGTGTTGTCAGCCTCTGGGTGGTGGTTGGAGACATGGCTATGGGCGAGATCATTAATGAAAGAGTCTTAAATAATGTCTTGGTTCATCCCACAAATATTTGTGGAATACCCCATGCACCTGGCACCATGCTAGTTACGGCCTGCGAGTATCATCATACTGCAAAACAGATGCACCCCCTGCTTTCATGGGGCTTTTAGGCCAAGGGTGAGCCTGACATCGACTCACACTAGTCAACGAACCTTGACAAATGGAGGCAAGTGCTCTGATAGGAAGAAAGAGGGTCTGTGAGAGCGTTTTAAAATACAAAAGAGTTTGGTCTAAACATCAAGGAACAGCTTTGCTCTTCAGAACCCGTTTGTGGACACTGTGTACAGTTGCATACAGATCCAGACCCAGCTTTCCTGCCTGAGACTCTTGGGGAGTGCCCCCCCCACCCTCTGCTCCCGACTTCTTCCTGCACTCTCCTTCCCTAGTGGGGCTTTGTGCTTTGACGGGTTTTTCTACTTCCAGCTCCTGTCTTCTTTCACCATCCTCCCCATGCTCAGTTAGCCAAGCACTTGTCCTTCCATAAGAACACATCTGAAACACTGACACCCCCACATAGCTGTGTCTGATCCAGTAGAAACAACAGAGCATCACCCTGGCATGGTCCATGTGGTAGCACATTTCCAAAACAGTTACCGCCATGTGCACTTGCTGATTTCATGTTTTCCTTCTTGTTCTCAACATCTTTCTATGCGAATGCAATAGCCTCCTGATGTTTTCTCTGGGCTGTTAAAAGCTATGTAAATAAGTGCTGGCCCTTGAGTCTAGGATCCAGCAGAAAGCAGACAGGTGTTGAAGGGAAGGGAGTGAGTGCCAAATGAGAAATGTATTTTGCTCTTCTTGAGTTTTGGTTTCCCTTCTGTTTGGTATTCATAAGAAATTCTGTTTGTTTGGAAGCTCTGACTCTCTGTTGCAAGTGGAGGCTTATATCATTATATATTTCTCTAACATGCTAATTTGCTTGTCTGGGAAAGAGGTTAAGATAACACTTTGTAAACAACTAGCAGAGTGCCACCCAGGCGTGCCCACACAGGGCGTCTCTCTTTGACTCTTACTAGCTTCTCTTTTATTCCCATTCTCCCTTCCTCTCCTCTCCTCTCTCTCTCTCCCTCTCTTGTTCTGTCCCTCCCTTCCCCTTTCTCCTCCCCCCACCCCATCTTCTTCTGCGTAGATTGATCTTACATCCTGATTTATGTCAGATAGTCCTGGTTTACACACACTATCCAAGGATGATCATTAACAGTACCCCTGCCAATCTCAAGAACATCATGATTTGGAGGATAAATTATATGGTCACTACTCATAAGTGCCATATTCACTCTTGTCTTTGCCGGGCATACTGACTTGCTGGCTCATGGTGTTTTCTCTCTCTGGCTGATGTCGGCTGACCCACTCTCTGCGTAGGCTTTTCTGCTCATCATGGGACTTCTGTGTCTCATACAGGAGGGCCTCAAGCAGAAAAGTAAGTACTTATCTGCAATATGGTGTGGTCACAAGAGTGCTGGGGGGACCCACACCTCTAAACTTCTCTCCCTTGGCCAGCCTCTGTCATGCTGAAAAGCCATGTTCAAGATTCATCCTTGTTTTGTCCTGAAACTTCAGTCTACTAATAATCCACATTTACATCCCTAGGGAGAACAGAGACTAAGCCAGCATTTGCCCTTCTGCCTGGTCTAGCCGCATCCCATCCCTCACAGCAAGACTTCTAGGCTGCAGGGTTGGCCTGCAGCACGTCTTGCCTGGTGTGTGAGCAAGGCAGAATCTGGCCCCAACGTAACCTGCTCTGTACTCACTGACCTCCCCTATAAATCCAGTGGTCATTGTATATACAATACATTCAAGAATATTCCCAGAAGGATACATTTCAGATATTGAGACCCAGTGTCCCTGCCCTATACATGTTAGTTTCAAGTTTAAACCTGTCACTTAACCAGACACTGGGTACTATGGACTGAACGTTTGTGTCCCCCACAACCCCACAAATTCATGTGTTGAAGCCCTAACCCCCAATGTGATGCTTTTAGGAGGTGAGGCCTTGGGGAGGTGATTAGGACTAGATGAAATCATGAGGGTGGGACCCCCATGATGAGATTAGTGTCCTTTCAAGAAGAGGGAGAGACACCAGAGCTCTGTCTGCCATGTGAGGACCCAGAGAGAAACCAGCCATCTGTGAACCAGAGAGGGAGCTCTCACCAAAAACCGAATCTGCTGGCACCTTGATCTTGGACTACCAGCATCTCAAACCATGAGATATAAACATTTGCAGTCTGCGGCACTCGGTTACATCAACCTGAATGGACTACGGCACAGGGTCAGCAACCCCATGTGGTCAGAGGAGGTGTCTCCAGCCCCAAAGTTCATGGTCTCAGGTTCTTTGTTCCCAGAACGAGCCCCGCCGCCCTCCTTCAGATGTCCCTGGGGGTGAGACCACAAGGTTGAAGTGCAAGAGGAAATCCTTGTCCCAGAAAGTTGCTGTTTCTAAGACAGGTTGCCCTAAGGAGAATACACAAAGCCATGCAAGGCTAGTGCACCATACTTAAGGACAGTCCCTGAAAACCTGAGAGGAAAGGGTTCAGCCAGGAGACCACAAAACATTACCACAGAGACTCTCACAGTGATATAAAAAAAGGCACATGAACAAGGACCTCCTCCTTTCTGCATCCCCTCCCCATTTCCTGCACTTGCTTACCAGGCCAGCCCACCCACCCACAGACGCCTGCAGAGGCGAGCGCCAGGCAAGCACGCAGAGTTCTGAGCCTCTCTGTATTTATCTGGATGCCTACATTCATTATATCGACAAATTAGCAGTCAGGTGCCTATGCTTACGTTTCTATTTTTAATCTGGCAGTTGCATTGCCGAGCGTCCCTGTTAGACAGAGGCTTTTGTCACATCAGAATGAATGCTCTCAGAGTGATAAGTTATGCTAACTTTTATTATTTTGTTCTTCGATCACTTTTTAAAAACTATCCCTTAGGTGTGTTGAGAACTCAGAACTTGTATAGCTGTTGTATTTGTTTCCTAGGGCTGCGGTAACAAATTACCACAGAACCAGGGGCTTATTAAACAGAAATGTGTACTCTCTCACCATTCTGGAGGCTGGAAGTCCCATATCAAAGGGCTGGCAGGACTCAAAGGCAGACCCTTCCCTGGCTTCTTCCAGCTTCTGTGGCTCCAGGCTTCCTTGGCTTAGGACTACAGGACTCCAATCTCTGCCTCTGTCTTCACATCCCCTCCTCTTCTCCCCTCTGTGCACCTCTTGTCTGTATGTCTTTTGGAAGGACACTTGTTACTGAATTTAGGTGCCACCCAGGGAGTCTAGAATGATCCCAGCTTGAGATCCTTAACTTAAGTACATCTGCAAAGACCCTTTTTCCAAATGAGGTTATATTCACAGATTCTGGACTGGACGTATCTCTTTGGGGTCATCATTCAACCTATTGCAGCCATCAGTTAGGATCACAGTGTCTGTTGGTGGTACCCCCTTCCAGCGTACACAGATTCATGTATATAGTACACAGGTGAGTGTGAGCACTTTGCACACATCTACACACCCACACTGAAGTGAAACCTAGGTGTTGGGAAATGACAACAGAGCATGGACTGATGCTACCTTTCCCCACTGCTGTCCAGGATGTCCTGTGGCCACCCTGTGCCCTGGAAGGATGTTTCTTATGACACTGTCACACTATGGGATGCCATAGGTTGGTTCCTTGACTGAATCTCACCCAGCCATATAGCTTGAAATTGGTGACCAAATTTATAGCACTGACTCCATGATCTCCTCCCATGCCTCCAGCTCAGGTGTCCACCTTGCTGTCTCCACTGGACATCTGATTTCGGCGTGAAGGATCATACCCAAAATCCCCTCCTCAAACTCTGCTTCTCTTCCGGTCTTTCCTAGCTCCAGTAACTGCAGCTCTGCTCTCTCCGTTGATCGTGTCTCAGGCTATAGACCTCAGAGGCATTTGTGAATTCTTTCTTCCTCTCACACACTGTATTTAGTCTTTCCGGAAATCCTGTCAACCCTACCATCAGAACACCCGAGTTCTGACCACTTCCTTCTCAAGACCTGTCACCTGGAATGATGTGCTTGCCTGCTAACTATTTCTGCCCATAGCCCACTATGGTCCATTCTTCAAGAAGCGACTATGGTGAATCTTTAAAATATCAGTCAGCTGTAGAGATGTATTTCAGATATAGGTTAGAACATTTCACTTCTCTCTGTTATTTATTTTTTGTTTGTTTATATTTATTTATTTTCACTACTCTCCTTTAAACTGTCCAATAGCTACTTTTCTCACTGAAAATAAAATCCAAAGGTCTTACCTTGGCTGACAACCAATGTTGGCAAGCCATGGCCTGCAGGCCAAATATGGCCCACCACCCATTTTTGTAAATAAAGTTTTATTGGGACACAGTCACACTCACTTGTTTACATATTGTCTATAGCTGCCTTTGAGCTGCAACAACAGAGTTGAGTAGTTGCAATAGAGACCACATAGCCCTCAAGCCTAAAATATTAATAACCGGGACCTTTACAGAAAAGGTTTGCCAAGCCCTGGCCTAGCCCTCTCTGCCTTTCCTCCTGTCACTTCACTCAGTCCTCTCTACCTCAACCCACAGGCCTCTTCACAGTTGCAAAAACGCACCAAGCACACTGGGGCTGCACACTTTGGGACTCTGTATGATACGGTTTCTTTGCCTGGAAGGTTCTAGCCCCACAAAGAAAGCCACTCCTCCCTCCCTTACTTCCTTTGGGGATCATTCAAATTCCCCCTTATCAGAGAGGACTTTTGGGCCATCCCCATTCTGATGACTGTATCTGCTTTGTTTGTCTTAGTACTTATCAGAACCTGAGATATTAGTATATGTATTAACACCACCCTCGGTACAAAATAAGTTCCATGAGAGAGGGACTTGTTTTTGTTTCCCCAATTTGCTGAATGAATTAACGAGTAGTTGTTTAATGATGGATAGATGGATACATTCCATTTATAAAGCCAATAGAGATTTACTGGCTAGAATTCCATGTCTCAGTTCCAAATTCTAGTGGGGAAGAGAGAGCTTCTGATTGATCTGATGTGTACAGGGGGTAATGTCTTGGGTCTGTGGCAGTAAATGTCCAAGAAGTGCTGTAAATAGGGCTGGCAGATTGGTTTATATATCCGCTACAATGATCTTCCTAGATGAGGCAGATGATATGAGTCACCAGGGAGTTTTTAAATACCAGGTTTCCAAGTCCCATCCCAAATTCATTGAATTAGAATCTCAGGGGCTGAGACTGGTCACTGCCTCAAAGGACTCAACCTCTGCCTGCAGAATACCCATCTGGCTCAACATTCCCTGGAAAAGGATGATCAGAATCACTTAGATGGTGGGAAGCCCCGGGGTATGAGGTAATGTTATAGGGTCTAGGAATTCACAAAATACTTTTAAAAGATCTATGAAGGGGTGACAGGAGAAGGCTGGATGAGGCAGAGGAGAAGAGGAAGTGTGTGGGTGGGCATCAGGTGGCTGGAGATGGCCATCTCCCATTGTCCCTATCTAAATTTGACAGTAACTGCCTCTTGTCCATCTCGAAACAGAGGTGGCCTCTGGGAGATAGGAGGCCTGTGTCTTACTCACCATTATATCCCCAGTGCCTACGTGGAGCCTAACACAGAGTGGGCAATTAATAGATGTTGTGAATGAATGAATGAATGAATGGACTGATGCCTAGAGAGTACTCAAATGAGATCAGTAATCTTCCAGATCACTTGATATAAAGACCAAATAGGAAGTTGACTGGAAGGGAGATTGCCATTCATAAGTAATAACATGTAAGAGGGGTAATAGAATTTTAGCTGGCCCAAAGTAGAATTCCCTGGATATTCTTGGACAAGTCACTTGACCTCCCTGGGCCTCACTTTCTTCATTTAAAAACAGAGTCACATTAAGGAATCTCTAAATTTACTTAAGGCTCCAAAATTCCAGCCTAAGATTTACAAGCTTAACAAACATTTGAATATTTGAGTGTCTGTAGAATCAGAGATTATATTTTTGTGGCTACATCAGTGAGCTCTGCTTTCTAGGATCTAGAAAGCAAAATATCTGTTCAACTTCATTTTCATCATGTCTTCAGTGAATTTTGGCCATCCTTCTTCTCTCTGGCTCTGTGAAATTTACTGGCTAGCCAGCATTTTAATTTTAGAGTTTTATATTTTACAAGGAGTTTATTTGTCTCTTAAAAGTTGATCTTATACATAGGGTATGAGTTCTCCACTTGGTAGCATATGAGCCAAACACACAGGCATATACTATGGCATTTGTCTCAAGCTGAAAGATGATGTCTGCTCCTACCATTCGAATATGATTTTTTTAATGCCTAATCTGCACAACCAAGCCTGTTTTAATAGCTGAACTAAAACAATAATTTTTGAAGAGTTTTTTTTACAATTATAAAATGAATTTATGAATGATATACATGAAAGGGAAACTACAGACCAATATCTCTCATGAACATAGATGCAAAAATCTTCAGCACGATGTTAGCAAATGGTATCCAACATTTATAAAATGAATGCATGTTCATCCAATACTACTAAAGCATTTTATTTAGCACTACTGTGCACAGGCACTACACTAAGCTCTCTCTCTCCCTACATCATCTCATTTACTCCTCGAGAGAACTCCATGATATAGGAAAATGTTTACAGTTTACAAATGAAGCATCCAGAGCAGAGAAGTTAATTTGTCCAAATTCATAAAGCAAATCAGAAATAAAACAGTTTCTTACTCCTGAGGTCATCCTCTGAACTACCACATTGTATACAAAAGTTCAAACACAGGAAACCTGGAAGAATAAAAACATATGTGTGGCTATGCACCACCCCGAAACAGCACTGTTCACATTTTGATATATTTCATTCTGGATTTGTTTGTTTCAGCTCCTAGCACTATCATTCTTTGTATATGATTTCATATCCTATACCTCCCATTTATTACAATAGAACCATTTTCCAAAAGTTTTCCAATCTCTTTAGATAATTTTTAAAACTAGCATATAAACCTTGTGCTGCCCTCCCATTATTTTCATGGCCCTTTTCAAACTATTTAGATTGGCTTCTTGCTGTGAGGACTTTGCTATTTAAGAAATTTCTACAGTGAGTTTCTTTTTACACAGGGTATTTCTGTATTTTGAGTCATTTTTTTAAAGTTTATTTTTGAGAGGGAGAGTGTGTGTGTGTGTGTGTGTGTGTGTGTGAGAAGGGGAGGGGCAGAGGGAAAGGGGGACAGAAGATCGTAAGTGGGCTCTGTGCTGAAAGCAGCAAGCCCAACAGGGGATTAGAACTCATGAACCGCAAGATCATGACCTGAGTTGGATGCTCAAGCCACCCTGGCGCCCCTCTGTATTTTGAGTCATTTCCGCAGTTTATGCTTTGTCCTAGTCTGCTCTGGCTGTTACAACAAAATACCACAGACTGGGGAGGCTTAAACAACGGAAATTTATTTATCACAGTTTTGGAGACTGGACATCCAAGATGGCAGTTGTGTTCTTGTGAAGGCCTCCTTCCAGACCTGGCCACTTTCTTGCTGTGTCTTTACATGGCAGAAAGAGATCTCATCTTTCTCTTGTTGCTCTTACAAGGGCACTAAACTCATTCATGAGGGCTTCTCCTTCATGACCTAATTACCTCCCAAAGTTTCCACCTCCAGATACCATCACATTGAGGATTAGGGCTTCAACATATGGATTTGGAGGTGACACAGACATTCAATCCAGAGCATGCTTCCAGGCATAGAACTCAAAGATATGAACATGTTTCCAATTCTTGATATAGAATGTATATCTCTTTGGTATCAAACTGGGATGAGAGCTCCTCTGGGCAAGGACTTTGTCTTGTCACTGCTATATCCACATATATCCATAGCACTTGGAATGGGGCCGATATGTGTCACAGGCTCAATGCATAATTGTTGAATGCAGGGAAACGAATCATTGAGAGGCTCTCTTATGTAATGACTGCTCTGTGCAGAAGAAAACAGGTACTGAAGAGATGAGTCAGCAGTTCCCCCTGGGGGTTGTTCCACGCTTCCTGGAAGGTGTTTCAATGTAAGGGCCTCCTTTTTTGATTGTCACATTGTGACACTGGGGCATGAGGCAAAGTATTTTTCAGGCTGCAGCCATGGGTGTTGAATGGTACCACACAACCAAGAATCGTCTGTCCCCAAATGCCAGCTGCACCCATTGAGACTCACAGATGTGAGTTATGGAACATTATGGTGAAATGATCACCCCGAACCCATCACCCTGTGCAAGAAATAAAATTTCACCAATGTGTTGAAGTGACCCGTGTGACCAGCCCCTCCTGTTGAGGCACACACTACATCCTTACAAATGAATCACAAAAATCATCCCTTAGAGCACCCTGGGTGGCTCAGTTGGCTAAGCATCTAACCCTTGATCTCAGTTCAGGTCTTGATCTTAGGGTTGTGAGTTCAAGCCCCGGGTAGGGCTCTGTGCTGAGCATGAAGACTACTTAAAAAAAAATCATTCCTTGAAGACTTATTTTAGTAGGGTGATTTTTCAAAAAAGTATGTGAAATCCACCTGATACTTTCCTGACTGATCTGTAGTGGTCTTCACTCCTCCCAAATTTCAATTGGACATCAAGAGCCCTTCCTTGTGGTTTATTAGTAAATCCAAACATTTGACAGAATGGTCTTATTTTAACAGAATATTTTTATTTCTCAGAGACACCTCTTATGTTCTATTTGAATCACTTAAAGAGAAATCCTTTCTCATCGCTTCTCGGCCTTTTGGCTAAGATAAGTGTAGTATCTGTTCTTATCAGTTTAAAGAGAAGGTCTCTTGTTGCCTTTTTGACCTGATTTTTTGTACTTTCTCGGGGTTTTACTTCCTGGCTCTATGTGTGGCAGACAGGAAGAGGAAGGAAGGAGCCTGCTATAGTGAGCTTTTGCCCTGAGAACAGAACCTTTGATGGCTTGCTTGCTCCAAGCAGAAGGAAGTCACTTTTCTCTGCATTATTTCTTCCCAGCCAACTTCTTCATGGCCATGACCTGACATCCTACAAGGCTCATTCTACACTTTAGCCATCTGCTGCTGCTAGTACTGGCTTCGGTTTGGAAACACCATCAGATCCCTTTGCCAGAAACTATTTTCTTCAATCACCTGTGCTCCTTGTACACAGCTAAATGGCTGTTGGAATACTGGCAACCATGGTTCCCTCTTCTTACCTTAGCCACTACCATGGGGTGGGTCTCTGAAGGTGCCAGTTCCCTCTCAGGTATGGAGAATCTCAAGACCCTCTGGCCTAGGCATGCTTGGACTCCATTTTAGGCTCTGAAAAAAAATTTTTTTAATTCTTTTTTTTTTAAAGTTTATTTATTTATTTATTTATTTATTGAGAGAGCGCATACACAAGCGAGGGAGGAGCGGACAGCAAGAGAGACAGAGAGAGAGACAGACAGAGAGACAGAGAGAGAGAGAGAGAGAGAGAACGCACGCACAAGTGGGAGAGGGGCAGAGAGAGAGGGAGACCACGGATTCAAAGCAGGCTCTGTGCTGACAGCACATGTGGGGCTCAAACTCACAAACCACAAGATCGTGACCTACAGGATCTCAAAATCTATATCTCAGTTATAGATTTCTTGAGTTAATTAATCCAGCTCCCCAAGTTGTCTTGACCCTTCTGATCCCATACCTATTTCTCCTCTGCCTGCCCATTATGATAATGGTCACCATTTATTGAGACCTACTCTGTGCCAACCACTGTGCTAAGCTCCTTATGTATCTGTAACCAGCATGAAGCTGACCAGCCTCCTTTTCCCTTGAAGCTATTCTCAGTACAGTGCCATATTGTCACAGTGTCACAAATGTAATTAGTATATCATCTAAAAAGAATTGAAAATCAATTTAAAATTTTATCCTCTTCAGGAGAAAAACAGTATTGGGGTTTCACTTTCAAGATAGCAAAATTTCTTAAAATTCTCATAATCATTTCTTAATATCCATTTAGGTTGGCTGCTATCCAGAAACATCTTTACTTGTACTTTTGGATTCCTGAATTCTGGCCCAGGCAGCCCCTTTTCTTTCTCCCCTCTATTGTTTATTTCAAGATCTGTTATTTTTCTCCCTTCAGTCATTGCTTCTTTCAGTGTAAGTCAAACCCAACTGGATTTAGACCTCTCCACTTTACCCTTCCCATCACCAAGTTTATGCTACAGAAGTCCAAGAATTGGTTGGTGCACATAAACCCCCTTAGAAGATGAAGGAGAAGACAGTTAACATGCTTATAACTTAATATATGCTCTATTTATTTACATCCTATACTACCTTATTTAGTCCCACCAAAAATCCCATAGTGGAAGAGATATGTTCCCATTTTACAGATGAGGAAATAAAGTTAGGTGACCGGGCCAAGACCACACAGCCATGGCCAGATCCAGTAGACACTAAAGCCTATGGTACTAATCACCACACTCCTGATCTCTTGAACATTTTTGACCATGAGTCTCTGTCCTTTGTAACTCCTATTTGTTAGCCAGAGAGCTGGCTCATATTCAGTCATTCATTCATCCATTCTTCAAATATCTGTGCCAAGAACTGGGCTTGGGGTAGGGGATGATATCATATGTCAGATTTGGCTTCTGACCTTAGAGTTGAAAAGCTAGAAAGGTCAACGTGGACAAATGCCTTAGTCCTAATTAGTAAATGTCTGTATTGGTTTCTTAAGAGTGCTGTAACAAAATACCACAAGTGTGGTAATTTTAAACAACAAAAAGGCATTGTCTCACAGTTTTGGGGGCTAGGAGTCCAAGATCAAGGTGTTGGCAGGACCATGTTCCCTCTGAAACCTGAAGGAGAAAGATTCCTCCTTGCCTTTCTTTGGTTTCTAGTGGTTTGCCTGCCATCTTTTGGCATTCCTTGGCTTATAGACATGTCACCCACAGCCTTTACCTTCGTACGTGACAGCTTCTCCCTGCGTGCATGCCTCCCTCTACATAGAAACTTCCCCTTCTTATAACGACACCAGTCATATTGATTAGGGCCCACACTAATGACCTCATTTAACTTGATTAGTCTGTAAAGACCCTATTTCCAAACAAGGTCACGTTCTAAGGTACTGACGATTAGGATTTCAGCATATCTTTTGTGGGGGAACACAGTTCCACCCATAACAGTATCTTACCAGATGTGTATGGAAAGTTCTTTGGGGACCCAGGGCAGGAAACAGACCCTATTAGTGTAGGTCAGGGAAGACCTCACCGTGCTGACTGGGCCCAGCAGCTCACCAGGAGGAGAGGAGAGAGACAGGAGCAAGGGGTCCTCCTGGCTGGGAGAGCATGGTCTGCTTGGCCAGGGAGCCTGGAGCTGACAGCACATTGAGGTGAGAGAGGGAGATGAGACTTTTATGCTTCAGGCTAAAGACTTTGCATCCTATCCTAGCACGTAGCAAATGAGAACCAATGCGGGTTTCAACAAAAGTCATCTGTTTAAATTTGCCCTCAATCTCAAAGTGGAGCCTTTATAAATAGAATTTAAACAGGATATTTTCAAACCAAACCTTTAATTTATTAAAAGTGTAAATTCAGTCATCTTTAAAAAGAGGAGCATTTGAGGGCACCTGGGTGGCTCATTCAGTTAAGCACCTGACTTGGGCTCAGGTCATGATGTTGCGGTTTTTGGGTTTAAGCCCCACATCGGGCTCTGTGCTGACAGCTCAGAGCCTGGAACCTGCTTGGGATTCTGTGTCTCCCTCTCTTTCTGCCCCTTCCCTGCTCATACTCCATCTGTCTCTCTCTCAAAAATAAATAAATGTTCAAACAAATTTTTTCTTTAAAGAGGAGCATTTTGCCTTCCTAGAACAAGGAGTAAGGAGAGAGATCAAGCCAGGAAAACAATGTGAATGTACCACAGGTGGGAGTCCTGTGAAGCAGACCCTGACCTGCAGGTTTGCACCCAAGAGCTGCGTCAGTGGGTCCTGTCATGAAACTCTCCTGGAGGCAGTGACCAAAGCTGGATCAGGCAGAGGGAGAAGGTTGGGTGTGTTATAGACCTACCACAGAGAGCTCCACAGACAGCTCTTGTGTTGGGATGAAAAGACAAGGCCTTTATTTTTTTTTTAAGTTTATTTATTTATTTTAGAGAAAGAGAGACTGTGGGGGAGGGGCAGAGAGCAAGAGGGAGAGAGAGAAACCCAGGTAGGATCTGCACTATCAGCATAAGCCCAAGGCAGGGCTCAAACTCACAAACTGTGAGATCATGAACTGAGCCAAAATCAAGGGTCGAACACTTAACCAGCTGAGCCATGCAATTACCCCCAAAAGGACAAGGCCTTTAAGCCTGAAGTGACTGGGCCCTGATGCAGATTGCCCCCAGGAAAGGCTGTGACCTTAGGTAAGGCGTGGGCAATTTCAATGAAGGGCCATGAAGTCATCTCAGTTGTTTCTAAAAACTCAGCCACTAACATGAATGTGTTTAATAAGCTCAAACAATGACAACAAGATTAGGTGTTTCGTTTAAAAAAAAGAAAAGGTGAACCTGACAAAATCGTGAGCTTACAGAGATTACTAAAGAAGTGATAAAATGTGACTGAGGTACAAACATAGACCTTTAGATCAAAGGAACAGAAAAAGAGAGAAGAAAACAGCCCAATACACATAATCACTTACTGTTAGATACCCTTGTGAAAATAACTTTACTTTAGGCCATACCTCACAATAGATGCAAAAATCTATTTCATATAGAAAAAGAAAATGTGCCCGAATACCAATAAAGGAGTGAGAAGGTGGCCTGAGTCCTTAATTGCTTGGGTGACATTTTCTTTCGGGAAATAAATTATCCTGGATGTGGACAAGCCTTCAGTCCTATCTCTTCTTTGTTTCTGGCTTACAAGAGGAAATGCCCAAGAATAGAGAGGCAAAGGTGGTTTGAGGTCTTTACACTACTTGATAAAGCAAATAAATCAATGTTAGCCAAACAGGAAGAAAAGCCATAGAAATTCCCCTGTATACATGAAGGTGTGAGCCAGGGGCAGTGTGAGAGTTTGCTTTTCAGTAACACTCCCAAGGGCAGAAGTAAAGGTTTTCCTCTAGCAAAAGAAATAAAATAAAAAACATATCCTGGGGGGGTCCCTGGGTGACTCGGTCAGCTAAGTGTCTGACTCTTGATCTCAGCTCAGCTTTTGATCTCAGGGTCCTGAGTTCAAGCCCTGAATTGGGCTCCATGCTGGATGGGAAGCCTACTAGAAAGAAAAGAAAAGAAAGAAAAGAAAAGAAAAGAAAAGAAAAGAAAAGAAAAGAAAAGAAAAGAAAGAAAAGAAAGAGAGAAAAAGAGAAAGAAAAAGAGGGAGGGAGGAAGGAAGGAAGGAAGGAAGGAAGGATAACAACAAAAACCATCCTGGGCTTATCTAAATAACAAGTGATAAAATTAAGACAGTTTTTTTCTGTCATGTTACTTATGGCAATTTAGTGAATAGATAAACGTCTTAAACTGTTGTTTTTAAAAAGTGATTTATTAATAGAGAAAGAAACATTGACTCACTAGTGGCAATTTATGAATCGTGGGCAGAGGGCTGGTTTTGCTGCTCCCACCATTTGCTTGAGAAGCTGTGAGAACATCAGAGAAGAGGCAGTGAAGTGAGAGGGGCAGGGCTGATACCAAAGCCCCCTTGGTGAGATCAAACTTGACTCTTCACGGAGAGAACCTCCACGTTCCTCTTCTTGTAAACTGATTCCCCTTCCCACAGTGGGCCCCCTCACGATAAGCCTCTGGTTTCCTCCTACCCACTGAACAGATGCTCCTTGAGTGGAGGCTCTGTGTGTGCATTGGAGCTCCCAACAGTGCTTTGCAACATGAGTACGTCAGAGGAAGTTGCAGCTGGTTTGAGAGAAGGAACTTCTGCGACTTCATATGACAAGGGTAGTGAACAGCAGGAAGGAGACTGGCTCTAGGAGCTTGTCAGCCTACTAAAGTATATGTCAGAACTGGGTTAATGTGACCCCAAAGTTAGTGCTCTGTGTCGCCCCTGGTGGGCAGCCTTGTTTCCCCCACAAGGAGCCTGAGGGATTCATTCACTTTGCAGTGCAGTTCTGACACAACACATTTCTGGAGCTCACATACACTTTGCAGGTTGAGGGCACGGTCCCCAGCAAGACACCTCTCCTCAAAACCCAGTCACAGGCTCCAGGGTTCCCAGACCACCCACACTTCTGACCCCCTGGCTGTAAATTTGGGAGTTCCTGCCACCCATCCCCCAGGTTTGTTAATTTGCTAGAATGACTCAGAGAACCGAAGATGATAACAGTTTTATTATAAAAGATGCAAATCAGGACCCACCAAATGAAGAGATGCATGGGATGAAGTAGAAGAGGTCCCCAAACACGAAGTTTCCATATCCTTAGGACACATCACCCTCCAGGCACATCAATGTACATCACAAACCAGGAAACTCACCTGAACTAGAGTTTTTATTGGGGTTTTATTATGTAGGCATCATTGATCAGCTGATTGATTGATTGGTTGACTCGTTGGCTGTGTAACTCTCCAGCTCTCCTCCTCTCCCTGGAGGCCAGGCTGATATCACATGGCTCAAAGTTCCGGAACTTCTAATCACATGGTTGGTCTCATCCTGACACTATCTAGGGGCCCACCATGACTCACCTCATGAGCATATATTCAAGTGTGGTCCAAGAGGCACACCATCAACAACAAAGACACTACCACTTAAGAAACCTCAAGGGTTCAGAGGCTCCCACCCCAGAAACAAGGACAAAGACCAGCCAAATTCTTTATTATACAACATGCTTTCATCAGTAACCAGTGAGGTGATGGTGGTAGTAGGTGGAGATGTCTGTCTCCAGGAACCTCTCTCTCAGGTTTGCCCCTCTGGGAAGAATGCTCCCCAGGTAAGAATCTTCCCAGCACCAGGCAGCCTCCCAAGTAATGCATTTTATACTTAGAAAGCAACAAACTTCTTCCTTATCTGGAGATGAAATCTATATTCCTGTGAAAATCTGTTGGATAGAGTCTCAGTGAATTTCTACTCCAAGGATCTGGAATGAGTCTTACCCTACCACCAATACAACAGAAATTGGTTACTTTTTAGAAAGAAACCTAGGGAAATGTTTCCACAAGCTGTGCCCTGGAGAGTTTCACCACCCACAGAGCAAAGAGGGGGATTCAGTATGGCCCTTCTCAGAGACTGAGTGGAAGAGAAGGGGCGAGGCTTTGTCTTGCCTGAAAGAAATCCTATTCATTCAATGTGGTACCTTTACTTCTCATGTGCCTGGGAATCTCCCTCACCAGAACCTCTCTTTTGATTTTGAAACTACTTTAAACATATAAAAATGTTGAAAGAATGGTACAAAGCACCCCCATAGTACTTTCACTCAGATACTCAGATTCCCCAATAGTTCTGTAGCCCTGTAGCTGGGATGCAAGAGCATCTGGCTCCAGGGAGCCCCAAACAGAGCAGGCTCAGCCACTCACTGCTGACAAAATCCAAAGGCAGAGAGATGGGTGGTGGCAAAACAAGAAAGGAATTGATTTCAGTGAGACCAACACGGGAAGGCAGGGGACTAGCATCTCAAAGACTCTCCACAGTGCTGAAAACACTTCCAGATTTATGTAAGGAGAATGTGGGACAAGTGTCGGTGGGTCCTCACTGGTGGCAGTGAAGGTCAGATGGATCATTGCCTCAGGATCAGTCACATGGGGTCTGGCTAGCTCAGGGAAGGTCTTATTGCTTGAGGGGTAGTTTCCCACTCCCATCCTGGGATGCTTTGCCCACAGGGTCTTTTGCCTGAGTTAAGAGATAAGCTGGGAGGAAAAAGATAAGCTGGGAAGAAGGACTTAATAAGAAAGTTTGAGGTCAATGGGCACCTGAGTGGCTCAGTGGGTTAAGTGCCAACTGTTGATCTCGGCTCAGGTCATGATCTCATGGTTCATGAGTTTGAGCCCCAAGTTGGGCTCTGCTCTGGAGGCTCGGATCCTGCTTAGGATTCTCTCTCTCCCTTTCTCTCTTCCTCCCCTGCTCTCTCTTGTGCTCTCTTTCAAAATAAATCAACTTGGTGGGGGGGGGGGAAGAAAGTTTGAGATCAAAATGGAGGTAGCTAAGTCCTCTTTCAGTTCAGATCTATCATGTGCCATATTTAGTAGCTCAGTCTCTTCATAAACACACACACGTCCACTGTCATTATTCTTTTTCTTGCTTTCTTTTGAAAGCAAGTTGCAGCAATACCACTCACCCAAAATACTCCAGTGTTTATTCCCCCTGCAAGGGCACTCTCCTACAGAGCTAGCCTGCAACCACCCAAAGGAGAAAGCCCAAACTGCTGTAACACTACCTCTGAACCATTTGAATTTCACCAACTGTCCTTCCAGTGTCTATTTTATTCTATCTGGGCCAGGAACACACATTTACATTTAGTTGTCATGTCTCTGTGGTGTCCTCCAGTATAGAAGAAGTTCTTGGTCTGCAAGACCGAAGGCCTTTTCGAGGAGGTGGAGAAAGGGGAATCCTGTAAACTGTGGGCAGGAATGCAAACTGGTGCAGTCACTGTGGAAAACAGTGTGGAGGTTCCTCAAAAAGTTAAATATAGAACTACCCTACGATCCAGAATTTCCACCTCTGGGTATTTATCAGAAGGAAATGAAAACACTAATACAAAAAGATATATTCATCCCCATGTTCATGGCAGCATTATTTACAAGACCCAAGATATGGAAGCAGCCCAAGTGTCGATAGATGGATAAATGGATAAAGAAGGGTGGTATAGATACACAGTGGAATATTACTCAACCATAAAAAAAATGGAATCTTGCCATTCACGACAACGTGAAGAGGACTTGAGAGTATTATGCTAAGTGAAATAAGTCAGAGAGAGACAAATACTATATGGTTTCACTCATATGTAGAATCTAATGAATAAACAAACAGACAAATCAAAACAAAACAAAAAGCCAAGCTTATAGAGAACAGAATGATGGTTGCCAGAGGGGAGGTGTGACAGGAGGAGATGGGCAAAATGGATGAAGGGGGTCAAAAGGTACAAACTTCTAGTTACAAAATAAATAAGTTATGGGATGTAGGTATAGCATGGTGACTGTAGTCAATACTACTGTGCTGTATATTTGAAAGTTGTTAAGAAATGAAATCTTAAAAATTCTCATCACAAGAGGGGCACCTGGGTGGCTCAGTTGGTCAAGCTTCTGAATCTTGATTTCAGCTCAGGTCATGATCTCATGGTTTGTGAGTTCAAGTGCTGACAGCACAGAGCCTGTTTGGGATTTTCTCTCTCTCTCTCTCTCTCTCTCTCTCTCTCTCCCTTCCCTGCTTGCTCTCCCTCTCTTAAAAGTTCTTATTACAAGAAAAAAAATTTGTAATGATGTGTGGTGATGGATGGTAATGAGCCTGTTGTGGTGATCATTTCTCAGTGTGCACAAATACTGAATCATGTTGTATGCCTGAACAATATAATGTTATGTGTTAATTATACCTCAATTAAAAAAAATGGTAACAGGGGCTCCTGGGTGGCTCAGTTGGTTAAGCACCCAACTTTTGATCTTGGCTCAAGTCATGATCTCCTGGTTTGTGGGCTTGAGCCTTGCATCCAGCTGTGCACTGACAACATGGAGCCTGCTTGGGATTCTTTCTCTCCTTCTCTCTCTGCCTCTCCCCCACTGGCACATATGATGTCTCTCTCAAAAATAAATAAACATTTAAGAAAATGGTAATGGTCTTAAAAAAAAAAAAAAAGTACAGACTTTTTATTCTATAGGTCTGTGAGGAGACCCCTCACTGGGTTATATAACTAGACTTGACCACGAACTCTTGGCAGGAATATCTCAGAAAAGATGCTGTGCTCTTCTCAGTACATCAAGGTGGGAGGTATGCTTTGTTTACCTGTTCTCCTACTGATGATGTTAACCTTGATAAACTGATCATTTGTGTCTGCCAGGTTAGTGTGTGTGTGTGTGTGTGTGTGTGTATGACTAGAGTCTGAGGGAAGATACACTGAAACTATGTCAATATCCTATTCATCATCAGATCTCCACCCTCCAGCCTTATCATCCATTGATGAATCATGCCTGAACCAACCAACACTGAGTTTGTTGCCAAATGATGATTTCCTGTTTCCATCCTTTCTTCTACCATATTTGCTAGTTGGCATTCTATTGTAAGGAAGAATATTCCCTTCTCCCCAGTTTATTTATTTATCTATCTGCCTCAGATTATGTTTTATTCAGTGGGATGTAACCCATTCCTGTCATTATATATTTTTATACTTAAGTGTCTGTCCTATGCCAGCCCCTTTAAGCTAATACTGTTTCCTTGTTATATATCCCCAACATTCTCTAAATACTTCCCTTTTTTTCTAGGACAAAAAGATATTCCAGGCTTATTTTGTACTTTCTTTGCCCCAGACCTGTAATCAGGCATTTCTCCAAGGATCCCTGAACCCTTTTAGTGCAGGAGGGTATTTGGAAACTAAGACTCAGTGTTTGGTACGCAAATAACTATCTTGGTGTCATTGACCTCAGGCTCTTTCAATGTGCTCTCAGTTGCACATGCTCACTCCTCATGGGTACATGGCTTGCAAGAGTGCTCTCTCTCTCTCTCTCTCTCTCTCTGTCTCCCTCTCTCCAGCCCTCTAAAACTATGAGTTCTCACCAATACTTCAAATTCCAATGCCTCACCTAAGGGTCCACTCTAGCCTTCTTTCCTTATTTTGAGTACTTTCTCCAACATTAAGAAACCCATTTTCCATTATCTTTAATACATTTACTCCTTTGCTGGATCCCCCTGTAGGTAAATGTTGTCTTCACCACTACAGCATCTCTGCCCCTGGCCCCACCTCCTCCTTTACTCTGTTCCTGGCTTTGCAGCCACTGCCAACCCCTCAGCCTCAGGATTTTGACCTTGGCCATACCATGAGCTGCAAGGGGGCAGGGGAGGGGGGGGAGATAAAAAGGTAGAAGAAGAGGACACCAGGATTTGATTTTGTTTTTCAGGGCTTTCTTTGTGTTTACAAAAGCATCAGAATCTCTGATGGAGCTCTAAAGGGAGCTCTCTGACTCCCAACCTTCTTCCATTTGCAGAAAGTACAGATTTATTCATTAAAATAGTACAGAGGTTTCAAAAATGGTGGAATCCCTGGCCTGGACTGATCTTCCTGCTGATAACAATGGCAAAATCTGGACAAGATAAAAAGGAAATGGTCTTGAAAGCCCTGGAGAGTGACCATAACCAGCAGAAACTAGAGGGAAACCTGCTCTTGAGAGTTGAACTGTAAGGAATGAGATTTGCAAATTTCTGGTTTTTTGCCTGAGGGCACTTTCCAATCTGGGAGGGCTGGGAGGGGCAGAAAGCTGCAGCCTTACTGGTTTGAGGCATCAGAGGATAGAATTTAGGGCTGACTTGAGCAGCCAGAAGATTAAGAAAAATCCTGGGGAAGAGGGAGCCACACAAGGGAGTGAACCCCAAAATAGAAAATTAATTTTAAATGTTTTTAATTTTCAGAAGCATCAATATACGTAAACCATTTAGGAATAAATTTAACAAAAGACCTGCAAAACTAGACACTGAAAGTACAAAACATTGCTGAGAAAAATTAAAGAAAAATAAAATTAAGTGGAGAGATATACCATGTTTGCAGACTAGAAGATTCAATGTTGATAAGATGTCGTCAATTCTCCCCCAACTAAGCTATAGATTTAACGCAGTCTCAATCATGAGTCAATAGGCATTTTAAATAGAAAAGTAACAAGCTAATTCAAAAAATGTATATGGAAATGCAGGACCTAGAATAACACAGCAATCTTGGAAGGAGATGGTAAAAGGCTTATGCTATTTGACTTCAAAATCTCCTCTAAAGCTACAGTAATGCAGACAGTGTGGTACTGGCAGAGTGTAGACAAAGATCAATAAATCAGAAAGTGAGAGTCCAGAAATAAATCTAAACTTATACCGCCAGTTGATTTTGACAAAGGCAGCAAAACAATTCAACTGGAAAATGAAAGTCAAAAACCAATGCTGAATAACCATAGATCTTTATGAGAAAAAAAAGTACATTTTAACCCCTACCTCACACCATACACAAAAATTAATTCAAGATGGATTACAGACCCTAAAAGGAAAAGTTAAAACTATAAAGCTTATAAAAGAAAACAGGATTGTATCTTCATGATTTGGTGGCAGGCAAAAATTTCTCAGACAGAATGCAGAAAGCACTAACCATAAAAGAAAATTTTGAATAAGAAGACTTTATCAAAAGAAACTGACAAGACAATTAATAATAGACATAGTACAGACCTGGAGAAAGTATTTATAAAACATATACATAGTACTTTTATCTAGAGTGTATAAGGATTGCCTACAACTCAATAATAAAAAGACAACACAGAAAAATGGGAAAAATTGGAACAAATATTTCACAAAGGAAATTACATGAATGGCCAGATAAAAATATGCTCAATATCATTAGTCATCAGGGAGATGCAAATTAAAAACACAATGAGATACTATATATAACCATTAAACTGACTAATATTAAAAAGACTTAGGGGATGCCTGGGTGGCTCCATCGGTTAAGCATCTGACTTTGGTTCAGGTCATGATCTCATGGTTTGTGGGTTGGAGCCCCACATCGGGCTCTGTGCTGACAGCTCAGAGCCTGGAGCCTGCTAAGGATTCTATGTCTCCCTCCCTCTCTGCCCCTCCCCCGCTCATGTTCTGTCTCTCTCTGTCTCAAAAAATAAATAAAATGGGGGCGCCTGGGTGGCGTAGTCGGTTAAGCGTCCGACTTCAGCCAGGTCACGATCTCGCGGTCCGTGAGTTCGAGCCCCGCGTCGGGCTCTGGGCTGATGGCTCAGAGCCTGGAGCCTGTTTCCGATTCTGTGTCTCCCTCTCTCTCTGCCCCTCCCCCGTTCATGCTCTGTCTCTCTCTGTCCCAAAAATAAATAAAAAACGTTGAAAAAAAAATTTTTAAAAAAATAAATAAATAAATAAATAAAATGTAAAAAAAAAAGACTTATAACACCAAATGTTGGTGAGGATGTAGTGTAATGAATATCTCATACATCACAGTGGAAATATAAAGCAGAATAATCTTAGCAGCTTCTTATAAAGTTAAACATATATCTTACCTTTGACAAAGTAATTTTCACTCCTAAGTATTTGTCCACAGGAAATGACAACATATTTACATAAAAAGACCTGTATATTAATGTTCATAGTACTTTTATTCACAATAGCAAAAAAATAAGAAACAGCTCAGGTATCTAGAAACAGGAGAATGATTTATATATACTAAATGTTTCAATTTATATGAAGTTCTAGAACAGGTGAAACTAAGTAAAAATGGGAGGAAAAACTGGTTACCTGGAGTTGGGGTGAGCATGGGCTTGGTGGTTGACTGAGAATGGACATGAGGGCACTTTCTGGGTGTCTTAAAATGTCCTGTATCTTAATTTTTGGCATGTGGATTACATACAAACTGTATGTATAAAATGTATGCATTTTAATGTCTGTAAATCCTGTATCTTAATTATTGGCATGTGGATTACATACAAACTGTATGCATAAAATGTATGCATTTTAATGTCTGTAAATCTTACCTTTAAAGAACTGTAGGGGCACACGGGGGGTGGGGGGGGTGGGGGGGTGCTCAGTCAGTTAAGTGTCGAACTCTTGATTAGGGCTCAGGTCTTGGTCTGACAGTTTGTGAGTTTGAGCCCCACATCAGGCTCTGCAGTGAGAGTGCAAAGCCTGCTTGAGATTCTCTCTATCCCTCTCTCTCTCTTTCCCCCTCCTCTGTTCACTCTCTCTTTCTCTCTCTCAAAAGATAAATAAACTAAAAAAAAAAAAAAACTGTCAAAAGTGGTGGTTGGGTGGTCAATGGCATAATAGATGAAGCAAAAATGGCAGAGTTTTGGTAATTGTCGAAGCTGGGTGATGTGTGTATCAGTGTTTATGATACTGTTTTTTTGACTTCAGTGTACTTCATGTATGTTTGAAATTTCCAATAATTACAAGGGTCCCAGCCCTGGAGAAATCAGACATAGGCCAAATAAGTTTCATTGGGGTCAGGGAAGACTCTATATTTAAAAATACCTGATAGCTGGGACTCCAGATGGGCTCAGTGATGACATGGGGTCTCTGGATAATATCATTGTATGAGTGGAAAGAGCAGTACAAGGGTCAGTAGCAGGAGAAATGGGTGGAAATAATGACAAAATGGTCAACTTCACAGCCTTGAGCTCTCCCTCTTGTCTGAGTCCCTTTCACTATAAGTACCATTGATCACAGCTTTCTTTCCCATCCCTGGATGGTAATTCTGATTCCTGAACTGATTTGTGACAACTGTTAATGGGTACTTTATATGCCTCAGTTTTGCTATTTGTCTCACAGAGCAAGAGTTGACTGCTCTGATGGGGATCTGCTTCCCTAATGGGGAAAGGATTTTTCAGGCTTAAGGTTTTTTAGCTTCACCACTCCATGGACTTGAAGACAGCTGGCAGGAGGCAGAGCTGGACAACACATGTAGGTGTCCAGGCAGACCAATAATTTGGTATTTCTTTAAAACAGTACTATTTAAATATGGGTTTAATATTTTATTAGTGAAAATAAGAAGAGTTTTTAAAATTTGCCTTTGATGGTACTTTCTGCTCCACTGGGAGTTGGCTCAATTTACCCGTTATGTGTGCAACCATACGAGAAACATGAATTAAACTGAAAATAATGGGATTTCCGAACTAGGCAGAACCTTATAGATGGCTTCCAGGAAGCTTCCCAGTGGGCCTCTTTTTTTTTTTTTTTTTAATTTTGAGCGAGAAGAGGGGAATGCATGCAGGGGTGGGGGGTGGGGGCAGAAAGACAGGGAGAGAGAGAATTCCAAGCAGGCTCCATGCTGTCAGCGTGGAGCCTGATGCAGGGCTCCATCTCACCAACTATGAGATCATGACCTGAGCCAAAATCAAGAGTTGGATGCTTAACCAACTGAGACACTCAGGTGCCCCTCAGTGGGCCTCTTCTTGATCCAGCTCTAGCTTGAGGCCAGGAAGCTATGGCATCAGGCTATAGGCAGGCTGACTTCTGATCAACAAGAAAGCAGGAATAAGGAGAGTTCCTAATCTCTTGTCAATACTCTATTACCTATGGCCATTCTTCTTATGTGGAAAGTGTGCCAATTAATCCATTAATGTGAATCCTATCCTGCCTTGCCCAGCCCCAGCACCCCATGAAGCAGCTTGGCCCAGTAGAAATCCACAGAGTCCACTAGCCCAGGGTTTAAAACCCCAGCTTAATTCCATGAGCTGTGTAACCTACATCAGCCAAATGGAGATGTAACACCTACTTCCCTGTGTTGTATGGATTCAATGACATAATGTATGCAAGGTGCCTTGAGTGCCTACTATAGATGCTCAGTAATGCTGGCTAAATTGGGAGCCATTCAGAGAGTGCTTTTACATGGTGGATGCTCAGTAATTATTAATCCATTTGGTTGAAATGTGCTGCAGAAGCACAGAATCTGTGTTCTTTGCCTCATTGCATTTTCTCCTTTGCCTCTCCTCTCTCCTCTCAGTTTCTCTATCTCTGTCTCATTTTACCAAATTATTCATTCATCGGATAGAGCCCACTGTACACCAAAACTTGCACTAAGTGCTAGAGAATCAGAGATAAATGAAACATTGAGATGGAACCCCACCCTGGAGAATCACACTTCTGGGGGATGCATGAGGACTGTGGGAGCCTAGAAGGGGTATATCTGAATTGTGTCTCTCTATTCTCCTCCCCAGGAGGTCATTGCCTCCATTCTGCTGAGCGGACGGATAGGGCCCAACATCCAGCTGGGTGAGTGCTATGGCCTGAGGCTGAAGCACATGAAGTCGGATGAGATCCACTGGCTACACCCGCAGATGACAGTGGGTGAGGTTCAGGAAAAGTACGAGTGTCTGCACATGGAGGCTGAATGGAGGTAGGAGAAGAGCCCTGGGCTCTCAAATGGGGGGAGAGGAGTGTGGAGTGGGGAGGCCCAGGGAAGTAATTCCTGGGAGCACTTCCCAACCTCTGAGAATATTCTAGAAAATCTGAGTGGCATTTTAGGCTTAGTTCTCTTGCAGCATCCAATGCATCTATTGGCCAAGACTTAACATGAGCTCACAGTACACCCCCTCTCCCAGGGCAGATATCAGGAACATCCCCAGACAGGATGCTCTTGGTGCTACGGAGAAGGAGGAACAGTAGGGCAGGGAAAATAGAAAACCAGGTCAAGGGCTGATCTGCAAACCTAAAGAAAACAATTGCCATGAGGGGGACAAGGTGGAGAGTCAGGACTAGTATAGACCACCACTTGCTTGCCACCCCTCTGTCCTCCATGGTCTCCCCACAGTCCTCCACCTGACCACAGAGGAGGGAAAGAAGAAACAACTCCTGAATGGGTGGCCATGAGCCTTATGGGAAGACTCTTAAATGACAAGTTTCCCTAAGTCAACCAGAGAGTCTGAATTTCCTGTTGCAGGTATGACCTCCAAATCCGCTACTTACCAGAGGACTTCATGGAAAGCCTAAAAGAAGACAGGACAACGCTACTTTATTTTTACCAACAGGTAGAAGTATTTTTTTCTTCCTGTCCCCAGGGCCCTATTACTCATCCTTTCCTGGGGAGATAGAGAGACAAAGCCCAGATTTTGGAGGTCCCAATCTAGGAAACTTCTCTTGGGGACATGCCTTTGTCCCTAGGCAGCTGTTCCATCTTGGTTCTCTTATGGCTAATTAAGTGCTGGCTTACCCTGCCCCATATGTATAGCTACTTTTGGACTTTGCTGGTGGCTATTTACTTCTCAGGAGACCTGGTGATGGGCAGGCAGAGCAGGTACAAAGAGAATTGGTGGTCTTAGCACACAGACTCTGACATGCCTGGCTTCTGGCCAGTTTGCCAGCTACTAACCTAGTATCCTCCTGGGGCTTAATGTAACTGCCTGAAGCTATTTCCTTTTCTAGAAGATGGAGATGATAATAATAATATTTACTTTATAGGGTTGTTGTGAGGACCAAATGGTATCACTAGCAGGGTGCTGGTAAACCAGCTCTCTGAAGAAAAAAATCTCTGATTTATTGCACTTGCCAATTTCCATGGTGTAAATATTCCCCTATCATGGCATTTTTCAAGCTACCAATATGATATCATACAGCTTGCAAAACTTCATAAAATTTAATAACTGGCTTTCATGAGCTGTTTGGAGCTGCTCCAACACACCACTGGCTGTAATAAATGTAAAGTGCTTAGCACAGGACTTGACACAGAGTGCTGAGGATGTGTGAGAGGCCATCATTATTTTCTGTCTGGTCTCAGCTCTCACCTGTGTCTCCCTCTTGGTTTTCTGAAGACAAAGCCAGACTTTTATTGTGGAGTGAATGACATCTGTCACTAAGTACCAAAAAGACTTTGAATAAATGATTGACTCATCCCCAAATTCTATTTCTTTACCTCTAAAATGAAGAGTGGAAAGAGGAATCTGAACCCCAGCCTCATAAAGCCATAAGAAAATGTGTCTGAAAGTGCTTCAAAAAACCTGAAGGCCTTGGCCTGTGGAGGCATGATTCTAGAGAATTCTAGAGGAAGAGGCAGAGCAAAGGGAGAGTCTCCCCCTCTGCTCTTCATCCGCTACACATTTGTGCATGGTGGGCTGTGTGAGAGAGATAGCTCAGGGCAGCAAGATTGTGTTCAAAGCACCCACCATCTCTTGGAGCCTAAGGTCAGGGAAACAGGGAAGGAGGGCATGACTCTCAACCTTGGTCTTTCTCCCCACCAGCTACGGAATGACTACATGCAACGCTATGCCAGCAAGGTCAGCGAGGGCATGGCCCTGCAGCTGGGCTGCCTGGAGCTCAGGTATGTGGCCTCAAGGACCCTCCAGGGACTGGAGCTCTTAGCCAGCTTGGACTTGCCTCCAGGGTGGGAAGCAAGAGTGGGCACATGAGAGCCATGGGGACAAGTGGTGGCTGACAGAGGGTAAGGCGCTCACTGTCTGGTCCTTAGAAAAAAGAGCCAGCCCCATTTCTGGTCAGTGTCCCCTGCCTCCTTTGGCTGCTCTTCCCTCCAGGCTGCCTTTTTCTTCCACCTATCTGCCATTCAAGTGATTCAGTAAATGTTTCTTTGAGCACTAGGCAAAGTCCTGGGAGATATTCGAATGTTGGGTTTCCACTGTGTTCTTCACTGTTGTGTCTTCAGCTCCAGTAGGAGCTGGGACACAGAGCCTGCTGTCTGGCATACTCTTCTCATTCTCTGTTCAACCTGGTAAACTCTTTTTTATTCTGGCAGCTTTAGAAAATTTACTGGGCCAGTGTTGCCTGTTCACCTTCTACATTCACAGAAAACCTCAGGACTTGCCTGTGAAAGGTCCATAACAAGCAGGATGGTGGCCATAGGTTCTTCCCACTGAGCCAACTCAAGGGCCTTTCCATCTTGAAGGCCCCTCTTCCTCACGCCCACCCCATCTACCTTACCCTGTATGGATCCTCTGTACTTAGGAATGAATGGCTCACATGCACTAGATTGTGAAATCCTGTCAAATCCTTGAAATCAGCATTGGTGCTGCCTTCGCCTGGCACCGAATGAGAGCACAGTACATATTTGAATGAATGGACAGCCCTGAAAGATCTAAAATCCTCTTCTCTGATGGGCATTTGCCAATTAAATAGGTGCGTACAGCAAGCCAGTTTGTTCAGCTCCCTAGGAGTACATTTTGCAGCTCCCTCAAGCCAACGGGAATTGCTGGAGGCCGTGTTGCCTGTAATCCTCACTTCACAGGCTTGCTCTGAGGTTTTCTGTGAATGTGGGGGTCAATCCCGTAACACTGGCTCAGAAAACCTTCTATTTATTTTACTTATTTATTTTTAATTTATTTTTGAGAGAGAGCGAACACAGATGGGGGAGGGGCAGAGAGTGAGGGGGAAAGAGGATCTGAAGCGGGCTCTGCGCCGACAGCAGCAAGTCAGATGCAGGGCTTGAACTCACAAACCAAATCTTGAGATCATGACCTGAGCAAAGTCGGCACCAGCTGAGCCATCCACTCACCCTTGACTCAGAAAACTTTCTAAAGCTGCCATGATTGGCTGTGTGGAAATTTGGGATCTTAATCACCAGCACCTTCAGGTAGAAGTAGGAGGAAAATGACCTTGCGTCCAGGGAAGAATCCTGGATAGGCTCTTCACGTCCTACAACTGAATATCATTGCTGTTTACCTGTTGTTTGGTTTCCAAAGTACAGGTCTACCTTAATCAGCTGGCATACTCCTCCAGGATCTGCTATCCCACTCTGTCAGATACTCTATAGAGAGAAGTGAGTCAGGAAAGAACATTTGTCCTAGATTCCTGAGTTCTCTCCTTGTATCAACCTCCCAGGTTTCTCCATCTCAGCAATAGGGACATTTGGTGCTAGATAATTTGTTTGGAGGGCCATCATGTGAATGGCAAGATACTTAACAGCGTTCCTGGCCTCTACACACTAGATGCTGGTGGGACCACCTTCCTCCCAACCAGATGTGACAACCAAAGATTTCCAGACATTGCCAAATGTTTCCAGGCTGGAGAGGGAGGTGTAAAATTGCCCCTGGTTGAGAACTACTGAATTAATTCATTAGAGGGTCATATATACACTCGGCCACTAAATGCTAGGCCCTCCAACAATCTGCGTTGGCTGCATTGGGTCATTTGTTTTTAGAGGCCAAAGATAGAACCACCATTTTTCTCTTCTGCCCAACAACTGGGAGGTCCCAGAGCTGGGCATCCCAAAGCACAGGGCTGGAGTCCTTCCTAGGAATGAAATTTGGGGGTTTTCTTTTTCTTCGTGGTTTTGTAAATATCAAATTTTTTCACTCTAATATTCTCCCTTCAATTGGTTACTACATTTGGCAGGGGAAAGGGAGCTTCTAGACCAATGTGTGGCTTTGGGTGACCCAACTCTGATGGCCTTGTTCTCCAACCATCAACCTCTCCATGACTTCTCTCTCTCCAGGCGGTTCTTCAAGGACATGCCCCACAATGCACTTGACAAAAAGTCCAACTTCGAGTTCCTGGAGTAAGTCCTGAAACTGGTCATTGCCTCTCCTCCCTTCCTTCCTCACTGCCCTGCTTCTCCTACTTGCTCCCTACCTTGTTCATCTCCGTACCAAAGCCAGGCAGGACCCATCTTCCTGGTCCTCAGTCCATCATATCTCTTCCTGATTGGTCTGAAGTCCTGGGTTGGGGTGAGGGGGAGTCAAATGCCACTTTTTCTCCTCTTCTTTCAGGAAAGAAGTAGGACTGGACCTGTTTTTCCCAAAGCAGATGCAGGAGAACTTAAAGGTGAAGAAACCACTGGGCAAGGGGCCCAGAGAGAACCCCTTTGTGCTGGTCTCTATGACTAGAGCCCAATGGCATTGGGTGGGGGATATTCAGGAAAACCAGGGTATCTCTAGTGTCTTGGGCCATCTGGACATAGAGCCACTAAAAATATCCAGTGGGCCCTTTCTGTGGCTGGGAATTAGGAAACCTGGCTCCAGTTCCACATCAGAGGCCAATTATCTTTGTGGCCTGGGGATGCTACCTCCCATGCCTCCATCCCAGGGCTCTGGTGAGCCTCGCTGGAGATAGTAGGTGTGTGGTTTAGTGAACAGATGGCTGCTGCTCTCGTGGCAAAGGCCTGAGGACCACCCTACAGTAGCAGACAGGCTTTTGGTGAGATCAGGGAAGGAATCAGAGCTTGGAGGAGCAGGGCCGGCTCACCACTGACCATCTCCACCCCCAGCCCAAGCAGTTCCGGAAGATGATCCAGCAGACCTTCCAGCAGTACGCCTCGCTCAGGGAGGAGGAGTGTGTCATGAAGTTCTTCAACACCCTCGCGGGCTTTGCCAACATCGACCAGGAGACCTATCGCTGTGAACTCATTGTAATGACACATCCTCTTTATTCTCTCCCTGACCCAAATTCCAGGCCTCTCGGGAAAGGGGCCCCCAAGGGGCCCACAAGGCCGACTTGGGGGCAAGAAGAGGCGTGTTGGCTCGAAGTAACACACACAAGCAAAGGTCCTCGAGCAGCTGGGCCTCGCTGACATGCCCTAAAATGCAACTAATGTTAAACTGCTTGCCTGAGGAAGGGAACTGAAATCTTGGCTACAAATCTGGGAAGTGGGCAGAGTAGGCAGGGTATAGGGAGGAGGGGAGTCTGTACTGTAGGGTTATGAGATCGAAGGAGCTGGAGGGCACAGGAGATAGAGTGGCCTGTGTCTAAATTAGTGAACTTTTTGTTTTTCAACTTTCTGAAATATGAGGGAGACAAACCTGAAGCAATAGTCCTCTCTCCTCTTTTATTCCAGCAAGGATGGAACATTACTGTGGACCTGGTCATTGGCCCGAAGGGCATCCGTCAGCTGACAAGTCAAGATGCAAAGGTAGAGAGAGACTGGGGCACGTTGCACCCACCCCTAGGCTGAGCGATCTCCCACTCTCTGCTGCCTCCTACCTTGTCCTGATTACCAGTCGTCCCTGCCCCTTGCTGAGAGCAGAGAGGCCCTTGGTTTGAGTAGCTGTAGAGAGAGTGTTTGGGACATGGAGCAGACAGTTCTTTACTTCCCCATGACTATCTCCTGCACCCTGGGCGGCAGGGTGGTGTGGTGGGGAGGAGAGGAGGGAAGGGCACTATCACTGCTCTTCTGGCTTAGATAAAAAAGTTGATCTTGCAATGGCAAGATGGGACAATCATTCCCTGGGAGGCAGAAGACCTGGGTCCAGTCCCGGCTCTATCACCAATTTGGCATATGACCGTGAGCAACTCCTGGCTCCCTAGACTCCTCTTCTCTTCTGCAAAGTGAGGAGCTTAGACCAGATGATCCCTTCTGCCTTAATAGTCTTTGATTCTCTCTTCACACCATGGAGAGACCTCCTTGCAAGTCTCTCCTCCATGCAGGACCTCCTTGCAGCTCCTCCCCCCCCCCCCATACTGACCAATCTTCAAGGCTTGATCCCAGGAGTGGGATGGTCTGAAGGGACCCCTGCTTTCTTACAGCCCACCTGCCTAGCTGAATTCAAGCAGATCAAGTCCATCAGGTGCCTCCCACTGGAGGAAGGCCAGGCGGTACTACAGTTGGGCATTGAAGGTGCCCCCCAGGTGAGCGTCTCTGGACACCTGGAAGCTCTAAAACAAGGGGATGCAGCTACAGGTTGGGATTTCTTGCCCAGGCCAGCCTGGTTTCTGGGATCTCACTAAGAAAACTGCACCCATTGCTCAGACGTTATACCAGGCTGACAATAAAATTATAAGGGAGATGTATCAGGAAGCAAAGCTGTTTAAAAATGTCAAGAAATAAGTTGGAGGAGTTTTTAGGGTGGATGAAGTGACCGGAAATCAAGTCACAAATCAGAGATCTAACTCTGAACAAGTGAATGATGACTCAGTAACAGTACCTCTGGGAACCTGGGCTTTTTGCGGGTGGAATAATCAGAGAGAACTCAAACTGCAAACAGATTGTCTATCTCTCCTTTCATCTGACTGTCCCCTATCCCACTCCCTCTTCTCCTAGTTTCTGCTCTTACCTATTGAGCACCTACTGGGTACAAGACATTATGCTACGCACTTAGAGACCAAAATAAGTCCTAGCAAAACTGGCCTTCCCAGGGTTTAATGTTGCCAGTGGGGAGGGGTGGCAGGAGCGCCCCCTGGTGGCTGTGGGGAATGAAATCCCTGGCAGAGGTGCTGAGGGACTCCCGGCAGGGGAAGGAAGGGTGGCATTGTCTGCTCCTTCTGAGTGTGCGGTTTCTTCTCCATTCCTGTGGGGCAGACTCTAGCCAAGGGTCTCAGGTCTCATACTTGGCTGGTCTCTTCTCTGCAGTCTTTGTCCATCAAAACCTCCTCTCTGGCAGAGGCCGAGAACATGGCTGACCTGGTGGATGGTTACTGCCGGCTTCAAGGGGAGCACAAAGGCTCTCTCATCATTCATCCCAAGAAAGGTGAGTTTCCATTTAAAGGCAAACTGGCCCAATGGGCAGATGTGGCACAAGCCCCCAGTGGCAGAGCGAGAGAAGCTAAGCCATTGACCAGTATATGAACAAACAGGCTTTGGAACTGTGAGGAGGTGCTCACCCAACCCTCCTGGATACCCCCTGTGGACCGTCCTGGGTCCTTAGCTGCAGGCCCTGGCCAAAAGCAGCTTGGGGAGCTGGCATCAGGAGCAGAGATGTTTGTGGCCCCAGGAAGATCAAAGCTAGTGCTGGAACATGACTTGTCCCTCCTGTGAAGATGTGTCTATTTTGGGATCGGAAGCAGGGGTCCGAGCTGGAACACGTGGGTGGTGGCAGAAGGAAGGCTGAGAATTTCTTCTACTAAGAGCGTTCTAATTCAGGCCAAAGGCCTACTTAGCTTCCGCTCTGACTCTCAGAAGATACAGAATGGCGGGAAGGGGTCTCCCTTGTGTTGGCTCATAGGAGCAGTGAGGTCAGCCATCCATCTAGGACCCTGTGTCCCTGGCTCCAGCGCCACCTCTTTCTGCCCTTTCCTCAGATGGTGAGAAGCGGAACAGCCTGCCCCAGATCCCCGTACTGTGAGTATAACAGAAAGGCAGCGAACAAGCCTTGCACTCAGCCTGTGTCTTCCTGGGAGAAGGCAGAACAAATAGGGAGCCCCCACCCATGGTTTCTGGTTTCCAGGACCCAGGGGAGAACACTGGAACCCCAGCACACCACAAGTGGCGATTTCTCGCCAGTAAACTTCACCCTGTAAGTTCTTGCTGGGGTAGTCCGGTGTCCTAATGCTACCGGCATCATCTTAGGGAGAATTGCTGCTGTCCTCCGGCAGCCTGGGCCATGCTCCCAGCCTGGTGTCATCAGGACAGCCTGCTCCTGCAGGCAGGCAGGGGGCACAGTGGGGCTGGCCTCTATGAGGGGTGGGCAGGAGAGGGTGGGCTTCCCGGGGGCTCGTTGCCAGGCTCTGAGTTCACCAGGCTCCTGCCCTCTCATCACCTCCTACAGAAACCTGGAGGCACAGCAGCCCCATCTCTCAGAGAGCTGCAGCATAGGTAAGCCGCCCGTCTGCCATTGTCCTCCTGTGCCGGAGCCTCCCTTCCACCTGCTCTTGTGACATGGTCAAAGATTCCCTCCAAGCTCCAGGAAAGCAGACTTCCCCTATGACTTCTCAATGATGGCTTCAAATGTCATGAATCCCAATAGCTAACATGTATTCAACAGTTAGTACGTGTGGCACCGTGTTTGTCTTGGCTTGGGCTGTCATACTAAACACCACAGCCTGGGGGCCTTCCCAGCAGACATGTGTTTCTCACAGTTCTGGAGACTGGAAGTCTAAGATCAAGGTGATAGCAGGGCTAGGTCCTGGTGAGAACTGTCTTCCCGGCATGTGGACGGCCACCTTCTCCGTGTCCCCATATGGTGGATAAATGGAGAGCTCTAGTCTCTCTTCTTCTTATCGGAGAAGTAATCTCACCATGGGGGTGCCATACTCCTGACCTCATCTCAACCTAGTCACCCCCATAAGCCCCACCTCCAAATACCTTCACACTGGTGGTCAGGACTTCAACATAGGAATGGGTGGGGGGGATACAAACATCCAGTCCCTAACCTTGTTAAATATATAATAAGTATTATTTTATTGATCTTTATGGCATTCCCCAGAAACATTCATTTCACAGAAAGAAAAACTGAGATTAAGGGAGACTAACTAACTTGCTTTAAATGATGCAATCTGGCAGCAGTGAACAGGGATTCAAGTCAAGGTGCCCTAGGTTCTGTGGCCATGCCAAAACCTGGGACAGAAGCCCCAGTTCTTGCCTGGCTCCCCTCCCCTCCCAGGGATGTCAGCCTTGGTTTTGCTGGCCTGCATGTGGGAGCCACGTGCCTGATTCCTGGCGGTGCCTGCTGAGGGTATCTTACCTGTAGGATGTTCTCTTTCTGTCATTCCAGAATCAGACATCTATGCAGAGATTCCCGATGAGACCCTGCGAAGGCCCGGAGGTAGATCTCTGACCCTACCACAATGGCCACAGCCAGGGTCCTATGAAGTGACATTGTGGGGACACCACAGGGGACTTTCTTTCCTTCCTGCATCTTCTCCCATGTGTGCTTCAGACAGAGACAAACCTGAGTGAAACACTTTGGATTTGAAAGCTGAGATTATTGTTTTATTCCCACACTATTGACCTTTTGCGTGCCTGTGATGTGTGTGGGGATCCTAAGAGTGTGGACATGGGACCTGGCCTGCAGAGGGAACAGGGTGATGATGGCTTTTCCCCAGGTCAGAGATGATGGAGCCTTCTAAAACTCCTTACCCAGGCCAACCACTGGATCTTAGCTGAGATGTTGTTGAGGGGTCTGGCAATGCCTGGGTGGAAACGGAGCAGAGCCTGGCCTTGGGGCCTGCAAATATTCAGATTCCCAGGGGCACCAGCGGTTTCTGTGCCCTGAGACCATCTGTTCTTTCCATCTGCCCAGGCCCACAGTATGGCGTCACACGGGATGATGTAGTCCTGAATCGGATTCTTGGTGAAGGCTTTTTTGGGGAGGTCTACGAAGGTGTCTACACAAATCATGTAAGTTCCAGACTCTTCACTGACATTCCCTTCCCACTTTTCCATAGGACAAAGGGGAGGTCACGTATTGTGAGGTTGGATCGGCCACCATGATGTGTGGCTCTGCATTCACTTGGCATTTGCAGTATTCCTGAAATCCCCAAGGAGTGCTAGATGCAGAGTCATTTCCCAGAAGGATAGCAATCCCAGAGAGCAAAATGGAGGCAGGACCTGGTGAAGGGTTGGGCGAACCTTGGCAAGCAAGAACATGGGGAGGCGTGAGAAAACTCAGCTCTGAGAAGAGAAAGAGCAGGAGCTGAGGGAGGGGCTAGTCTTGAGGCTGCCAGTGGGGCGGAGCCCTGAAGAGAGTGGGGCCAAGGAAAAGAGGAAGCAGAAATGTAAAAGCCAACAACAAAGAGAGAGAAAGAGGCTTTGCATGCGATCTACACGCGACCACTACTGACATGGAGCAGAGCACAGGACCTTAGCCTCAGTGTCCTCATCTAGACAGCCAGAGGCTCGGGTCTCAAAGGTTCTCTCTGGTCCTGACATACCCTGGTCAAGAAGCGAGGAAGTCAGGAGTGGAGAGAGGAGTGGAGAGAGGAGTGGGGGTGGGGGGAGAAGGAGGAAGGGGAGGACTGCGCCTTGCAGAGCCCCAGAGGCCCAGATGCTGTCTGTCTTCCCTCGGCTGTCAATCAAGCTTGCGGGACGACCATGGCAATGCCAGGAAGGGGACACTTTCTTCTGGGCACTGGGACGGCCCAGAAGTAGGGGGGCAGGGGCAACTCTGAACAGAATTTCATTGCAGAAAGGGGAGAAAATCAACGTAGCTGTAAAAACCTGCAAGAAAGACTGCACTCTGGACAACAAGGAGAAGTTCTTGAGTGAGGCAGGTAGGTATGCCCTCGAGAGTGACCCAGCCCTGTGCATGAGAAAAGACCCCTGGGACCACACAGACCTGCAGGATGGGAGAGGGGCCTGGAAGCTGGGATGGGGAGGGTATGAACAGTGCAGGGACCTCCATTGGGAGGAGGGGTCTCACTCCCTGTTTCTCCCAGTTGGGACAGCACAGTGTGTTTCTCATATTGGACCTTAGCACACCTCTGGCCCCTCCCTCTCGCCCCCAATTTCAGTGATCATGAAGAATCTTGACCACCCTCATATTGTGAAGCTGATCGGTATCATTGAAGAGGAACCCACCTGGATTATCATGGAATTGTATCCCTATGGTGAGGTAAGCTGCAGGTGGGGGAAGTGGAACCCTGTGGTGACAGCTGGGCCACAGTTGAGCAGGGCCTGTGGGTGGGATGCATTTAGAACACGGGCCCTAAGCTCCCAGCTGCTGCCCTCTGTATTCAGCTGAAACAACCCAGAGATCGTTTGTAGAGGAAGTTTCTGGAACATCTTAGCAACCTAGGTTTGCCTGGGAAGAGCTTGGAGGCTACCTGCCGAGGTCTTGACAGCACTTTCCCTCTTCCTACAGCTGGGCCACTACCTAGAGCGAAACAAGAACTCCCTGAAGGTGCTCACTCTCGTCTTGTACTCCCTGCAGATTTGCAAGGCCATGGCCTATCTGGAGAGCATCAACTGTGTCCACAGGTGGGCTTGGGGAGGAAGCTGGTCTCTTTCGTATGACCCAGGGAGGCTGGGGTAATGCAGGACTTCGGAGTCACAGAGACAGAGATTGAAAGCCCAGCTTTGGTCCTGCTCAATGGGACAACATGAGCATCTTCTGGGAACCCATTGCCTCATCTGCAAAGTGAAATGGCGATATGTGTCTCACAGCGTTGCTATTAAGAGTAGTCTAAAGTGCTGGGCATCTGATTGTAACTCAGGGCATCTAGCCCACTTCCCTGTGGGTTCTAAGAAATCACTTCCCCACTTGCATGGAGCTTGCTTTCCTCAGGCTCACCTGCTTGGTGACACATGGCCCGGGCAGGGGACAGGACTTGGGCAGTGTCTGGAAGATCCTGAGGTCTGGGCCCTCCCCAGCCCAAGCAGCTGGCCCCGCACTGGTCCCCAGAACCCCTGAGCTGCCAAGTCCTAGTCTCCCTCTGGCTGTGAAGTGGCCCCTTCTCCACCCAGCTTTGTTCCTATTCCCTGAAAAGAAGGTCCCAGCCAGGAGGGATATGATCCCCTGGAGGAGACAAAGGGGGGTGCTCTCAAAGCATTGGGGCGAGCAGGTGAATTCTTCAATCCCACACCATGAACGTGGGATACGTGGCCCTGTGGGTGTTACTGTGCAAAGCAATGTGTGGGGATATAAACGTTCATTCATTCATTCATTCCATTCACTCATTCAACACATGTGGAACTTCTACCCTGTGCTTGCAGGCGCCGTCCTCGGCTCTGGGATGAAGTCGTAATTAAAACCGACAAAAATCCCTTTCCTTGTGGAGCTTACCTCATAGCATGAGGGGAAAATTCGAGATGTAAATAGTCATGGGGTGCAGGTGGTGGGGTAATGATTTGTTTCCTTTGTTTGTTTGGGTGAAGTCATCATGCTTTGGAATCAGCTTTACGGTAATAAAGACAAATGGTAGGGAACAGAGCCTGCCTGTGAGGAGCAAGCAGACAAGCCGATTTGGGGTTAGAAATGATGCCAGGAACATGAGGTAAACTGAGTCAGTGGGTTCTCCCTGGGGAGGAGTGAGAGCTCAGCTCTGGGGTTAGGCTGCCTGGGCTGACCCCTTTTCGCACAAGGAACCTACTGGGCCAGCTCCTTCCACTCTCTGTGCCCCTGTCTCCCCCTCTGTGCCAGGGAGGCCTGCGGGTCTTCATGTCACAACACAGAGTGTTGTGTAAATGTGTAAAGCATTTGGGTGGTCTTGGCTGTCCTCGTGCTCCGTGAAGGGTATTTGCAAGCTGTTGCTTTCTGCCATGACAAAAGCCAACAGTCCTATGGAGTTGCAGAAATGGGAGAATAATTGTGATCAGGAAAGTTGCTTGAAGAACCAGCAGGGCGACTTCCTCCCTGGCAGGGGGCAGGATATAGCCAACAGGGCAAGTGTGTGGAGCAAGTCCTGGGACCTGAAATAAGCTTCACACTGGAGCCACGTGAGAAGGGGTGATAGGAGAGAAAGCTCAACAGGGAGATGGTGGAGGGCTTTGTGTGTGGCGGGACCTGAGGGCCAGTCTAGCCTCCTGCCCGAGCAGGGCTTCAGCAAGTCAACTCAGTGGGTCAGGGAAGGGCTGACCCATAGAAGTGGCCCTGTTCTGCTCCGGAGGCTGGGACTGTGGCCAGCACTCTTCCCCTTTATCTCTCTGTCTGTCCATCTGTCTGTCTCTGTCTCTCTGAAACATTCTGAACCTTTACACTTCTCTCCCAGGGACATCGCCGTGCGAAACATCCTGGTGGCCTCCCCTGAGTGTGTGAAGCTGGGGGACTTTGGCCTTTCCCGGTACATTGAGGATGAGGAATATTACAAAGGTGAGGGGAGTTTGGCCTCTGCTTTGTCCCTGGAGAGGTCTCTGCAGCCAAAATAAAAGAAGAGAAAAGAAAAAAGAAAAGAAAAGAAAAGAAAAGAAAAAGACAGGCAAGAAAGAGAGAAAGAAAGAAAGAAAGAAAGAAAGAAAGAAAGAAAGAAAGAAAAGGGTAAAAAAGGAAAGGAAAGGGGAAAAAAAGGAAAGGAAAGGGAAGAGAAGAAAAAGAAAAAAGAAAAAAAAAAGAGAAAGAAAGAAAGAAAGAGACTACAGTTGGTCAAGCCCAGGCAGGCCAAGGGTCTCTGGAGAATAGGCTGTATTTCCGGATAATTCTGGCTCTTTCTTCCCTAAATAATCCCTGTTAAACCTCTTTGCCCACCCAAAGCCTCTGTGACTCGTCTCCCGATCAAGTGGATGTCCCCTGAGTCCATCAATTTCCGCCGCTTTACGACAGCCAGTGACGTCTGGATGTTTGGTGAGTGGAGTTTCAGCAGAGTGTGGGAAAGGGTTCTGATTCTCCCCTCCATGACCAGGCTATGAGGGGGTGCTGGGGGCAGGGGTCGGGACCCCCACCCCTGGGTTGCAAGGGTTCTCTGTTGCTGTGGCCCCTGAGAAGTCTCAGAAGTCCCACCACTAGTGGTGGGTTGGAGGCAACATGGGCTAAGGGCCTGCCTGGGCAGTATTGGTTCATCTTCCCGAAAAAGTCTCGAGGGGAGCATGCACTCCACAAACCAGCCCCGGGGACTGATGTGGGGACGCTCTGGAGGGCATCCTCAAAGCCAAACTCTGAGGTTTGTTCTGAGAAGGAGGAAAAGGGAGAGGTAAGAACAAGACCAGGTGATAGATAGACAGACCCTTACAGAGCACACAGCCACATAGATTTTCCCTCTCAGTTCTCCACAGCCAGCCCAATAAATCTCATTATTATTATTCCCATTTTCCAGATAAGGAAACTGAGGCTCAGCAGGCCAGGGGTTGCCCATGATCGTGTAGGCAGCAAGTGTTGGTGCTAGGCTTCAAACACCAGCTTTCACATAGAGGCTTCACTCCCTCCTATGAGAAGGACTGGTGGAGTCCCAATGACATGCCTTTGACTACCCCCTCCTCCTGGCCCCACAAAACCTAATAGCTTCATGAGAACGGGGTGTAGGGAGGCGAGCCCTAGTTCACTTGCAGATGCAGGTGATTGGTCCCTCCATGGACCACCACGGTGAGCCCCCAGGGATGCTAGAGGGGGAAGCTAGGGAACACGGGAGGTCTGATTGCCACAGTTTTCCCTGAGGAGGGTGCACTGGCCTCTCCACGCATGAGTCCTCCCCAGAGCAGGTCCTGAGCCCTCTCCTCCTGCCCTCAGCTGTATGCATGTGGGAGATCCTGAGCTTTGGCAAGCAGCCCTTCTTCTGGCTGGAGAACAAGGACGTCATCGGGGTGCTCGAGAAGGGGGACCGGCTACCCAAGCCCGACCTCTGCCCACCTGTTCTCTACACCCTCATGACTCGCTGCTGGGACTACGACCCCAGTGAGCGGCCCCGCTTCACTGAGCTCGTGTGCAACCTCAGGTGACCATGGAGCAGGGGTGGGGGGCTGCAGGCACAGGGCCCCCAGAGAGCCAGTCTCCTCTAGAGCCCTTCTTACAATGTATTTCCTTAAACAACATGCAGTTGGCCACCTTATGGATGAGAGAATTCAGGTTCAGTGGCAGTGGCGGGTGGGGCTGGGACTTGCCACCAGGACCTCCCCTCTGACCAACACGGAGTCACGCATCCAAGTGGAAATGACTGGTGCTCCCAGCAGAAGCATGGTGCAGTACATGTTACAGAGACTCAGCAGCTTGCCAGAGGCCAGGGGAGGGAAACTGAGTTCACCATCAGACACAGTGAGCCTGGGTAAGCCTCACCATCTCGATATGTCTCAACCTCAAGCTCCTAGTAAGTGCTCCAAAAATATTTTTTAGGTTAGAACCCAAAGTCTGAACCAGACTTTCACTGACATACCTGTGCTCTTTACAAAGACATGGGGTGTGCCCTACAGGAGGCCTAGCTCAGGCATGCGACCCACACCCCCAGCAGCACCCTGTGCCTCTCCTCTGCATTTGATTGTTCCTCCCAGATAGTAGAGAAGGCAGTGATTGATTTTTGACTGTTAAGACAGTGACCCATGGGTCGCCTCTCCCTTCTAAACGGAGCACTGGCAGCCTGGAGGTCTGATCTCTCACCCAAGAGCCATTATTCTCTGGGTACTGGGAGGTCCCTGGTGAAGGGTGCTGTCAGAATACATTTTAGAGGGTCTCCCTGTTTTCTTGGTGGCCTCCCTGCCGACAACTCCTCCCTGGGTGGTCTGACTTTTTTTTGGCATTCTTTAGGGCAGGGGTCAGCAAACTTTTTCTGTAAACAGCCAGATAGTAAATATTGTGGGCTTTGCAAGCCATATGGTCTCTGTTACAACTACTCAACTCTGCCATTATAGCTCAAAAGCAGCCATAGACAATACATAAATAAATGAGTGTATCTGGATTTCAGTAAGACTATTTGGGGGAACTAAAATTTGAATTTTTATATAATTTTCACATGTCATGAAATTTCTTCTTTTTGTTTTTTTCAATCGTTTAAAAATGTAAAAGCCATTCTTAGTTTGGGGCGTTCAAAAATAGGTGAGGGGGCTGGATTTGGCCTGTGGGCAATAGCTTCCTGGCCCCTGCATTAGGGAATCTGTGTTTCATTAACATTAAAAACACCATGGCTTGAAACACTGCAGTCAACACATTGGCATTTTTTAGAGAAAGAAAATAGTTCCTGGCAACTACTTTTTAGGGAGTTACCCCAAGGGGCATGCTGGAACTGCCCAAGCTAAGGCAGTGGGAATGACACTGAATTTGTCTGCAGGGCATTCCAACACAGTCTGCAAGGCCTTCAGCTTAAAAGACCTCTCTGTACCTGTCTTTCCCTTCGTTGACACTCCTGATTAATTTTAGATTCATCTCTTTGGTCAAATTAGAGAAGCCAAAGTGTTCCAGGAAAAGTATTTGAAAGATGTAATTTGAAAGGGCCAAAGCTCTGGGGTGATGAGGGTGGGGGGGGGGGGTGTCTTAATTCACCCTGGGGGCTTGAGAACCACGGGAAGCTACGACAGGTGCTTCTCCATGGGCTGAGAGGCATGCCCTATTAGAGGAACAAGGCCAGCCTCTTCCATGGATGGAGTTAGAAGCAGGCTTTCTGGTATAATTGGAAGGATATCTGAAGACCCCAAGGACCCCAGGATATCCCCCCCCCCCTAACCGCCCCTGCTCAAGCTATAGCCTGGCAGTCCTCCATTAGAGTTAAGAAAGGATTTGATGAGTGTTTCCTAATTGGGGGAGGGGGGGCGGAAAGAAGAGCCCATTTAATGTCAAACTTTGAAAATTCCTTCCTGTAACAATAGTTATATTTTCAGAATTTATTGATTGGCAAAATGTATTAAGCTATATAATGAATTTTTAATATAATATATAACATAATGCTTGTACACTTGAAAATACAAAACCAAATAGTGTATATTCAGTAGCACATAATACTTGGTATACATATGAACATGTGGATTCATGGACTCCCTGTAATCACTCCAGAGTCCTCTAGGGTCTGTGACTCTCAAGTTGGGAACCACCAGATTGAGTAAGAAAGGCAAGAAGCATGCGCATAGCTAACCCAGGAATGAATCCATAGCCATTTCTCATTAATATATACCAGGAATGTGTTGATGGGTGATTTAATGAAAAATAGGAGATATAGGAGATATAGAACACAGGCCTTGGTTATGAAGTTGGCTGGGATATCAGAAATCTACATAGCGGGTTGGTGCCAATAATAAGCACAGGAAGGCAAGATGCAGGGGGAGGTGGGTGGGAGACATGCTTGCACTACCCTGTTGGACTGGCTCTCCAAGGACTTTTTCCCCACCATAGATCCATTCACGTGATTTTCCCAACTTCACTGTTGGGGGAGCAGCCTCAGGATCCATCTTCCAGCCTTCTCAGAGGGGTCTTCCCTGGCCACTCTGCAGAGGAAACAGAAATGGGATCCAGTGGTCCTTCTTTGGGCCTCTCCGGGCTTCTAAGGAAGGCAGAGAAGAGGTCCCAGGAGCATCTTTAACTTTATTCCTCTTTCTTTATCTGACCTGATTCCTTGGCAGTGACATTTATCAGATGGAGAAGGACATCGCTATAGAGCAGGAAAGGAATGCTCGTTACCGACCTCCCAAAATCTTGGAGCCCACAGCCTACCAGGAACCCCCACCCAAGGTAAACAAAGCCCTGGTCTCATGGATCCTGTAAATCAAGCAGAACTGGGTCCCCATCTAGCCCATCTTGACCTATGTACCATCCTCCCTTTTCCTCCAGCATAAGCAGGATGTACTCCAATAGTCCTCTTGGCCCTCAACTCAACTGTCCATCAGCACTGAACTCAGCACCCATCACATGGGTCCCCTGGCTGGTTTGATCTGAGACCCAAGACAGCAGACCTCTCAGAGAGAAGCTAGGACAGGGAACCACCCTGTAAACTCTGCCCTTGCAGGGCTGGAGCACTTTTCTTTCTGGTGTTTTTCAGGGACAAATTAGATGTCCCTGAGGGCACATGAATGGGGAGTGTCCCTTAATTCCTTATGTTCAGTTTCCATGTACATGCCCTACATGGTATCTCTAGGCTCAGAATCCAGTGCCCTGCTTGCCATGCCATTAGGTGGGTGGGTTTTGAGGGACCATGCCTATATTAGTCAGCTCGAGTTTCCATAACAAAATACAGTAGACTGAGTATGGAGGCTGGGAAGTCCAAGATCAAGGTGATGGCAGATTCATTGTGTGGTGAGCACTCTCTTCTTGACTTACAGATGGCCACCTTCTCACTGTGCCTTCACACAGCAGAGGGACCAAGAGCCCCAACTCTTATGACCTCATCTAACCCTAATTATGTTGCAAAGGTCCTACCTCCAAATGCCATCACACTAAGAGTTGGGGCTTCAATATATGAATCTGGGGGTGGGGGACACAAACATTCAGTCCATAACAAAGTCCTATCTGGTCCAGGACCTTTTCTCACTGTCCCCCTTGCCTGGCATGCCCTGCCCCTTCCCTCAGTCAGGGCCCAGCTCAGTATTCATTTCTTCCATGAAGCCGCTGCAAGTGCCTGAGGCCTCGCTGACTTGTTACCTCTCAAAGTATGTGGCTTTTGATAGCTGATTTGACAGGTATTCCCATATCTAAAGAAGCTACACAACAGAGATTGGTAAACCCTTCAATTAGTGATGGCCCCCAGGAGGACAGGAAGACTGGTTTCTTTGTACCTTCTTATCACTCAGCATATAGTGTGTGCTCAATAAGTGAATGCAAATGGTTTTAATGATAATTTTGCCCCTCATGTCTCCTTCATTCTGAATAAGCCTGACCTGTGTCCAATCTAGTATTCCCTTTGATGAGCATGGTCACTCAGGGAGAGAGCCATGGACTGACTCATCTTTGTGATTTCTCTCCAGCCCAGCCGGCCCAAGTATAGACCCCCTCCACAAACCAACCTTCTGGCTCCCAAGCTGCAGTTCCAGGTAAACATGTAACCAGAGGGCCGGGAAAGTTTGGGGCCATTTCTTATCTCAAGCCATCCTGAAATTCCATTCTTGTGCCTTTGAGGAGTAGCTGTTACCTGCTTGGGTTATTAGGAGATGGCCTGCACTGACTCTTCTTTGGTACCCACAAGAGAATTTGAACTCAGAGTGCCAGATATCAAAATGCAATTCTACCAGGCTGTCCTCAGCTAAGACTTACCTCTGTCCATAGTGTTTGTTGCTCTGTGTGCCTGCCTACAGCTACCTCTCTATGCTGAAGGCCTCTTCGGCCCCCTACCCTGAATAAAGCTTTCTGAGAAGGAATTTCAGGCAGTTGGGGACAGTTGGTATTCCCCAGGGAATGGAGTTGTTCCCTGGGGCTCCCCTCAGAGGCCCTGAGCAGAACCCAGGTGGGCAGAATCAGTCTCCATCTGAGCTTTCCTCACACCTCCACCATCACCAAACATGGGATCTTCCCAAGCTGTTGGTCCCTGTCTGAGAATGTCTGTCTTGTGTCTCAGTCCTGCATCTCAGTCATAGGGAGCCAAGGCCCATCTCTTTTCTTCTCTTACATCCCTCAGCTCAGAGTCACTGCTCAACAATGGAGCATCTCAACCAATGGAAACAATATCTATTTACCTGGTACTCCTTACAGAAATGTGCTGCCCCATGGTCCTATATTTCTCAAGGAAATGGTCCAGTACCAAAACAAGGCTAACCAAGAACTAGCAGATACATTTTTGTCCTGTAAAGAAAAAAAATCTTGATGCAGAAGACAGAAGCAATATTCCTAAAAAGCATCATACCTTTTTGTGTGATGTTTAAAATAATGATTAAACACACACACACACACACACACACACACACACACACACACATTTCTGTGGGCTAATCATATCTCTCAGTTTGCAACATGACTATGAAACAGAGCTCTTTTCTGAAGAGTCCTAAAGGCAGAGACATGGACTCAGTAGGTCAGTAACATAGGTGGACCCCATGGTATGCAGAGCATCATGGTGGTTGGATGCTAGATGAAAAAGAGGCCACAGCGGTGGTGCAGACGCTAGGCAAGAGCCACGTGTGTTGCCCTATCACAAGACCAACGAAGTGCCTACACCACATTCTTTATTAGCTCCTGAATAGCAAGTCCTATTTCTCCAATGGTGTCCATTAATGTTTCTCTGTGCTCATGTTTGTAGCAGCTAATCGTCCACCTTCTTGCCTTGTCCTTGTGCCTGGTGCTTCTTTGCTTCTCCTGAATAGGTCCCTGAGGGTCTGTGTGCCAGCTCACCTACGCTCACCAGCCCTATGGAGTATCCATCTCCTGTAAACTCGCTGCACACCCCACCTCTCCATCGGCACAATGTCTTCAAGCGCCACAGCATGCGGGTAAGAGGGCTCTGCATGCTGGGTCCTAACCCGAACTGAGGAGGCTGCTAGAGGGAGGCGTCTGGGCCACCAGAAACCCTACATCCTCAGGGTCAGGAGGTGCCCTCCATGCTTTAATGCACCAGCCAGCCCACCAAGGGGCTCTGTGATGCCCTCTCTTTTGCAAACACACTGGAAGCTGGGGGCCAAACCCGGCTCTGCTCTCAAGGACACCCAGCTGGCCTGGACCTGCCCCTGTCCATACTCTGGTGCTGTGGCAATCGTGTCAAATCTCCCCTTTCCTGAGCCCTGGGGTGGTGTGGAGGTTTGTGGGCAGATGGCAACCAAACCTGATGGTGCCGGAGATCCAGGAGGCTCTACCCAGTTCTGCCCTTCCTACATGATTGCTTAGGTTGCTAAATCTCTCCTCAGTCAATGGAAAGGCTTCCTTGTGGCTCTACTTCTGCTGCTTCTGTAAAAGTTGCTGTTGTGTGGGAAGGAGCTTGAGGGTTAGTGTGGGGCTAAGCCACCCTTCCCAGTCATGTCTTTGTTATAACTGCCAGTGAGGTCTTGTGGACTGGCTTCTGATTGCCAAGTCTCGCAAAAAAAAAAAAAAAAAAAAAAAAAAAGCAGCTTTGCATATAAAAGTGACACCCACTTGCCCCTTCTCAGCACCCATCTTCTCCTTCAATGGAGCCATGGTCAGCTGGCATGAATATTTGATATACTTTACTAAACTGGGTCTTGATATGTGACAAAACAAACCAAATGCATTATTTTAGTTCTATCTCTGTATGCAAGAGTGATACTTCAGGCTCAGTATACTTGACTCTGAAAGTTTTTTGGGAAAACTACATGTTTATTCCAATAGATTTGAAAAATAGAGGAAAGTATGTTGACATGTTCTGTACTATTATTCTCAAATTAGGGAAATTTTTAAATGCATAAGATAACTTAGAATTCTAGGCAGCAAGATCTATTGTGGACTAAAATTTCCCCTGACCTCGCTCACTTTCCCCTTTTATGTTAATTTAACCAATTTATATCTTAACATATACTTAACAATAATAAAACTGAAGTTTTAAGCATGCACTATAATTTAGAATGTTCAGTTCCTCCACCTTCCTGTCCTTGACTCTATTTGTAGTTGAGTTTTAGCGAATTTTGCTTTAAAGTGTGTCCTTTTAGAAAAAACTACTTTGCACGTTTCCAGGGTGGCACTGCCTTTATCTAATCCCTGCTTCACCATAAGAACTTTGTTCAGTTCCATAAAGACAGACCGTGCAGCAGGAAAAAAAAAAGGCCTTTGTGTCAGGGATTTGGAAGTATTTGCCATAAGGAATGTCTGCCTAAAAGAATATAATGAACATTTCTTTCAGTAAACAACAACAAAAAAACTAAAAAATACAAAATCCATTTTATGGTATACATCTAAAAGACTGAGAAAACCTCTTTCAGGTAAAATGCTGGAAAGGTATAACAGGCTTCCCATCAAGCATTTGAAAGCATTTAACAAAAATCAGAGACAGTTTTCCCACAAAAACTATTTTTTGTCCTGGCTGACTCTATTGCCTTACTCATCTGGGAATCTAGAATTCCACACCAGGGTCAGGATGGCAGCAATCCTTCTCTTGAAGGATTAAACCACAATTGAGGTTTAAATTAATAATAAAATTCAATAAACTACTACTTTGTGCAGGACCGGTTAGCCAGGCACTGTCCTAGGTGCTGAAGGGAGAACGAGAGACTTCAGCCCTCAGTGAGCTTCCAGGCGGCCAGAAGGAATAGGGCGGGTGCATGCACACTTACCTGTGATGCAAGCCATAAAGCTGGGAGTGGCGCACAGAGGTAACGCAAAGGTGCAGTGGGAGATCAAAGAGAAGAACAGCTTCCAGCTTCTTTTTTTTCAGGTGGGCCTTGAAGGATGGGGAAGATTTGGACAGGAAGAAACTGGGATATGGGGGATGAAAGAGTCATCAATCAGTAGGAGCCAAGACTGAGTGATGTGAAGCCACAGGGCAAGTGCGGGAGCTGTTTGGCTAGAACATAGAAGGATGCATTTGGATATGGAAATAAGACTGGCAAGATGGGAGGCAGGTAGCCAAAATATGGAAGGACTCACAGCTTTGCGAGAGACACTTTAAGGTACCACCAGAACCCGATTCCTTTTAAAAGTGACCAGCAATGTAAGTATCCATTACCTGATAGGAATATCTGAGGTACCGTGTAGGCAAGTAAGCCCTAACGTGATTGTTAAAAATCTAATGTTCACCTTGAGTTTTATTATGCAATTTTAAGTCATAGGAAAAAAAATTTCCAATACATGTTAAAATATCTGATGAGATGGTGATCAGACTTGGGGCACCCTAGGTATTTGAGTATTGGGAATTTTCTTTTAATGCTTACAAAACTACACAGTGCTTTCCTGACTACTAACTTCTTCTACCAGCATTTAGTCTCTCTCAGTCTAGCCTCGTCTTACCTTGAGATTCCTAGCTTGACAGTCACAATATTTTACACTTAGCTCCTGTGTTACTATTTGCCAATAGCCTGGGGCAGCCATACAATTGTGTTCGCAGGTGTTGACATTTAACCATGGGTATTTATAACCTTCAAATACCCTCATTCTGGAGCATCAGCCTCTGAAATAAATCTTACTTGTTTTATCAATTCTATGATTATAAAATACTCTTATGTCCTGAAACTTGTCTTAAAATAAAGTCTAACTCAATAGCCTCCAGCTGAGGTGATCTTACCTCAGAGGGGACATTTGGAGATGTCTGGAGGCATTTTTGTTACAACTGGGGAGATGCCAAAGGTATCTAGTGGGTGGAATTGCTGGTGAGCAACCTACAATTTACAGGAAATCTTCCTCAATAAATAATTATCTTGGGGCGCCTAGATGGCTCAGTCAGTTGAGCATCCGACTCTTGATTTTGGCTCAGGTCATGATCCCAAAGGTCATGGGATCGAGCTTCACATCAGGCTCCGGCTGATTGTGAAGCCTTCTTAAGAGAGATCTCTCTCTCTCTCTCTGCCCCTCTCCCCCCCCCCCACCGCCTCTCTCTCTCTCTCTCTCTCTCTCTCTCTCTGTCTCTCTCTCTCTCTCTCACCTCTGTCTCTCTGTCTGCCTCTCTATGCCCCCCTACAAGAAAAAAAAATTATCTGGTCCCAAATGTTAATGGTACTGAGGTTGAGAAAGTCCTGGCTAACTATTCCTTAGTTCTCCCTATGTGAACAGGGACATTGCATATTCTACTACCACTGCCCTCCCAGCACCCAGCCCTATGCCTGCCACATAGTAGTTGCTTAATAAGTAGTTGTTGAATGGATTAACAAACAAAGAATATTTCAGCAAGAAATGTAACTTGCAGCGGAGTGGGGGTGGGGGTGGGGGAGAAGTATTGTTAGAAATTGAGAGCCGTGATTGAAACTCAGTGAGCACTAGGAAATATAACTAATTTGAAACTGTGTTGTTATATTCAAGTGCATTTTAGAGGGTTTGGTTGGAAAAATCTTTTTTAGAGGCTTGGCAGAGATTATGGCTTGCTAAAGTAGATAGAGAATAATTTTTAGCAATTTATGCAAGTGACTTGTATGTAAAATGGCCACTTTAAAAGCAAGGATCTGAGGAGGCTGCTGGTCTGAATGCCATAGAAAGGTCCTGCCCCTGACAAAGCACACCCTGGGCTTTATGCAATCGAAAAAATGACATATAGCACTCATGAGTCCAAGAGGCCAAGGTAATCATGTACAGCAGAAAAAAGCAAAAGATGTAAATGAACCCTGGGGAAGATTAAGGGAAAAGAAGTACTAAGAAAACATGTAACACCTCCTGTTTAAAATGGGTTTTTTTTTAAGTTTACTTATTTGTTTTGAGACAGACCGAGACAGCATGAGCAGAGGAGGGGCAGAGAGAGGGGGACAGAGAATCTCAAGTGAGAGAGAGAGAGAGAGAGAACTCACAACCCTTGAGATCATGACCCAAACCAAAACCCAGAGTCAGTAGCTTAACCAGCTGAGCTCCCCAGGTGCCCTTGTAATACCTTCTGTTTAAGAAATAGCAGGTAAAACTATTGCTCCGAAGCCCTTTAAACAAGTTAAGACGGAGATTAGATTGATGAAGCCATGGAAAGGAAGCATTTATTGCATATCTATAGATCCATATTTCTTTAAATTTTGTTCTCCACTTTTTTTTAGTTCATACATTTCTTTTAGCCTTTGGCTAAATAACCCAAGCTACTAGCTTAAAAAAAGAGTACATTTTGGGGGCGCCTGGGTGGCTCAGTCAGTTGAGTGTCCAACTCTTGATTTTGGCCTCGGGTCATAATCTCACGGTTCATGAGATCAAGCTCCGAGTAGGGCTCTGCACTGATAGCATGGAGCCTGCTTGGGATTCTCTCTCTCTGCCCCTCCCCCACTCTGTGTCTCCTTCTCTCTCAAAATAAATAAATAAGTAGATGAGTAAGTAAATACATAAATGTTTAAAAAATAGTAAAGAGTATGTTTTCATAAAAAGACGCGGTCACACGGGCGCGGGCCGTTGCCCCTTCCCTCAGCCTGTACCCTGTATGGTACCCTGTATGGTGTAGCTTTGCAGCCACACCACAGCTCCTCAGGGCTTCCAGACCCACTGCCACGGTGTTCGGGTGACGATAAGCACCCAAGGCTTTCCATAAGACTGGCTTTGCATTTTTTAATTTATTAAGTGACAGCAGCCACGACAAGTGCCAACTGAGAAAATACCATTAAGGCGGTAATTTGAAAATAAAATTGTATTAGCAGATCGAGCCATTGTTTAAATACAATGCATGTTCAGTGCTGTGCTCTCGGCCTCCAAGTTACACTGCAGCAGGGGCACGTGCTCGGGGCTGACGGATCCAATAACTGTGTACATATACGGCTGCGGATTTAAGAACTGTCCAATGAGAAAGCAGCTGGCGAGGCCAAGGCTCGTGGCTCCCACAGGCTCTTCTGAGGATTGCCCTTCCTGGGCCTGGGCACGGGCTCACCGGGTCCTCTCCTCTCTCCCCACTGACCTCTCAGGAGGAGGACTTCATCCGACCCAGCAGTCGAGAAGAGGCCCAGCAGCTATGGGAGGCCGAGAGGCTCAAGATGCGGCAGATCCTGGACAAACAGCAGAAGGAGATGGTGGAAGATTACCAGTGGCTGAGGCAGGAGGAGAAATCCTTGGTGAGAAGCCACTGAGTCGTGGGGGGGAGAGACCCCCCGCCCCCTCGGCCCCCCCTCCCCGCCCCCTCGGCCCCCTACTTTCTCCCCGCCCCCTCCCCCCCCCCCCCCCCGCCCTCCAGCCCCCTCGGCCCCCCAACTTCCCCCCTCCCCCCAGCCCCTCCCCCCACCCCCCTCCCGCCCCCACCGGCAGCACTGCTGAGCACAATTTGATAAAGGCACTTGAATGGGAGCCGTGTTCACACCACCATGTCCATCTGTGTCCTCTTGCCACCCCGGATGATGAGAGTGAATGCCCTCCATGCATCCTTGGGGTTTTCAGTTCTAGAATCCTAAGAAGTCGTTTGCTTTGGTTTCCTCCTCTGCAGGACCCCATGGTGTACATGAACGATAAGTCCCCGCTGGTAAGTCACCGGGAGAGGGTTCTGCCTTAAAGCGAAGGCCTGGGAAGGCATGGGAGACAGCAGGACCCCCAGCCCCAGGCCCCCTGCCTGCCCATCCGTTCCCTTTTTGCCTCTCACCTCGGGGAGCCTGACTTCTCCCATTACTTGGATCTCCACGAACCTCCATTCCTGAGCTCCCTCTTGATTGACACCCACAGTGCATCCTTCCTCTGCCATAGGGCCCTCCCGGCCCCTGGGACAAGAGCTCGCCGGTGTCCCCCTGCAGCTATGACCTCCAAGAACACAGTTGAGGGCGTGGGGAACAGGTCAAGGTGGGGGGGGAGGTGTCCCACGAACTTCATTGGTGACACGTTCTCTCTCCTCCCTTCCAGACCCCAGAGAAGGAGGCCGGCTATAGTAAGTGTCTGCGCCCTTCCTTTTGGCAGGAACTTCTGCTTGACATCTTGCGTGGAGCCCCCATCCGCACTCGCTGCCCACTGCAGACAGCAGCAGAATCTGCTTGCCATTTTAAGAAACTCTGCCTGTTTCAGTTCAGAGTGCGCAGAGAGGGCCCGTCTGGGATTTGGTATTTAGTCTCAGCTCCATCTACCGCCCCCACTGTCTCCCTGCCCAGGCCTCTTCTTGTCTCCCTCTGTTGCCGGGGTCCTCAGCCCTCATTTCAGTGTATCTCCTTCTGCATTTATTTGGAGATGTTAGTGGTTCTTCCTATCTCCCCCTCACTGTGTTGGAGGCTGCCTGCAGGGATAGTAAAGTTGCTCTGCCCGCCTCTCCCAGCGGATGCCTCTCTTCCCTAGGCCCCTAGGATGAAAGAGAGAGAGGGCCCCAGGGATGGAAGAGAGGGGACAGGGGCAGCTAAGCCCACAGGGCCTTTCCAGAAGCTGCTGCTGAAGGGGGGTCAGGAAGAGTCAGCAGTGAGCCAGGCTCATCTTTGTCATCCTAGGGAGGGTGAGGCTGATGATCATGGTGATGGTGATGAGCAACCAGTGACAATGACAACAGTCACAGGAAACTCACCACTAGCCAAGCGCAGGCCCAAGTTGCTTGCAAATGTTAGCTCTGACCCCACAGCAACTCTATCAGATAGGCGTGATTCATCGTTACGCAGGGCGCCAGGCTGGCTCAGTCGGTTAAGTGGCTGACTTTTTAATATTTATTTATTTATCTTGAGTGAGAGAGAGAGAGAGAGAAAGCAGGGGAGGGACAGAGACAGGGAGAGAGAATCCCAAGCAGACTCTGCACTGTCAGCACAGAGCCCGACACAGGGATCAAACTCATAAACTGTGAGACCCTGACCAGAGTTGAAACCAAAAATCAGATGCTTAACCAGCTGAGCCACCCAGGCGCCCCAAGCGTCCAACTCTCCGTTTCATCTCAGATCTTGATCTCACAGTTTGTGAGATCCAGCCCCGCATCCGGCTCTGCTCAGGCAGCACAGGGCCTGCTTGGGATTCTCTCCCTCTCTCTCTGCCCCTCCCCTGCTCACACTCTCTCTCACTCTCAAGAAACATAAATAAATAAACATTAAAAAAAAAAAAGGTCCTTACGCCCATTTTACAAAGGACAGGAAACCGAGGCATAGGAAGGTCAAGTAACTTCGAATAGTGTGGGTCTTCTACTGTTTCACTTCCTTGAACCCCAAACACTCAAAGCAGACCATTAGGGAATCCTCACAAGTCTACCCCAGGAGCTGCTCTGGCACCAGATCAGGGGCTCCACAGCCACCTGTTACTTCACAGAGTGAAGTTTCTTCCCCGTGACCATCAAGGCCAGCATGTGTGCTGTTCCTCAGGGGCCAGTGTGTGTCCAGCAGGCGCTGGGACGTCTGTGCGAGGACTCCACCTCCGCTGCAACTTTGGCTTTTGCTTTCTATAAAATGGACAGTGGTGTTTGACTATGGGAGGACCAGGGGGACCAGAGCCCATTTACCCAGGCACCCTCCTGGAAACACCTTTGGGCTTAGTTTCCCTGGGGCTCCCGGTAGCAGAAGAGAGGAGGTTGGCTTGGTTGGCAGCAGGTATGAAGGGAAGGGCCAGGGTGCCGAGACCCTCCCCGCCCCCCCCCCACTCACTCTCCCTCCTCCTTGCAGCGGAGTTCACGGGCCCCCCACAGAAGCCACCGCGGCTGGGTGCTCAGGTACGTGTTGGCTTTGCCGAAGCTGGTGATGAGTTTGAATCAGGGTTCCACGAGACGCAAGGCTATGAAGACTTCAGAAATAATCCAGTCCTGTATCCTCACATAGCTGAGGCCCAGAGCGAAGAAGTGTCTTGTCTAAGGCCACACAGCTAACTCATGAAAAAGCAAGGGGAAACCCAGTCTCCTTGCCTCCCGTGCTCGCTCCCTGATGTGCGGGAAGGCTCACTGGCCCAGCCCTAAGAGCAGGACGTGTGGACCCCCTTCCTCTCTCAAGCTGCCCCCTTGGCTTCCCGCACCCACATGGTTCTTACTGTAGCTGATGTTCCTCTTTCTAGAACAGTGGGTGTGAGCCTTGGCTGCCCATTAGAATCATCCAAGGAGCTTTGAGAGCCACCTGGCCCCCAAACCTGGGTGATGGTTTCGTTGGTCCGGTGTGAGGCCAGCCAGCGGTATTTTTTTGCTTTAAGACTCCCTAGCAGACTCTAATCTGAGAACCCCTAAAAGCAGAAGGGAGGGGATGCATCCCCAGGACAGGGCACTGTTATGTCAGAGAAGAATCTTTTCAAACTGGGCTGGCGGCCACGTTGGCATCAATAGCGTCTGCGCAAGAAAGAAGAGCAGTGTCCTCCAGACTCATGACCCTCCCCTCTGGCCACTTACTTCCCCCCGCCCCCAGTCCATCCAGCCCACAGCCAACCTGGACCGGACCGACGATCTGGTGTACCTCAATGTCATGGAGCTCGTGCGGGCTGTGCTGGATCTCAAGAACGAGCTCTGTCAGCTGCCTCCCGAGGGCTATGTGGTGGTGGTGAAGGTGAGAGCTGTGGACGGGGCAGGTGGAGGCTGCTCATTCTGGCCCTGGGCGGAAGGGCGGTGGCGTCGAGCTCCCTCGTCTGCCCAGTAGGCGACTTTCTCAGAAAGACTCCCTTTAGCTCAGAGCGGTCAGAGGGAATTTAGTGCCCCGTAGACACGGAGGGCACATACCAGCCCGGGAGGACTCTTCCCCAGGGAAATACAGCTTTCTCAAAAAGCAAGAAGTGATAGTCCCCCTCCTCCCTCTCTCTTGCAGAACGTGGGCTTGACCCTGCGGAAGCTTATTGGGAGTGTGGATGATCTCCTGCCCTCCTTGCCATCATCCTCCCGGACCGAGGTGGGTGTCCTCATCCCAGACTGTGTCCTCTGCTGTGCTTCACGGAGGAGACTCAGAAGGACCATGTGGGCAGCCTCGTTTCCATCTGCAGGGCCTTCCGCACAGGACATGTGGCTCCACACAGCAAATCTGAGCAGGACCACTAGGGGGCTGTGTTTGCACCCAGGGACATGACCAGGCTCCCAGGGGGAGTCTCCTAGTTTAAGTCTTACAGAGTTGCGGTAATTTTGCATGAGGGCGTGCACAGGTGGACAGACCTTCCCTTTCCCTTTTCCCTTCTGGTGATCCTTTATCTAATCACCCACCACACTAAGGCTGAAGTGAATGTATCATCAAAATAGCAAAATAGTTAAGGTTTCTTCAGTTGATCATTTAAATAATTTCCTTTTTTTTTTTTTTTTTTTTTGTAAGTGAGAAACAATTACTGAAAACCAAAATGAAAAGCTTGGTGTTCTATTCTTAGACTGTGCCTGGGGTGGCCAGAATAATGGCCCCCTAAAGTTGTCCCCAGCCTAATCGTCAGAACTGTGACTATGTCACCTTACCTGGCAAGAGGGATTTTGTAGGTGTAAGTTAAGGATCCTGAGGGGCGCCTGGGTGGCTCAGTTGGTTAAGCGTCCGACTCTTGATTTCAGCTCAGGTCATGATCTCACAGTTCATGTGTTCGAGCCCTTGCATTGGGCTCTGTGCTGACAGTGCAGAGCCTGCTTGGGATTCTGTGTCTCCTTCTCTCTCTCTGCCCCTCCCCCGCTCTCTTTCTCTCAAAAATAAATAAATAAAAACATTTTTTTTTTTTAAATTTAAGGGTCTCGACATGGGGAGATTATGCTGCATTACCCAAGTGGGTGCAGTGTAAGTCCTTGTAACAGGTTTGGCAGATGCAGACATCCTATGAGAGTCAGAGAAGGAGATGGGATGACAGAAGCAGAGATTGGAATATTGCCATTGCTGGAAAGATCCATAAGCCAAGGCGGGAAACAGCCTTTAGAAGCTGGAAAAGGCAGGGAACAGATTCTCCCCTAGAGCCCGTAGAAGGGGCATAGCCCAGCTGTCCCCTTGACTTTGGCCCCGTAGGGCACATTTCAGCCTTCTGACCTCCAGAAGCGTAAGAAACTAATCTGTGCTGTTTTAAGCCACCCCGTTTGTCTTGGGTTAGGACCACAGCCATAGGAAACTCTGAACGTAGTTGAACGCCGAACAATACCGCCTCTCAACATGTGTTGGTTGTCTGTCTGGAAACCAGCACGGAGCTCAGGAGCACCCCGGGCCCCCTGCCAGGCTGTAGTTTGATTCCCCATCTCGCATTGGTCAGCAACACAGCCTCCACTACCTGTGACTGTTCAAGACAAGACAACACAGGAGAGTTTGGTCATTTCCCGGCCTCCCTCTGGGTGGCGGCAGCAGCCCATAGAGGAGCCCCGCTGGAGCTGTCCCTTCTGATGTGAGAGCTCCTTACCTTCCCTCTGATGGCTCAGGTCATTCATTTCACTTGGTAAATATCTCTTGAGTGTGGAGTAGTGCTCAGCAGTGTGCTAGGCTCTGGGGATATGGCGGTGAAAACAAAACCCTACGGTTCAAAGCACGATCCCCGGTCTCTTGGTTTGACGGTAGACAGCTAACAAATGACTAAGTGCCCTTGTCCCCTGACCATTCACTCTAACCTTGGGCCAGCATGGGGGACGCTGAAGCGAAGGGAGGGTCTGCAGGGCTGCATCATACAGACCCAGCACGAGGTGGGCTGGGGGCTGGGGCATCTGTAATGTCCGTCCACGCCAACCTTGGACTCAGCCCACGCCTGGGCCAGACCTGCCCCCCAGCGAACTTCGGACTGCTTCAGCCAACACCAAAGGGGATGCGTGCATGGCTTAACCTTTGTGGCCCCTCAGGCTCCCAGCCTCTCTGTGCGCTTTTCTTACAGATTGAGGGGACCCAGAAGCTGCTCAACAAGGACCTGGCAGAGCTCATCAATAAGATGCGCCTGGCCCAGCAAAACGCCGTGACCTCCCTGAGTGAGGAGTGCAAGCGGCAGATGCTCACAGCCTCCCACACCCTGGCCGTGGACGCCAAGAACCTGCTCGATGCCGTAGACCAGGCCAAGGTTCTGGCCAATCTGGCCCACCCGCCTGCAGAGTGATGGAGGGTTGGCACCACCTGCCTGCGTCTTCTGCCCCTGCCTGTAGTGTACCTCCCCCGCCCCCACCCCCCGGCCCCTGCCTTGCCTTCGGTCACATGGGTCTTCTCAGGGGGAAGGCTGAGGGGAGTCCTCCCCTTGCCACTTTGCACGACCCCCTCTCCCCACCCCAACCCCCAGACTGTGCTGCTCAGGCTGCAGCTGGAAAGAGGGGACTCAGGGCTACAGATGCCAGGGGGTGACAAAGAGGGCTCAGAGGGAGCCCTGCTGCCACTGGCCACTCCCTCCGCACACCCGCCGGCCCCACTTTGGTGGGGAGAGGGGTCACACTGGTGCCCCTAGTGGCCACGATGGCTTTATGCATGGACACGGCAGGACCAGTGGAACCAAGCTATTCCTTCTTCTTCCGCTCACGGGGGTCCCCTGATGCAGAGGGACTGGGGAGGGGCTTTCCTTTGGGGGTGGGCGGCTGGCGAGATGAGGGACGGGCCTGGCTTCCTTGTACAGTGTATATTGGAATTTATTTAATGTGAGTGTGGTCTGGACTGACAGCCGTGTGCCCCCCTGAGGGGGGACCTGGGACACAGTCCAGGAACAAGCTATTGGGAGTCCGGGCACAAGACGCTGTGTTGACGACACGCCAAGCGTCAAGGAGAGGGGGAGAGATGAGGCCAAAACAGGACTTGGACCACAAGATTGTGCCTCTCTTCCCTGTGCCCTTTCTCTCCCTTCCCTGACTCTGCCCCTTCCTTCTCTCCCTCTTTTCTTACTTCTCCTTTTCTTCCCCTCCCCCACCGCCTTCCCAGCTGCCCCACCCCTCCCTTGTGTTGGTGCAGAATACTCTTTTACCTTCTTTCTAGTTGACTTGTGGATGAATTAAAATTGTACCATTTGCTTTGTGGTTTGATTGTTTTGTTTGCTTGACCTGCTCTTTGTGGGGAGGGGGACACTGGCCTCAGGCCACAACCCTGGAAGAAATCAACGGTGCTTTGTTGGGCGCAGCTCCAGAGCCAATACTGGGCTGCAGCACGGAGGGGTGCATGGTGACGCCAGGGCATGGGGTCAGGTGCGTGCTCCAGCCCCTTCACCCCTGCACCTGACCGAAGGGTGACTTTCCAGTGGGAACCCAGGGCAGCCCCCTCCAGGGCCACACGAGGACCACCGATGACCGTCTCCCAGCTGGGGCTCCAGCAGGGCATGGGTTGTCCTGCGGATGCTGAGGAGGGGGTCCCACAGCTGAAAGAGCAGTGGCCTCAGCCTCATATTTCATCTCTTTACTCACATGCAAGTTGGATGGGAGATGGGCTAGCATGAGGGTACATCACTGCACAGGAGATCGGGTCTGGGAGAGCCAGGAGGGAGAATGGAGGCTGGGAGGCTGCCCCCACGGGAGCTAAGAGGAGCCAGAAACCAGATGCGTCACCAAGTCTTGGGAAGAACTGAGGAGTGGGGGGCTGGGCCGAGGCATTGCAGATTTCCTCTGTGTCTGTCAGGGAGAGGTGAGTGGGGGTTTGGAAGGAGGGTACCCCAGAGCCCAAAGGGAAGCTGGAAGTTCGCCCTGCTCGGCCTCCTCTCCGGGGTCCCCAGGCTGTCTGGAGAGCCCAGTGTCCGTCTGCATCTGTCAGCAGCTGAGGTTCTGCCCTCCAGGGGCTGGACAGGCAGGGGTGAGGCCTGATCCTGGGGCAGGAGCTCTTCCAGGTTCCAGCATGTGGCCGAGGAGTGCAGATTGCCGGATCCCCAAGGTGTGAGGGTTCCATGGCTGCACAGAGCAGCTCAGAAGCCACTGCAGGGCTTCGGGAAGGACCAGAAGGCCAGGCTGGGAAAGGGAAGCAGGCCTGCAGCTTCTGCCTTTACACAGCAGTCTCGAGGTGCAAAGCGATCCAGCTCCTTCCCGTCAGTCACTGGGAGCAAAGGTCCCGAGCGCCGAGCACCACGTGCCCTGTAGAGGGGTGGGGGGAGCAAGCTGCGAGCTTGAGTTAGTCAAGAATGTCTCAGGATAGCTTCCTGGTTTGTTAACATGCATTCAAGGCCAGATGGCACCCCCAAAGACAGGGACTCTCAGCACTGCCAAACGTCTTGGGGCTGCTGGTGCTGAGCCAGTTTGTAGCAGGGGGTGTGGCTAAAGGTGAGGAGAAGCCAGGGGTTCCAATGAGCTTCCAGGAAGATGGGATGGCCCAGCTACCTGCATCCAACCACACATCCCTCCACCACCTAGAGGCCCTAACCTATACCGCCACCTGTGGCCCCACTTCCCCCTTTCTCTCCTTCCAGAAGAGTCTTTACCATCCTACTGTTAGACCTGCAGGATCAGACTGTGAACTTGTTTTTCTACATGGTTCAAAGACACCCTAACCTGCCTTTCCAACCTCCTCCCACTGCTCCCACTCCGGAGCCTCATCTCAGCCTGCCCGTTCTCCTAGACACTTCGTGCTCATTCCTGAATCCAAAGTGCTGTTCACAGCCTTTCCACCCCCAGAAGCACCCTCTCCCCTCTTCCCCATGCACCCATCCTTTGAGGTCTGTGCCTCTCCCCGCTGGATCACTCCGCTTGGACCTCCTGTTAGTGTCTTCCTGGCCCCTGCCAGAGAATCTTATGTGGCTTCACACAGTCACCACCATATTGTAATCTTCTTCAAAGCAAGTTCCTTATTTCCTAGCTCGTCAGCATCCAAAGCAGGGCTCTGTGCCCAGCAGATTCTCAGCACATAATACAGTAACGTCAAGTGAATTGACCCAAGGAGTCTTTGATGATTAGGCCAGTGTAGGGACTCCACAGAGAGGCACCTGCAGGCAGATGGTGTTGACCCCAAAGGTGTTCTCTAGAGGGGACAGCGGTTAAAGATGGTCAAGCAGTGCCGCCTTTGGGCCAAAACAAGGAACAGGAAATCAGATCATTCCAGCCAGGAATGGAGGGAGAAAGAGTCCAATGGTCCCCAGGAAGCAGACGATGATAAACAACCAGAGGAATATCCTATCAATGACCATGGCCACATACTTCCAGTCTTCCTTCACCTGCAGGTAGAAAAGGAATCACTGTGACAGAGGTCAGGCCTCGGGAGAGGGGAAGTGTCCCACCCATTCACAGCCCTGTAGCGATGACACTGGGGGCAACAGGGGCCCCACTGAGACCTTGGGGAGCTAATGTTGTCTCAAGACTCAAACAAGCCTCTCCTAGTGATCCCTGTCCTATCCCACCCCTGTGACCTCACCCCAGAGCCTTCCCATAGACTCTCAAGTTCCAGCTAAGGGAGGCTAGAGGTTCTACAACCACCAAGGGGCATGGGTCTTCTCAGGGGCCTACAGTGATTTAAAGTCAACACTCAGCAGTTACAAAATGGTGAAGACATTGCTGCCCCGACATCACCTCCCACCCAATTCCCCCATCCACTGCAGGAGTTGGAGAGGAGGAGGTAAGCGAGGGTAAGTGTGGCCCAGGGAAAGGGGTGGGGCCATGGGGGGGCGGGGCTATGTGGAATTTGTGCTCAAAGACCAAGCAAACAGTTCTGGATTTCTACCTGCTCCTAGATTAGGTAATGATTAATTTTCCTTATCTACTCAACAAGGCCACCCACTAATAACCTCCCGGCCTTTCATCCTTCCCTAGGTTGATAAGAAATCTGTGATTCTGAGCAGTGGCCTGCTGACCTAATAATACTGGGCACAGCAGGGACCGAGACGGGGAACCTGCCTGGTACAACCCAGGTTCCTCAGGGTTTGTGGGTGAATAGTGAATTCCACAAAATGCCCAGAGCCCACAAAGAGAACTGGGGGGAAACCCATCAGGACAGAGGAAGAAGGCTGACAAAGCAGCAGCCTGATTTATCTGATTTATCATCTCCTGATGATAGTCCCTCCACCTCCCTCTGCCCCCTTGCCTCACCACCTATAGGGTAATGGTGATAAAGGCTGGCGTGAGGATGGCACCGGGAATTTCAGCATCTGAGGACCCTCCTTCTCTGGCCTGCTGTCCCCCAGTGAGCCTTAACCAGAGCATCCTTGGCTGCTGTTCTGCCACCTGCCAATTAGTGTCTTAAGAGCTGCTAGCTAGAAGTTCTTTATCAGTTTAGTCCAGACTCCCAAGGGCCACACTGAGGGAAGTGGGTCCTCATGAAGGAGACCAGGTGGCCCAAACTAACACCTTGGGGTGAGGTGGTTCCCTACCAGGCTGGTGGAATCACCGAGGGGAAGAGCCCCTCTCCCGGCCCCCACTCACCGAAGAGTCAGCATCCTCAGATCGCAGGTGATCAGCAATATAGTGCACACCTTCAAGTGCCTTCTGTATGCGAGGTGACAGCAGAAGCCCGCCCTCCTGCAACTGGACCTCCACCCTGGGCCCTGAGGCCCCCTGATGTAGACCACCGTGGCCACGGAGGACACCCATGGAGGGGGATAAGTGAGCTGCCCACCCCCATCTGTCTTCCTCCTCCTTTTCCTCCTCCGCATCCACGTTGGTCTCCAGCCAGTAATGAGAGGAGCTGGGCTTCAGATCTGGGGGGTCACAGGGCTCCAGGGGGGGCACAGGCCGGTTCATCAGAAGCCACCGGGGCACACAGCCCAGAAAGGCCACCCGCACCCAGTGGGGCATAGTGTGGGTGCGGGGGGAGCGGTGGTGGACATTTAGTACAAAGACCGTGATGACGATGGAGAGCGTGACGAAGATCATGGTGAAGAGCAGGTACTCGCCGATGAGCGGGATGACCAGGGAGGTGGAGGGGATGATGTCCGTGATGAGCAGGAGGAAGACAGTGAGCGAGAGCAGCACGGAGATGCAGAGAGTGATCTTCTCGCCACAGTCGGAGGGCAGGTAGAAGACAAGCACCGTGAGGCAGGAGATGAGCAGGCAGGGGATGATGAGGTTGATGGTGTAGAAGAGGGGCAGGCGCCGGATGACGAAGTAGTAGGTGACGTCGGGGTAGATCTCGGCACAGCAGTCGTACTTCTTGGTGTTGTAGGTGCCCGTGGCATTGATGATGGCCCACTCGCCGCTCTCCCAGTAGTCCTTCAGGTCCACCGTCTGCTCTGTCTGCTCCAGGTCGATCTTGGCCTTGTCGTACGTCCAGGAGCCAAACTTCATCTTGCAGTTCTGCTGGTCGAAGGGGAAGAAGGTGACGTCGATGCTGCAGGAGCTCTTGTAGATGGCGGGGGGCACCCAGTGCACAGTGCCCGTGGAGAAGAGGTGAGCCTTGGTCATGTGGGTCACCGTAAACTCCCCATCTGCACTGGAGACAGGAGAGGAGCTGGAGGACCCGGCACAGCCTGCCTGCCCAAGCCAGGCTGCTCCAGACAGCCAACAGCAGGGGACCCCGAGAACAAAGCCGGACCTGGCCAAGTTGTGGGGATTTACGCAAGCGTGTGAGACTCTTCCCGCGCATATTCAGAGCGACCTGAAGGAGTGTCTTTCAAACGCTATCTTTTTAATTACAAAAGTAGGAATTTTGAGGAATATAGGAAAATACCAAGAATTTTAGGGATGCCTGGGTGGCTCAGTCGGTTAAGCGTCCCACTCTCGATCTTGGCTCAGGTCACGATCTCACGGTTCCTGAGATCGAGCCCCGTGTTGGGCTCTGAGCTGACAGCATGGAGCCTTCGTGGGATTCTCTCTCTCCCTCTCTTTCCCTCTCTCTGCCTCTCCCCTGCAAGTGTGCAAGAGCACACGCACACATGCGTGCACTCTCTCTCTTTCTCGAGATAAGTAAACATCTAAAAAGAGAATTTTTTAAATAACCACATTAACATTCTGATGCTATGTACATCATATATGTTTGACTGACATACAGATCGTGTATGTAATTTTTTACATGTTTATAAACCCATGGGGCATATAGTCTCATTGCCTGCTGGTATTCATTTAGTATGTTAGAGTGATTATGTATATTTCCTCCCCCAGCAGATGGTCAGCAAAGCCATCTGGTGTATTGCCTTCTCCACCTGGGATCCTTAGCTCCTTGCTCAGAAGAGACCCAGCACCTCTGCTGGTGTAGAAAGATACCTCCTTGACTCCATCAAGGAGTGCGTTTCTGCCTGGGCCTCATCCACTAGGGGCCACACGGGAGCTGTGGGGGGATGGGATGTGGGACACGGGCCTGCCCTTCAGGAACCTCGAGGAAACGAGAGGCAGCCCTGCACACCTACACCACAAAGGAGGCAGTTTGGCAGCAGCACTCCAAGGGCAGTCCAAGTGCTCCCCAAGACACATTGGGGGCAGGGGTGGGAAGACCTCCCCAAGTGAGCAGGGTCACTCTGAAAGTAGTGGGATTGGCAGAGAGATGGGGTGAAGAGCCTACCAGCAGAGCCTGGGCTGGGAACAGAGGAAGAAGAGGGGAAAGACAGAACTCAGTGTGTGCTCAGGTTTGGGGGGCAGGGCATAAGAAGGGGTGGTAGAAGGGGCGCCTGGGTGGCGTAGTCGGTTGCGTTTCTGATTTTCATGATCTCACGGTCCGTGGGTTCGAGCCCCACCCCCGCACCCACCCATGTCGGGCTCTGTGCTGGCAGCTCAGAGCCTGGAGCCTGGATTCTGTGTCTCCCTCTCTCTCTGCCCCTCCCCTGCTGGTGCTCTCTCTCTCTCTTTCTCTCAAAAATAAATAAACATTAAAAAAATATTTTTTTAAAGAAGGGGTGGTGGGAGATGATGTTTGTGGTGTCATGGGGCTAAGCATCCAAGGACCCACAAAGGCTCAGGGAACACTGGAAGAACAGTGACCGTTCGCTGGGGGCTTCCTGATAGCCTGAGTCCCTGATTCCCTGGGGGTAGAGGGGGCAGGCGGTGCGGTGGGCTCCACACCCCAGCATTTAAGGAGCCTTCCTTCTCCCTCCAATTCCCTATAAGGCAAGGGAACCAGAAGAACACACGGGAAGACAACCTTCTTTCCCATGGGGAAATTCCAGACCACAGATTGGAAAAACGGGATTGGAAACGGGAACTTCGATAGTAACAAATATCAGGGCAAACTTTAATTTTTTTTAAGGCATTTTTTTGTCACCACGCAGAATTACCACTAGATGGCAACATGTGCCCCATTCTGAGGAAGGAAAAGTGCAATTTCCTTGATCTGAAGGATTTCGCCTGGAGTGGAATGCCTCCATGGAGGAGACCTTTCTTTGAATGTCTGCAAGAATTTGGTTTGAACTTTCATCCTATCAAAAGACTTTCCTGTTATAATCAAGTAACACTGGCCAAAGCTTTATTGGCAATCCCAAACATCAGGTGTAGGATTTTGCTCCTGACTTCTGCCAGAAACAGCGACACGAAGGATCCTGGGTGCTGGCTCGGTGGGTGCGAGGGGACGCGGGAGGGGGCGGCTCTGGGGCACAAAGGGGTCCGTGAGTCCAGTGACAGCAAACACTAGGCACCTGCAGTGTTAGACCTTCCAGAAATCCGTGCTGAATGTGTGTTTCCAGACGTTCAGGGCTTTGGGTCTGACCAGGGATGGGTGGTGTAAAGGAATCATTGTCGTTCCCCTTTGACCTATCTGAAGACACCAAGACTCCAAAAGTGGATCTGTCTCACTTTGTTTTATTGTTTAAAAATAGCTTTTCCAAATTCAGGCCAAATGAACAGGGAAATCCTAGGCTACATGGGGTTTCTTGGCTGTGCAACTTCTAACATTTAAAATGCTGTCTTGTCCTAACATTTTCCAAAAGACTGGGGCCAGGACAGGAGACTTAACGATATACAATGTTATCCAAAATTATTTGACCACAGGACTACTTTTCATACCTATTTATATCTCTGAGAACTAGCACCCTTTAGAGCCCCACTTTAGAAAACACTGTTAGACAAGCATAATGCCAAACAGCTTTTACGTTTTGATTTCTATAGAACAGTTTTTGTTTAATTTTTTTTAACGTGTATTCATTTCTGAAAGAGAGAGAGACAGAGCACAAGTGGGGGAGGGGCAGAGAGAGAGGGAGACACAGAATCCAAAGCAGGCTGCAGGCTCTGACCTGTCAGCACAGAGCCTGACGGGGGTCTCGAACCCATGAACTGTGAAATCATGACCTGAGCCCAGTCGGACGCTCAACCAACTGAGCCACCTAGGTGCCCCTTAAGTTTTGATTTCTAAATCAAGAATTACCTGACAGCAAACACACAAATGGAAGTATAGATCTCTATACCTTCTTTAAAAAAAAATTGTGGAGACGCCTGGGTGGCTCAGTCAGCTGAGCATCTGACTTTGGCTCGGGTCATGATCTCACCCTTGGTGAGTTCGAGCCCCGCATCGGGCTCTGCGCTGACAGCGCGGAACATGCTTGGGATTCTCTCTCTCTCCCTCTCTCTCTCTCTGCCCCTCCCCTGCTCCCTCTCTCTGTATCTCTTGAAATAAATAAAAATTAAAAACACTAAAAAAAAAATTGTGTTGGTGTTCTTGGTGCCGTCTTTAGACTCTCCTTGGCTTTTATTAGCTTCTCGTCATTATGCTCAAAGACGGCTCCCTTTTGGTCTTGAATACAAGACAACTGTCAATAATACGAGTTTTAAAAAATACCCATACCAAGTGAGTTTGCTCTCTGGAAGGTGTTCCCCACCCCCCACCCCCCGGGGGATGCTGCTTACCTGTTCCATACTGTCAGCCTATTCAGTACTGTCAGCCTGCAAACTGCCAACTCCTAGCCACTGTTTTCAGAGCCTGCACCAGCCACATGTTGCAAATACTACTCAATGTTGGCAAATCTGTGTCCCCCACCACCACCCAGCACAGCACCGTGCACCGATTTAGAGTGGATGCTCACTCAGTAAGTTTGGGTGTCTGAGTGCGAGAACACAAGGAAAGAAATAATGGAACCAAGAGGAAGGGGAAGGGGGTAAGGATGAGCAAAGCAGGAGTTGAGAGGAAAGCAAGGAAGCAGGGACACAAGAAGGTACCGCCCACGTCCAACCCAGCCGAGCCTCACTTTACCCGCCCCCCACCCCAGGGGCCTCCCAGGGGCCTCCAGGATCCCTGGCTTCCTACTTGTTGTAGAGGACAATGTCAGGGATCCAGATCATCTCGGAAGGGACCCGGAGGGATGTGATGTTGCCGAAATCGGCCGGGTTCCAGTGCAGCTTGTAATCATTCCACTCCTGTGCATGGGAGGGGGGGAGGGAGTTACATCACCAGCACCGCCCAGGGAGCCACCTGGGCACACCTAGGGCAGCCTGGGGATGCCCCAGCAGCTGGCTGGAACGTCCCAAGTGCCTCTCCTAGCCCCACAGAAGGGAAAAGTCTGGGAGGCTGGGCCAGGGCTCTGAGCTGGGGATCGGAAGTCCAGCCTAAGATCAGCATCCCCCAGCTTTGCCCCAACTCTAGTACGAGCACACCAAGACCATAGGTCACCCTAGTCCCGCTTTTAGTCCTCATTTTGCCTCCCTAGCAGGAAGACCCTGGAGAGCCACCTCACTCACTTATAAGAACATTTATTAGCGCCCCACAGTTTACGTATTTTTACACCCTCTGTCTGGGAAGACCCTTAGCCAGATAGCCGGGCAGGGAATGCTGAGCACGTGGCAGTATTTCCCCATTTTAATAGGTAAGGAAACTGAGGACCAGAGAGGTGAACACATCCTGCCAGGGTTTTGCAGTGACTTCCTGACTGTGCTTCAGAGCGCCCCCTGGGAGTCCCAGCAGCAAGGGGATGTGGGGGGGCCCCCAGCCTTGCTCCCAGCAGCTGATCCAAGTGAATCTTTCCCCCCCAAACCGGGTTAGCATTACCCGCTCTCTGAAATTTCCCTCTTTGGCATGATCATAGTGGTGAGCAATGCGGATTTGCGTATGGGTTTATTGAATGCCTCTGTGAGTTCTATGAAGCCAGGGACATCTGTTTCTCACTCTGGCTCCCTAGCACCACACCCCTGGTGAATGCTCAGTAAACGTGTCTCTGAGCAATGAAAACAATGCCTCCTCCCTCTAAAGCTGTCTGGTCCTATCTCTGGGAGGGCTTCCCAGATCTCTTCTGGACCTGAAGGAAACAACCACCCCCAACAGATGATGACTGGGGTCGACACACAAGGCTGTCCTTTGCCTCCAAGGGCTTATCATAATTAAAATAATGACTACTACCATTTAGAAACCCACTTTTGTCACAGGCCCTCTAGATGGTTCTTTCTAATCTTCACAAGTAATCCTGTGGGTTAGGGTGAGGAAAGGGAAGTATGGAGGGTGCTTGAATCCTGGCCTCCCCTGGCCTCCAAGCCTGCCCTCATTCCAGGGACCATTTTGCTTCTGTACATCTGCACTAAAATAGCGCTGTGATGCACCCTTGCAAAGGGTCTCATGAATGATGCCTTTTCCCCTCTAAGGATAGTCATGTGACGTTTACACAAAGCATCCACCTGGGTAGAAATCCAGGAAGGAGAGAAGGGAAAGACAAGCATTTCCAGGAAGCAGGAGCATGAGCGGAAAAGCACTGGTCTAGCTCAGTGGTTCCCCAACCTCAAACTTCCAAGCCCCATTTTCATAATTTTTTCCAATATATGTGCACCACCTGTCTCATCATGTGCTTAGTATTTCCCTTTAAATTGGTTCGCCGTTTTTAAACTTACATAAATATTGAAATTTTATGTCACTGACGTAACTAGAAAACCAAGAGCATTTGAAAACATCCACTAGAATATAAATACACGACTATTACCAAAAGATTAGCGAGGCAAGTAAAATCATCTCACAAAACACTGCCGTTGGTACCCAAACCACGCTTGGGAAGACACTGACCTAGCTGTGGTATTGACCGCTCACCTGTAGGGGAAGGCTGAGGTGCTCAGAGGAGCCAGACTTGCAAAATAAGAAAGGTTGAAACGTTCGTAAAATTGTCAGGATTTCTCAGGACATTGAATAATTTTGAAAGGGACCGATCTTCAGAAACCTATCCCCTTGTCCCTAGACCATCATCTGTCTAGCTTTTGGGTTCAACCAACACGTGGAGGGCATCTACACCAATGGGTTATATTAATTGGCAATTGGTTGCCGATGCAGGCAACGGTTTATATAAACTATCCCCATTTCACAGATGAGGAAAGTGAGGTTCTGAGGCTGGTCAGAGGTGGTGCTGGTTGGCCTGACTTCTGCTCCAGTGCTCCTCCCTCTGCTTCCCACCCCAGCTCCCGAAGCCAAGGTGACGGGCTCATGGGGACAATTACGGCAGCCCAGGTTCTAGGTCTCCCCCTGAACTTCAGGACTATGTGGCTTCCCAAGTCTCTTACTATTCTGGGCCTCAGTGTGCACATCTGTAAAGATGAGCTGTGTGGCCCCTGACAGCCACAAGGTGAACATTGTCAGAGGGGCCTGCTCCACACCTCCAACCTAAGCATTCAACTATAAATTAAGTGGCCAGCATACCACCCCAGGGCCTATGGAGACAGGAAGGACACCACTAGCCACTTACAGAAAGTAAGGCAGTCATTCAAAAGACTCAAAATGGAAATGCCAATCAAAATTCTGATTGTTGTGGTTTTCTGGGTTCGAGCCTCTGAGATAGGAGATGGTTAAGTTACCAATGGGGCAGAAAGATGGAGTATGGGGGGAAAGTAGACAGAAGGCTAGGTCCTCTTTCTCATGTGCTCTCACCATCTCCACTTCGGGGCCTGGGGAGGGGCCAGGCAGAGCGCGAGGGGGTGAAGAGGAAAGGAATATATTCAGGCTCTAATAAAGCCTGTGCCCCCCAAGTTCTGCCCCCAAGGACGGTACATCAAAAAGGGTCACACATTCTTTTCCAGGATGGATGCAGGCCAGTTTTCAGACCATAAGAAGCCAGCAGCTTCATCTCCTGACTCTGGGGACCCTGGCTCTGGGGTGTCTGAACCACCAGGTGAGGCGTCCAACTCCCCTGCGGGAGAGAACTCATGGAGAGAACCTAACTATGCCTGAAGAGAAAGAAGGGCCCTGTGGACCCAGCTTCCAGAACCTTCCCGAGCCTTCCAGACACTCCTCCTAAGGAATTGACATGAGTCAAGCGCTCTTAGACCCTCCAGAGCAGACCACAGGTTAAACAGCACCAAGTATCACCAGTAGTTGCCACGCAAAGCAGAAGACATCACCCAAACTCCTGGCCATAAAGCTATGAGATATGACAACTGTTACTTTGAGCCATTAAGTTTCGGGGTAGTTTGTTAGGCAGCATAGACGTGGAACACCCAGCATTATCCCGCAGAAGGAGCCTGCGGTTCCGAATTGAGCACACCTGGGCCCCCCTTTTCTAGCTGAGTTGCACTCAGCTTCAGGCTTTCCTCAGCTGTAAAAGGGGCAGAATGAAACCTCCTTTGGGTTTTCAGTGACAACTCAATAAACTGATCTCCAAACAATAGGCGGGACGTAGGAAATGCCCATTCCCAGAAAGGGGGTGACTGGGTTCTTGTAGGTGACATTCTCAGGTACTGGACTTGGAGTCTCAGAGCACAGCCCCTACGAGGAGTATTCTGCAATCGGCTGGCTTTGGGAATGTCCCAAGTGGTAACTCTTGGGTGAAACATGAATTCAGAATCCCGCTGAGAGTGAGAGAGTCCTGGGTGGGTCTGGGGTCCGTGGCCTCCCTCCCTTATTCTCACCCCAACCAGTGGAGAGAATCTCACCTGCTTTAGCCAGACATTGGTGGTCATCATTTGGTTCTTCTCATCCTGACCGGTAGAGAGAATAAGAACAGGCAGTGATGGAACCAGCCCCCCAAAACAGGGTAGAGCGGGGTGGGATGATGCAGGCCCCCTACTCACCAGAGGAACCTCTTATGTGACAACCCCAAGCCCAGCCCAATTTACCATTCCCTCCCGATACTGCCACCCTTACTCAGATTCTTCAAGATCACACGGGCCACTTGGGTCCTCTGACTTTGTGTCCAGTGGAACAAGCAGGGCACCTAGAAAACCCACTGCTGCCAATCACTGCCCTCTCAGGAGGGGGTGCAGGGCTGGGAGAGTGGGAGGTAGGGAGGAAGGACCCCGGGAAAGGGACTTGTGGTCTGGGGGCTGATCCCGAGAGGGAGAAGTATGGGGGACAGGCGCACCACATCGATGAGCTGGGCAATGGACAGCCCAAAGCGCACGATCACCACGTCTGAGGTGTTGGGTACTGGCCGTGCCCAGCGGTTGTAGCCCCTAAAGAGGTGTTTGAAGAGTCGGTCCTCGGCTTGGGTATGAGAGGTTTGCTGTGCTGACCCTGTGGACAGGAAGGAAGAGTGGGGTCTCCAGGAGTCCATGGTGGTGGGTGCTTGGGTCCCTCCCCCATCAAATCAGAACCACTGAACCTCAGTTTCCTCATCTGCAAAATGGGGACTCTATCCAGAGCTGGGCTCAAAACATTGTTTTGAGGATTCAACATAATAGTGTAAAGTAGAACTTAACAAAGCAACCAGCACATGGCTGGGAGCCCAAAGGGGCACCCAGGTGGCTCAGATGGTTAAACCTCTGACTCTTGATTTCAGCTCAGGTCATGATCTCCCACTTTGCGGGAGTGAGCTCCACGTTGGGCTTTGCACTGAGAGCACAGAGCCCGCTTGGGATTCTCTCTCTCTGTCTGTCTGTCTCTCTCTCTCCTTCTCTGCCCTGCCTCCTCAAGATAAACAAATAAACTTAAAGAAATGTCAGTTACTCTGTGACTATTAGATAAGAAGGCATGGAAATAAGTGCTGGACAGGGAGGCAGAGACAGAGGAATGGAGAAGAAGTCAGACCTACAGACAACATGCAGCCTAGAACTGAGGAGCCCCCAGGGACAGCGATATGGGGGAGACACCTGGTTGGCACGGCGTGAGCTGCAGGGAGAAGGGCTTCACCCATCACAGTGAGCCTTTCATTCCCACGCACCAGTCAACGAACCGCTAATGCTAATCACAAAATCCTCTGCTACTTCAGGCATCTCCCCCATTTTTGCTCCAACCACTGGCATTTGCTCCTTCTTATCAGCCAGGCAAAGTGTCCCAAAATTGTGGATGGAATCGCTCGTGTTTGTTTTCACCGCGCTCTGCACACAGCCTCACTCTTCAAGGTTCCGCCGCCCGAGCAAGCCAAGAATGCTGCGCTGAAATCCAGAAAAGCACATCAGTAACAGCAGTTGCCGTGTACTGAGTGCCCACTGTATCCCAGGGGCTCGTCCCAGACTTGCATCTCACGTGGTCCTCATGACAGCCTGGGACAGTTCGCAGAACGAGGGGCATTTTGCAGATGAGGAACGCTGACCTTCAGGACACTCGAGGTGCCACAGCTCCCAGCATGAAAGCCGCGAGTGCCCCGCCACCTTCCCGCTGTGGGATGAGCTACTCAAGTCCCCTGCAGCGCTGGCAGCCACCGGGAGCCCACCTGCAGGAGTCTCCTCCATGCGGCACGGGAGCCTACAGGTGTGACATGATGTCCTAGTGATTACACCCACTCACCTGCTGGGCTCAGAAGGAGCCACCACAGACCGAGCCTCATCGCGGACAGGACTGCAGAGTGGGAAGGGCCCATGGCTTCAGAGGATGTGGTCTGGTTTCCCTGGACATCAGAAGGAGGGCAGGCCAGGGCTTTGCTGTGGGCTGAGGCTCAGAACTGCTTCCCCAGTACAAGGTCCAGTTGCTGGCACGGCAGAGCTTCTGCTGGATGCCACACAGCCCTTCTCGCTATAGAACCTGAGCAGGCCACAGAAGGGGGCTTAGGGCTGTGCATCCCTGACACGGGTGTGTGTACCTGGGTTCCTCACACTTCACAGAGCTGTAAAAGGTGAGCACGCAGGCCTCCCCACGAGTAGAGGGCTCTCGGGCTCTCCCTGGCTTAAGTGAGGATCTAACACCTTCTTCTCTCTCTGGCATCAACCAGCGACTCTGGCCTGAGAGAAACCCTGACGCGCTGGACGGAGGGGGGGTGGGTACAAGATGGGATTGGAGTCCCCACTGCTCTGGCCTCAGTGTTGCACCTGTAAAATGGAGATAATCACGCCACAAGAGGTGGTCAGTGGAAGAACTTGGGTGCTGTTCACCATAGCCAAAATGGAAGCACCCAAATGCCGATGAGCTGATAAAGAAATACACGAGGGGTGGAATGTTGGTACCATGGAAGGGTGTGCTGACCTTCTACAGCATGGATGGACCTTGGAAACATGCGAAGTAAAAGATGCCAGACACACAAAACTACGTGTGATGTGACCCTACATATATGAAATATCCAGAATGGGTACATCTGTGGACACAGAGAGCAGATTAGCTGCTTTGGTGGGGAAAGCAGATTAGCTGCTTTGAGGGGAAAGGAGAAGAGGGAGTGACCGCTAAGGGTACAGGGTTTCTTTGGGGGATGGTCAAAATGTTCTACAAGTACTTAGCGGTGTCTGTTGTTCCGCTCTGCGAATGTACTACAATTCACCAAAATGCATATTTTAAATATTTATTTATTTTTGAGAGAGCACGTGTGCAAGCATGCACGTGTGAGCAGGGGAGGGGCAGAAAGAGAATAGAGAGAGAATCCCAAGCAGGCTCCGGGCTGTCAGCCCAGAGTCCGACATGGGGCTCAATTTACCAACCGTGAAATCATGACCTGAGCCAATATCAAGATGGGATACTTAACCCACTGAGCCACCTAGGCACCCCCAAACTGTACATTTTAAAAGGATGAATTTTATGATATGTTAATTATATGTCAAAAAGCTGTTATTAAAGAAATAAACATTTTCTGTATTAATAAAAAATAGCCAAGTCTCTTTAGACTGTAGGGACAATAATATAGGCTAGAATGTGGATCTCTGATTCACAACATGGTTCAGGGGCACCTGAGTGGCTCAGTTGGTTAAGCGTCTGACTCTTGATTTCGGCTCAGGTCATGATCTCAAGGTTTGTAAGATCGAGCCCTAAGTCAGTCTCTGAGCTGACAGTGTGGAGCCTGTTTGGAATTCCCTCTCTCTCTCTTTCTGTCTCTCTCTCAAAATAAATAAATAAATGTTAAAAAAATGATTCCAGTGGTGACAAGGACACTGATGTCAAAGATGTGAGTGAAGTGTTAAATATTTCACAACAGAGGGAGTTGGGGAAAAGCTGTATTTTTAAGTTAATGTGTTAATATATATAGTATGTGACTTAAAACGTTTGTTACTGGAAAAATTCAATATTACCCTAAAAAGTTTACATATTCAAATTAGCACTTTCTTCTTCTTCTTCTTCTTCTTCTTCTTCTTCTTCTTCTTCTTCTTCTTCAACCACGCTTCTTATTGGCAGAATAAGGATGTCTACTGTTCAGGCACAGTCTGCTTGTGTCAAATGCCAACTCTGTCCGGCACCAGCTGTGTCCTTGGGACACAGTGCAGATAACAGGCATGGGGTTTCCCTTTGGGATGATGAGAATGTTCTAGAAGTCGATACCGGTGATGTCTACACAACATTTTAAATGGCACTAATGGTAAATTTTGTGTCATGTATATTTTACTGCAATTTAAAAAGAAAAAAGAACATGAGTGAAAGGGATTTTAAAATGCAGCCCCCGGGTTCATCCTCTCCTGTGTGTTCCATTCTCATCTGCCAGGTGACTCTGCCCCTACTCTTGGAGCAGCGCTTCCATCATTGATGTCCCACCTCTCCTCAAGCCTGTCCCCCCACCCTGCCTGCTCTCCTGGAGTTCACGAATGTGGCTCTGAATCCTGGCCACCACACTCCTGACTCAGGACTTGGGCAGGGCACTCAAGCCTTCTGGGATTATCTGGTGCAAGGATAGCACAGTCTCTGCCTGCCTACCCCTCAGGACGGGTGCAGGGAGGGAGCACGAGGGATCATGACCACCACAGTGCCTGAGAAGTGCAGGGGGCTGGGTAGGAGAAGTGGAGGCATGGGGTCATGGGGACACAAAGAGCCCACAGCCTCCCGCGTTGATGGCTTGTGTCAGCTTGGAGGGAGAGCGCGTGTGGGAGGGGTTTCATGTGAATTTCAGTGTGCTGGCAGTTCTGAAATATATGTATTATAATCTGCTTTTCCAGAATGTGTTTGGGCAGAGAAGGTGCTCCTGTATTGATTTTCTTGGGTTTCAATTCAAAGAATTATTAGAAATTGACAATGACATTTATCTCCTGTTCCCTCAGGAGAATATGGCCCCTGACCACCAGCCACCCTTACCCTCATGCCACACTGCAACTCACCCTTGCCCCAGGTTTCCTCACTGAGCAGTCCTACCCCGCTCAGTTCTTGGATCCTTCCTGCCCCCCGCCAAAACCCCAGAGGGCAGGTGGAAAAAGCTGGAAACCCCCAGAAGGTGGCTTCTCTGAAACATCTAATGAGTATCAAGAGAACAGCGCACAGCTCTCCTGGTGGGACAGGGGGAGGGGTGGGGGGCTCCATGATCCAAGTAGGGTGAAGCAAGGGATCCTGTCAATGGGAAAATGGGAAGCTTCTTCCATAGATAGCTCCCCCAACACAGACTCCTTCTGGAGCCGCTTCTGTCCAAACCACAAATTCTGGAGCCTAATTATTAGGAGTTCTGTAATGGGAGCGCAGCTTTATATATACATGAACTAACATCTCACTACACATCATGCATAATGTTTGCGTGATGCCTGCCCCAGCCTGTGCGTCTATATATAGCTCCTGAGGCACAGATGAACTGCAGCGGCTGGGTCTGGGGGCTCAGGCCCTTGCAGGTACAGAGGTCAGCCTCCTGGAGGCTTCCCTACAGCAGACCCAGGCAGAAGAAAGCACAGCTAATTAATTTCCGGAGAAAGTTATTGTTACCAATACTATAGACTGAATGTTTGTGTCCCCTTCCCCCACTATATTCATAGCTTGAAGCCCTGACCCCCAGGGTGATGGTGTTAGGAGGTGGGGGGGGGGGATCTTTGAGAGGTGATTAGGTCACGAGGGTGGAGCCCTCATGAATAGAATCAGTGTTCTTAGCAAAGAGATCGAAGAGTGCTCCCTCTCCCCTTGGCCATGAGAGGACTCAGTGAGAAGGCATCATCTCTGAACCAGGAAGCAGGCTCCTATCAGCCACCAAATCTGCCAGCACCTTGATCTTGGACTTTCCAGCCTCCAGAACTCCGAGAGATAAATGTCCCTTGTTTATTTATGCCACCCAGTCTGTGGGATTTTTGTTATAGAAGCTCCAGGGGACTCAGACAACCGAATTGCTCTTTTCTAGTCTTTTTTTTCTCTGTACATACACATCATCTGTGTTATCTCTGGGTGCAGAAATTAGAGGCAATTTTTACTTCTTTTTGACACGTTGCTATATTTTCCAAATTTCCTACCATAAGGATGTATTAGCTACTAAATATTATAAAGTATTTTTAATTGGGTAGTGACATCTGCTGGGTGTTTTACATGCCCTCCCCCACAACTCGTGGCCGGGTGTAGGGGGAGCTGCTTTCATCCCCCAAGTAGGTGTCGATTAAAGACTCCATTCTTGGGGCACCTGGGTGGCTCAGTCGGTTGAGCGTCCGACTTCGGCTCGGGTCATGATCTCACAGTCTGTGAGTTCAAGCCCCGCATCAGGCTCTGTGCTGATGGCTCGTAGCCTGGACCCTGCTTCCAATTCTGTGTCTCCCTCTCTCTCTGCCCCTTCCCTGCTCATGCTCTGTCTCTCTCTGTCTCAAAAATAAATAAAAACTTTAAAAAATAAATAAATAAAGACTCCATTCTTCCATCTGAATGGAGCACAAGTTGTCAAAGTCAACTGTGAAAAAAGCTGGAAGCAATCCAAAATGTGGACAAATAGATAAACAAGTGTGGTGTGCACATACAGTGCCGTATTACTTAACCTTAAAAAGGAAAAAAAAAAAATCTGACACGTCTATGGACAGAGAAGAACCCTGAAGACAGTGTGCTAAGTGACATAAGCCAAACAGCCTTAGGACAAATATTGTATAATGCAATGATCTGACTACCTAGAGTAATCAAATTCATAGAGTCAGAATGGGGACTGCCACCAGGGGCTGGGAAAAGGGGGGAGGGGAGAGTTAGTGTTTAATGGGGACAGACTTTCAGTTGGGGAAGACGCAAAGTTCTGGAGATGGACCGTGGTGATGGCTGCACAGCACTGTGAATGTACTTGATGCCACTGATCTATACACTTAAAAATGGTTAAAACAGTAAATTATGTATATTTTGCAACAATTAAAAAAGAAATACTTGGGAAAAAACTGGTAATAAATACTCAAAACTCATCCCCCCAAAATCAGCCATGTTCATGGGAATCACCTTAGGGCTGAGATAAAAGAGAGAACAGGAAATAAATCGTAGCACTGAACTCCTCGCATGGGCTCCAAAGTTGAGACAAAAGTAGACAGTGGCAGGGCGCCTGGGTGGCTCAGTCGGTTAATCGTCCGACTTCGGCTCATGTCATGATCTCACGGTTTGTGAGTTGGAGCCCCACATCGGGCTCTGTGCTGACAGCTCAGAGCCTGGAGCCTGCTTCACATTCTGTGTTTCCTTCTCTCCCTGACCCTGCCCCGCTCATTCTCTCTCTCTCTCTCTCAAAAATAAAATAAACATTAAAAAAAAAAGTTGTCAGGGGCTTTGGAATAGAAGCAAAAGTCACTACCATGAGCTCCTTGTGGATGGGGACTGTGTCTCATTTGCCTGTTATCTCAGCCCCAAGCACAGCCCTTGTAACAGGGGTTTGCCTGTGGGTTCCAGGTATATAGGGTCACCATGAATCGTGCCCAGGAGTGGAAGAGAGCTCGGGAAGAATCTGTGAGGGAGACCCAGGCTTATGGCTTAGTTTAGGGAGCAAGATGACATAGGACACTTGTTCCCATAATCTGATTCTTTAGTCTTTTCTTTACCCATTCACCTTTCCACTTCCTCTTCCATTATGGGGCCAACAGTGTGCCAGGCAGTAGGGGCAAAGAATTGAGAACGTATAGCCCTGAGGAGGACATATTAGAGAAGAAAGGATGGAAGAAAAGTTGTAGACTCTCCTCTGCTCATCCACCCCTGCTGTGAGGCATGACTTTGTTCATTTAGTCCCATTGGCTTCAAAGCCATGCAGAGAGGTCCCAAGTCCCCAGAGTGTTCCTTCTGAGCTTTTTACAACTCCTCACACTGGGAAGTTCTTCCCTGAGTCTGATGTCAGGTAAGCATCTGAGAGACTAGAGATGCTTGAGTTGAGTTGAGTTGAGTTGATTTTAGAGAGCCTGGTATTGCCCAACTAAGACAGATGTCATGAACATCCGGGGGAACTGCAGAACAGGTGAGTTTTTCGGTCTATCTATGCTCATTCAAAACCTGACAATCACAGCACTCCTTTTCTGGTTCCTTTTCTCTCTTTCCTCTTCCACCCCAGATGTCTTCAGATTCTTACGTATCCCATGCCTCCCTAATGGACCTGGAATATCAGCGACAAATTATTACCTGACACCATCTCCACCATCTAGAAGTTTTATTTGCTTGTTTTAAAATGCAGAGGAGCTATAAAATTAAATTGTTTTTCTCCACCAGGACATAGCCATGAAGATTCACTGCTTTGTTTTCAGTTAGCTATGAGAAAACAGGGCAGGGCAAAGGGGAAAGGCAACAGGGAAAGAGGATGTCAGGGTCCCCTTTGATGTTAATGCCTAGATCTTTCTAAGAACAATCTACAAAGCTTGTGTAGTTTTAAGGTTTACGAGGCACTTTCACACTTTTCCTTCATTTGGGCCTCGGAGGGTAAGGGGAAGAGATTTTATTATCTTTTTTTATGGAACTAAAAGAATAATGATATTCAGAAAAGATTTTCTCAAGGATGTATAGTTCAAAATCAATATGGTCAGGACTCAAACTCGGGTCTTCAGCTTCTATTTTTTTTAAGTTTATTTATTTATTTTGAAAGAGAGAGAGAATGAGCAAGGGAGGGGCAGAGAGAGGGTGAGGAAGGGAGAGAGTCCCAAGCAGGCTCCACACCATCAGCATGGAGCCCAACATGGGGCTCAAATCCCCAATGAACTCTCATGGTTCATCTGTAAGATAATGACCTGAGCCAAGACTAAGAGTCAGGCGTTTAACCCAGTGAGCCACCCCAGAGCCCCTCGAGTCTCCAACTTCTAAACCATAATGTGGTAAATGTCAGTGGCAGATGGGTGGTGAGAAGGAAAGATGTCCCACCTCAAATTCTGGTTCACCTGGATCCAGGGTTCTAGGAGTTTCCTCTATATGCAGACTCACTCATTCCCCCTTCCAACCCATATCATGGCCAAAAATCCCAAAGCTATGACCCGTTTCACCTTTCAATCCAGTGCACTAAATAAAAGATTTTTCTGACAGTAGGAGAAAAAGAAATGGAAATCCAGGCATGCTGAAATTGCAATCATATAAGGAACCAACCAGAGATGTGCTGGACCCTATGGAAGATGTGCAAATAGAAGTCAATCGATTCTAAAAAAAAAAAAAAAAAAAAAAAAAAAAAAAAAAAAGAAGTCAATCGATTATAGAGGATATATTCCTACAAGATGTCTCACATTTGCGTCCTTTGTAATTGGCCCCCAAAATTATCTCATTAATTTGTCACTGGAAACCAAAGGGGAAATTATCCCAAGTAATTGACAGTAATTAGAGTTACCTTCCACCTAAGAAAGATATTAAAAGAGAAAGAGCCCTGGATTCTTTGATCCTTTAACAGGCTGGATTGGCAGGTTTGGGGAAGGAGGGGGTGGCTGTGGGGTGATGTCCCTGTTTATAGGGTGGGTCTGGGTAAAAGGTGCACGGGGAAATCTACACAAAAGAAATTGTGTATGGAAAGGGCTTGGACACCAACATCCACATTACTGTTGCTGACACATGAGGGTGTCCAGACCACCCCCTATGCCCATGCCCACCTCCTGAGTCCTGGTCCCATGAAGTCAAGGTGATTTGGGCTCGCCTCTTTGTCCATCTTCCTACTGCAGCTGATTTTCAGCTTCCCACCCACCAGGCTGTATTCTATTCCTTTCGCAAGTATCACCTTCTCCAGAAAGCCTGCTTAGATCCCGACAGCCCCTCTCTGCCATCCAGCATCCCCTCACCTCCCCCACCACAAGAATCCCAGCTCTCTCCCAACTGTCACTACCCCCAAAGAAAGCCCCTCGCTTAGAGGAAATGATACTGTTTCTTCTTCCAAGTAATTTCCTTCCAGTCACTTAGGGGAGAGAGAGCATATTTCTAGCTTGTATATCTGCTCTGCTCAATAAATTGATCAACCACAGAAGCTTCGCATCTCAAGGTCAGGTGGAATCTTAAAGGTCATCTGGATTAGCACATCAGCTGATGTGGGAAGCTTCTCTCACAAATTCCAGCCTCTGTAAAACCTCAGCAATGAAGAACTTGCTACCTTCCAAGTCAGTGAATACCATCGATGTCTATTAGCCTTCACTAAAAGATATAGAATATTTACTTCACGAATAAATAAGTGACAAACGAAGGAGCAGTAGTCATCAAGACACAGAAGCAGATATTATATAGTACAGCCACTAACTCCCGAGACACAGCTACCCTCCGAGGAAGGGGTTGACCATCACTGGGCTCTGAGCAGCTCTAGCAGAGACAGCCAGAAGACCAACATTTTTCTAGGGGCAGGCGGCTTCTAGTGGTCGGACATACTCTCCTCCTAAAGTACCCAGAAGCAGCGAATCTGCTAGAATCCCCTCGACCCCACCCCGACAATGTCCCCAGACCTACCACCCCCAGAGGTGCTTTGGGGGGCACCCTCCTTACCCGTGGCCACAGAGGAAGAAAGTCCTTCGAAAGAATGCAGAACCAGCCTTGCTTGGAAGTCGTCCTGGTCAAAAGTCCCCCCAAAACGGAAAGGCGGGTGCAGAGCAGAGCTGGGTGGTTTCATCTCGTGGGCAAACAGATGCTGGGGCTGGACATCCCTTGGCGGAGGGCGACCTGATTCTGAGAGTCAAGGGGGCTTTCTAGGGAGGGCTGGACAAGTTCTGCAGGCAGGTCATTGCCTGGGGCTCCCAGCTCAGGCAGCCCGAGAGGCTTCTCAGGTGCTATAGGAGAAGGCGACACGGAGATCCCAGCACAAGGGCTTCTGCAGGTAAAAGCCAAGCCAGTCCACAGGAGGGACGGCTGGCTTGGCAAGCAAACAGACTCGTGCTCTCATTCTCCTCTCTTTCTCTCTCTCTCTCTCTCTCTCACACACACACACACACACACACACACACCCTCTCTCGAGGGGAGGAGGAGCCTGTGACTATTCAGTCTGTGTCCAGTGGGGACAGACAACAGATTTGCTTTCCCTCTGTCCAGTTATTAAGATGCTTCTTTCTTTGCTCTGAAGGACCCCGTGCTCCGGGATCACTGCCTGGACCCCCTGAAGTCACCCACAGGTGGGGAATCTCCAGGGTCCTGGGTCTGTGTGTCAAGAGAGCCGTAGAATTTCAAGTAGAATAAGACTGAAAACAGAGCCCTCAGTCAGCTGGCCTATGGGTCTCTCCTTCCCCTTCTCCCCTGGAGGAAAACCCCTCTCCCCTCAGGTAGCTGTCTGCAGGACCACAGGTCACCCATGCTGCCACCTGGTCTGGCTGCAGCTTGCCTGTCACCTCCTCAGCCTCCTTGCTGGTGACCTTGCCTTCAGTTTCCCAGAGAAGCAAAGTCATCCTCCAAACTGTAGACCCCTTGCCTCCTTCTCGCACCGTGAGTGTTGTCCCTCCTCCCTGCACGGTGGTCTTGATAGGATCCTCGTCTATTAAATACCCCAGGCTTCCTCATACTTTCACCTCTCCTCTGGCCTGATCCTTCCCCTCAGCCCATAAGTAAGCTCATCCTGGACCCCAACATCACTCTTGGAGGTCTGTTTCCCCCTCAAGCTGCTTGTTACCTTGTCTCCTTTATTTTGTTAAAAGCAAAGGGCCCTGAGCACGACCGCCAAGGTTTGATTTCTGGCTTTGCTCTCTAAAAGCTGTGTGGTTTTTTGAACGGTGAAGGAAACCATCAACAAAATGAAAAGGCAACCTGCTGAATGAGGAAGATATTTGCAAATGATATATCTGATAAGAGGATCCAAGATATACGTGGAACTCATACAACTTAATGGCAAAATAAAATAACATAAAAAACCTGGGGTGCCTGGGTGGCTCAGTCAGTTAAGCATCCAACTCTTGACTTTGGCTCAGGTCATGATCTCATGGTTCATGAGATTGAGCCCCACATTGGGCTCTGTGCTGACAGTGTGGAGCCTGCTTGGGATTTTCTCTCTCCCTCTCTCTCTGCCCCTCCCCTGCCCTCTCTCTCTCTCTCTCTCTCAAAAAATAAATAAACCAAAAAAAAAACCAAACCTGATTAAAAAACATGCAGGGCACCTGGGTGGCTCAGTCGGTTGAGCGTCTGACTTTGGCTCAGGTCATGATCTCACGGTCTGTGAGTTCGAACCCTGCATTGGGCTCTGTGCTGACAGCTCAGAGCCTGGAGCCTGCTTCAGATTCTGTGTCTCCCTCTCTCTCTGACCCTCCCCCGTTCATGCTCTGTCTCTCTCTGTCTCAAAAATAAATAAACATTAAAAAAAAACATGCAGAGGAACTGAATAGGAACATTTTCAAAGAAGACATACAGATGGCTAATAGACACACGAAAAGATGCTCAGCATCACTAACCATCAGGGAAACACAAATCAAAACAACAATGAGATATCAGTCAGTGTGGCCAAAATAAAAAAGATAAGAAATAGCAAGTGTTGATGAGAATGTGAAAAAAAAAAGGAACTCTCTTGCGCTGTTGGTTGAAATGTAAATTGGTGTAGCCACTGTGGGAAACAGTATAGAGTTTCCTCACAAAATTAAACCTAGAAATACCTGACAACCCAGCAATTCTACTTCTTTGTGTTTACTGGAAGAAAGTGAAAACATAATTTAAGAAGATACATGCACTCTTAAGTTTATAGGAGCATTATTTACAATAACCAAATTATGGAAATAACCCAAGTGTCCATCAATGGATAAATGGATAAAGAAGATGTGATATACACATACAATGGAATATCATGCAGCCATAAAAAAGAATGAAATCTTGCCATCTGTGACAACAGGGATAGACCTAGAGGGTATTATGCTAGGTGAAACAAGCCAGACAGAGAAAGCCAGACACCGTATGATTTCACTTATATGTGGAATCTAAAACGCAAGACAGATGAACAAACAAACAGAAAACAAAGAGAAACAGACTCATACATACAGAGAACAAATTGGTGGTTGACAGAGGGGTGAGGGTGGGAGATAGGCAAAATAGATGAAGGGGATTAAGAGGTACGAACTTCTAGTCATAAAATAAGTAAGTCAGAGGGATGAAAAGTACAGCACAGGGCCATATAGTCAATAATTTCATAACAACTTTGTACGGTGACAGATGGTAACGACACCTATCGTGGTGAGGATTTTGTAATATATGTGATTGTCAAATCATTACGCTGTAAACCCAGAGTCAAATATAATATTCTATGTCAACTATACTTTTAAAAAAGCTGTGTAGTTTTAGATAGGTCTCTAGAGCTTTCTGTGCCTCGATTTCTTTGTATGTAAAAAAAGGATGTGAATACTGGTACCTACCTCACAGGCCTATTGTGAGGAGTAAACGAGTTAGTATAAATAAAGGGCTTAGACTTGTGAAATAATATATGATATATATGTGATATGTATGTATACAAATATATATGTTTACACATATGCATATGATTGCTAGTGTTATCTTTTGAGGAAAATTAAGGCATAAAATACAAAGTCATTAATTCATTATTGATAATTCATTATCAAAATACAAGTTCATAAATTCATTAAACTCATTATTCTCACTATCTATAATTGACAAATCTTAATATTTCGCCATATGTACTTTCATATTGAGGTGTGTGTGTGTGTGTAATCATAGCTTGTACCAACTAGGGTTCTTGGTGACAAGCAGTAAAAACCTATGAATGATTTAAGCAGAAAACAGTTTTATTAAAGGACAATGGGGAGTTCACAGAAGCACTTAGGAAGCCGGAGAACCCGCTTAGGGCACAGGTGAGAACAAGGGAAACATCAGCCAGACCAGAGCCCGAATCACAAGCCATTACCTGCATGGTGGCCCTGCTGCTGTAGAACCGGATGCAAAACCTTTCAACGTCTGTCACTGGTACCGCTGTCGCTGCTGTCCCTGGAAGCCAGGCACTCCTGCTGCTGCCAGAATTAGTTCTCCTCTATCCCTGCTCCTTTGTGGCACTGGCTCCCAGCACAAAGGTCAGCACAGATGCATGTGACTAAGCATGTGCCCATGAACTAGGGGCAAGGAAGGTTGAGGACGCAGGAATCTGGCATTTTGGGATCCTTGTGGAAAGTGGGTTCCGCCACCTTCAAGGTGGGAACATTCCCAAAATATTTGAAAGGAGTTTAAATGCTGGGAAGCTCCCCAAAATCTAGCTTTCTGGCTCCTAACATCGATGCACACCCAGCTTTCCATAATTACACTTTGGGGAAAAAAAATGCTTACATCTAACTGTTCTAAAAGTTGTACCCAGAATGTGTTTTAATTGGGTATGGCAAGACATGCAGACATGAGAATGATTGTCGTGAAGGAAGAAGTTTATACCCACAGATCCCTAGAAATAAAAACCACAGTTGCCATGCGGAGCCACATGGGGAAGCACCAGTGCCAGCCAGGGGACAGAAAAGGCAAAGGAGAGAGCATGGCTCAGGGTATTTATCGGAATTTCTGCAGAAGAGACAAGGCAGGCCAGGATAAGAAGTTTAGGATCGGATAGTCTGAGTAATTTGGGCAGGCTGTGGGCATAGGGACAGCGTCTAATTGTCTGGTACCCGGCTGTGGGGTGCTTTGTGCAGGGGGAGTGTTGGCTTTGTATGCGAGAGAAAAAGGAAAGTGGCTGGGGATGTCGACTCGGGACTGACTGGAGGGTTTGTAATATGATTTTTGTACTTCCATGAAAACTGGATCACAAGGATGATGTAAACAACTTTGCCCATTAGTTTGGCCCTGTGAGTAATGGTGGCCAAGTGGACAAACAGAGAATCTAAGAAAACACATTTTGAACACTAATGTGAGGCAGTCATTCCACACAGAAATAAAAGTGCTCATTCTACTCCCGTATCCCTAGGAGTCATCAGTTACTCTGTCCAGCTCCATATCTAGCCTCTCTGGGCAATGCCCATCCTTGCTCTTATCCTGACACAACGTCATCTTGAAATTCTGTTTCCCATGGAGTAAATCATAAAGTTCATCAAAAGCACACTGCATATAAAGTAATGGGGTTTGCAGAAAATAAAATAAATTAACCAAGTAAGGAAGAAAATATAGGCTGGTACATTCCTCATTGCTATAAAAGATTGTTAGGTTAGAGTTGGTATTTACAGCTTTCCCCTTCACCCATCCTCCAGAAGAAGCATCTATTCCATGAAGGACAAATTGCTACCCCCTCCATTATGGAAGGAGTTCAATGTAATCAGCTTGCCACCAGGTGAATGATTTGAGCCTCTGGGCTCGGGCACCCTATCTAGAGCTCGGGGTTTGTCATTGCTGCTAGAGAGCTGGGCATTTGGCAATGACAGCAGTAGGGATCCCATCAGGAATAACATCTGTAATTAGAATCACCTAATTAAGTTTACAACGATGCATTGACACTCTGCGAGACCCATCCGTCTTAGATAGAGTTTGGTGGTCATCAAAATTACCTTCCCTGCATCATTCTGGTCTTTGATGGTGGTTCTAATGCCATGACCGCCCCCACCACACCGAGACATGCTATAGATTTTATTACTTTGTTATAGAGGCTTCTCCTTGGTTCCTCCTGTCAAGACTGATGATGATGATGTCACATACTGAGAAGTTCCCTTAACTCAAGACTTCAGCACCCGAGCTGCAAACCACTTCCCACAGCTCCTGTAATCAAGATGGTAGCCCTCTCACACCAACCTATTTCTCAAGGCCTTGGAGAAGGGAGTGTCTCATGAGCTTTCTCATACGAGGAAGAAGGTGGAAGGTTGTACATAAAAAAATCCATTCCAACATTTCTATTTTTCCAAGTCTTTCCTTCCACTATACTAATTTGTGATATCTCACAGTAACTTTGCATGGACTACCATTGAACAAACTGTGAATACCACCCTGTGATGGTTAATCTTATGTGTCAACACGACTGGGCTAAGGGAGGCCCAGATAGCTGCTAAAACATTCTTTCTGAGTGTGTCTGTAGGATGTCTCTGGAGGAGATATGCATTTAAATCAGTAGACGAAGGCAAGAGGATCACTCTCCCCAATGCAGGTGGGCACCGTCTAATCTGTAGAGGGCCTGGGTAGAACAAAAAGGTGATGGAAGCATGATTCACTTTCTCTGCTTGAGCTATGACCTCTATTTTCTCCTGCTTTTGGTCACCAGTACACCTGATTCTTCAGCCTTCAGACTCAGACCAGGACTTAAACCATTGGTTCCTACCTCTCATTCTCAGACCTTTGGACTCCAGACTGTCAGTGTGTAACACCACCTACTTTCTGGTTTCCCAGCTTGCAGACAGCAGACTGGGACTTCTCAGCCTCCATAACCATATGAACCAATATCTATAATAAGTCTCATTTTATGTATGTATATATATATATATATATATATATATATATATATGAATAACATATATATGGAATATATATATATGTGTGTGTGTGTAGTATTTTTTCTGTTTCTTGGGAGAACCCTGACTCATACACACCCCAGCTATTCAAATTTGTAGACTAAACCAAAATCTCTAGGAAGTATCCCCCATCAGTCCACCAAATCTTATTTTAACTTTCTGTCCTTTGTCTAGTACCCTGATAATCCATTTCTATGCATGATCACCAGATTGTGGACATCAATGAGCAGAATCTTGTAGGTTTGGTGTGTGTTTGTGTCTCCTCCCAGGTTTGTCCCTGGAACCTGCCTGCTGGGGCATGGTGGGGACCTAGCCCTTGTTCAAGTCCAGAGGCAGTGAGGGGACTTAAGATGGGGCATGAAGGAAGTTGGCTTACCTGGCTCATGATAAATCTTTCAGGTGAGGTTGTTGTGGGGCTTTCCGCTAAGGTAACAACAAGTTCATCAGCTTGCAGGAAGAGAAACGTCTTTCCCTGACAAGGAATCGTTCCTATCTTGGGACTATTCCCAGTTCTTAGAGTCTTACTTCTTCCCCATTAGTGCTGTGAATTGAACTGATGCAATAATGAAGCACATCACAGGATCAGAATTTGAGTTTGGAATTTCACCATCTGGTCACTTATCCATTTATTGCCTGTCATCGCTGAATGTACTTTCAATTTTTGTTTCTTTGAGGATTTCTTCTTTAAAGTATACCCAATACTAAGCTGTCTCAGTGAAGAGCCCTGGAGGGACATTGCAGGAGTATGAGAGAGAGGTTTCCTGTAATTTCTAGCACAGGTGGGGGCACCTTTCAGCCTCAGCCTGGCAATTGCCTCTCTGTAACCATTCCGTCGACATGGAAACCAGAGCCCCAGGTAGCCTGCACACAGCCACCTGCCCAGATTCCCTCGGTGAGCCCCTCTAAGGGCTGTATATGGCTGACTGTGGCCAGAGGGTCACTCATGAGGAAGATTGCAGGAGAAATAATTTAGGGAAGAGAAGACCAGTTGAGATAAGCAAGAGAGTGGTTTTACATGAAGAATAGCAGAGGCCTAGGGACTGACTTTAGAGATGAGGAAAATGAGGAGGAGCCTGCAGAGGAAACCAAGCAGGAGCCATATGCATAGCAGGTGAGACCATCCAGGCAAGAGAGGGTACGAGAGGCCAAGGACAGAGAGTGTCATCAGGAAGGGCCACCGGGCCAGTTGCTGCTAAGTCGGGCATGGTGAGGGTGTAGAATGATCTATGGATTTAGCAACACAGAGGTTTTCTGTGACATTGGGAAGAGGATTTTCACCGAGAGGATAAAGACAAAAGCATGAATCAGATGAGTTCAAAGGAGAATGGGCCAAGTAGGTGTAGAGTCGATGAGCCTCAACAACTCTTACAGACTTTTGCTATAAAAGAAGAAAACGAATAGTAGTGGGAGAGAAATGTGGGCTCTCCATAGACTTATTCATTTTTTTAAGGTTTATTTATTTATTTTGAGGGAGACAGAGAGCACATACATGTGAGTGGGGGAGGGGGGAGGGCAGAGAAAGGAGAGAGAGAGAGAGAGAGAGAGAGAGAGAGAGAGAATGGCAAGCAGGCTCCACACTGTCAGCACAGAGCCCAATGTGAGGCTTGAACTCACCACCCTGAGATCATGACCCGAGCTGAAACCAAGAGTTGAACACTTAACCAACTAAGTCACCCAGGTGCCCCTATTCATTTATTTAATAAATGAAGTTATAGACTATTGGTGTCTTAGTCTGCTTGAGATGCCATAACAAAACACCACAGATTGAGTGATTTAAGGTACAGAAATTTCCTGTTCACAGTTCTGCAGGCTGGAAGTCCAAGGTCAAGGTGCCGGCAGGGAGGGTTTCATTCTGAGGTCTCTTGGCATGTAGGCAGCCACCATCTCACTTTGTGCTCACATGACCTCTCCTTTGTGTCCATACAGAGCAAGAGAGCAAGCTCTCTGGTGCCTTTTTATTTTTTATTTTTAAATTTTTTTTTAACGTTTATTTATTTTTGAGACAGAGAGAGTCAGAACATGAACAGGGGAGGGTCAGAGAGAGAGGGAGACACAGAATCTGAAACAGGCTCCAGGCGCTGAGCTGTCAGCACAGAGCCTGACGTGGGGCTCGAACTCACAAGCCGCAAGATCGTGACCTGAGCCGAAGTTGGACGCTTAACCAACTGAGCCACCCAGGTGCCCCTCTGGTGCCTTTTTAAAGAAGGACACTAGGGGCACCTGGATGGCTCAGTTGGTTAAGCATCTGACTTCGGCTCAGGTCATGATCTCGCGGTTCACAGGTTCGAGCCCCACATCAGGCTCTGTACTGACAGCTCAGAGCCTGGAGCCTGTTTCGTGGATTCTGTCTCCCTCTCTCTCTCTGCCCCTCCCCCACTTGTACTCTGTCTTGCTCTCTCTCTCAGAAATAAATAAAACATTAAAAAAATTAAAAATAAAATAAATAAGGACACTAATCCCATCATGGGACCTACCCACATGACCTCAACTAACCCTAATTTCCTCCCAAAGGCCCTGCCTCCAAATACCATCACACTGGGGCTTCAACATACAGATTGGGGGGGAGGGGACACATACATTCATTCCGTCCATAACGGTCGGCATGTGAATGGGATGATCCAGGAGAGGAGATAACTGGTGATGGGGCGAGGAGTTGTCCTTGTGCCTACAAGAGTACCAAATTCAGTGTCTCATAGGAAGCGTCAGCCTTAGCCAGGAGCAGAGGCAGCTGCTCAGTGTGGCTGGAAAGGAGATGGAGTTGAAGCAGCCACAGGTCCAGGGTGAGTCAACAGACAGGTGGGAGTTTGTGGAAGTTTTCTGATTGCTCCAATTTTCTCAGTGCAGTGGGAAGCAAAGACACTGGCTGAGAGCGAGGATGGGGGAAAGCATTGGAGACTGAGGGGAGAAAGGAATGTGTCACTCAGTCTCCCGGGAGATCACGTGAGAGACCAGACAAGGGAAGAGTAGTGGAGTAGTTGGGTGTAGTGTAGAACAGTCAGCTGAGTTGAGATTAATATTGTGGGTCTTCGGAGGGGATCAGGGTGCAGCGATGAGGACTGAAAGGTCTTCTCCCCCTCCCCCTTCCCAGTGACACAAGGGGAGGGGGGAGAACAGTGGAAGCAGGTGCCTCAGAGGAGAGCCACATTTGAGACAGAGCAAGAAGAGCAAGACAATAGAAGAGAGATTAGGGGAAGGAGTGAATCTTGCTGATGATGACCCTGAAGTTCCAGAGGGCATGGTGAGTTCCAGAAGGTTCCAGAAGGCACAGTAGAGGGGTTTTGAGAATTGGTGAGGAGTAAGAGGTGCCTACACTGGCTGATCTAGGCAGAGAATATATTTAATGACAGGCTATTGGTGAGGCCCTTTGGAAGCTTAGAGAACCAAACCTGGAAAACTAGTAGTAGAGAAGGCCAACCATCAAAATCACCCCAGACCAGACTTGGAAACACAGTGCTGCTTCTGTTGCTGAATGCTGAGGGTCACATGGCCTGCATCGTCCCTGATGGCTGAGGACTTGGATATTGCTGCTGCCCCAAAATTGCCAACCAAAACCCTCCTCTCTGTCCCTCTTCCCTCCTGCTATAAAGCCTGGGCTGGGTGCATCTAATCTGCTGAGCCTGACTCACAGACCTTCACCCTAGTTCAAGGCGTGCTCACAGAATCTGAGGGAGGAAAAGAGAAGCAGGCTAGGAAACTGCACAACTAAGAACAATGTAGAGACAGCAAACCACACCATGGTACAATTTTTAGGAAGCCACCCTTGTGTCTCTTCATCCACACCAAGTATATAGGATTAGACTGGGGAAGTTCTATACTATCCTCCCCAGAAACACTAGATGCTTCTGCCACTGCTATTGCTGGAAGAAAGTTCCAGCTCACATATCTGTTGCTTCAAGTTGCTTGTTCTCATACACAAATCACAGGCAAGAAGGATGAAGGGCAGAGCCCATGTCACATGAACAACATTACGGGAGCCTAGGAAACAGGGTGTTCGTGGAGTCTATCTTGAGAAGGAAGAACTCAAAACGCGAGAGCTATCACAGTAGAGAGATGATGTTCAAAGGACACTGTGCATCTCTAAATGACAGATGTCCACTGCAGGGTAGAATTCTTCAAAAGTAGGAAGAGGTTATAGATGTTGGGAAGTAAAAAAATAATAATAATAATAACTAAGAAAAATGACAAGTAGCCACCATAAATATTTCTAATGTCCTCATTCATGGCTCCAGAAGCAACTAGAAATTCCTTGAACTCATCATCCCACTACAATAGAAGCTTCTTAGTCCCTATTTTTGTCTGTTTTATTTACCAATGAAACCCAAGTGCCAAAAAGTGCTTAATATATTATTTGTTAATGAATTAAAGAAATTCATTTGCTGCACTAAAGAAAGACAAAGCTTCAGGTGGAATGTGGGTTTAGAGAACTTGTGGTGCCTGGGTGGCTCAGTTGGTTAAGTGTCTGACTCTGGGTTTCGGCTCAGGTCATGATCTCATGGTTTTATGCTTTATTTATTTTTGAGAGCAAGAGAGGCAGAGCACGAGAGGGGGAGGGGCAGAGAGAGAGAGAGAGGGAGACACAGAATCCCAAGCAAGCTCCAGGCTCTGAGCTGTCAGCACAGAGCCCAATGCAGAGCTCGAACTCACAGACCACAAGATCATGGCCTGAGCCGAAGTAGAAGTGGGACACTTAACCGACTGAGCTACCCAGGCGCCCCTTATAAATATTAAAATTAGCAGACATAAGGGGTAGGATTTACATTTCAGTAAAGATTTCCATAGCCCAGCTGAGTGAGCTCTTACCTTCCTACACCGTGGGTAGCAGAAAACATGGGGGAAGTATTACCCAAGAGACCCAAAATGCCATTAAACCTTGCCTAAGCAATTCAGCCAGGGCGTTCTGTAACTCACAAGGTATTATAGAATATTCCACACCACGTCAATTTACTACTTTACTGCCCCTGAATAAACAAGGGTGCCCGTGATAGCTTCATAACTTCCTATTAACAAGCAATTATTCCCATCTTAAAAGGAAGTCTCAGATTCTGTGTTTCTTACTTTCCTTCTCAGAAGGGGGATTTACAAAATCCAGTTCTGTCAGGGTGTCCTTCCTCTTTGCTTTGCTACATTTACAAACATATATGTATATGTATTCCTAAATGGTACTGCACCAGATGGCAGAAATTACTCTAGTTAATTTAAATAGAAAGAGATGTAATTCAGGCTACTAGGAATCTACAAAATCTTTGCAAGCAGTGGGGAAGTGAGATCCAGGGTGAGCCTTTAAGAAAGACTCCCAAAAAACACCACTGAACCAGAAGCTATTACCTCTGCCCTACTCAACTGGACACCACTGGGACTGAGTTCAAGAATACACAGCTTGGTGGGGAGCCAGAAATCCAGAAGCAGCTCCGAGTTCTTTGGGCTGAGTGATTGAGTGAATGGGGGTGCCGTTTAGTAGACTGAGAATGTATTGGGATTAACAGGCTTAAGAGGTAAGAATGTACCAAGAGTTCTGTTTTGGTCATGATAAATTCAAGATACCTGTTGGATATTCAAGGGGAGATGTTCAGTAAGAGGTTGGATGTGTGAGTTTAGAGACCAAAGTAAAGTCTAAGTTGGAGATTTAATTTAAGTGTGTTCATTTAAATGAACCCTGGATGGCTCAGTCGGTTGAACGGTTGAACATCCAACTTTGGCTCAGGTCACTCTCAAGGCTGAGTTTGAGCCCCTGCCTGTCATCATAGAGCCTGCTTAGGATCCTCTGTCCCCTTCTCTTCTCTCTCTGCCCCGCCCCCTGCTCTCTCTCTCTCTGTCTCTCTCTTTCTCTCTCAAAATAAATAAATAAATAAAACTTAAAAAAAAAAAAAGGAAGAAAGCACTACTATCAGTCTCAGGCAGTGTGGGACCCAAGGAATTTAACAAAAATCCCCTACCCCTGGACAAGCAGAGCAAGACTAACTCCATTTTGTGCTACACCCACCATCTCATGTATAACCCCCACATGACCTACTTATTGCTTAAGACACTCCCCCACCCTAGTCAAGCCGCTGAGCACACCCTTACTAGAAACCGGCTCAAATAGGAATGCAGAACCCCTAACCGCCAAAGAACGTAAACCCCTTGAGCGCCAATTCTGACCAGAGTGATAGGCTAGTTCAAACAGTTACTATAGGGTAAATTGTAATTCAATTGGCCACCTGCATGTGGACTAACATGACTATGCAACTTTCTGTGTGTGTTACAATCTCATTGGCCACTGGCCCCTATAAAACTGCTATGCCTTTTAACCTAGGGGTCCAAGTCCCTGCTCCGCTGTGTCGGGTATACTTGGGCCCAAGCTCGAGCTTTCAAATAAACCCTCGTGCCTTTGCATCGGTATCAGCTCCTTGGTGGTCTCTCGGATTCGAAATCGGGGGCATTACAGCAGATCCTGGAAGAGGTTGTAAGACAAGAGAAGTAAGCATGGTCATAGTTCACCAGAACAAAACACCCGAAACAAATTTGTTGTTCTTCTTCACCAGATTGATGATTTGTAGATGCAAAGTATGGTATCGGTCAATACCTCTTGATTTCAGTAAGGAGTCTGATGATCTTTCACAACATTGTTCCAGCCAAATGAGGGAGAATATCTTGGATAAATTCACAAATGGCACATTCAACAGGGAGGTCTCTAGTGTCCGTGTCTTGAGGCGAGCTGTAGGCAAGTTGGAACAACTAGGCCAAAAGCATGGTTTTGTTTTTGTGTTTTTAAAAAAAAAAAATTTTTTTTTAACATTTATTTATTATTAAGAGACAGAGTGTGAACAGGGGAGGGGCAGAGAGAGAAGGAGACACAGGATCGGAAGCAGGCTCCAGGCTCTGAGCTGTCAGCACAGAGCCCGATGTGGGGTTCCAACTCACAAACCACAAGATCATGACCTGAGCTGAAGTTGGATGCTTAACCGACTGAGCCACCCAGGTGCCCCTGTTTTTGTTTTCTTAAATGTCTATTTATTTATTTAGAGAGGGAGGGAGGGAGGGAGGGGCAGAGAGAGAAGGAGAGAATCTCTCAGGACCTGAGCCTAAATCAAGAGTCAGATGCTTTCAGAAACTTGTACCCCAATGTTTATAGCAGCACTTTCAACAATAGCCAAATTATGGAAAGAGCCTAAATGTCCATCAACTGATGAATGGATAAAGAAGTTGTGGTTTATATATACAATGGAATACTACTTCGCAATGAGAAAAAATGAAATATGGCCCTTTGTAGCAACGTGGATGGAACTGGAGAGTGTTATGGTAAGTGAAATAAGTCATACAGAGAAAGACAGATGCCATATGTTTTCACTCTTATGTGGATCCTGAGAAACTTAACAGAAACCCATGGGGGAGGGGAAGGGGAATAAAAAGTTAAGAGAGGGAGGGAGCCAAACCATAAGAGACTCTTAAAAACTGAGAATAAACTGAGGGTTGATGGGGGGTGGGAGGGAGGAGAGGGTGGGTGATGGGCATTGAGGAGGGCACCTGTTAGGATGAGCACTGGGTGTTGTATGGAAACGAGTCTGACAATAAATTTCATAATAAAAAAATAAACTAAACTCTGAAACTAAAAAAAAAAAAAAAAAAAAGAAAGAAAAAAAAAGAAAGAGTCAGATGCTTAACTGACTGAGGCACTCAGGGGCCCCATAGGCCAAAAGCATGTTTTAATTCACAGAGCTACACTACAGACGAGGAGGGGTCCAAGGACCCCCCTTCAGCGAGGACAGCTCAGACACTCCTAAGCAAAGTCCAGAAACAAAGGAGCCAACCAGGAGTGTGGCGTCTGTGATTTAAAACAAAGCCAGGAGGGGTGCCTGGGTGGCTCAGTCGGTTAAACGTCTGACTTCAGCTCAGGTCATGATCTCGCGGTCCATGAGTTCAAGCCCCGCGTTGGGCTCTGTGCTGACAGCTCAGAGCCTGGAGCCTGTTTCAGATTCTCTGTCTCCCTCTCTGACCCTCCCCCGTTCATGCTCTGTCTCTTCCTGTCTCAAAAGTAAATAAATGTTAAAAAAAATTTTTTTTAAATAAAACAAAGCCGGGAACACTTTTAGGAGTACTAGTACAAGTAGCATGTACAAAGGAGTAATAAGTAAGCCTCGTTCCACAAGAGATTGGAATGGATGTATTCTGAATTGGCATACCATACCGAGCATATTTTATTCTGGAAACACATTTTCCCTTGACAGATAAGTGTGCGACTAGGGGAGCGTGCTCAGGATAGTGAGGGGTCTGTAAATATATGCACCGAAAGGAGGGCAACAAAGCTATTAGTTTAGTGGCTAGGCCAAGGGAAACGCACATCAAAGGATCCAAATATTGAACGCAGCTTTTGGCAACACACGCGCGCACTTTAAAGTCTGTGGCCCCTGGCTCTTTCTCAGACGTCCCCTGTCTCAGGCCTGCTCGGTCCGGTGAAAGTCTGGCAAATTGGCGTGAAGCGCTCAGCCCCGGCAGGCCGCGGACACAGGTCCGCTTTCCGCCTGGGACGCGACCCCTGCCCGACCAGGACAGGGGGCGGGGCGGGGGCGGGGCAGGGGCGGGGTCCCGGCGGCCTGCCGCTCCAATACCACCCCAGACCTCCGCGCACCCCGGGCGCTTTGTGCGGGGCCGGAGGTGGAGGCGCAGGCCGCCATGGCGCTGCGCGCGGCCGTGTTCGACCTGTACGGGGTCCTGGCGCTGCCCTCGCTGGCCGGGGCCTTCGGCCGCGCGGAGGAGGAGTTGGCGCTGCCCAGGTAAGGGAGCCGGCGCCGGGCCAGAAAAGGACTACGGGCGAAGGGTAGGGGGAGAGGGGGAGGCGGCGCGGCAGGGGGCGGGACCCTGCCGAGAAGCTGCCTCTGGGGACCTCAGGCCGTGCTTTCACATTGCTTAGGGAGAGAGCCCTGCTAAAGGTTAAAACAATTACCCGGCCCGAAAATACCCGAGCATGTCAGTAGACCCATTGTCTTTCTGAATACTGAGTAATTAAATCTCTCTAAAGACTCCACAATTGCCCTGTGTATTGAAGGCTTTTCCCAAAGGGAGGGGAACTGCTCGCCGCGCCATCTGCTGTCCCCTAAGTCTGTGTAATGGAATGGGTCTTAAAAGACGCGCTGAAGTTTGCAAGAGAAAAAAGTTCTGTGCGTTGCCGTTCACGTACTAGAAGAGCAAACTAGAGAAACAGCCCCAAAGCCGAATCGCTGGGAAATGATGGACTAGGAAGCGTCACCTGTGAAGAGAAATGTTCAGAATGAGATTTCAGTAACACCAGAAAAGAAAGACCTGTTGTGATAATTGGGGAAAAGAAACAAACAAAAACCACCCACCAGAATGTAAAACAATTAATACAACATGGTTTCAGTTATGGGGGAAGAAAAGCTATATGCCGAAAAACGTCTGGAAGAAGTATTCCAGAATATCCTTGGGATTGTTAATCCCAGGTGAGATTATGAATTATTTCCTTCATTTGTCTACTTTTTGCATTTTCTAAGTGCAAATATCTGCTTATGAACATGTGTTTCTCCTATAGTGAGAAGGAAGGAAAGTCTGTTTGTTTAAAACATTAAGAAAGAAAGGAAGAAAGAGAGATCACTCTGGCAACACCCACAAAAACGAAATTCTGAACTAGTGGCAAGAATAAGTAGAGGGTGGAAGCTTTGAGAATTGTGCCCTGTTTTGTTTCATGGCAAATTAATGCTCAGAGATTGAGTTTGTTTTTGTCTGCAGTTTATTTAACACTGGTTTGCTGTGGGTATTTCACAAGCCAATAGCATGCAGGATAATGTCCCTTCATAAACCAATAAACAACATACTTGCAAACAATGATTGATTAATCCCATTCTTGTTCCAGTTAAGGAGATCTGAACTGTATCCAAATGAGGTCCAAATGTAGTTGTTTGAGTTTGCACTTGTGGGAGATGGTGTAGCCAATTGAGAGCTGCCCTCCAGCTTGCTGGTGCAAAAGTCAGAGTCCCCTGTTGCCAGAGCATGTTGCTAGGGAACGATGGCACAAGCATTGGTGGGCAGGAGGACTTTCTTCCCCAGCTGGCGGCTATTCCTGAAAGAGTAGCCTTTATCAGGGCAAAAGCTAATTGCCCCAAGGGCTTGGGAGAGCTATTTAGACTAGCAGAGCCCCTCAGCACTGACCAAATACTCTGGAGAGTCCTCACAGACTCTCTGAAGGGCTTCTTCAGTTTTTTTTACTGATTGACATCCAGTGAGGCCGTCAGCAGTTGAGCTACTGAGTGCTTATCAAGGGCATAGGACCAGACCAGTTACTGACTTTCTGTTACAGCTTCCCTCCTTTCAAAACAGCTTCACATCTAACAACTTCATTTTGGGGGGCTGGCGGGGGGCTCTTTGTTGTGGACTTGAAATCATATCAAACCAGTACAAAACATGCCCCATTCTAGAATTCTTGTGATACTAAAGACCAGCAGGACTTTCTGTCCTGTTGTATCACTTATAAAAGACTGGTTAGTGCAAGCATGCCAAGCCAAAAGGGGTCTCAGAATCTAGAGCAGCCCTTACTCCTACAGTATGGAAACTGAAGCTTAGCAGAGGATTCACTTGATCTCTGTAGTAATTAGACACAGGCAGCCATGGAACCAGTTTTTCTGCCTCCCTGTTTAGGATTCTTTCCTCTCTGATTCATCATGACTTCCCACTCCCTTGGCTATTGTACAGGGAAAGATACCAGTCTGTAGGCGGTGAGTAAGTACACTGATAAGTATGTCAATAATAAATTGATATCAATATGTCACATCAATAATAAGTGTGTCAATAATTATTTGTTGTCAGTAAACACAAATAACACAATAAACTCTGTGCCTACAGAGTCCACAATCAGAATAATCACATCCCAGGTCATTAGGATTTGAGAGAAGGATTGAAAATGGAAGGCCACCTTTGATTCAGGCTTGTCCAATTCAGATCATTTACAGGAGCAAGAAGCTGAGGGAGGATTAGTGAGTTTTATTTTTTATTTTTATTTTTTTATTTTTTTTAAATATTCATTTATTTTTGAGGGAGAGCATGAGTGGGGGGCGGGGCAGAGAGAGGGAGACACAGAATCTGAAATAGGCTCCAGGCTCTGAGCTGTCAGCACAGAGCCCGACGCAGGACTCAAGCCCACAAACCACAAGATCATCACCTGAACCCAAGTTGGACACTTAACCAAATGAGCCACCCAGGTTCCCTAGTGAGTTTAGAAACCCTTTTAACCATAGTGTTGTTTTGCTTCCTTTTGACTCATAAATTTGATTTTATTTTTAAAAGGCCTGAAAAGAGAGTAAGCTGCGAGCTATATTTGTGCCTGTGATCTCATCAATGTGGGGGTGAACATGACTTGTGAGGATACAAGTATACAAGTTTACAAATGTGGGGTATTGAAAACAGCACTCATCTCTGAGTCAGGCCCAGATTAAAAATCTCAGTTCTAACACGTACTGCTGGGTAACCTTGTTTAATCTGTTTTAGTCTTAGTCAACTCCTCTATAACCCTAGTCTTCATGTTAAAATAAGAAAATGCCTTCTAGAAATTTTTGTGAGGGTTAAATTAGGTAACATGTAAGGTGGATGGACAGCTGTATTGTGACACATTTCTTTATAAAAGTCTCGTGCATGTGTAAAGTGCTCCATTAGGCATATTCTGTTTATAGTTGCAAAGACTCTTGCACTCCCTCTGTGACCATGGTTAAGATCATTCCCAGCAGTCATAAAACAGGTCATAGCAAAGCTAGCTGGTGCCAGGAGGTCAGAGTCCATAATCTTGACCTTCTTAGCCTTTGGAGTCTGGGAACTAACCGTGAAGGTATTCATTCAGCAGGTAAGCCTGGGGCACCTGGGTGGCTCGGTTGGTTAAGCATCCGACTCTTGAGTTCGGCTCAGGTCATGATCTTGCATGCAGTTCGTGAGTTCAAGCTCCATGTCGGGCTCTGCACCGACAGCCCGGAGACTACTTGGGATTCTTTCTCTCTGCTACTCCCTTGGGCTCTCTCACTCTCTTTTGCTCTTAAATAAATAAACATGGAAAGAAAAAAAAAAAAGGTGACCCTGAAGAGCCTGCCTTACACTGTACATTTTTCAACGTGCTTGGCATCCGGTATGCAAACTCAGGCATCCACAGATGGCCAGAGCTCAAGATGAAGGGAGTGCCATCAGAGGGACAAAGTTTTTGGGTGGTTCAAAAGAGGGACAGATTAGGCCTAAGCTGGAGAACCAGGAAAGCCTTAGTGGAGGCAGAGCCTGAGAAGACTGGTAAGAGGTTGATGGGGAGAGATGTGAAGGGAGAACCTTCCAGATGAAGGGAGCAGCACGAGCAAAGGCTTGGGGGATGGGGGGTGGAAAGCAGGGAATGTGCACTAGAAGATTGAGTGTGGCCAGAGATGAGGGACGTCGTGGGAGACAAGTAGGGGAGTTGCTTGTTCCTGTGCTGTAGTGAGACAGGAAAGTCAGGCTGAGCGTGTACCTACTTTGATAGCCGGTGACTGTCTCAGGGGTTTTGCGCTGGGGTGGAGGGGAGGTAAAATCACAGGTGCTCAAATGCAAGGTAGCCGGTTGTTGGGGTGATGGGTCAGGTACACCGGTCAGAGGAAAGAGGCTGATGCTCACTTGAGACCCGGGAGTTCGGGCGCTTGCTGGTAGAGCAGGCGGGGTGACGGTGAAGCCCGGCAGCGGTTGGAGCCGAAGTGAGCGAGTCCTTCTCTGAGCGAGGTCACAGGCATGGAAGGTGAGGAAGCTGTGCTGAAGGGCCCAGTGGGGATCCAGGGAGGCCTGAGAGCCTTGTGCCGAAGCCGTGAGGGGAGAGGGCGGGAGGGTCCTGGACATCCGTACATCCCTGCCAGAGGACAAGGTGATGGCGGCCTGGGAGGCCATCCTGAACACCAGCAGTGGAGACGCCTGAATACCTGGCCTGGAACAGGAGGGTGCAGCTTCTTCCAGTGGGCATCGGTGGCATCACACAGCAGGAGGAGGGACGGGGAGACTCCACTCTTGGCGGTGACCCGCTTGGACCAGTGTCCTGTGAGGGTCGGGGTGCTAGAGATGGGGGTCACCTTGACAGCTGAGGCTGACATGATCTAGAGGAGCCAGGATGGCGCCCTGAGATCCGGATCCGCTGTGTAGACAGTCGTGTTTTGCGTAATACCTTCGCACACAGCTTTGTTGTGGAAGGTCCGCCCGCTGCACTTGGCCTGAACACCAGGAATGGGGAGAGTATCAGGTCCTTTCAAAACTGTATGTTCAAGGGGACGCTGGAGAGCTCAGTCGGTTGTGTCCGGCTCTTCACTTTGGCTCAGGTCATGATCTCACAGTTCACGAGTTTGAGCCCCACATCCGGCTCTGTGCTAGCTGAACGGAGCCTGCTTGGGATTCTGTCTCCCTCGCTCTCTGCCCCTCCCCTGCTTGTGCTCCCCCCACCCCCTCTAGATAAATAAATAAAAATAAACACACAAAGAAAAATGTATGTGCTAGAACCCGAGGTGCTTGTTGTATGCAGTGCTCAGTAAATGTTTTTTTTAGCAAGAGAAACAAGGGGTCAGCAAATACAGAAAGGGTATTTGAGAATCAGGTCTTATCTGTATCCTGCGTGCTCTATCAGGAAGTATTTGTTGAATGCCTCCAGGAGCTCCGGGGGCAGCTCCCAGATTTGTAGTGCTTTATGCCTGTTACTTACTACCTCTGGGATTTTAAATTATCTCTGAAGCATCTTTCTCTTTATTTTCTTTTACACATAGGTTTTAACTTCACAACTAATACACAGATGCATCCTTGTTATGAAAATTTTCAAACTAACAGAATAGCACAGAACAGTAATGCAAGTCCTGGGGCGCCTGGATGGCTCAGTCGGTTAAATGTCTGACTCTGGATTTTTGGCTTGAGTCATGATCTCATGGTTTGTGGGTTCGAGCCCTGCATCGGGCTCTGCTCTGGCCGTGTGGAGCCTACTCAGGATTCTCTCTCTCTCTCTCTCTCTCTCTCTCTCTCCCTCCCTCTCCTTCTGCCCTCCCCTGCCCTTGCTCGCTCGCTTTCTCTTTCTCTCAAAAGAAATAAACTTAAAAAAAAAAAAAAAAAGGAATGCAGGTCCCTCTTCTTCCTCTTCCTCTCCCCATCCCTGTAATCGTGGTTGATACCTAGTTCATTTAATCCAAAACCAAGGGGGTTTTTAGAGGGTCCCCCCCGTAATTCTTTTTTTTGTGTGTTTATTTTTGAGAGAAAGTACAAGCGGGGGAGGAATAGAGAGAGGGGGAGACGCAGGATCCAAAACACACTGTGCTGTGCTGACAGCAGAGAGCCTGACGCGGGACTCAAACCCACCAACCATGAGAGCATTACCTGAGCTGAAGCTGGACACTTAACTGACTGAGCACCCAGGCGCCACCCCCCCACCCCCATAATTCTTTATAGCAAAACCTGGGCCTGACTTCATTTGACCACAAAATCTGACCTCGTTTTGGTAGTAAATCCGAACTGAACAAGTATGGGGCTATTTTTCATTTTTATCCTGTTGCTGTGAGTAGTCACACGTTTCACCACAGAAATACTAATGGTTTTGATTAAGAGGGCTGCCCCAGACCCTCCTGGAGGGGTTACTTACCATGGTATATCCCCCAGTTCTTTACCGTTACAGTCTGAACAGTTCTGACTTTTGAAACTCCTCTGGTTCTGAGGTTTCAGATAAGGCCTTGTCTGTCTGTCACTTGCTTATCTGAATTTGCAGGCACATCGATGCACGGTTTGGTAGGTAGGTAGTTTGGTAGATAGCTAGGTTTATTTATTTATTTTTTTTATTAATATGAAATTTATCGTCAAATTGGTTTCCATACAACACCCAGTGCTCATCCCAACAGGTGCCCTCCTCAGTGCCCATCACCCACTTTCCCTTCTCCCCTACCCCCCATCAACCCTCAGTTTGTTCTCTGTATTTAAGAGTCTCTTATGGTTTGCCTCACTCCCTCTCTGTAACTTTTTTTTCCCCCTTCTCCTCCCCCATGGTCTTAAGTTTCTCAAGATCCACATATGAGTGAAAACATAGGGTATCTTTCTTTGACTGATTTATTTCACTTAGCATAATACCCTCCAGTTCTATCCACGTTACTGCAAATGGCCAGATTTCATTCTTTCTCATTGCCACGTAGTACTCCATTGTGTATATAAACCACAATTTCTTCTTCCATTCCTCAGTTGATGGACATTTAGGCTCTTTCCATAATTTGGCTATTGTTGAGAGTGCTGCTATAAACATTGGGGTACAAGTGCCCCTATGCATCAGCACTCCTGTATCCCTTGGGTAAATTCCCAGCAGTGCTACTGCTGGGTCCTAGGGTAGATCTATTTTTAATTTTTTGAGGAACCTTCACACTGTTTTCCAGAGCGGCTGCACCGTTTGCATTCCCACCAACAGTGCAAGAGGGTTCCCGTTTCTCCACATCCTCGCTAGCATCTGTAGTCTCCTGATTTGTTCATTTTAGCCACTCTGATTGGCCTGAGGTGGTACCTGAGTGTGGTTTTGATTTGTATTTCCCTGATGAGGAGTGACGTTGAGCATCTTTTCATGTGCCTGTTGGCCGTCTGGATGTCTTTTTTAGAAAAGTGTCTATTCATGTCTTCTGTCCATTTCTTCACTGGATTATTTGTTTTTCGGGTGTGGAGTTTGGTAGATAGCTTGGTAGATAGCTAAGATTAAAAAAAAAATAGGATTGTGCCACACGTACTGTTCTAGGCCTTAATTTTTTTTTTTTTTACTTAATTTGCTTAGTTTCAATTACTTCAGTTAACAATTGGACATCTTCCTGTGTCTATTTATATATATATCTACTTTTCCTTTTTTTAACCACTCCATAGTATTCCACAACGTGGAAGTGCCATCGTTTATTTAAACATTTTCCCTCTTGATGGACATTTTGTTATTTCTTAATCATCAATGTTACAAACAGTGTCCCTGCAATAGCTCCCTAGGGTAGTTTGCTAAAAGTGGAAAACATCAGGTGAAAGTACATTTACATGTAAGTTACTGCTGGATTCTGCCAAAGCCTTCTGTAAAAACACTGCACCTTTCCTGACAGCGTATCAGAAACCCAGCCCCAGAGCCTCCCCGCAGCGGGGATGACCCTTTTAAATTTTTGCCATGCGGATGGGTGAAAAATAGCACCCTGCTGTGCAAGTTTTCATTTTCCTCTTCACTATTCATTTTAATTGGCCATTTGTAGCTCTTCCTTTGGTATTTACCTGTTACGCTGTTTTCCCATTTTTGTCCTGGATTGTTTGTCACTTTGATTGATTCCTACCATGATGTTTTATGTTTTCTACTTAACCACCGCTTCTGCTATTTCTTCCTTTATTCCTCTTTTTCCTGTCTGTAGTTGTGTTGACCAAGTTTTCTTTTTCTCCAGTTTAACGGCGGGGGGGGGGGGGGAACATTTTATTTCTAGTCTTCTTATGGGTACATTTTGTTTCTTATCTCTTTAAGTAAGCTGTAATTATTTTATTTTTATTTATTCTTTAAGTTTATTTATTTTGAGAGAGAAAGAAAGCATGAGGTGGGGAGGAGCAGAGAGAGAGAGAGAGAGAGAGAGAGAATCCCAGGCAGGCTCCATGTTGTCAGTGCAGAGCCCAATGTGGGACTTGAACTCATGAATTATGAGATCATGACCTGAGTGTCAGTTGGAGGTTTAACTGACTGAGCCACCCAGGCGCCCCCACCTATGATTTTTTAATGTGCATATATAGTAATTTATTCCATTAACAGAACCTTTTCTATCAGAATGCATGTTTATTGGTGTCTTTATTTTTTGTATAATGAAGAATGTGTCTGGTGTTTGTCCTGGGTTCCTAGCACGGAGCTTCTAAAGCCCTCCGAATTTCCTGAGGGAGAGGAGTGCCATTGCTAGGCAATGAGGTGACTCATGGGGGTAGCTTACAAACCTTCATGGTTGGGACTGGTCACCAGGAAGGCCAATGGAGTGACTGGGGTGGAGACCGAAACTCCATTTTTGGGGTGGAGACTGAAACTCCATTTAGGTAAGAAGGAAGTCTTACTGATGTGGGACCTTAAGGAAAGTAACTGTGTTTGGAGCCTGTGGTTTTCTTTTTAACACCAACTGACTTGGGGAGACCGCTCAGAGAGGCCCTGAGACTGCTTGAAAAGAGACATACCTGGTCAGCCCCCAGCTGCTTCAGCCCTTCCCTTCCCCCATCCAGTTCTAGCTGTCTGCGGACACAGGAGCGATCCCCAGCCAGAACCTCCCAGCTGAGCCCTTCCCTAATTCCTGACCTGCAGAAACCTTGAGAGATAATAAAATGACCGATTGTTTTAAGCCACAGGTTTGGGGCTGATGTTTTAGGTAGCAGTAATGGCTAGAACACTGTCTGCCTCCTTTACAACTTAATTTTTCTCAGTATCACTAATACTCTGTGTAATTTACCAGTTTATTCTCTTTCTCCCCCCACTAGAATGTGAGCTCCTGAAGAGAGAGATTTTTGTTCACTCCTTCCATGTTGCCTCTAACAGTGCCTGGCACATAGAAGGTGCTCAGTGAGTGTTTGTTAGTGAATAAATGAAATGGTAGCAGGGAGGGGAGGCACCAGCTCAGCTCTCAGAAGTCCCCGAGTCCACTTTATACTCATGGAGTTTATTGACAGTGACTTTGAACCTGCCCTGGGACTTCATGGGGAAAGAACAACAGTAGACTTCTTTTCACATGTTCAGGCTCTTGTTTTCCTCCTTTCTCCCTTTTTTTTTAGTCCATATGTTCCAAGCTACATCCGTCTTCCAGATTTTCTCATACTTTTTAGTCCGATAATTTACGCTTTCTTGTTTTTCTTAACGATGGAAGTTATTTTTCTTTTTAAATCTCTTAAGGGTATCTTTTGTATACTCTTAGTGGGATTTTAGGCAGAAAGAGAAATAGATACATGCTCAGTGTGCTGTCCTGATACCATCCCCACTCTCTTAGTTTTGCATTTTTCGATGCCATTTTAATCGTTGCATAAAGGTGTGTGTGCCTTATAACTTTATTGCATAGAGGTATGTGCCCTGTGTTGATATCAAAGTGCTTAGTAGGAACTGCCATTTTCTTTCTTTCTTTTTTTTTTTAGTGTTTATTTATTTTTGAGAGAGAGAGAGAGAATGAGCAGGGGAGGAGCAGAGAGAGAGGAAGACACAGAATCCAAAGCAGGCTCCAGGCTCTGAGGTGTCAGCACAAAGCCCTATGCGGGGCTTGAACTCACGGGCTGCGAGATCATGACCTGAGCCAAAATCGGATGCTTAAGCAACGAGCCACCCAGGCGCCCCAGTAACTGCTATTTTCTAAACTGCTATCAAATTATACTCCTACCAACAGTGGAAGAGAGTTTCACTTTCTCCACAAGGTCATTAGTCCTTGACATTGTCAGGGTGTTTAAATTTAGTGGTTCTGGTGGGTATATAGTGTCATCTCATTGTGGTTTAAAAAAATTTTTTTTTAATGTTTATTTATTTTTGAGACAGAGAGAGAGAAAGCATGAATGGCGGAGAGTCAGAGAGAGTGAGACACAGAATCTGAAACAGGTTCCAGGCTCTGAGCTGTCAGCACAGAGCCCAATGTGGGGCTCCAACTCAAAGGCCATGAGATCATGACCTGAGCCAAAGTCAGAAGCTCAACTGACTGAGCCACCCAGGCGCCCTGAAACAGGTTCCAGGCTCTGAGCTGTCAGCACAGAGCCCAATGTGGGGCTCCAACTCAAAGGCCATGAGATCATGACCTGAGCCAAAGTCAGAAGCTCAACTGACTGAGCCACCCAGGCGCCCTTCATTGTGGTTTTAATTTGTATTTCCCTGATGAATAATGATGTTGAGCTTCTTTTTATATGCTTATTGGCCGTTTGGTAATTCTCTTGAGTGAAATTCTTGTTTAAGTTGCCCATTTTTCAATAGGGTCATCTTTCCCTTATTGAGAAAAGATTTAGGATTCTTTTTATATTCTTGATAGAAGTCTTTTGTCATATGTATATATTGCAAACATCTCCATGTGTATGGTTTACTCATCACTTTCTTAATGATGTCTTTGATGAACAGAAAGTCTTGATTTTAATGACATCTGATTTATCATTGTTTTGTTTTATGTTAGTGCTTCTTGTGTCCTTTTAAGAAATTTTTGCTTACTTAAAGGTCATGAAGATGTTGCTCTTTCTTCTTTTTTTTTAAGTTTACTTATTTATTTTGAGAGAGCGTGTGCATGCGTGGGGAAGGCATAGAGAGAACGTGAACCTGTTGTGGGGCTGGAACTCATGAACCCTGAGGCCATGACCTGAGCCGAAATCAAGAGTCAGACACTTAACTGACTGAGCCACCCAGACAGCCCATATTGCTTCTTCTTCTAGAAGCTGGATTGTTTTAATTTTCACATTTAGGTCTATGTTCCACTTCAAAACAAATTTTATAAATGGTGTGAAGTCCCCCCCGCCCCCCACTCATGGATATTCAGTTGCTGTAATGCCATTTAATGAAAAAAATCTTTCCTACATTAAATGTTAGTGGTGTCTTTGTTGAAAAATCAAATGACCATGTATGTGGAGGCCTATTTCTAGCCTCCCTATTATATTAATTTGATATATATGTCTATGTTTGCAATAATACCACATTGTCATAATTATTATAGCTTTATAACAAATCTTAAAATCTTATAATATAAATCCTTCATATCTATTCTTGAAGATTTATTTGGTTGTTCTGTGTCCTTTGTGTTTCCAGATAAATTTTATAATGAGTGTGTCAATTTTCACACTTACACACAAAATCTGCTGGCATTTTGATTGGAGTGAATTGAATCTTTATATCAGTTTGGTGACAATTTTCCCTGAACCATATTAAGTCTCCTGATTCATGAACTTGATACAGATCTCTCCATCTGTTGAGGTCTTTAATTTCTCTTAGTTTTGTAGTTTTCAGTGTAGAGGTCTCAAACTTCTTTCATCAGATTTAGTTCTGTTTTCTTCTAATGCTATGACAAATGATATTTTTAAAAACTTAAATTTCCAATTTCTTATAAACCGCATTTGTCCTGTTCTCAACTTTTTACTTTGATCTATGTTAAGTTGACTGGAAATCTCTCTTGAATTTTTTCTTTCTTTCTTTTTTTTTTCCTGGCAAGGCATGTGATGGTAAACATTACTTTTACATGGCTGAGATTTTCTGTTGCCTTCACAAATGTATAATAAATTGTCTGGAGCTAGAAGCCCCTAGGTAGCTCAGTCAGATGAGCGTCCGACTCTTGATTTGGGTCCTGATCTCACGGTCGTGAGATTGAGCCCTGTGTTGGGCTCTGTGTTGACAGTGTAGAGCCTGCTTAGGATTCTCTCTCTCTTTCTCTGTCTCTCTCTCTCAAAGTAAATAAACTTAAAAAAAAAAAAAAGTTGTCTGGGGCTAGAATTTTTGGGCTGTTTCTTTTTATCTCAATGTCTAGTGAGTGGTTCCTCCACAATCTTCTGACACTTAAAGTTGCAGATAGACAACTAATGTTAGCTTGAATTGTTTTTCTTTTGTGTAAATCTGTTTTTCTGTAAAAAGGTTGTTACCCTTTTTTATCCTAGGAATTGACATAGCTCTCCAACATATGCCTGTTGTGGGGTGTTTTTGTGTTTTTATTTTTCATTAATTTTGCCTTGGTAATTGGTATACTTTTGACCTGAGGACTCAAATCTTTCTTCAGTACTGAGAAATGCTCTCCTGTTATTGCTGTATTGCTTCTCAGATCTATCGTTCTGGAATTCTTTTAAATTAAAAAAAAATTTTTTTTAATGTTTATTTTTGAGACAGAGATAGAGACAGAGAGACAGAGCGCAGGCAGGGGAGGGGCAGAGAGAGAGGGAGACACAAAATCCAAAACAGGCTCCAGGCTCTGAGCTGTCAGCACAGAGCCTCACGTGGGGCTTGAACCCACAGACCCTGAGATCATCATGACTGAGCTGAAGTCTGACACTCAACTGACTGAGCCACCCAGGCGTCCCTATCCTTCTAGAATTCTTGTTTGTTTATGGAAGGCATTTGGCCTCTCAGGTCTCATCTTTTTGCTCATTAACTTTAATTCATCATTTTACTATTTGTCCTTGAAAAATGTATCGTGCCTTTTGATTCACTAATTTCATTTTCTGTAATGGCCATTTCACCATTCATGGCTCTTATTAGCCATCCTTAGAATTTGGAAATCATGGTTTCAAATCCAACAATGTTCTTATCTCAAATTGCTATTATTATTATTATTATTATTATTATTATTATTATTGCCTGATGTGGTTTTAGATACATTGGTACCTCCTTCGTCTACAATTATATTCTTCACTCAGCTCCTTTTCTTTTATCAGCCCACATTCTCCGGGCACAAAAGTAATTTTCCCTTTGCTTTCCATCCTACTCATCCAGCGTGTTAGTTATTTGTATATAGGTTGCCTCCCTTGTTCCCCCATAAGCTCCTTAAGAATACAATCCTGTTTTTCCATTTTTATATCACAGCACCCAGCATGATGTCTTACACACCTTAGGTGCTCAATAAAAGGTTGTTGAGTTGAATTGTCTCTTGATTCTTAAAACTGGAAGGCAGGGGTGCCTGGATGGCTGAGTTGCTTAAACAAACTCTTGGTTGAACTCTTGGTTTCTGTTCAGGTCATGATCTTGGTTTGTGGGTTCAAGCCCCGCATCAGGCTTTGTGCTGACTGTGGAGCCTGCTTGGGATCTCTCTCTCTCCCCCCAACTCAAAATAAATAAACTTAAAACAAACTAGAGGGATCTTTTGGGGTGATGGAAATGTTCTAAAACTGGAATGTGCTGATGTTTGCACAACTTTGTAAATTTACTACCAATCATTGAATCATACACTTAAAATGTGAATTTGATGGTATTGTAATTGCCATTTAATAACAGCGTTTTAAAAAAAAAAAAAAAAGACAACTGGGGTAGGTGGTGCCTGGCTGGCTCAGTCAGTACAGCAGGCCACTCTTGATCTCAGGGTTGTAAGTTGGGGCCTCACGTTGGGTGCAGAGATTACTTAAAAACACAATCTTAAAAAAAAGAAAAATAAATTACAAAAAGACAACTGACAGCAAAGGTGTGGCAACACCATTGTTATTACTGGAAAGTTGAACAAGGCTGCAAGTACTAGAAATCTATCTGGGTACATTTTGTGCAAAGTTGATCCTTGTTACCTGCAAGAGGGTTAGTTGCATAAAAGGTAGGTTGACTGTTATCAGAAATGAAACTCCCAGATTCGAGATGTTTGTCGTCTTACTTGCGCATGGCAAATAATTTTATCTGGCTTGCCAATTCCAGCCCGTTGTAAATATTTTGCCTGGGGCACTGTATTAAGAAGGATTGCACATTGGTATTTGGACTCAGTGGAGTAGGATGTGGTGATAGACTATCCACATCAGCCAGGGGGGCGGGGGAGCAGAGATGTGTGTACGTGCCACGTATGTCCCATCCTTCATCTGTCTGATGTCGCCCAGCCAGCCCTGTGAGGGTAGCTCATCCACCACTGGGGGCAGGAAATTATCAGGAAATCGGAATGGAAACTTATATTTTGTAGTATAGGGAAGTGAAAAGGTAATTAGCTGACCTCTCTCCCTCTGTGTCTACTATTCCTTGGGTCTGTGTAGAAGGGATGAATGTGAACTGAGGTGTGGTAGATAACTAGGGCTGCCATTATTAAGTACTGCAGACTGGGTGGCTTCCACAACAGTTCCAGAGACTAGAAGTCCGAGATCAAGGTGGTGGTAGGGCTGGTTGCTCCCGAGGCCTCTCTCCTTGGCTTGTAGATGGCTGTCTTCTCCCTGTGTCTTCACATGGTCTTCTCTCTGTCCATGTCTGTGCCCAGATTGCTCCTCGGGACACCAGTTAGTTTTTGGCGTAGGGCCCACCTTAATGACCTCATTTTAACTTAATCCCCTTTTTAAAGGCCTGTCTCCAAATACAGTCACATTCTGAAGTACTGGAGATTAGGACTTCCAACATATGAATTGGGGGAGGGCACAATTTAGCTCATGACATGAGAAAACTTTTTAAAACTTAAATAAGGTTAAAATGAAATAGGAACTATATGGTTGGGGGCATCTGGCTGGCTCAGTCGGTAGAGTGTGTGACTCTTGGTCTCAGGGTTGTGAGTTCAAGCCCTACATTGGGAGTGGAGTCTATTTAGGAAGAAAGAAAGAAAGAAAGAAAGAGAGAGAGAAAGAAAGAAAGAAAGAAAGAAAGAAAGAAAGAAACTCTATGTTCAGAATCAAAACCAGAAAAAATATTTCATTCCCTTTGAAGAATATGTACTAATAAAGCAGTCATTGGGAGCGATGCTGTGTGCAAATGAGCTGAAAACAGGAATGACTGCATATCTGGTCTGATTTTGTCCCTTAAGTAAGACCAGTTGAAGAATCTCTGCTATGTGGTCGCCCATGAGCTGCTTCACCTGTGGGCATATTCTTTATTTAGTTTATGGTCTCATGTCACAGTTGGATTGCACTTTCAGACTAAGATTCCAACTTGAACTTTGCATTTCCCCCTTCATGGCATAATGCCTTTCTAACAGCAGTTTGTGGATGTAAATAGCGTCCGTCCCCTATGTGGTGCTGTGATGAAGTCATCAGAACATTCGTGATGTTGTTCCTTTGCGTCTTCCAGAGGCTTTCTGAATGAAGCTTTCCAGAAAGGAGGCCCAGATGGTCCCAGTGCCCGCCTCATGAGGGGAGAGATCACATATTCCCAGGTAAGGGGAAACTTCATAGACCGCCCCCCACCTCCCTGAGAAGGCATTCTGTGCCCACACACCCATTCTCCTGCACTGACTAAAAGCTCCCTGAGGGCAAACTCACGTTTGCTTTACCCATTTACCCCTTCTAGTACTTCCCTCCTGAGGCTGGTATGGAGGCCCAGAGACACACAAAGAGATATTTAAGACTGGTGTATTGTCTCTTTCGGCCAGCCAGCAGGATGCACCCCATGACTGGAAAATTTCCAACCCTTTGAAGATCTATGCTAGGGAATTACAACAGCCAGAGTAGCTTTTGTTTTGTTTTGTTTTGTTTTTACCTTAAATTGTGGCAAAATACACATAGTAGAAAAGTTACCGTCTTGATCACTTTAAGCATATAATTTTGTAATGTAAAGTATATTCATATTGTGAATGCATCACCACCATGCATCTCCAGAACTCTTCATCTTGCAAAAGTGAGATTCTATACTCCTTAAACAAGAACTCCCCATCCTTCTTTTTCCTCAGCCACCAGCAACCATCGCTGAACTTTCTGTCTCTATGTATGTAGCTGCTCTCGCTACATCATCTAAGTGGAATCATGCCGTATTTGTCCTTTTGTGACTGGTTTATTTCCCTTAGCACGGTGTCTTCAAAGTGCATCCGTGCTGTGGCATGTGAAAGGATTTCTTTCCTTTTTAAGGATGGTTCGTTTTCCATTGTGTGGGTAGACCACATTTTGTTTATCCATTCATCTGTCGAAGGGCATTGGGTTGTTTCTACCTTTTGGTTATTGTGAATAATAGTGCTGTGAACATGGGTGTATTATTATCTGTTTGACATCTTGCTTTCAATTCTTCTGGGTATATATACCTTAGAAGGGATTGCTAGATCAGCGCAGGATTTGAATCACAGCTCCCACTTACAGACTTTGTGACCCCAACAAGTTGCTTAACCTGTCAAAGTTTCAGTCAAAATGAGAGTGGTATACTCTCTATTTCATAGGCTGTTAGGAAGCTTGGAGAGTGTCTAGCACAGTGCCTGGCACATAGTAGGTGCTCAATAAATAGTAGTTATTGTTACTACAACCTTGTTTTTTATTTTTTTAATTTTTATTATTATTTTTTTTAATGTTTACTCACTTTTGAGAGAGACAGTGTGAGTGGAGGAGGAGCTGTCAGCACAGAGCCCTATGTGGGGCTCGAACTCACGGACTGCAAGATCATAACCAACTGAGCCACTCAGGGCCCCCCCCCCAATTGTTTTTTAACAAAATAATCAGGATTTGAAACCACTTGAATTCTGTTTGTGTCTGGAAGAAGAAAGGCTATTGAGAATCTATTTCATAAGCCCACAGAGAACACAGTCTATATTTTAAAACTTTTTAGGGGTGCCTGGGTGGCTCAGTCAATTGAGCGTCCGACTTCGGCTTAGGTCATGATCTCACAGTCTGTGAGTTTGAGCCCCGCGTTGGGCTCTGGGCTGACAGCTTGGAGCCTGGAGCCTCCCTCTCTCTCTGCCCCTCCCCTGCTCATGCTCTGTCTCTCACTCTCAAAAATGAATAAATGTTAAAAAAAATAAATAAATTAAAAAAAAAAACTTTTTACAGATTACAGCTACCTATTAGTCTGTCAGAGAACTTAGAGCGCACTGTAGTAGAAAGCAAAAGCATACCTGTTCTGTGAAGGCACATCTCACACACACACACACACACACACACACATACACACACACACACACTCACACTGTGGCCACTGGGGAGTGAAAAGTAATGATACTGTTGAGAATAAATGCTAAGTCAATAAAAAATCTGCAGTAATATTGTTGAAAGATAAGGAAAGAGGGAAGTGCAACATGTTTTCAGTGAACATACTAGAGTGAATATCTTGTAATTGCCGTAAAAACCCTGCACCCATTCAGACTTCTTTAGTCTGTGTGTAGCAGGCCTGAAAAACCAAATAGCAGTTGGCCCTTGAACAACGTGCGTTTGAACAGCATGGGCCCACCCCTATGTGGATTTTTTTCAATAAATACACATACAGTGCTGTAAATGCATTTTCTCTTCCTTAGGATTTTCTTAATAATGTGTTCTTTTCTCTAGCCTACTTCATCGTGTGAATACAGTATATAATACATATAACATGTATGTGGTAATCAACTGTTATCAGTAAGTCTTCTGGTCAACAGTAGGTTATTAGTAGTTAAGCTTTTGGGGAGTCAAATGTTATATGTGGATTTTCGTCTGCACGGGGGGTCAGTGCCTCCAACCCCACATTGTTCAAGGATCAATGCTACTTAGATTCAATTTGTCTTCTAAAAAGTCATATCATGGGAAGGAATGTCATCTTTTAATTAATCATTTGTGTGTGCAACACAGACAGAAAAGTACACCAAGTGTACAGCTTAATGAATTTTCACTGACAGCACGTTTTATTTATCCAGAAATAAAACATGATCAACACTGTAGATACCCCACTTATGCCCCTTCTAGACACGCCCCTCTCCAAGAGTAACTACACTTCCGGACTTCTAACCTTAGAGATCACTGTTTGTACTTTATGTAAATGGAACCACTACGCAGCTGAACTCTTTTGTATCTGTTGTCTTTTCCTCCACCTTATATTTGGAGAATCATAGATGTTATTGTGCGTAGTTATAAATAGTTTTATTCTCATTGCCGTATGATATCCCATTGTGTGAATATACTCCAATCTGTTTATCCATTCTGCTTTTTTTTTCACCCTGAGATGGAAAGGCACTGGGAGATTTTGAGTGGTGAAGTGACAGTATATATATGTATTTACAGCAAGGAAAAGGTTTATTCGAGAGGCAGCCAAATGAGAAGATGGGAGGACAAACCTCAGATCCACCTCCTGAATGATACTTTTAAAACCTGACTCAGTGAGAGATGGCGGTAGCTTGGACTAAAGGAATGTTGGTGGAAGCGGTAAAAAGTGGTCCGAGTCTGGAATAGTTTGCCCGTAGATTCAACAGGTTTTCCTGATGGATCGAGTGTGAATATGAGAGAGGAATGAAGGATAAAAGGTTTCTGGCCAGAACAAACCAGAAGTATCAGTTGCTGTTCATCACTGTGGGGCTGGGAAATCAGGTGCCCAGTTTGGGATATTTTAATTTGAAATGCTTAATGATCTCCAAATGGAATGTAGAATAGGCAGCTGGATATGCAAACCCAGAGTTGAATAAAGATGTCCAAGCTGAATATGAATACACACACACACACAGCATGTAGATGGCACTTTTAATGCCATTGGACTCAGTATGATTGTGGAGAAAGGAAGTATAAATGGAGCATCGAGACCCCCAGGTACTCTGATGTTAAAGGTCAGGTTGATGTGGAAGACCCAGCAATGAGTGATGGAGAATGAATCTTCATCAATAAGAGAAAAATCAGGAGAGTGAGGAGACCTCAAAGCCAAGAAGTTATCAAGTTTCAGATGAAGAGAGTGGTCATCTGTATCAATGCAACTGCTAGGTCAGGTAGAAGCCTGGTGAGTGCCCATTAGATACAGCAACACAACATGGAGGTCATTGCCTAGAGGAGCCCCTGGAATGTGGAGGTGAAAGCCTGATCAGAGCATGTTCAGGAAAGAATGAGAAAAAGGGGTTGAAGACTACGTGAAGTTTTCAGGCAAAGTGGGGCAGAAAAATGGGACAGTAGTGGGAGGGGAAAGAGGTTTCCTTTATGAAAACAACATGCTTGTATGCTGATGCCAATGATCCACTAGCAAGGAAGGTTGCTGATAGAGGAATAAGGAAGGGAGACCCGATGGAGCCATGTTCTTGAAGCCCAAAGGAATGGAATCTGGATGGAGGGGTTGAACTTGATAAGAGCAATAGACCATTATCTATGGCAACGGAAGGGAAGATGGAGTTCTTGGCCACAGATGCCAGTAGGTGGATATTTGTGATGGTGGGAACTTGTGAAAATTCTAATTATTCTCCCTTCCTCCAACCCTCTTCACTGTTTCCAGGATGACCTCCCTAAAATGCAAATCTACTTACGTAACTCTCCCACTTAACTATATATATTTTTTTACTTGTATAATAGTCTAAGCCTGGAAGAGTTTTATTATTTTTATGGAAAGGTGAATTCTTCCATTATTTTTTTAATTCCCTTAATGGCTTTGGTCTATTTGCATTTTATATTTTATCTTGCATCCATTTTGGCATTTGTGTCTTTTTTTTAAGTTTATTTATTTATTTTGAGAGAAATAATATTTTAAGAGAAAGAGAGTGCATGAGCAGGGGAGGGCAAAAGAGACGGAGAGACAGAATCCCAAGCAAGCTGTGTGCTGTTAGTGCAGACCCCGACATGGGGCTCAGTCTCATGAACTGTGAGATCATGACCTGAGCTGAAATCAAGACTCAGACGTTCGACTGACTGTGCCACCCAGGAACAACCCCCTTATTTTTTATCATTTGACCCCCCCCCCCCCATTCATTGCTCCCACTCCTACCCCCACCTGCCTCTAGCAGCCATATTCTCTGTATCTATGAGTTTGGCTTTTTTTGTGTGTTTTGTTTTGGTTTCAGTTTTTAATTTAGTTTCCACATGTAAGAGAAATCATATGGTATTTTTCTTTCTCTGTATGCTTATTTCACTTATCATAATGCCCTCGATCTTCATATTGTCACAAATGGCAAAATTTTTGTTCTTCTTTATAGCTGAATAACATTCAATTGTATTTATATATCACATTTTCTTTATCCATTCATTCATCCATTGATGGGCACCTGGTTCGTTTTCATACCTTGGCTATTATAAATAATGCTGCAGTGAACATGGGGGTACAGATATCTTTTCGAGTTAGTGTTTTTGTTTTCTTTGGATAAATACCCAGAAGTAGAATGTTGGGTCATACGGTAGTTATATTTTTAATTTTTTGGAGAACCTCCATATCATTTTCCACAGTGACCGTACCAATTTACATTCCACCAACAGTGCGGAGGGGTTCCCTTTTCTCTACATCCTCACAAACATTTGTTATTTCTTGTCTTTTTGGTAAAAGCCATTCTGATAGGTGAGAGGTGATATCTCACTGTGGTTTTGATTTGCATATCCCTGATGGTTGGTCATGTTGAGCATCTTTTCATGTGTCTCTTGGCCATCTGTATGTCTTCTTTGGAAAAATGTCTTTTCAGATCTTCCATATGTTTTTTAATCAAATTTTTTGCTTTTTTTTTTGCTGTTGGGTTGTGTGAGTTCTTTATGTATTTTGGATATTAGCTCCTTATCAGATATGTGATATCTGATATGTTTTTTCCATTCCATAGGTTTCCCTTTTAATTTTAGCATTTTGTTGATGTCTTCCTTTGCTGTGTAGAAGCTTTTTAGTTTGAAGCAGTCCCACTTGTTTATTTTTGCTTTTGTTGCTTTTACTTTTGTTGTCAGATTCCTAAAATCATCACCAAAACCTATGTCAAGGAATTTACCACCTACGTTTTCTTCTAGGGGTTTTATGGTTTCAGTCTTTTATCCATTTTGAGTTAATTTTTGTGTATGATGTAGGATAGGGGTCAAATTTCATTGTTTTGCATGTTGCTGTCCAATTTTCCCAACACCATTTATTGAAGAGATTGTCCTTTTCCCATTGTGTATTCTCGGCTCTTTTGTTGTAAATTATTTGAGCACGTATGCATGGGTTCATTTATGGCCTATCATTCTGCTATTGGGTATTTAGGTAGTTTTCAATGTGAGCTATTACAAATAGGGCTGCTATCATAGTGCGTAAATGTATCATAATCCATTTTGCTCTTAATAAGTATATTAGTTATACTTATTAGTTACAGGCCCACTGTAACAAAATATCACAGACTTAGTGGTTTAAACAATAGAAATTTATTTCTCAAAGCTCTGGAGCCTTGAAGCCCAAGATCAAGGTGTGACAGGGTTGGTTTTTTCTGAGGTCTCTCTTCTTGACTTGTAGTGGCCATCTTCCTATGTCTTCAGTCCTTCCTGTGTGTGTGTGTGTGTGTGTGTGTGTGTGTGTGTGTGTGTGTGTGTGTCCTAATCTCCTGTTCTTACCAGGATACCAGTCAGATTAGATTAGGGCCCACTCCTGACCTCATTTTATCTTAATCACCTCTTTAAAGACCCTACCTCCAAGAGTAGTCACATTCTGAAGTATGAGGGGTTAAGATTTCAACATAAATTTGGGGGAAACACCATTCAGCCCATCACAGAGGCATTTGTGTAGTTTGCAGTGTGGGACTCTTAGGAACAGTGCTGCTACAGTGCCCTAGAATAGTGCATGTATGTACATGTCTTTTGGTGAACATGTCTTTTGGGAATGGTGACATTCCGTTGGGTGTGTGTCTAGGAGTGGAGTTGCTGGATCACAGCAAGGGGTTGTACAGAAGGTTGTACGAATTGATAGTCCCTTATGAATTCATTTTTACAGTGGATGCCACTCATGGAAGAAAACTGCAGGAAGTGTTCTCAGGACTCTGGAATCCGCCTCCCTGAGAATTTCTCTGTAAGTCAAATCTTTGGCAAGGCGGCTGCAACAAAGATCAACCACCCCATGCTTCAGGCGGCTCTTGCTCTCAGAAAGCAGGGTAAGGATCCAATACTGGCCGTTCTCGGAACCATCCACACCAGAACCCTTGGAAAGGTTAGGTCAGAAGACATCTAGATGTGCTCTGAGATCACAAGTCTTCTGGACCTCGATGGAAAGCCATTCTTAAAACATAGCCCCAAAGTAAGTTTTATCAAATGGCAAAAAATAACACCATCAGAATAGCTGGGAAAATGTAAGAATTTTATTTAATAAAGCAATTTGTGCCAGAGACTGCCTTGTGAGCAAAATTCTCTCCCTCTAGTGACACTAGTAATGACCAGAATGACCCAACTTCTTGCCACAGTGATTGAAAATCAAGGCCTTTTAAGCAATTGTGATTGTCTTGACCTTTGAATGTCAAAGGGGCTGAGCTATGAGCTAGCTGACACGAATTCAGATGGTGTCAAATGGTCTAAGACGTGAGATCATGTTTATCCGATAGACATTTATTCAGTGTCAGGACCCAGCTTTTGGTCACAGGCATATTCGAAATCATTCTACCCGCTCATCAGTAGACTTATCTGGTCGCGGCTAAGCCATCCCATGTCCGTATCTCTCACTCATGTTACAGGCACAGGGTCTCACCACTGACTCATCAGTATCTTGTTCCCAGCAGCTCCTGGTTCTTGCCCTTCCAGGGGATAATGCTGTCTCTGTTTACATTCCTCTAGTTTTGAAATGGGAATGCAGTCTCTGACAGTTAAGGCAGGTGTTTCGAACTATAGTTGAGCCGAGTCTTAAGTACTATAGACTGGACGAAGCACTGGCAGGGCAGTTCAAAGGCACAATTCTGAGCTGGCTGGGTTCTGCCTTCACTGTGTGGCTCAGGGCAGCTCATAATTTTTCTGAGCTTCTGTTTGCTGTAAAAGTGGATGGTAAGATCTGTCTCGCCTACCCCAAAGGTGGTGAGGATCATATGAGCTGATGAAGGTCACAACCTCTTGCTCTACAGTTGCAGGGAATTGAGGGATGTAGTGTTTCTATCCAAGCTTCTGGAAGCCCTTAATGTACACAGTTAACTCACTCTCAGGTCTCTGTGTCAGGAGGTGCTAATGGGTGAAGATGCTTCTTTTCCAACCTGTCAGTTTAGACGCTGGGCATCAAGAGGTTGATGTAAATAAACAGAACCCTGCTTGGCCCCTTCTCCGTGGGGTACCCAGAGCTTCTCAGAGCAAAGTCCTGTATCTGGTCCAGTCACTGGTGTCTTCTCTCTCAGGATATACAACCTGCCTCCTCACCAACAACTGGCTGGATGACAGTGCTCAGAGGGGCATCCTGGCCCAGCTGGTGTGTCAGCTGAGGCCACACTTTGACTTCCTGGTAGAGTCATGCAGGATCAGAATGGCCAAGCCTGATCCTCGGATCTACAAGTTTGTACTGGACACCTTGAACGCCAGCCCCAATGAGGTATGTAGACACTTCCTTTTAGTGAAAAAGAATGTTCTAGAGATACTGCAATTAAGAAAAACTGTGGAGGAGTGAGCAGGTGGGGGACATCTGGAGCCTGGTAGGACCTCTAGGTCCAGTGGCAGGGTCCTGTTCTCCCAGGCCAGGACTTATAAAGGACTTTACCCATCCCTTCAGTCTAGAACAGTCTACAAGATGTGGGCATCTGGCCCCTCTCTGTGGCTTTTATTGGTCAAAACAGGTATTGTCAAAACTGCTGACCAGCTGCCTCAGTTTACCTATAAAGGAACATAGACCCTGGGAGACTTTCCCAAGACCACAAGGCTGGTAAGAGTCACCCCACCAAAGGGTGAGCAGAATTGGGCTCCAATATTACAGCTGTCTCTCTAGGCACCCCTAAAATTCTGTCTTTATATTGTCTCTAATTATCTATTTCTATAACTGTTTTCCTTGTATTCTCCACCTCTAATTTTCAAAAAAGGCAATCAGAACAAGATTAAATTCCTTTCACTGATGTTTCTGACTCTTTCTCATTGGCCCCACCTTGTCCACGAGCTCATCAGATGAAACCCTGAACTCTGTCATGGGGAATCCTTATCAGGCTCAATCCCAGAAGTCTTCCTCTCTCCTCTCATACTTTGCTCTTGCTCCCCTTAGTCCCTGGATTAAGCCTTGTAACAGTGCTCTGAATTTTAGTGTGCGTATAAATAAACGTCTTCTCATTTCTGACTTTTGGGTCGTGTGAGCTGCTTAGAATTCTAGACCTGCCGTAATCCAAGATGATGAATGCGCTTACGCTTTCTTCTACAACTTTAAGGATTTTCTTTTAACTTTAAAATGTCCATCTTTGCTCCATTCAGAATTTATTTTGGGATGAGGTGTGAAGGAAGCATCCATTTTTTCCCCCAAAACGGTTAAAATAATTATATAATCTTTCAAATACTATTTTTCCTCATCAGGCAGACAACACGAATTGTTTATATTTGGGTTTATTCCTCAGCTCTCTTCTATTTCACTAACATGTCTATCTTCTAACACCCCCTCACCACCACCACCCCCTTTTTTTTTTTTTTTTTTTTTTTTACCTTCTGTGGCTTGATAATTTGTTTTAGTATCTGCCCTTATTACAGTTCTTTTCTACACTTTTTTTTGTCTGTTCGTCTGTTCATACATGTTGATTTCCTAGATTAATTTATTTTGATGTCACCCTGATAAGTTTATATCCTTCCTTAATTTTCTTACAGTTTCAGAATTCAGGCTGAAACCCATAAGTGCACATGGGAATAAGTGTATCTATCTGTATGTTTATGTGTATGCTCATGTAATTAAATGTTTTTAACTTTTTTTAAAAAATGTTGTTCTGTTTTTGAGATAGAGTGCAAGCAGGAGAGGGGCAGAGAGAGAGGAAGCTTCAGAGTCCGAAGCAGTCTCCAGGCTCTGAGCTATTAGCACAGAGCCCGATGCGGGGCTCAAACTCATGGACTGGGAGATCATGACCTGAGCCGAAGTCGGACACTTAACCGACTGAGCCACCCAGGCACCCCTAAATATTTTTAACTTTAAGAGTAAATAATTATATGGAGAAAAAGTAACTCTTCATCTTGTCATAAAATAACCAGTGTTTGCATTTTAATGTGTTTCTTTCCGGTGTTGTCCCTCACGCATGAGTTTTGCTTTGGCCGGTGGTGATTCTAGTATCTGTGCTATTTGGATATAGGTTGTATTCTTGGATGACATCGGGGCTAATCTGAAGCCAGCTCGTGACTTGGGGATGGTCACCATTCTCGTCCGTGACACAGACACAGCCCTGAGGGAACTGGAGAAAGTAACTGGGGTACAGGTAACTTTACGGCTGCGCCAGGTTGGGTTTTGGCCAGTCACCAGTGCTTAGGTGTGCAAGAAACAGCAAGGGAGGGGAGAACCGGTTCTGGGAGTTCTTGAACCTCCTGGGTGGGAGGCCAGTACCTATTGTGCAATCAGCATGATGTCCTTGAAGAGCTTTGTATTTCTTTCTTTGCAGTCATGAACAGAGAAACTGCTCTGAGAACGAGAATCCATACTAGTCAGAGTCAGAAGAACCAAGACCCAAGATAAGATTGAGGCTTTCAAACCCACCAGCCTTGACTTTTTAGAGTAAATATTGAGAATTTAGCTGCCAGGCCTGACCCCATGGGGGTGCAGGGCACAGTCCTCACCTGGTCTGCCTGATCATATTGCTGGCACTCAGAGTGGTTTAGTTAACCATCCCTCACAGAGGAGGATGGGATGCCCTTAATGATGTCCGATGGCGGCCTAGGGGTTAGCCTTCTGTGCCAGAGCTGAGGAACCTTTTGTTGTTAGAGAAGTCTACCTGAGATGGCTGAGCCCGCTGAGCCCAGGCGGAACAGTTAATACAAGCCTTTTGCAGGAATGCATTGCTTTGCTTGTGTCAGCATAATGCGAGAGGAGGGAGGGACATATGCCTGGCTAAGCCAGCTGGACGTCACAGCCATCCCAACCATTTTCTCAAAGGGAACTGCGTTCGTTTCCCGAGGTGCCATAAAGTACACAGACTGGGTGGCCAAGGCAGTCTGGGTAGGAGGCCAGAAGTCCAAGATTAAGGTGTTGGTGGGACGGTTTCTTCTGAGGCCTCTCTCCTTGGCTTGTAGATGGATGGCCACATTCTCTCTGTCTTCACATGGTCTTGCCCTGTGTGTGTGTCCAAACGCCCTCCTCTTACAAGGGCACCAGCCAGATTATAGTTTAACTCTAGTAGGCTCACTCCACAATGACCTCGTTTAACGTAAGTGACCTCTTTAAAGACCTTATCTCCAAACACAGTCCCATTCTGAGGCTCTGGGGATTAAGATGTCAACAGATGAATTTGGAGGGGACACAAATTTAGCCCCCATGACAGGGACAATTGATTTGTCATCTTTAACAAATAAATACAAAATGACTAATACTAATACAAAAATACTAATGACTTCACAACCTCAAAGCGTCTTGCCCAGACTTGATTTATCCTTCCACAAGCCTGGAGGTCTTGCGCAGCAGAGAAGAAAACGTGGAATCCCAGCAGCCACCTGCTTGCCCCACTTAACTAGTATCCCCTGGTCATATATGAGCCACAGATACCTGTCCTGTAAAATCAGAAAAGTAAACTGTGCCTCACCTGTCTCCTTCTCCAGAGTATGGGCAAGATAAAAGGAAAAATGAAATGAAAATGAAAATTACACCTTTTTAAGTGGAGGAGACTTACCCCTTATCTCTCAGGAAGGCTATGGGACTCAGTTCTGAGCAGGCTTTGTAAATTGTATAAATGGCGGGAGAACTATAAGAACAGGAAACCCCCACCCCCTCAGCCCTGGAAGCAGTGGGACATCTGCTAGGGTGTGACCTAGGAAGTCAGGGATATCTTAGAAGAAGAGTCCCAAGGCACACTGGCCTATGGTCAGTGTCTTGGCTTCCTCAGGCCCGACAAGGCTCATTGTCATCAGAGGCCACCAAGCTGCCCATCCCTCCTGCCACACCCTGAATCCCCTCCAGATGCCACAGAGGTAGGGGGCTTGCCTTCTGTTTCCCACCCTCGGAGGATGCCCAGGCAGACTCTTCCATGTTTAAAAGGGAGGTGGATTTCATAGTTTACTTCCTGCGCTTTAGAGGTCAGAGAACTGGATAGCTGATGGGAGCCACTTCTTCCTCAGTTACAGCTTTGGGACTAAAGATGAGAGATCTAGCAGTAGAAGTCACTAATATGTCACTTGTCATGAATAAATTCACTTAGGTGTGCTCAGCATCCTATCCTTTATCATTTGTCTCAAGATACCTGACACAAATGAGTCAAAGGAGCCCCTTATGCACCCTTTGTTCAGGAATTTTCTTCTTTACCCAGATGTCATACAAAGATGGGTTATCTGACCTCCTGGGACTCCAGAGGACAGACCTGGGGACTGCAGGCTGAACTCTGCCCCCTTCCACCTCAAATTCATTCATGTGAAAGCCCCAGGACCTCAGAAGTGACTATATTTGGAGATAGGGCTTTTAAAGAGGTGATTAAGGTAAAATGAGGTCATTGGGGTAGACCTTAAACCACTATGACTGTGTCCTTATGAGAAGAGGCAGTTAGGACACACACACACACACACACACACACACACAGAGGGAAGACCATGTGAGGACCCAGGGTGAAGGCGGCCATCGCAAGCCAAAGTGGGAGGCCTCAGGAAGAACCAACCCAGCTTCCAGAACTGAGAGACATAACTGTCTGTTGTTTCTGTCACCTTGTCTGTGGCACATTGTTATGGCAGCTCGAGCAGATGAATACAGAGGCCGAGAGAGTTTGATTTTGGCCATCTTGAGAGAGAATCCCTTCAGCAGTGCCATCCAGTGATGGGACGGTGAACTTTGCATCCCTAATGCTGTCCAAGAGGTGCCTGGGTGACCACTTGAGGAACTGCCACAGAGAAGAATTCTATTAATTGAAGTACAAAATCTCAGTGTTTTAGAGCAGTTGGTTTTTGTTGTTTTTTTTTTCCTTATGTGAAGTTCAGTTGGTGGCAGCCAGGGGCTTTGCTTCATGCAGCCATTCAAGGACCCAGGTTGACGGAGGACCCACCATCTTCCGCCGGTAGTTTCCCAGGTCACACCAGGCTCTCACCTGGGAGAGGTGGGGTAGAGAATTTAGAGAATCGAGGGGGATTTTAATGGGTCAGGCTGATAGGCCATACCCTTCTGTCAGAGGACTCAGTCATGGGCTACTCTGACCTGAGAGAGAGGGGAGAAGAGAAATGTAGCTGTGTGCCTGCAGGAGAGGGACATGGGCTGGGAAATCCCCGGAGGACCCAGGAGGCCACAGCACAGGCCAGCACTCTGGAGTTCTGGAAGCTCTCTCAGAACTTCTCACAGAAGGAGGCTGCCGCCTCTCTTACTGTACCTCTTTTCCGTCCAGCTTCTCCAAGTTGCCACCGCTCTGCCAATCGCATGCAATCCGAGGGACGTGAGCCATGGCTATGTGCCAATAAAGGTATGTGAGCGCTCTCTCCCAGGCTGCCGCGCCCTCCCTAAATAGGCCACCTACACGGATCTGCAGAGACATTTGTTAAATACCAAGGGTAGTCGAACATCCGCTGCTTGTAGGGAAATAGTACTTCCCACGAGTAGCAGTCCACAGAAGTCGGAAGGCACCACGCCTTAGGATATGCAAAGCAGTGTGACAGATGTAGTCAGACTCCTTTGGAACAACAGGTTATATGGGGCCCTGAGTGGCCCGGAGGTGCTAAAGGGCATGTGTGTCTGGCCTGTGTTCTGGGGAGAACTTGTTTCTATTCCAACACATATTCATCACCCACTGCCTTGGTGTCAACAAGGGCCAGGTATGAGAACAAGACAGACTCGTTCTCAAGGAACCCAGAGTGAGGACAAAGGACAGAAGTGGTCATTAAAACATCTGGCGGTCAGGGCTATGGCAAAGCCAAGGCCATGTGCAGAGGGGCCTCGACTCCTGAGCCAGCCAGGATACAGAGCAGGTGTTAGAATGTCCTAACCCCATTCAGTGGATTCACTTTGGGATCTCTCTTAATTTGTCATTGGTCCCATTTAAATGAAAAGGGACCCAAAGCTGCAGGTCAGCTTGTATGCTAAACAAGATGGGATAGTTGCTTTGGAGACAGGCAGAACCAGTTTGAATCCTGGCATGGGCACCAAGTTTGCAAGTTTAGGTACATTTCTTTTTTTCTTTTTTTAATAATTCTTTTTAAGTTTATTTATTTATTTTGAGAGAGAGAGAGTACAAGCTGGGGAGGGGCAGAGAGAGAGAGAGAGAGAGAGAGAGAGAGAGAGAGAATCCCAAGCAGGCTCTACAGAATCAGCACAGAGCCTGACATGGGGCTCAAACTCACAAAACCACGAGATCATGACCTGAGCCTAAATCAAGAGTCAGACACTTAGCCGACTGAGTCACCTAGGTGCCCCCAGGTACATTTCTTTATCACTCTGAATCTCAGTGTACGCAGCTTTATAATGAGGTGATACTAATACCTGCCTTCAGCGTTCTTGTGTGGATTACAGTTGACCCTTGAACAACACGGGTTTGAATAGCATGGGTCCACTCATATGAGGATTTTGTAAGAACAGTGCTCTAGATGCATTTTCTCTCCCTTATGATTTTCTCAGATACGTTTTCTTTCCTCTAGCTCACTTTATTGTAAGATTCCAGCATATGAGACGTAGAACACAAAATACGTGTTAATCAACTTATTATCGGTAAGGCTTCCGGTCAACAGCAAGCTAGTAGTAGTTCAGTTTTGGGGGAGTCAAAAGTTACATGAAGATGTTCGACTCCGGGTGGGGGTCAGTACCCCTTGTCCCCACCTTGTTCAAGGGTCAACGATAATTAAAATACCGCATGCAGACCACGGGGCGTAGTACCCCCTGCTGCCCTGGAGGACAGCCCCTCCGATATTTACTGGGTATTTGTTATTTGCCAGGCATGGAGAGAAATACCGAGATGAATGGAGGGTCTTCTGTGACCTCAGGAATCTTCCAGTCTACTGAGATAAACATTCACAGGTCCTTGTATAATAGTGGTGCCTGGAGCGCTTGGGATGGGCCCTGTGAGGGCGGAGGCTGCCGCGGTGAATGCTTAGCAGCCTGGTGAGGTAGGCACGGAAGGATAAATGGAAGCCGGATAGAAAGAAAGGGCTGAAGCTACTGGTCAGCGTCAGTGCCGCCCCTCCTGTAACCTTTGGGGCTCCTGAAGGGGTGAGCGTTTCATGAGGTCCCCTCACACCTCATCTCCGGTATTGAGGAGCTAGGGACTCTCCCTGGGGCCTGGGGTCTGGGCTGTATCCTTGTGGCTTCAATGCCAAGGACAGGGTTGTTCTCCTCTGAGGCTTGAAGGTCCAGTCCCTTTCGATACATTTCTCATTTGACCTTGAAGGAGTGTGATCAGAGCTGCCTTATCACCCCCTCTGTCTTCGCTCCAAATTAAAGGCCTGGGGCGTCTACTTCTGGGGCAGAGCTATTCCTTCTATCTTCCCTGAATGCTGGTGCAGTCCAGCCTGGGTTCGATCTTTCTCATTTTCTGGCTTTCTGGTAATTTTATTAACATATCACGTAAAGGATGGGAAAGTACGTGCGTTTGCTGGGCTACCCAGTCAAATATGAAGCAGCGAGAGGGGGCCTTTGAGTTAGGCTTCACTTACAACAGAGGCAGATTAAGATCATTTTAGGGGCACCTGGGTGGCTCAGTCGGTTAAGTGGCCGACTTCAGCTCAGGTCATGATCTCGCGGTCTGTGAGTTCAAGCCCCGCATTGGGCTCTGTGCTGACAGCTCAGAGCCTGGAGCCTGTTTCAGATTCTGTGTCTCCCTCTCTCTCTGACCCTCCCCCGTTCATGCTCTGTCTCTCTCTGTCTCAAAAATAGATAAATGTTTTAAAAAAAAAATCATTTTACTGGAGAACTAAGTCAGTCAGAGAAAGATACCCCATGTTTTCACTCATATGTGGATCTTGAGAAACTTAACAGAAGACCATGGTGGGAGGGGAAGGGAGGAAAAATAAAGGGAGGAAAAATAAAATATAAATAATATAAAAAAAAAAAAGATCATTTCACTGGACATCAGTACTAGAACATTTTTCAATATAAGGAGTATAGAATTTCAAGTTAAATCCTTCCCTTTGCCAAGTACCAACCGGAACACTATGGAACATATTCTGATAAGACTGTAGACCATGAAGGAGTATGTGAAATGCCAGCCAAATGCTTTCTCGAGCAAAATAACTCCTTGGGAATCATGAGTGAAACTTCCGGTTTGGAACACGGAGTTTGGAGTAATCGGAGATGCAGCTAAATAGAATTGCTCCAAGTGAATTTCTAGATGCAAAGCTTATTTTTCTCATTTCTTTCCATTAGAAAGTTGGAGACACATACTTTGGGGGAAAATAGAGCACTTTGACTCCATATTGCTTTAGTTCGTGTGCTTAGACCACAGGATAATGATTGAAGTAGGTTCAGTACTAAAACAAACAATCCCAAGGTTTCAGTGGCCCAACACCAAGTTTGTTTTCTTGCTTGCAGAGCAGTCCAGTGTGGGGTAGGAGTGGGTGTTCTCCATGCAGTTGTTCAAGCAGCCAGGCTCCTTCTTTCTGCTGGCTCTCACTTTCTTGAGGCCCTAACTATCCAGGAGCAGATAGGAAAAGGAGGAGGACCAAGTGTGGGAGGGTTATACGGGCCCAGGATGTAGCACATACTTCTCCGACTCATATACCTTTGGCCAGAACTCGGCCACATGGCCACATCCATTGCGAGAAAGTGGGGGAGGTCTGGAAGATGCTGTCAGGTGCCAGGGAGAAGAGAACACAGATACAGAGCTCTAGCAGCCTCTGACACACAGAGCCCAGAAAGGACAAGAAGTTAGCAAAGCTTGAAGAAGACTTTATATCTAAGAGATAAATAATTTTTAGGGGCATCTAGGTGGCTCTGTTGGTTAAATGCCCAACTCTTTTTTTTTTTTTTTTTTTTTTAACACTTTTTCATTTTTGAGAGAGAGAGAGAAGGACAGAGCATGAGCAGGGGAGGGGCAGAGAGCTGGAGACACTGCATCCGAAGCAGGCTCCAGGTTCTGAGCTATCAGCACAAAACCAGACACAGGGCATGAACCCCCGAACCGTGAGATTATGACCTAAGCCAAAGTTGGACGCTTAACCAACTGAGACACCCAGGTGCCCCAAATGCCCAACTCTTGGTTTGGGCTCAGGTCATGATCTCATGGTTTATGGGTTCAAGCCCCGTGTCAGGCTCTGCAGTGACAGCGCGAGCCTGCTTGGGATTCTCTATCTCCTTCTCTCTTCCCCTCCCTGCAAAATGAATAAATTAAAAAAAAAAAAAAAAGATAATTTTTAACAAAGCAATCCTGGTATTCTGTATGTTAACATGAATATTACACTGTGCACAAAATCAGCCCAGTTTAAAATACAGAAGACCTGTCAAACAGTACCAGAAACTCTGACGGTATGAGGGCTTTTCAGGGAGGAAGGCCGAATTGTTTTGTTCTTCTTTCCAACATTATAACCTTCTTTTCAGGCTTCCTATGTGCCTAGGAAAGCTGCCTGTTTTTAATGCACTTTGGCCAGTTGTCTTCTTGAACATCTTCTAGCACTGGGGTCTTGAGCTGAGCAAACTGGGCCATGTGAGGTCTGGCAATACACTGAGAAGGCCTGGGGCAACCTGCAGAAGGCGTACCTGGTTCTGCCCAGCCTGGTGCTGTGGTCACTACCCACTCACCTCTCTTTTCTACAGCCTGGGGTGCGTATGCATTTTGTGGAGCTGGGCTCCGGTCCTGCCGTGTGCCTGTGCCATGGATTTCCGGAGAGCTGGTTCTCTTGGAGGTACCAGGTAAAGGAAACTGGGGGAAGGTACGCCCCAGCCAGGGGGAGGGGAAGGGAAGGGAAAGTCTAGGTGGTATGGCCCAGAGTAGAATGCCCTTAAGAAGCTGAAAACTTAACAGTGGAGCATCGTCTTGAACGTGTGACCATGTGATACCTCAGAAGTGTTGGGGCCAGAGTTGGGGCCAGACCTCAGATCTGTGCTAGCCCCATATGCCACTTTTGCAGATTAGAAAAAGACAGATTCTTCCGGACACTTTATGCCACCTGCTGGGAAGCCTTTGTAATGAATATAGAAATCTGCAAGATCTGTGCTATGCTAAGAAAAATGCTTAGATGTAGCATTAGATGCAGTATACGAGTCCTACCACTGTGCATGGCCGCCCTATGCAGGTGGGCTTGTTCCAGCCTCGTGGTGGTGATTCCAGATAGTGCCACATGGCACTTTGAGTTGAACCATTTACAAGAACGGGGATAGAAGGAAGAAAGAAGGAGTGTCGGCAAAAGACTGATGAGGCCGCACTTGAGTGTACCTGAATTGTTTGTTTTCTAGATCCCTGCTCTGGCTCAGGCGGGTTTCCGGGTGCTAGCTCTGGATATGAAAGGCTATGGAGAGTCATCTGTTCCTCCTGGTAGGTTAGCTGTCTCACAGCTGTCCTGTGTTGGTTATGCCTTCTGCCTGAGCTCTCCAACCGCACTGACTTTCCCTGGGCCCACGTTGGAGCAAGCAGCCCTTCAAGGGGGTCTGACTTCGCCCTTCCTCTCTCCTTCAGTGATCTGTGTCTGTGCACTTTGGGCTCAGATATCCCTGCTCTGCATTACCTGAAAGAACACAAGAAACCCAGTGGCCTATGCCCTGAGGAAGTCTCCCACTGGTCGGGAGGATATAGGGCATAGGATGTACCATACAGCTATAGAACTTTTTCCATCTTGCAGAACTCTGTACTCCTTAAGCACTAATTCCCCATTCCCCTTTCCCTAGCCCCTGGCAACTACCTTTCTCTCTATCTATGAATTTGACTACTCCAGTCATCTCTAAGTGGATCATACAATATTTATCCTTTTGTGGCTGGCTGATATCACTTAGCATGATGTCTTCAAGATTCATCCACATTGTGGCATATATCACAATTTCCTTCCTTTTGGAGGCTGAATAATACTTCATTGTAACTATAGATCACATTTTGTTTATCCATCTGTTCATCAGTGGACATTTGTGTTGCCTCCACCTTCTGGCTAATGTTGAATAATGCTGCTACAAATATGGGTATGCAGTATCTGCTTGAGTTCCTCCTTTCAGTTTTTTGGGGTGTATACCCAGAAGTGGAACTGCTGGATCATACGGTAATTGGTAGGCCAGATTCTTAACCCAGGGTCTCTGGATCCCAGATGGGCCTATCTAAGGATGGGCATCAGGGGCCTATGAACCCGAGTCTATGTGTGGATTTATGAACACTTGCCTGGGGTGAGGGAGTCTACTGCTTTATCAGTTTCAGAGGGGTTCTCAGCCCCAAACTGTTAAGCTCCCCAGGTGGTGACAGGAACGTGTTACAGCCAGGCCTGCGGCAGAATCCCTGTCCCTCCCGGTGCCAGCCGTGCTGTTAACCATGGCAGCTCAGTGAACCAAACAAGCTGCTCACCACCCCTTCCCTGAGCTGCCTCCCCCGTGTTCACGTCAAGCCTATTGTGTTGAGTTTGAAGCCAGCTGACGTGAACTGGCACTCAGGTGACCACCAGTCAGACCATTCAGCCTGCTGTGGCAGGCGAGTGCCTCCATGATTGTTCCCTGATTGTCATGGTATCGACTTAGCGGCTACTCACTGCCTCTTGAGTGGTGCAGAGGCACTTTTGACAAAAAGAAAGCTTCTAGTCCAAACACCCAGGAAAGACATTTAAGGGTTTCCCCCTCCCCAAATTTAATTATTAAGATATTTATTTTTATTCATCTCTATTATGATCTTCCCTGAATCCCCTAGGCGTAACTTAGTAATTAATTTATCATTCAGGCTAGAACACTATTAAAAGAAACACAAACTGAACTGTTCTGGATGAATTGGGACTTATACATACCCTAATTATAACTTTTTTTAAGAAAATAATAATTTACACATTAACCGTTGCTAAAGATTATACACAACGTGAATTCTAAAGCCAAGCATGATGATCTGGAATGCATACAAATACATTGCAGATCATTTGTATGTAAATTTCATATCATTTGGCAATAGATTTTAAATAACACATTTTTTTCCTTTAAAACCGTGACTCCGTTATCCTGCTATTTTCTCTCTTCCCTTGTCGCTACTGAAAAGTCCCATGCCATTCGGATCTGTGAGGTTTTCTATGTGACCATTTTCTTTTTCTTCACTCTTGATACCTTTAGGATCTTTTTATTTATCTTGCTGTGTTCTAAAATTTTATGATGTTATATACCATGATCTGGGTCTCTTTTCATCCACTTTTCTGGGTACATATATCTTTTAGTTCTTGGAAGTTTTCTTGAATTATTTCTTCGATAGTTTTTTTCTTCTGTTTTCTCTTCTTTTTTTCTTTTTTCTTCTTTGCTTTCTGGAATTGCTATTATTATTAAAATGTTCATACTACCCAAAGTGATCTATAGATTCAGTGGAATCCCTATTTAAAATCCCAATGGCATTTTTTTACAGAAATAGAAAAAATAATTCTACAATTCATATGATCCACCAAAAAACCCCTAATAGTCAAATCAGTCTTTAGAAGGAACGAAGCTGGAAGACTTATACTTCCTGGTTTCAAAATATATTACAGAGCTACAGTAATCAAAACAAGGTGGTATTGGTATAAAGACGGACATATGGCCAGTGGAACTGAGTAGAGAGCCCAGAAATAAATCCACACCTGAACTGTCAGCTGATCTTTGACTAGGGTGTCTAGCACATACCTTAGGGGAGAGGGCAGTCTCTTCAACCAGTGATGCTGGGAAAATTGGATATCCACATGCAAGAGAATGAAATTGGACCCTTACCTTACACCCTACACAAAAATCAACTCAAAATGGATTAAAGACTTAAATGTAAGACCTGAAACTAAAACTCTTAGAGGAAAGCGTAAATGAAAAGCTTTGTGCCATTGACCTTGACAGTGATTTCATGGACGTGACCCCAAAAGCACAGGAAACAAAACCAAAAATAAGTAGACTACAGCAATCTAAAGATTCAATAAGGTATATTTTTTTGGCAAAGGGGCCCTCTTAGTTTGTTGGTAATTTTCAAGTATGTTAATTAATTGTCTTTATTTTTAATGGCAGAAATAGAAGAATATTCCTTGGAAGTGTTATGCAAGGTAAGGAAGATCTTTGGGTAACATTTGTAACATCTTTTCTGTCCTGGTGTTTTCACTGATACCAGATAGAGGTATGGGTATTCATTAAACCCTAGGAAAGCATTTTACAGCATTTGGGTATACAATCTTACAGTTAAGGTGGTATTTCAAAATGATAGCCAACATTTACTGTATATCAAGTACTGTTCCAAACATTTGATGGAAGAAGAAACTGAGTCACCAGGAGGCGAAGTAATTGCCTGAGGTCAACAGCTAGTAGAGCCAGGTCTGACCTCTGCCACAGCTCCCGTGGCCTTCCTCGTAGCCACTCCCCAACTCACCTTGCCATCCTGAGGATTTTATTTTTTATTTTTATTAATTCTTTATTTAAAAGAAAATGTTTTTTAATGTTTATTTATTTGTGAGAGAGAGAGACAGAGCACCAGTGGGGGAGGGACAGAGAGAGAGACACACACAGAATCCCAAGCAGGTTCCAGGCTCTGAGCTGTCAGCACAGAGCCCGACGTGGGGCTCGAACTCACGAACCGCGAGATCATGACCTAAGCCGGATGCTTAACCGGCTGAGCCACCGAGGCACCCCTATTTTTTAAATTTTTTTTAGAGAGAGAGAGGTACAAGTGAATGAGGGGCAGAGAGAGAGAGAATCCCATGGGGGTAGAGAGAGAAAGGGAGGGAGAGAAAGAGAGAAGCGGGCTCGTGCTCACCTGATATGGGACTCGAACTCACAAACCATGAGATCATGACCTGAGCCAAAGTCAGATGCATAACGCCTGATCCACCCAGGCACCCTCCATCCTGAAGATTTTAAAAATTATTTTGGTAAAGATGTTGTTGGCCAGACCTAGGGAGTTAGCGTGTGGATTGGTGACTGTAATGGCGCTCCTATTCTAGGTGAAGTGTAAGCACCATCAGGGAGGGGACCCTCATTTCAGGGCTTGCAAGAGGAAGCCAAGGCTGAGGTGAGGAGACTGTGCCCCAAGGCTCCATCAGCCCTTGGGAAAAGCAAGGCGGGGAGCCTTAGCTGGGGGAGCCAAGGGGAAGAAATAGCCTCTTGGTTGGCCGGAAAGCTGGCGATGCCCCTGATGATGCTAAAATTACAAGAAGGCTCCATCTAGGAGTCATAGCTCTGTTTGGATCTCCTCCCAACCAGGCCCACACGTAGGCTTTGGTGCCTTAGAAGAGGAGCATTGATAAAACCTTACTTTCCAGTTGGGGTTGTCCTTCCTTCCTCAGTTTCTGAGTCTTTACCTCTTTCACTCTGCCACTTCTGATCTTGCTCATATCTCCCCCGAAATCCTGCCAAGATTTCCCCAGCGACCCTGTGGGGAGGGGGGTGGGTTCTCCCCATTCCCCTGATGTCCCCTAACTGGACCCCTACTTCTTTGTGTCAAAATTGGTTCTTAAGACAGATAGATCTGGTCACTTGACATAATTGCCTTCCAGAAGAAGGCAATTCTTTTACTAAAACAAAGAAGATAAAATGTGAGGCTCCTGTCCTCCAACTCCACCCTTTAAAAGTCATTCGTATGTCCACTACTAGGTATTCACACAAAAGAATTTAAAAAAATATGTCCACCAAAAACCTGGATGTGAATGTTCACAGCAGCATTATTCACAAAAGCCAAAAAGTAGAAACGACCCCAATGTTCAATAACTGATGAATGGATAAAAAATATGTGACATATCCATACAATGGAATAGTATTCAGCCATAAACAGGCATGAGATCATGATGCATGCTTCAACATGAATGACCCTTAAAAACATTATGCTAAGATAAGCCAGTCACAAATGGCCATGTATTGTATAATTCCATTTGGGAGAAATTTCCAGAAGAGGTCAGAAATGAAATTAATGGTTGCCAAGGGCTAGAGGAAATGGGGAACTACTGTTTATGGGTACAAGGTTTCTTTTTGGCATGATGAAATGTTCTGTAACTAGATAGCAGTGGTGATCTCACAACTCTGTAACTACACTAAACTCCGTTGAATTGTTTATTTTAAACAGGTGAATTTTATGGTATATGAGTCATAGTTCAATAAAGCTGTCATTTGAAAAATTATCAGCACAATATTTATAATGTAAAATTTTTTTTAAAACCCTCTATGTAATCTTTTTTTAAAAATTACCTGCATAAACTTTAAATATAAGAAACTGAATAAAGAGCCATATACTGCTTATCTTCAAATGCCCACAAAAATCCTTCTCTCAACTACACCCCCCCCCAAATATATTGAAAACTTTTTTTTTTCCTCAACCGCAAATCCTTAAATGTATGTGCCAGTTCATCATACAACTGCTATTTGTTTTAGAATAAGTATCTTTAGGGGGCGCCTGGGTGGCTCAGTCTGTTAAGTGTCCGACTTCGGCTCAGGTCATGATCTCATGGTTCATGGGTTTGAGCCCTGCATCAGACCCTGTGCAGACAGCTCAGAGCCTGGAGACTGCTCAGGTTCTGTGTCTCCCTCTCTCTCTACCCTACCCCTCTCTTTCCCTCCCCCCTTCCTTCCCTCCCTCCCTCCCTCTCTCTCTCAAAAAATAAATAAACATTAAAAAAAATTTTTTCGAATAAGTACCTTTAGGGAACCATGAACGTATTCTCTGTGTGTCTGTAGTCTTAGGATTCCAAATTAGGGGTGTTGGAATGCAACATAGCAATAACATTGAGAGGCTTATCCACACCCAGTTGCCCCTTTCATTGTGATTGACCTTGAGTAAGTCATTTAACCTTTCCAGGTCGTGCTGTCAAGTATAAGATGCAGTCAGAGGGATGTACTTCATGTTCTCAAGACCCCTCCTGATCTGAGTGTGATTCTTAGTTTTGTGGTGTTAAAATAGTAAAAATTCAACCAAGTAAATTATAAAGATCTAATTGGTTTTATGAATCGATTCATAAATCAGACAGTATTCCATCTAGCAAGTAGAGGGGAACTCACTCCAAAGGGCTACAGAAAAGATTGTTAAAGGTAGAGAGGGAGTGGAAAGAAGGTAATTATTAGCAGAGAATCCATTGTTTTAGGCAAGGTGGCCCTTCTAAGGGGAACAGAAAGGGTACTGACCAGGAAATTCCCATGTTGATTGATTATAGGTTACATTTAGGGGTGCCTGGGTGGCTCAGTCTGTTAAGCACCGACTTCGGCTCAGGTCATGATCTTGTAGTCCCTGGGTTTGAGCCCCGTGTGGGGCTCTGTGCTGACGGCTCGGAGCCTGGAGCCTGTTTCGGATTCTGTGTCTCCCTCTCTCTCTGGTTCTTCACCACTCACATGCTCTCTCTGTCTCTCAAAAATACACATTAAAAAAAAGTTTTTTAAAAAGAAGGTTACATTTATAGGAGGTTGAAACTGCAGTCAGACTGTGTATTGAGTGTTGGTTTTCTGACTTGGGGCCTTTACCTAAGTGATGCCATTTTAGGTCTGATTTTCTTTTTAAGAGTAGGATGTGGAAATAACACTGAACTAATCTCCAGTCTCTCCGTGGTTAATTGCAAAGTAAGAAGAAGCTCTTTGGTGTCTCTTATAAGAATACTGATCCTATCTGATCAGCACCCTACCCTCGTGACCTCACTGAACCTTAATTACTTCTGTAAAGACACTATTTTCAAATATAATCACACTGGGGATTAGGGCTTTAACATGTGAATTTTGAGGGACACAAACATTCAGTCATAACGAAACTTTCTGACAGCATAGTATGGTGCCTTTCAATAATTGTTCCCCTGTCTTTGGGGGGAAAGGTGAAAATAAAAACCATTAAACTAATAACCTAATTATATCAATACTGAGTATCTACATTAAAAGAAAACAACAACAAATTGTGCACATTTTAACCAGTGGAACCTGTCATCTGCACTTGCTTTCCAACGTTCTTCAGGGGAGCAGTGAGGGGTTTGCCCGCTGCTCCCTACCTAGTGAGGTTGTCACTGTGACCCCCGGATTTCTGGGCAGGCTTGGGAGCTGGGGTAGCAAAAGGAGCCAGAAAACCTTTAACATTCTTTCTCTTTGAAGAATGTTACTGTCACTGGCTGTAGGCAGAACTCTGTGTGTGTCCCCCAACCCCGCCAAAAAGGATGTTCCCATTTGGTGGATGTCCCCATCGGAACTGAGGCCGCAGTGGAGAATAACTGAACACTTTTTTTAATGCTCTTAGGGCTCTGTGGGAAGCCCTTTGTCTTCTATCATGCTATCCTTCTATCCTGAAGTTTCCATCTCCTTGCTTAGTGTAGAAGAACAAAAGATAGGCCTTGCCCAGAGAAGGAAAAAAAGCTCGCCTTTCATTTTGGAAGCACCTAAAACAGGAGGGGAGGGAAATACAATCACATTTATCTTCTAAGTCTTCAAACTTTTATGGTGCAAATCTCCGCAGCCTCCAGTGAGGGCAGTGATCTAGGGAATCAAAAACAAATTAGGGACTTCTCAATTGGTAGGGGGGAGGAATCAAGGGACTGGAAAATATTTAAAATAACGCTGTTGGTCCACAGGGCAAACCAGGATAGCTTTGAAGGCTTTGATGTTGAATTTTTTTTTTATGTTTATTTACTTAGAGAGAGAGTGGAAGCACAAGTGGGAGAGGGAGAGAGAGAGAGAAGGAGGGAGAGAGAGAATTGCAAGCAAGCTCTGTGCTGTCAGAGCAGAGCCTGACACAGGGCTCAAACCCATGACCTGTGAGATCAGGATCTGAGCTAAAATCAAGAGTCAGACACTTAACTGACTGAGCCACCCAGGCACCCCTTGATGTTAAATTTTTGAAATCAGATAGACTTGGAATCAGTCCCAGTTCTGCCTGACTAGCAATGTTGGCCTTGGCTGCATTTGACCATTTGGCCGTTGTGAGCCTCAGCTACCTCATCTGTAGAGTGGACATACAGATGCGTGAGGGGAAAGGACGTGAATTGAGTGGCCAAGCTAGGGCTCCAGAGATAGAGCTCCATAGACTCTTTAATTATAGCAAGCAGAGCACAGGCTCAGGTAAATAGGGGGTAGCATTGACAAGTTAGACGGGATCATATAGGAGGAGTGAGGTGGGGAAGCCGGAAGGTGGTGTGGCTTTCTGCAGGGGCTGAATGGCGTGTCAGGTCTCTGATTCATTCTGTCTATACCTCTGCTCTGTCCTACCCTCCCTCCATCCCCAGCAGGATTCCCCTGCTTGCTCATTTTGTACCTGGCCCAATATGGCATCCCCAAGTCCTGATTCTGGATGACCCGCATCTCCAGCACCTCCACACATCTTAGACCCCTTTTCCAGACCCCGAGCTTGCTGGCGGGTGTGGCCAGGAGCCCCCATGTGTGCTGCGGGACAAGGGGCAGGAGCTCACTGTCCTGGGGCAAGGCAAGCAGCCAGCCCTCTGCACAGCAGTTTTCTTCCCCTTTCTTTCTCCCGGGAAGAAGGCATGATTTCTGTCTTATGATGGATGTTGCCCAGTTAGGGATGTGCACCAACATACGCTGAATAATTCACTGTGCTCATCTGAGATCAGCCTGGTTACTGAGAGGATGCTGGAAGGGGAAGGGAGAGAACTCACAAGCGAGGGAAATGACTGAACGTTGTATTCGTGTGCTCAGGGTGCCATAACCAACTACCACAGACTGGGAGGCTTAAACAACAGAAATTTATTCTCTCACCATTCTGGAGGCTGGAGCCCGTCCAGCTCGAGATCAAGGTGTCGGCAGGGTTTCATCTGAAGCTTGTTGGTGGCCGTTTCTCCCTGTGTCTTCACTTGGGCTTTCCTCTGTGCGTGTCTGTGTCGAGACCTTTTGTTCTTTTTTTTTTTTTTTTTTTTAATGTTTTTATTTATTTTTGAGACAGAGACAAAGAGCATGAGCAGGGGAGGGGCAAAGAGAGAGGGAGACACAGAATCGGAAGCAGGCTCCAGGCTCTGAGCTGTCAGCACAGAGCCCGACGCAGGGCTCAAACTTGCGGACTGTGAGATCATGACCTGAGCTGAAGCTGGACGATTAACCGACTGAGCCACCCAGGCACCCCGAGACCTTTTGTTCTTATAAAGACACTGGCCAACTTGGATCATGGCTTACTCTGATGACCTCATTTTAACTTATCTCTTTAATGCCCCTGTCTCCAAATACAGTCACATTCCAAGGTCCTGGGGGTAGGGGTGGTGTTAGGGCTTCAACATGTGAATTTGGGGAAGACACAATATAGCCCATAAAAAGGCAGATACAGTAATTCTAATATTGAAGCAGCTGAGGTGGGTGTATACAATTTCTGATTTTTTTGTCTTTTCTTTCTTAGGAGATGGTAACCTTCCTGGATAAGTTGGTAAGTCATTATTTTAAACTGATCTCTGGAGAATTCTGTTTGTGTGGGCAATTAAAGATGTACCTTTGTTTTGTTTGTGTTTTGAGAGAGAGTGAGGAAGGGGCAGAGGGAAAGTGGGGGGGCAGAGAGAGAGAGAGAGAGATTCTCAAGTAGGCTCTACACCCAGCACAGAGCCTGACGCGGGGCTTGATCCCACAACGGTGAGATCATTACCTGAACCAAAATCGAGAGTCAGACGTTGAACTGACCGAGCCACCCAGGTGCCCCAAAGACGGAACTGTCAAAGGTGTCAGCTGTTAGAACCCTCAAGGAGAGTGGCAAGGGTAGGAATGACACTTTGGGGACAGTGGGAGGCAGGGTAGGTGCTCAGGAGGAAGTATAGACACAGAGATGGCAGAGTGGAGAACAGTGTAGAGCCAAGCTTGTTTTGGTTTTTTGTTTCATGAAAAGCATTTTCCAGGATACTTCTTTTGGCCTTCAACCAGGGTCAAGAGCTTTGTGTCACGAAGTTTGGGAAATATCCTATAGGCTGATATTTCACAACTTTTAAAACCGTGTATCTATCCCTTTGGAAAGACCTGAAGTCAAATTCCTTCATTTAACATCATGTGGAATGTCAAACACAAAGCAGGTCAATGGTGGTGATCTGAGACTATGCTTCTGCTTTTTACTTGTGTAAGTTTGAGATCGCAGTTAGGTAGTATGCTTTCCCTGTCCTCAATTAGGTCACGGTGGCAGGATGAGGACAGCGGGACCTAGACTGAGGCAGAGAAGGGCTCAGCCAGGACAGTGACCGTGGAGGGGTAGTGAAGAGAGAACCCCAAAATGGCACATTTAGTGCCTGTTTGTTGGATATGAGAGAGAGTCAGGAGGAGAATTCAAGATGACCCAGGGGTTCCAGTTGGGCAGCAAGGTATGGTGCCAGCCACTGTAGGAAACGAGGCAAAGGTGTCACTGTCCTCGCCTTCTGCAGATTCTCAGTCCCACAGAATCAGCTTTGGACCTTTTGAGAATGAGGGGGAGGGACATGTAAGAGGACATGGCCCGGTGTGGCCACCCCAGTTCCAACTCTAGAAGATTTCCATCCGGCTGAGAAAGTCTCTTACTCTGATTGTTGGAAGAGAGCCCCGATGGCTGTCGGCCGCTGGGCTGGGTGTCCCTCCCTGGCCCAGGCATTACTGGGACACACAGGAAGGAAGCTGGACCCATTGCTGGTGAGGAGGTCACCCGCCACCTGGAGGTGGAAGCTGAAGCCATTAGAGTAGTAGATGGGTTCCCAAGGACAGGCCTGAGAGCTGAGCCATGAAGTAACTCCTGTGAGAGAGGAAGAGGAGGGGGTAGACTCAGTGAGTGAGAAAAGAACCTGGAAAGCATAGAGTCACAGAGGCCCAGGGAAGAACATTTTAAAGGAAATGTCTGATGCTGCAGAACAGTCAGAAGAGTGACAGCTGAGAGGGCAAAAAACTGTTACCAGTGATTAATAGCCTTTAAGAGGGAAGTTTCAGTGGACTCAGGGGTAGCAGGGAAGAAGCCAAGTTGTGGGGCCTTAGGAAGGTCGCCAGGCAGGTGACTGGCGTGGATCACTGGGAAGTTGGACACAAGACAAAAGTGTGGCAAGGGAGCTGAGGCAGGGAGCTGCTTTTCAAGATGAAGGGCCCTCATGTGGCTGACTGGGGCCAGCAGGGCTGGGTGGAGGGGTGAGCCTGATTTTAAGTTGGGGAAGCTTGGGTCTGAGTTACCATCCGTGTGGCCTTGGGCAAGTGGCCTAACAACTGCGAGCCTGTCTTCCTATTTGTAAAACGTGTATTCGAAGGTTATTGGGAGAATTCCAGACAATGGGTGCATATGCTACACACAGCGCCTGTCTTAGGAGGTCCTCAATAAAAGGGAGCTGTTGTCATCCATTGTTAGCAGCAGAAGAAGAAAGGAAGATGCAGGTAGAGAGAGAGGGATTAAAGATGTCTCTCAGGTTTTAGTGGTTAGTTAAGGGAGGGAAGATCCCAAAAGAATGGGGAGAGAATCACAGTCACTCAGTGAAAAGTGAACATGGAACACAGGGAGGTAAGTCATACTAACTTGAAGACAAAAAGTAGAGAAAGAGGTGAAACACACTTTGATTTGAGGGAAGGTAGAGAGGGAGAGGATTTGTGGCCAGTGGCCTTAGTGTTCTAAGAAAATGTAGGAGACCAGTCATCTGCAGAGGCTCTGTGGGGCTGGTGTGTGGGAAGGGAGGCCTGAAGAGGGTGGACGTTGGGGGAGCTACTGCGTGGTCAGTGGAGGACAGGTCCTAGAAAGTGAAGGAAAGGATCGCCAGACGAGGGTTTGGGCCTCCAGGGAGCACAAGGCGTTGGGCTCTCAGCATCCCATCCCAGAAACCTGCCCATATTCAGCTCATGTCTTTATCCTTCACTAGGGGATCACTCAAGCAGTGTTCATTGGCCACGACTGGGGAGGCATGCTGGTGTGGAACATGGCTCTCTTCTACCCGGAGAGAGTGAGGTAATTAGGCCGCAGAATTTGGCCCAGAGTTTGGACTTGAATGCCTGTTAGAATCCTTCCTCAGGTCTTGAACTGCAGTCAACTTTTTGAGAACAAATAGATTATCTGGGAAGGCAACATGTAACTTCTTAGTGCCCATTGATGAGTTAATGTCTTAGGAAGCAAGGCCTGTCCCAGTTACCAGTAATGGGACAGATAACTCAGGGCCTGGGTAGCCAGTGGGAATGTAGGAGAATGTAGATGTTTGGGGGGAGTGGGTGAGGCAGCAAGGGTGGTGGGGTCATAGAGCTGAGTGCCAGGAGAAACTTCAGCCCTGGACCAGGAGTTAGGAAATGTGCCTTTCAGTTTTGCCATGACTGGCTGTGTGATGAATCATTTCACCCGTTAGGCCTTGGTTTCCTCAATGATAGCATAGTAATGGTAACTCCTTTTGACTATATAACCTGCAAAATGCTGTGCAGGTGTCAGGTTAGAATGGCATTTTGTGACCACCATCACATTGCTCACAGTCATTCTTAGAATGGCATCAGAGTACTGGCGGGAGCTTTCAAAGGACAGATTTTGAACCCAGAGAGCCAGGTGGTCTTTGTAGCCATCCCCCAGTTGTGCTGGCAACTGTAGTTAAAGCGTGTTGTGTGACCTCCTATTTCAGCTTGGGATCTTAGCGTATTAAATCAACATCATCCTTAGCTACCTGTATTTCCCTAACTAATCCAGTCACTTTTTCTTTCATTGAGTTTATAATGGAAACACTGAAGAACTTTGTTCAGCTCAACATCAGCTCAAGTGGTAGGATGATATCGAAGACCAACATGAATCAAACACTTCCTGAAATATTTTTAAAGTTTTGCACTCTTGTCCCTCTGATCTCATTAGCTTCTCTCTCTGTCCTCTCTTTCACTCAGAGTTGAAATAAGAGCTCAGTTCTTAGCAGTTGGGTCACTAGAAAGTTACTCTGTAGACTGTATTAGATGCTTCTTGAAAGGGGTAAAAGGAATGAGAGCAACAAGCTTATGATCTCTACCTTGAAGGAAGTGAAACACCTTCTTGTTGTTTTATTAAACGTAGTCTCTGTCTCTCTCCTGTGAGACTTTGAAAATATTTAACATGAGCCCAGTAAAGTTGTGCCCAGAAGAACATTAGGTCTGGGATACATAAGCATGCTCTGGATTCCTGTTCCTCTTCTCATTGTTCTGCTTCCATCCTGTCATTAGTTTGGTAGTAGTTGCTCCTTTTCCATCTATGCTCATCAAAACAGCCCTGTTGCTGCATTCCTGGAGGAGAGGGAAGGAGCCGGGACCCCCTTCCAGGGGCAAAGCTGGCTTTTAAGAATATTGTTGGCATTGTGGTGCCTGGGTGGCACAGTCGGTTAAGCATCCCACTCGATCTCGGTGCAGCTCAGGTCATGATCTCACAGTTTATGAGTTCGAGCCCCTCATCAGGCTCTGCGTTGATGACGTAGAGCCTGCTTGAGATTCTGTCTCTCCTTCTCTCTGCCCCTCACCTGCCCGTGCTCTTTCTCTCTCTCTCCAAATAAATAAATAAACTTAAAAAAAAATTAAAAAAAAAATCTTTGGCATTGATCTTCACATTTCTAGCCAGATAATGAATGAAAAGGGAAAACCCACCTTTAGTGTGGAATATTTCTTTAAATCCTTAGTTTTGGCATTCTACTGAGATAAATTGCAGGGATCTATTTAATGTAAGAGTTGCTTCACTTGTTTGCAAGAATGCCTTTTTACATCCTTTCTGTGACAATTATCTAGAGACTCCGCTCCCAAAAGGAGGCTGTGGTTTAGCTTTTTCCAATCTTAATGCAGTTGGCAGCAGCATTTATATGCTAACATCTCATGTGATGATAATTTTTTTATATATGGAATAAACTGTATGTCAAGGCAATTGAAAAGAAAATCCTATTCAGCTCAGAATGTTAAGCAAAAGCTAGAATTTCTTGACTTGTGATTTAAGTTATGCTTAAAATAGGCTCACTGTGATAACATTGGAAACCTTTAGACATCAGGGTAACTTATTTTGTAGCCTAACCTGCACTGTCTTTGGTGGCTATTGAACATTTGAAATGTGGCTGGTTCGAATTGAGATTACTCTATGTAGGAAATACCTTCCAGATTTCAAAGACTTGATAGCAAAAAAAGAAAAGGTAAAATATCTTATTAATAATTTTTATATTGATGGCATGTTGAAATGATTAATATTTTAAATATATTGGGTTGAATATTTAAGTATTTAAATCAGCATTGGATTTCAAATTTTAAATATTTTCAGTTAATCTCACGTGTTTCTTTTTACTTGTTTTAAGTGGCTAATAGAAAATTCTAAATTATACGTGTGGCTCACATTGTATTTCTGTTTGTTGGCACTGGGAAAACCTCACCACTGCTTTCCCTGATTATTTCAATTGTCCTGCTTATCCTGTTCCTTCTAGTTTTTATCTCCCCCACATATTCTCTCCTCTCTGCTTCTCTTTTGGGAAGGGGTTTCCTTAGGATCACAGTGGGCACAGGATCACTTCACCAGACTAACTGTGCTGGTCGACTTGTCAGTCCTGCCTTCCTCTGGTCGCTCAAATCCACCCATCTCTTTTATTCCCACATCTGCCATCCTGTTCCCCTCGGATGACTTTGTGTATAGTGTAGTGTGCTGGCCCTCTCCTGGCTTTCTGGTGTCCCTCTCTGCATCCATGTCATGTATTCCTGCTTGACCCATCACTTCCTGACTGCAACTTTTGTCTACTCTCCCCTTTTCTCAGAAGCTCTCATGGTTGTCTTGGTTTTCTGCAGCATCTAATCCAGATTCGGGGCCCTTCATGTCTAGGCTCCCAGTTGCCCTGGTGGCTTTATTTCACAAGATGCCCCATTAAATGCTTGCCTTTGGCCACATAGATTCTTTGCCCTGTCAAACTCAGCCACCAGCTTTGCCCCCTTCTAGAATTTGCTCATGCTACCCCATGATGTCTCCCTTACAGTATCATTTCCCCTCCCCTGCTCTCTCCGACCCTTAAAAACCAAGTTCAAATGCTCGCTTTTGCATGACATCTTCTATGATGCCCAAATTTAGAAACTCTTCTTCTCCTTGAACTCCCATGGTGCTTGTGCTAGTCTTATGGCTCATATCACAGTCCATCTTGTAGTATAGTCATGGGTATATTTGTCTAGCCTTTTAAAATTATAATAAGCTCATCAAGTATTGATTTTATATCTTCTCTCCCTTAGTACACAGCATAAAATTAGCACAGAGTTAAAGGAGTAAAAGAAGGAAGGCAAAATGAATGCATTTGAAAACAATTTTTTTAATGCTCGTCTATTTTTGAGAGAGAGGGTGCGAGTAAGGGAGGGGCACAGAGAGAGGGAGACACAGAATCCGAAGGAGGCTCCAGGCTCTGAGCCGTCAGCACAGAGCCCAACGTGGGGCTCGAACCCACAAACAGAGATCATGACCTGAGCTGAAGTCAGACACTTAAGCAGCCGAGCCATTCAGGTGCCCCAAAATGAATGCATTTTTTGAAACTATAATCTAACCAAGGTTGACATGCCACGCACAGTGTGTATGTGTGTCTGTGTGTAAGGCAAGAAGGTGAGAAATACTTCAGTGAGGAAAAAAACCGCCAGGCTGGGAGTCAAGCAATTGGACTGCTGACCCCATTCTCCCCAACACTGCTGGTATGAGATCTCATGCATCTCCCTTTCCTGCTCTGAGCTTTCGTGTTGATATGTAAGGTCCTTTCCGGTTTTTACATACTGTCTTCTTACAACGTCTACATCTTGGTATCTTCTTTCCACAGGGCAGTGGCCAGTTTGAATACTCCCTTCATACCAGCCGATCCCAGCGTACCTACGATGGAGAAAATCAAAGCCAATCCTATTTTTGATTACCAGCTCTACTTCCAAGAACCAGTAAGTTTGGGCTCCTGAGAGCAGTGATCCCAGCAAGGTTTTTGTTCTTCTTTCCCCTTTCTCTCTCCATCTCCCCATTGACTTGATTTTCTCTGTGCCAGATAATTTCCCATGGCATTAGTTAGAAATGGTTTTATACCTGGGCTCAGGTGAAACTGGTTCCACAGCCAAGCGGGTCCTTTCCAGGTGATGACACGTTTCTGTGTGTGTGCATTTGGGGTGGCGGGGGGCAGGGAGTAGGGGTGATGGCGCAGTGGGTTCTCCTATTTCTCTGAAATTGTGGAGTCGGGGGCTGAGCACAGGTCTGGAGGCGCCGTCTCTTAGTTCTGTGCCTGAGAGCCTGCTGAAGCCCTCCTCTTATTGGGGACAGCTCCTGGACTCTTGCCAGGGCCCTCATACCTCACTTGCTGAGGAGTGTGGTTCGTGATTACAGGGAGCACCAGAGCCTAAAATCCCTGCACCAGGCCCCAAGTGTGCTTTGAGGAGGTTTCTATGCATCACCTCGTGTGCAGCAAGCTCAAGGTGCCTTTCAGAGATGCTCCCTGGAGCTTGGGTGATACCTGTGATGGGGTGTCACTGCCACCTTTCAGGGGGTTTCGCTGACAGCAGAATTGTGAGCCAGCATCATCTGGCCTCATCTTAGGGAGGTGGGGGGACACCTGCATCTCATCCACTGTGGACTCTGGACCCCAATGTCCAGCTACATCTGGGTACTTCCAGAGAGGATAAAGGACATTTCCTTGACACTCTCAAGAGAGAGGATGGATTGAATTAATAAGGAGTACCAAGAGCATCTCCCCATTTTTCTCACCTAGCCCTTGCCCTTCTGCTGCTCACAGGAGGTACCCTTTCCAACCAAGGGTCGTAAACATCCCGGCTTCAATTTGGCGAGTAGCGCTTCTCTTAAGAATGATTTTAGGGGCGCCTGGGTGGCGCAGTCGGTTAAGCGTCCGACTTCAGCCAGGTCACGATCTCGTGGTCCGTGAGTTCGAGCCCCGCGACGATCTCGCGGTCCGTGAGTTCGAGCCCCGCGTCAGGCTCTGGGCTGATGGCTCGGAGCCTGGAGCCTGTTTCCGATTCTGTGTCTCCCTCTCTCTCTGACCCTCCCCCGTTCATGCTCTGTCTCTCTCTGTCCCAAAAATAAATAAAAAACGTTGAAAAAAAAAAATTAAAAAAAAAAAAAAAGAATGATTTTAATTGATAAGATGCTGCCTTGGAAGAGGAACTTTTCGAGTCAGGCAATGACCCGATTCATTCAGTGAGACACCAGAAACCTCCAGCAACATCATGAAAAGATGCTCAGTGTATCACATTCTTCATTGAGGCCAGGCCCTACTGTGCCCAGAGTGTGGGAAGTGGTGAGCTCCCTTCTGCTCGAATTGAATCAAAGTGTCTTTAATTTGACGAAGTCTTGACTGGAGGATGGATTAGATGGTGTATTAGCTACGGCCGCCATAACAAAGTACTAATAGACTGGGGGGCATAAAGAATAGAATTGATTATCTCACAGTTCTGGAGGCTGGAAGTCCAAGATCAAGGTGTCTACATGGTTGGTTCCTTCTAAAGCCTCTCTCCTTGGTTTGTAGATGGCCTCTTCTTGCTGTGTCCTCAGATGGCCTTTCCTCTGTGCACATGTGTTTCTGCATTCAAATTTCCTCTTTTTATAAGGACACCAGTCACAGTGGATGAGGGCCTCTTCCAAAGATCTCATTTTAATGACCTTTTTAGAGACCTCATCTCCAAATATTGTTACCTTCTGAGGTACTAGGGGTTAGAATTACCTACGAATTAGGAGGAGACATGGTGTGGCCGGGACAGATGGTAGGGGGAACAGGAACAGTGCCCCTTGGTGGGAGAAGCAGGAGGGTGGGGACAGGATGGAGACAGTGAAGGGGAAGGTTGGGGACTGTGGGAATTGCCCTGTTTGGAAGGAGACTTGGGCAAGTGGGACAGGAAGGAGGTTTAAGTGTCCTTGTGCACCGGCCAATACGCCCGGAGCCTGTAGCTGATGTCGAAAGTCGTAGAGAATCCTCGTAGGTTCGTTGCCATAGATGGCCCCGTGAAAATTCTTCCAGCTGGACTAGAGGTCCGACCGAGTTCTGGTCTCAGGTGTGATGTACTGCCTGCCACCTCTCCCAGGTGTTTGCTTGGCCCCTGTGCATCTCACAGTGGAGAAGGATCTCGAGGTGGGGAGAGAAACAAAGTGTTGGTTTCAGCTGCCTCGGTGGCAGCTGCCATGGCCTTTGGGAACTGGGGAGGGAACAGGGCCCTACCCAGAATTGGGAAGCTGGTGTCTGGATTTTTTTTTTTTTTTTGGTCTCTTATCTGACCCTTTCTCAATCTCTGGCTCTGCCTGGCACCCACCCCCAAGAGCCCAACCCCCTCCCGTGGCCTTCTGTGTGCCCAGAGGACCCCACCCCACAGGCCCTTCCATCGCCATCACCCCATGCTTCCTAGTTCCTTCTCACCCTCTTCCTTCTTCCCTAACCCAGACCCCATGCCTCTGGTGTGGGCACCAGACCCTTGACACCCGGGCCCCAATTGCCAGGCTGCACCACATGGGGGATCCCGAGGGAGGGAGGAGGACATGGGCTTTCACACCCGCTTCTTTCTCTTCTACCTTTTCAACTTTTTCTTCCTCCTCCTTTTGAATGCAACATGCATAAGAAGACTTGTGTCTGCTGTAAAACAGAGGTGCCCCGTGGTGGGGGGAAGGGCCCAAACATTACATACGTGTGTAAATGTCAGAAATGTTTCGGCTAGTGTTTCTGATGAAGAATCAACAGGCATTATTTCATGTAGCAAATGCTTCTGCATCTCCTGTTAGGTGCCAGTTGCAGAGACGAGTAACAACCTCAGGGTTAAACTGGCAAGTGAACAAATAACTGAAGCATAAGGCAGGCATAGGGGCGCCTGGGTGGCTCAGTCGGTTAAGCGTCTGACTTTGGCTCAGGTCATGATCTCGAGGTCATGATCTTCAAGAGTTTGAGCCCCACATCAGGCTCTCTGCTGTCGGCGCAGAGCCTACTTCGGATCCTCTGTCTCCCTCTCTCTGACCTTCCCCTACTCCCCTACTCGTGCTTGCTCGTGCTCTTTCTCTCTCTCTCTCTCTCTCTCTCTCTCTCTCTCTGTCAAAAATAAACATTTAAAAGGCAGACATAAAGGACTATAATGGAGGCATAGCTTACTCTGGGAACTCCTAAGAAAACAGTTAACTTTTTACCAAAGGAGGGGCATTTGAACTGGCACCTGGAAGATGAATGGGATCTGTGTGGGTGGATATGAGAAGGGGGAGGGGGGCCCATACCAGCCTGAGGGGACAAATGGCTGAAGATGCATATGAAATGTGCTTAACCCAGGCAAGTTCTTTATCTCCCATAAATATCATACAAGATAAGAGACTTCCTGAGGTAAGAGACTTCCTAATGAAGCAGTCAGCAATCCTCAAGGTGAGTTTCAGAAGGTCTGGAACACCTTGAAATTGCCCGCATAATTTAATGTATGCATGCACTTTCCCAGGGAAGGAGTTCCTGCCTCGCTTCCATTAGAACCTTCAGAATAGAGTACAAGCTAGGAGCTGCTGGAGCAAAGGGCTTGGTGTTTCAGGTGAGGCGCAGGGAACAGCATCGACATCCCCCGAGCACTTGCTAGAAATGCAGACTCACATTGAGTCTCACATTGAGATGGCCCTTCTGCCATCTACCCAACAAGACTCCACTTTAAAAAAAAAAAATTTTTTTTTTATGTTTATTTATCTTTGAGACAGAGAGAGACAGAGCATGAGCAGGGGAGGGGCAGAGAGAGAGGGAGACACAGAACCCGAAGCAGGCTCCAGGCTCTGAGCTGTCAGCACAGAGCCCGACGCAGGGCTTGAACTCACGAACCACAGGATCATGACCTAAGCCGAAGTCGGCCGCTTAACCGACTGAGCCACCCAGGCGCGCCCAAGACTCCACTTTTTAACAAGGTCCCACAGGTGATTCATGTACATCAAGTGCCCCAGGAGGTTATCCCAGCTTTGACAGCTCCTGTTCTGTCATTCTCTAGCCTGGCGATTCTCAAACGTCAGCCTGCATCAGGATCCCCTGGAAAGCTAGTTAAAACACAGATCGCCAGACCACACCCCCCAGAGTGTTGATTCAATGGGTTGTGTTGGCATCAAAGGATTCTCATTTCTAAGCGTCATTTTACATGACGCTAATGCTGCCGGTCCAGGGTAGGGGCTAATCTAGCCATTTTCCAGATGATGGTAGGCATCATAGCCATCCTCCTCAGTGAATGACCTCCGGGCAGCTGTTCAGGTCTGGGATTGCTGGAGCGGATCAAGGAGGGCACTGACTGGCTCCCCGATGATAGGCTCCCTGCACTGCAGTGATTCTCCAACTTTCTGGTCCCAGGCCCCCTTTACACTCTTAAAAGTTATTAAAGACCTCAAAGAGCTCTAGTTAATGTGGGTTACATCTATTGGTATTTGCCCTACTAGGTATTGAAATTTTAAAATATTTAACTGGGATGCCTGGGTGGCTCAGTCAGTTAAGCGTCCAACTTCGGCTCAGATCGCGATCCCCTGGTTTGTCGATTTGAGCCAGACGTCCGGCTCTGTACCGACAGCTTGGAGCCTAGAGCCTGCTTTGGATTCTGTGTCTCCCTCTCTTTCTGCCCCTTCCCTGCTCGTGGTCTGTTTCTCTCTCAAAAATAAAGAAACATTAAAATATATATATTTAAAATATTTCATTAAAAAAATAATGTGCCCATGTTGATGTAAGTAACACACTTATTTTTTTATAATATTTTCTTTAGAAACTTTAGTGAACATAGTAGCATTGTTTTGTATTTTCTTTTTTTAATGTTTATTTATTTTGAGAAAGAGCGTGAGCAGGGAAGGAGCAGAGAGGTAGAGAGAGAGAATCCCAAGCAAGTTCCGTGCTGTCAGCCAAGAGCCCAACATGGGGCTCGAACTCACGAACCGTGATACCATGACCTGAGCCGAAATCAAGAGTCCAACGCTTAAATGATTGAACCACCCAGGCGCCCTTTCATTAATTTTAATATTGTGGTAAAACACTGTTTAAAAGAAAACCACGAGCCCAAAATGGCATCCCTTAGGTGAAGTCTCCAGGTCATTAAACCAACACTCAATACCCAGCCTGACTGCAGTTTCAACCCCCCACAAATTCAACCTTTAATTAGTCAACATGGGAACTTCCTGGTCAGCACGAGGAAATCACTGAGAGTCCCCTTCTGTTCCCCCTAGAAGGGCCCCCTTGCCTAAAACAATGGATTCTCTGCTACTAATTGATTGCTTTCCACTCCCTCTCTACCTTTTTTTTTTATTTATTTATTTATTTATTTATTTATTTTTTAATGTTTTTATTTATTTTTGAGACAGAGAGAGAGCATGAGCAGGGGAGGGGCAGAGAGAGAGGGAGACACAGAATCCGAAACAGGCTCCAGGCTGTCAGCACAGAGCCCAATGCGGGGCTCGAACTCATGAATCGCGAGATCATGACCTGAGCCAAAGTCAGACGCTCAACCGACTGAGCCACCCAGGCGCCCCTATTTATTTATTTTTTTAACGTTTATTTATTTTTGAGACAGAGCATGAACGGGGGAGGGTCAGAGAGAGAGGGAGACACAGAATCTGAAACAGGCTCCAGGCTCTGAGCTGTCAGCACAGAGCCCGACGTGGGGCTCGAACTCACGGACCGTGAGATCATGACCTGAGCCAAAGTTGGCTGCTTAACTGACTGAGCCACCCAGGCACCCCATCCTTCTCTACCTTTAAAAACCTTTCCTTTTCTGTTGCCCTTTGAAATTCCCCTCTGCTTGCTAGACAGGATACTGCCCGATTCATGAACCAATTAATAAAGCCAGTTAGATCTCAGAATATACTTGGTTGAATTTTTGCTACTTAACAATACACGTAACCCAAAACTTAACCATCTTAACCATTTTTCAAGTGTATAGATCAATGACATTAAGTACATTCACTTTGCTGTGCAGCCGTCACCACCGTCCATCTCCAGAACTTTTTCGTCTTGTAGATACGAGATTCTGTACCCAAGCAACACTGATTCCCTCCCTATTCCCTCTTCCCTCCAGCTCCTGGCACCAGCATTCCACTTTCTGTCTCTGAATTTAACTACTCTGGGTACCTCATAGAAGCGGAGGCCTATAGTATTCGTCTTTTTGTGTCTGGATTATTTCACTTTAGCTTAACATCCTCAAGATTATTATTTTTTAAATGTTTGTTTGTTTGTTTGTTTATTTATTTATTTATTTATTTATTTATTTATTGAGAGAGACAGAATCCCAAGCAGGCTCCATGCTCAGCATGAGGCCCAACGTGGGGCTCGATCCCACGGCCACAAGATCATGACCTGAGCCAAAATCAAGAGTTGGATACTTAGCCGAGTAAGCCACCCTGGTGTCCCAACGTCCTCAGGATTATTCCGTGTTGTAGCACTTGTCAGAATTTCCATCCTTTTTAAAAATGAATAATACTCTGTTGTGTGAGTAGACCACATTTTGTTTACCATTCATCCTTCCATGGACACTTGGGTTGCGGTTATTCCTGTTTTTTTTTTTTTTTTGAGCTCTGTATGCCAAGTGGTTCTTTTTTCAAAATTTTTTTAATGTTTATTTTAGAGGCAGAGCACAAGTGGGGGAGGGGCAGAGAGAGAGGGAGACACAGAATCTGAAGCAGGCTCCAGGCTCTGAGCTGTCAGAGCAGAGCCCGACGCAGGGCTCTAACCCATGAACCGTGAGATCATGACCTGAGCTGAAGTCGGACGCTCAACCGACTGAGCCACCCAGGCGCCCCGCCAAGCGGTTCTGTTCACAAGCGCACTGTGTGTTCTCCTGTCTTTCAGCTGAACAGACAGGGGCGCTGGGGGATCACTGACTGGTCCAAGACCAGGTCCTGACTGGGTTTGACCTAGCTTTGACTTCAAAGCCCACATGCCTCCCCCTAAGCCACCCTGGGAGGGAGCTTGGACTTTGTTGTGTGTGTGCCCTGCTCATCCCAACAGAGTGGGAAGCAGCAGACCAAGATAAGCTCCAAGGCCTGATTGACAAAAGTGACCTCGGTGGGGAAAGATGCCTACTGACTTTGTAGGGCAAAGTTTTTGTTTTCAAAGGTTCTTACAGTCATTGTGGAAAAATCAGTACTTCCACTGTTATGTTGTTGCTGCTGGGTTTAAAATCTGTAGGAAAAGGGACGCCTGGGTTGCTCAGTTGGTTAAGCATCTGACTTCGGCTCAGGTCATGATCTCGCGGTCTGTAAGTTTGAGGCCCGCATCAGGCTCTGTACTGACAGCTCAGAGCCTGGAGCCTGTTTCAGATTCTGTGTCTCCCTCTCTCTCTGACCCTCCCCCATTCATGCTCTGTCTCTCTGTCTCAAAAATAAATAAACATTTAAAAAAAAAATCTGTAGGAAGAGTTTGGAGAATGGTTTTGTTCTTAAGAACAAAGCCTCTCGGGTAGGGAAATGTTAAATATTCAAATCAGTGATCTGGCTACCGAAAGGCACCCAGGAAGTGGGTTTGAGGTACATTCAGCTGCTGAGGCTGGACTGGATAGGCACAACACTGGGTCTTAAGGAGAAACCATGCCCGGGGGTCCTGCCAGCATGTCCAAGCCTATTCAGCAATGGGGCAAGTCCCTTCATTACCTCTGGCCCTCAGTTTCCTCCTCTGAAAAAGGAGTGCCTCATTGGATGGTTTTCAAATAGGTTTCAAACTTAAGCTGAATTTAGGCCAGTAAATAAAGCATGATGTGTAGACTGCCTGTTTAATTCAGGGATGGGTGCCAGAACCCCCTCCTTCCTACCTCTCTCCTTCCAAACCTGTCCCCACCACTGGGCAGCCCAGGAGGAGTCACCATGAGCCCTCAAGGTCACTCTGGATGCATTCCGCCCAAGGAAGGCTACAGTGTGGACCACAGGGTGCCCATCCCTCCCACCTCTTGTAATGGCTTGCTGGGTGTGGCTTAGGTAAACTCCAAGTTTAGATTCAGCTCCTCTGGCCCTTTGAACCCTGAGCCATTGTGTTTTCTGTCTAGTCCTGCAAATTTGTCAAGTCTGGTGGAGACTAAAATTAAAAGGTGTGCTTTTCTTTTTTTCTCAGCAAAGAGATGATAGGCTTTGCGTTTGTATAGTTAGAAAGGAGGGGGAGGCAGCTCTGGGCAGCAAAGACAAATAGAATGGGCTGGGTAATTTGAGTGTGACAAGCTCCATGTTTTAGTCCTTAAGGTTCTTCGGGTCCTCTCTTAGCCTAGGAATATTTTATAGCCCCTCTGCCCCCGAAATCAGCACATGGTCAGTGCATGACCTCTTCCACCTCCCAACACTGGTCCCTCTTTACTCCTCCTTAACAGTGTAATGTAGAATGTATTTTTATTTCTTTGGAAAAGGGTGTGTGGCGACACCTGTGGGTGTTGATGAGGTTTTTGGGGGGGTGATAGTGGGGATCACGGGGTCCAGAGCCGATGGCCAAGAAAGAATTCTTGAAGACGTCTTTGGTGCAAAAAGGTGATTTTATTAAAGCACGGGGACGGGACCCGTGGGCAGGAAGAGCTGCCCCGGACCCTGAGGAGAGACTGGGTATATACTATGGGGTTGGGGGAGGTGAAGTCCAGGGGAAGTTTCCAGGGAGATTTTCATATGCTAAAGAAGACTCCCAGGATACTGGAGGCCTAGCTATTGTCAAGCTAAGGTGGTTTTGCCCTTTAGCAAAGCCTTAGCGTTGAGACCTTGAGACCGTAAGGAGTTCCTGGAGAAGTGTTTTGCTCTGCCTGCCTCAAGTATTTGCCAGTGGGCTGCAGGTTAGAAGGAAATTTAATTTTATCTGCCATTTCCTTCTGCCTTTGTTTCCCACCGAGGGTGTGGGTATCTGGAACCAGATAGCAAGCTAAGAGGCTGTAGAAGCTGGAGCAAAAGACCAGGGCCCACTTTTAAGTCTGTAACCAGCTGAGAAACTAGGTAATGGAGAGAAAATGTAGGGAAAGGAAATTACAGGTAGCGGTGGAGAAGAGATGGTTTTGCCTGGTGGAAAGGCACCCCCCACATGCACAAAGGATTCCTCTTCTCCCTCACAGTGTCCCCAGTCTCCCTTAATCCCCAGAACACACATAGTAACCACCACCCCCCTCCCCGGCTGCCAGGCTCCAGGGACAGCTGGTGATTTGTTCCTGCATTTCTTTTTTGGATAATTTATGCTTAGTACTTTAAAAAAAGTACTGAGTTGTGTAAAATAAAGAGTTAAATCCCTTTTCACTCATCTAGAAGTAGCGACTATGAATAGTTTCGTGAGTATTTCCCAGACTTTTTTTTTTTAAACATGCTTTTAAGTGTGGGGGCGGGGAGGGAGCACGCATGGGCGCATATGAGTGCGCATGTAATTTTTGTATAAGTGGAATCGTGCTGCTTTTTCATTTACTAGATCGTGGGCAGATTTTCCTGCTGGTACATACAGATTTACCTCATTCGTTGTAATGGCTGCTTTGTGCTTCACAGTCCGGGTGGACCATCATTTATTTAACTTATCCCCCATGGAAGGACATTATTTTGGTTGTTTTTCACAGCTGAATAATACTTTTTTTTTTAATTTTTTAAGTTTGTTTATTCTTTTTGAGGGAGAGAGAATGTCAAATACGCTCCATGCTATCAGTACAGAGCCCAACGTGGGACTCAAACCCGCAAACCGTGAGATCATGACCTGAGCCAAGACCAAGAGTTGGATACTTAACCAACTGAGCCACCCAGGTGCCCCTGAATAATACATTTTTTTTTTAAGTTTATTTACTTATTCTGGTGGGGGGACAGAGAGAGAGAGAGAGGGAGAGAGAACCCCAAGCAGGCTCTGTGATGCCAGCGCGGAGCCCAGTGCAGGGCTCGAACCCACAAACTGTGAGATCATGACCTGAGCTGGCATCAAGAGTCGGATGCTCAACTGACGGAGCCACCCAGATGCCCCTTGAGCAATACATTTAAAAGAAAGTGTCACTCTGTGCTGCCTTACTCGCCAAGCCTTTGCTGTCGTGGTTTTAGTACTTGTGCCTTCCGTGGAAGAAACTATTTGCATTTTATTTTCGTTTTCTTTCTTTCTTTCTTTCTTTCTTTCTTTCTTTCTTTCTTTCTTTTTTAACGTTTATTTATTTTTGAGACAGAGAGAGACAGAGCATGAACGGGGGAGGGTCAGAGAAAGGGAGACACAGAATCTGAAACAGGCTCCAGGCTCTGAGCTGTCAGCACAGAGCCCGACACGGGGCTCGAACCCACGGACCGCGAGATCATGACCTGAGCCGAGGTCGGCCACTTAGCCGACTGAGCCACCCAGGCGCCCCTTATTTTCGTTTTCCTAAATGGGTAGTGATCTGTTATAGTAAGAGGAGCTAAACACTGAGGGTCTGAAGTCTGGAGTTCTCATCCCCAGCTCGGCCATTCGTGACGGGCCTGGCTTTGCAGGAGGTCCCGCTCCAACCTGAGGGTCTTCGTCTGTAAGATGGCCTCTTCTGGGCTCGGCAAAGAGTAGAGGAGCCCACCCCGGGGGGAAGTGGCTTCAGAGTTGCCTCGGCTCTTCTCACGGACCTTCTGGGGCCCGACCCCCTCTCTCTCCTGTGTGCCTGGCTGAACATGAAAAGTAACCCTTTTCTCTTTTTGCCCAGGTTTCGGGTGGCATTTTGCACCTCAGGGACAACCACCCCAGCCGGCCGTGTGTTCTGGCTTACTTTGAGAAAACCCTGCCCCAGAGTTTCAGGGGAATCTGCGCAATTATTACCGAGGTGGAACGTGAAGCAGAGTTGCCAGCCCCAGCCCCTGATGGGAGGAATGCTGGCTCTCCTCTTCCCTCCAAGACGCGGCTTCTAGGGGCGCCTGGGTGGCTCAGTCGGTAAGCGTCCGACTTCAGCTCAGGTCATGATCTCGCGGTTCATGAGTTTGAGCCCCGCGTCGGGCTCTGTGCTGACAGCTTGGAGCCTGGAGCCTGCTTTGGATTCTGTGTCTCCCTCTCTCTCTGCCCCTCCCCTGCTCATGCTCTCTCTCTCTCTCAAAAGTAGATAAACATTAAAAAAGAAATAAAAAAGAAATCAAAAGGCCAGAGGCACGACAACATGCGGCTTCTAGTGTTGACTGGAGGGGGGACAGAGGCTGCCTGAGCTCAGGCTTTGAGGGCCTGCCATTTGATTTAAGTGGCTGTCTCCACTGTCTCAGCAATGAAACAATAGACCCAATTAAGTGCATTTTCCAAGGAAGACCTGTTGGACCCCTTGGAAGGAACAAACGGGGAGATTAGAGAGGAGGAATCCCACTGGGTCGTGAAGCAGGGGGAGGATGTCTCTGTGAGGACATCTGAGTTCAAGACAACGGCTGCCGTGGCCAGCTGTAGGAACCTCCCTGGCCCACGAGGTGGTTGAGAATTGCTCCCCTGCCAACACTCGGGAGAAAAGTCTAGACTAAACTTGTGTCTTCTTCATTGTAACCTCCATTTCTGGGGTTCCTCTCACAGCGAGTGAAACACGTGCACGGAGAGGAAACTGGGGGTGGAGGCAGGTGAAGAGATCTCGGGAGCCAGATCCCAACGCACACCTGTCATCCTGCCACTGGGTGGGGGGGGCGGGGCGTCCGCCCCCAAGAAGCCAGAGGTTACGTAGGCCCTAGTCCCTTTACCTCCTTACCCACCCCCCAAATCAAGAGACTTCCTGAAGTGGTGTATTATTTTTCCAGGGCTAACTATTATAAATTACCGCAAACTTGGTGGCTTGAAACGACAGAAATTTATGCTCTTATGGTTCTGGAGGCTAAAGTGCGAAATCAAGGTGCTACTGGGTTTGGTTTCTTCTGAAGGCTGTGAGGGGGAATCTGTTCCGTGCCTCTCTCCTCACTTCTGGTGGTGCCAGGAACCCTTGGCGCCCCTGACTTGTAACTGTCACTCATCTGAGATCCTGATGGTTTCATCCACAGAGACTCCATTGCCAAACAAGGTCACATTCGCAGGTACAAGGCATTAGATCTTGGGCATAGCCTTCTTAGGGGCCACTCTTCAACCCACTATAGGGGGCCGGTGGGGGGGACGGGGGCGATAACATTGGGGTACGAATAAAAAATATATTTCACCAGAGATTACATTTCCTTCATTGGTTCTTCAGATTAATTTTAATGATCACATTGAAGAGTATGACAAGATATAGCCTCACAGATGTGTTTATCTGACAGTTGGAAATACATCTCAGGAGAAAGGACAAAGCCAAGGATACTGATATGAAGGCACAGAAAGCAGGGAGAAGAGAATTAGAAGTTTCCTCGTAGTTGTGACTTTCTGTGATTTCTTTAAAATAAAGAGAGGGGAGGAGGGGGAGGTGGTTAGTAAGAAAGGCCAAGAAATTCTGATGCATTCTCCAAGGTGGGTTTCACCACCCACACCATAAGAGGTCGGCCTTGAACAGCCTCAGAGTTCTCTGAGCCAGAGCTCCAGGCTGCACGGAGTTCCAAAGGCTTTGTTCTAGGAGCTTCTTTTAGAACCCTGAGTGGTCATCAGTTCTCCTGCCCCCGAGGTAACTTTGGGTCACAAGAGATCTGATTCTGTCATTTGACTTCGTTCAGTAGCTTACAGTTCAGCTCTCCCTCCAGCTGGGGCTGACTTACCTTGTTCGGTGAGGGTGAACTCCCAGTGCAGGGCAGAAAAATAAAAGCCACGATCATTTAGAAGACACTCCCACCAAAGTCTTTCTCTCCTATTCCTGCCCCTCTTCTTTCTCCGCTCTTCTTTTTCTCCTTCCCACCCAACCCAGCCTTTGCTGGGTACCTACTGTTACCATGTTGTGGCCATGGGACCAAAAACATGAAGACGATACCTTGTGTGTCTAGAAGAAACTCACAGGCTCATGAGCGGACCAGATCCAAAACTAGACATTTCTTTCTTTCTTTCTTTTTTAATGTTTTATTTTGAGAGACGAGAGAGTAGGAGCCGGGAAGGGGCAGACAGAGAGAATTCCAAGCAGGCTCCACGCTGTCATGACCTTAGCTGAAATCAAGAATCAGTTGCTCAACTGACTGAGCCACCCAGGCACTCAAAAACAGACATTGCTGATGCAATCCAATCATTTTTTTGATGGAGATACTAATAATAATGAAAATTACCATTCACTGGCGTTTCTCCTGTGTGTCAGACTTTGTAAAAAAACAGGCATTATGATCTCGTATAATCCTTACAAAACTCCCAACTTGTAGATAAGGAAATTGAGGCTCTGGAAGATTAAGTTGCCCAGTTAGTTAAGTATCAGGACTGGCGCGTGAAGCCTTGTTTGCTGGGTTCCAGAGTCCATCCTTTAACCTCTGCTCAGGAGCACAGAGGGAGGAGCCCCATCCAGCGGGCAGGCGGGAATCTTGTCATTGGTCCGTGGGACTTAAAAATACAGTGTCACCTTTTATAAATCACAGAGTCAGGTGGTATCAGCAGGGCACATAACCCGAGTACAAATGTTACTGTCCTCTCCCCTTTTCTGGCCCTCACCTTTGTCCTCACTCTCTGTTGATCTGATTTACTTTCATGTGGGTTGACAGACTTATTTACCTTTTTGATCCCTTTGATTTTTTATTGACCCATTTGGCATCCATTTGCTCTTTTCAGGGCCATTTGCGGGCCAGAGCCTTGTCCAGAGCTCTGCGCCTGTGGAGACTCCGCCCCAACCGTGGGCTCCTGAACAGCAGCTCTTTCTGGGATGAGAGCGGCTCCCAATAAATAAAAATGATCCGTGTGACATGCGGGGCTGAGCAGGGCTTTTAGCCACCCTTAAAATGCACTTCCTTCCATGGCTGATTCTTGCCTTGGCCTTCATCAGCGGAGCAGAAGGTCACGACTGACTCGTCGTCGTGATCGAATCTTACAAATGTGAGGGGATTGTAATGAACACGTTGGCATTGCTGGCATCAGAAAATCTCAAACCGCAGACCTAGTGCTAAAGATGATAAATGTTTCCTTCCGTGTGTGCTGCCTTCTCACAAATTGGGAGCTCTCACGAGGTTGCCGTGCAGAAGAAATGAAGCGCTCTGTAGCGGGGCCTCTACGGTGTGCAGGACGGAGGGCTGCTGGTCACTGGAAGGCTTTAGTGACCCGGCTTACGGCACCCTCCTTTCTGGGAACAGTCACAGATGCTCCCAAGTGGATGCTTCCCTGCCTCAAAGTGGCCCAAGGGGGGCATGTTAAAGCTCTGCGGGATCCAACAGGAATGGAGTTCTTTTATTGGGATGGCAGGAGGTGGGACTTCCTGGAAGAGGCAGTTTTGGGTACAGGTGTTGAAGGCTCTTTGAAGGCCACACTGAGAGAACGATGTGTTCTTGGTGGAATTTTCAGTGTGTTAAACCAGGGAGGTGAGAAGGTAAGGGCACCCATTCAGAAACACTCTGTAGTCCATTTCAGATGGTGTATGGGTACATTCAGGTGAGCAGTTGGGAAGGAAGAGGAAAAAGTAGATTGGCACTGTGCTGTAGACGGAATGTGTTCCCCCCGAATTCTCAGATTGAAATCCTGATCTTCAGTGGGAGGGAATTAGGAGGTGGGGCCTTTGGGAGGTGATTGGGTCAGGAGGATGGCACCCTCATGAATGGGATGAGCCCCCTCTCCAGAGAGAGTACCCTCGCCCTTTCCACCATGTGGGGGCACAGACAGAAGATGGCCGGGTATGAGCCAGAAAGACTGAATCTGCAGGCACCTTGATCCCAGACTTCCCAGCCTCCACATCGAGAAATAAATGTCTGTGTTTATAAGCTCCCTGATTTATGGTGTTCTGTTAGGGCAGCCTGAACGGATGGAGACACCCCACCACACTCTCCGTGTCCTGCCACATGGTCTCCTCAGAACCGTGTGGGGAAGGATCTTTGTTCCTTCGGAGCAGTTGCCCCCAGTGGATCCCTGCCTCGGGGACAGCTGTCTTTCTTGACACAGGCTTTATAAGAGCTTTCAGGTCCAAGGGCTTTCAATTTCCGGAAAAGAAAGACTGGATGAAAATTTTCCTTTTATGCCCTAAGAAAATCATGTCCTGAGAGACTAGCTAGCAGATCAGCATCTACTGATGGATCTCAAAGCCCCTTGCCACGCCGTCTTAGTGTCTGGACATGCCCCCGGGTGGGGGATTTGGGTCAGAACGAAGGGGAGGTGGGGAGACAGGGATGCAGGCCCAGAGTTCCCAGCAAGAATGTCTTCCCCCGACCCCAGCATGTATTGGCGCCTCCAGCATCTACCTCAGTCTATGCCCCACCCTCGCCTCTGCCCTTGGGACCTCTATTTTGTACATTAGCATCTCTTAGCCCTGTTTGCTGGGGAAGGGGCCCAATATCTGTGGAACTGATGAAGCAAGTTCAAGTCAGAACTAATCCAATTGTGCACAAGCCAGAGACCTGGAAACGACCAGAGCACCGTGTTAGGTGAGGCATTCTGTGTGACAACACTCCCATGAACAGGGATACCTGGTAATTTGTCACCACAAGGGCTATATGTCCTGGCTCTTAACAAGGCAACCTTGCTGTCCTGTCCTTTGGGAGACAGTCCGTGGGCATGGAATAACAGTCAGTCTGTAATAATTTAGGCCCACCTCAAGGAAGTTGGTTCTGAAGTTGCCACAGCAAAATGAGATGCATGAATGGATGAATAGAACAATTTGTGGCTTCTTGGAATCCTTGGAACCGGTCCCTTCTCACCCCCAGCCTACTCCTGTCCAGCCCTCCCCCATTCCCATAAAAGGACGTGTAACAAGTAAGACGTTCTCATTGTAGGAATTTTTAAAAACGTAAAAAGAAAAGAAAACAACATCCATAAACCCACCTCCCAGGGAAACCACTGTGAGCATCTTGTATTCTATTTCAAGCTTGCTTTTTTTTTGTTTTGTTTTAAACACGTGTTTCAATGTGAAAACCCAAACTAATGCACTTCTGATGAAACTTGGGCTGGATGGGACAGAGGCTGGGGGCTTCTGGCTGTCAGTCGGATGGGGGAGGGCTCGGGTTCAGGATTTCTGCAGAGTCCTTCCTTTTGATTTCTTGTTTGTTTTAGGGAGTGGCTGAGGCTGAACTGGAACAGAACCTCAGCCGGACTTTCAAAAGCTTCTTCAGAGCAAGTGATGAGGTGAGGGTTGGGTGGGGATGGGGGTGGAGCTGGGAGCTGCAGAGGTACAAAGGCCTCTGGAATGTAACCCTGGGAGGGGGCGGGGTTCTGGGGTATGGCAGGGTCTGGAAATGAGCAACTTGGCCTTCTTTCCTTTTTTTTTTTTTTTTTTAAGTTTATTCATTTTGCAAGAGACACAGACAGTGCAAGTGGGGAGGGACAGAGAGAAAATCCCAAGCAGCTCCCCATTGTCAGTGCAAAGCCCCACACGGGTCTTGAACTCACGAACTATGAGATCGTGATCTGAGCCGAAATCAAGAGTCGGGTGCCTAACAGACTGAGCTACCCAGGCTCCCCAGCCTTCCACCAGGTGTAGTCAGGGTGACCGAGGTCCTCACTCTATCGCTCCCCTCATCACTGGGAAATGTTACGTCCTCCCTGTCACACACAGGTAGGGCTTTGAGACTAAAGATCAAAGAAGGGCTATAATGGCAACAGTTCAGAAATTGTGCCATGACCTGCCGCTACCAGCTTCACATGCACAACTGTTTATCAAAGTCCCAAATCACTTGACATCACTAACCCTTGTCTTGGAAAGGGGCCCAGAATGCTTTAACTCCATAATCCCCACCTGCTGTCTCATGTCTGCTGTCACTGTCTCCACCTTCGTTCAGTCAGTGCCTTGATACGTCCCCACATTTGCCGGCTCCTCTGCTGGTCCCCGCTGGCATCTTGCCCCTTTACATTTAGTTCAACTTCTTCCTTCCTGAAGGACCTTCTTTGGTAGTTGTCTCTGTAAGAGTCTGTTGATAGTAAACGATTTTTTGGCCTGAGAATATTTCTGTTTTGCTTTTCAGTCTTGTAGAATAGTTCATGCAAATATAGAATTCCGGGTTGCCAGAGACCAGCTCCAGCAACCAGGGGTTCCCGAAGGAAGAACGACGTTGGTGAAAATAAAACAAAACTAAAATAAAAAACTAAAATCAAAATAAAAAACTAACATAAAAACAAAAAGTAAAAATGGGCACAGACAACAGCAGTGTGTTGAACCGGCCGATTTATTGTAGTAAACGTGGCATTATATATGCTAGTGATTTCCTTCTGGCATACGTCTTCTATGTTTTTCTAACATTACCTAATTTTGAAAATGTTCCTATGTGTAAACAACCTTTAAGAAATAACATGGTGATTTTCCTCTAACTTTCCCACATGCCCTTTGATTATAGGTTAATTTCTTACATTATTCCATTATGCATCTGCATTTATCTGTAATCTACAAAGCATTTGCTTTGCTGTTCTCGTGAAAGGCCCTCCATTTCTCAACACCTCAAGTCGAAGGTGATGTTAGGGACATGACCTAAGCACATGAGGCCAGAAGAACAATGTGTTTGCCTCCGTCCGAGGTACCAAAAAAGGGGCTGAAAAAGCTTTAGAAACCCATGCCTCATACATTCTCAGAGAGACAATGCACCTAGGAACTAATGAACCATTAGGTACCTTAACCAACTAGCTTCAGTCCTCATCTGGAATGCCTCCAGGGGCCAGGTGGGCCTAGGGGTTGAAGTCACCTGTGCCCAGAGATACACTCCTTAGTTGCCGGAGTGAGGCTTTCAAAACCCATATGTCTCTCCTTTACAGGCCCTCTTTGCTGGCAAATGTATGAGGCTATCCTTCCTGTAAGTAGAGGAGTCTCCATAGGGGATGGCAAGGGCTAAACGTAAGGCAGCACAATTTCTTGCAGAACCTTATTTTCTTCCCTAATGGTTCTTTTCCCAGGGGCCCTGCCGAGGGCAATTCCCCAACAGACAATACCCCAGGTAGTTTTAAGGCCAAATTACCTAAAAGCGGGATTACAAGAAGCTTTGGGCCGCCTTGCAGTCACCAATCCGTCCACAGCCCGGGGCCCTGCCGTCAGGCTGGGATAGCTCGGCTTCCAGCACCTGGTAGAAGCTTCTGTCATTGCTTATGAAAAATCAGCCTGAGGTCTGCCCTCTTGTATTCAATGGTATCTGATGTGTAGTTGAATACATCTTTGAAGTTTTCTTTTTAATGTCGATGAACGGGGTTTTTGTTTTGTTTTTTTTGTATGAAAGTTGTATGTCGTTCTTTTTCAAATCGTTCTGATCTCTTATGATACAATCTTATTCTATTCTTGTCTAGTTCCTTCTTTTATGTCTTTAGTGCTTAACATTAAGTATACTCACTTTTTCATTCTCTCTCTCTCTCTCTCTTCAAGTTCTATTATTTGATATTCTTGAAGACTCTTATTTTACCGTTTGCTATGTTTGCTATCTCTTGCAATGGGGCGTGTGAGAGAGAGAGAGAGTTTTACCGTTTTGCTTTGTGAGCTCATCTTCAGCAGCACTGAATCTGCACCAGTCTGCTTCAGCTGGGATTGAGAAAAGACTGTCCTGTGCTTTCGCATTTGCTGCTTCTGCCTGGCATCCTGGTGGCATTACCAGCCTAGGCTCACTTTTCTTGTTGTTTACTTTGTGTCTTGGGGGTTTCCAGATCACGCAGATAGAGCAAACTCAAATCCAGACACCTCTGAAGGCAGGCCTACAGCCATGAGTTCCTCGGAGACCTTTTCATGGTTTCCTCTTAGAACCAAACTGAAATGGAACAACGCCCTTCACGTTTGCTCTGCATGATGGGTGGGTTTTTTTCTAGTCCACCCCTTAACTGAAGACTGCAGATTTACTGGATTCATAGTGGAGGGGCAGGGAGTATCTCTCTTTTTAATTTTGTTTAATGTTTATTTATTTATTTGGGGAGGGGGAAGGGCAGAGAGAGAGAGAGAGACAGACAGAATCCTGAGCAAGCTCCACGCTGTCAGTGCAGAGCCCGACTCGGAGCCTGATCTCACGAACCATGAGATCATGACCTGAGCTGAAATCAAGAGTCAGACGCTTAACCAACTGAGCCACCCAGGCGCCCCAGAGAGTGTCTCATTTTTAACTTCCCGCCCATCATAGATCTCAGGTCTCATCTCTTGTTCCCATTGGTTGTGTCAACCCAAGTTCTTACACTACCAAGACCTGCAGGCACCCAGGGGCAGCCTTGGCACAGAGCCGTGGCCGTTAGCCACCTCTGCTTTGACCCCTGAGGATGTGTCTCGCTCTCCTGGGAGTTTAGTATGTTTGTGTAACCTGATGGCACTTGTAGGTCTTTGGTTGTGACAGGGTTTACAGATGACCCGTTCCAGCATATTTCCTTTCTTCCCCCACGATGACATTTCTAACTCTCCTCCATACAGGCTTTTCTCTCCGTGAGCAGAGTCCGCGAAATGGGTAAGAGAGGTTCTTAGGAGGGAAGGGGGACGGGAGGATCACGGCAGGAATCAGCTAAACGTGACACGAGTGTCCATCTGACCTCTATGAGCAGACGCAGCCACCCACTAGCTCTGAACGGTGACTTGCTTAACATGGGTCCCCACTGGTGACTAGCGCTCACCCTAGCCCTGGGCTGATCACACGGCCTTGGGCCTTGGTTCCTTTCCCCCAGGGGACTTTGGGCCCAAGGTCTTAAACAGCAAGAGCTTAGAGGACTCTTAAAGCTCATCAGGGTAATCCCACTTCTGCTGATAAGGAACCAAGACCTAAGATAAGAACTGACCTTTGCAGGATCACCTGGTGCACACAGGGCTGGGGCTGGAGTCAGGCTGGACTCCCCAAGCCAGAACCCCTCTGTCATAATCCACTGGCCCTCCCTCCATCCCTGTACAGTGTTGCTGTCATTTCCAGTACCCCCACATGACGACCATCCTTGTTCTCCCTCCTGGCTGTATGTAAGTGAAGAGTCAGAGCCCAGAACCGTCTGGAGCTCATCCTGCGGCTCCCAGATCCAGCCCTGCTCCCACAGAACCTTGCCTTGCCAGTATGCACCTGTATTTTCATTAACGATGATGATCGTTGCCACTTGTTTGAGCACCTACTGTGTGCATCCAACACTGGCCCAGCCCCCTTTAGATATTTATGGTCCTCAGGACATCCTTTAAAAATCCCCTTGTTATCACTGTTCTACAGATGAGGAGAATGGAGCTCAGAAGAGTTAAGGAACTCGTTCAGAGTGGCTAGGCTGGGCTTAAAGTCCTCCTACCCTGAAGGCCAAGGTCTTCTCACTGTTCAAGAACACCTTCTCCCTCCCACTCTCCCTCCCTCTCTCTCTTTCCTCTTTCATGCACCTTTTCATGCCTTCATTCCCCAAGCATTGGGAGCCCACGCTTGATGTGAGGCAGGGCAGGTATCCAGACGCACAGAGCATGATCACTGCTCTCAGGGAGCCCACAGTCTCTTAGGGCAGCAGATAGCACTAGTAAAGTGAGGGGAGCAGGTGGGGGCTCTTCCGGAGATGCTGAACGAGCCAGAAGCGCCAGCCTTGCGGGGGAGGCACTCTGATCACGTACCCCTGTGATACTTCTCGCAAAAGCCTGCCTCGCCCAGTTCCTATCCCTTGGAGGCTTCAAGAGCCTGAAAATAGTGAGTCATCCCTCTTCAAGTGCCAACGTTAATAGCCCTTGTGACTGTCCTCTGTGAAATAGCAGTGGCCCCTGGGCTGCCCGTGGTCGTCACAAGGTCACCATCATGGGGACCGGGGACTGCCAGGACACAGTGCACACCTCTGAAAACAAGATAGGATTCCACGCTGCAAAGGACCGTGAGCGCGCAGAAGGCAACAGAATGCCTGCTGCCTGCCCTGGATCTTCCTCTGGGCTGAGAGCAAAATCAGCACACATTTACGAGAGTTCTGAGAGTCAGTGGGGGTATCTAAAGTTAAACTATTTAGAAAAGGTGTAGTCTGGGGGAGAGGGTAGCTGGAAGGGCTGGTAGGGCCTGGGTAAACAAGAAATAGGGTCATCTTGGAGTTACATTGTGAGTTTCTGAAGGAGAGGGACATGGTTTGTCCTGGAAGGGGAGGTCTGTGTGTGATATCATTGGGTTCCAAGATGACAGGGCATGGATTTAGAGCTTGGGAGGAGATGGGCTCACTGTGGAGAAGGAGGAGAGAAAGAGTGAATGAAGGAGCATGAGAACCTTCCCTGTGAGTTCAGATGTGACATGAGAGGCAGTTGGGTGCCCAACGTCAGCTGGGAACACGCTGGAGTTAGAACTCAGGTGCCTGGCCCAGAGCTCCGAGAGCAGACAAGTGGCTTTTTGCAGGAGGACTCTTTGTGAGAACCCCAGAGGAGCCCAGCCTCAGCCACATCGTCACCAAGGAGGACATCCAGTTCTATGTGCAGCAGTTCAAGAAGTCTGGTTTCAGGTAAAGAGAACGGGGCCCCAAGCAGCGAAGAGACATGATCAGCAAAGAGGGTTACAGGGTGAGGCCGGCCATCCCCCTGCGAATGCTCGGCCAGCTTCTGCTTGAACCCCTCCAGTGTCGGGAGGCTCACTCCTGAAAATACTCCACCCGCTCTAGTTTGGGATAATTCAGTTTCCTCCCTCTTGTGCTTATGGGCCCCCTCAGAACAGACGGTTAAAAACATTTTTTTTTTTTTTTTCCATCATGAGCCCTGAGAGAAGCAGTTGACAGCTCTGGGTTCTTTCTTCAGAAAAACACAAAAGCCTACATAAACACAGACGTTGCATACATCTTCAGGGGAGGGTTATAGACCTCTCAGGTTGTTGGGTTTTGCGTTTGCATTGAGGATTGGGAGAGTGTTCAGGGACAGCCCCTGGCCATCCTTACCTGTCCAGAGAGGCATCATTGAGCCATCTCTCTACGTCCCATTGGAAGGAGGGCACCTCCCGAAGTTTCTTTTCAGTAGGTTCCCCGGGGGCAAGGGAGTGGCTTCTGGATGGTGAGAGCACTAAACGGAGCTCCCCGAGATCTAACCCAGCAGCCCCCCCCCCCCCCCCCGAGAATGTGGGCCAGTTTCTGCATGTTTCCAGAAGCCCACTTCGGAGGCTGGCAGCCCTCTCAGCCGAGCCCTGAATGCTGGCACTAGGCCTTGCTTGTTAAAACATGGCAAGTGCGTTGGGCCACCAGATGTGACCCCTGGGCTCCGTCCTCTCCCCTCCCCTGCAGAAACCTTTGCTCCCACTGGGAAGACCCTCTGTTCAGAGCTGGCTCCCGGTGGGGTCTGTACCATAGTCATCTACTAAAAGCCTTCCTGTTTTTGTTCCCCTGATCGTCCCCACCCCCAGGGGTCCCCTAAACTGGTATCGAAACGTGGAAGTAAACTGGCAGTGGGGCTGCACAGGTTTGGGACGAAAGGTAAGTGCTGGTTCAGGGTGGTTGCCCCCCCACCCCACCCCGCCCCTGGGCTTCTCATTGGCCCAGTTAATCTGCCCTTTGGTCAGAGTTGGGGGGATGGGCAGGACAGACTGACTTGCTGTCCTCCTTTCTGCCCTTCCCCTCCCTCCACTCAAGGGGGAAGTGAGTGCCTCGACTAGGGCTTTCACTGATGCTTTCCCTGGAATGGTAGAGGGTGGCATGCGGGCAGAGCAGGGGACTGTCCGGGTGCCCGCAGCATCCGTGTGGAAGGCCCACGTCTCCTGATGGCGCCCCAGGTCAGGGCAGATGGTCCAGGATGACTCCCAGAGGTGAGGAGGTTCACACAGAGCCCCCATTTCACAGAAGGAGCCTGAGGCACTTTCAGAGACACAGGCTTTAGCCTCTGGCTGTGTCACCTTTGTCCAAGTCCACCTGAGTCAAGCAGAAGGTGGGTTTCCAATCTCTGGGTCTGCAGAGGGAATACAGGTGTGCCCCACTTTTTTGAAAGATCGCTTTTACGAAAGACCTCCATTCAGAGCTGCTTTCGCTAACTGAAAGAAATCCAAAGAGGATTTTCACCTGTGGGAAAAAAAGCATCCAGCATCTCTTTTGCAACGACTCATTTTAGAGACAGTGCGCAAGCGAGAGCGGCCCCGCCAAGCCCCTTCCCCAGGAACTCCCCTCAGCATCTCAGCATCAAGCCGCCATAGCCTTGAACCGTGTCTCTGAGCATCTGGGCTTTATGTTGGTCTGTTTTGTGTATCTGTTAGCAAGATGTTTCCATCAGAAATGCCTGAGAGGTTATTTGGAGGGTCTGGGAGTGTTCAGACACTTTTCCTTATACATTAGCGGTGATTGCTTCTTCACTTTACGCCACTTTGGCTTACGGGAGTTTTCACAGGAGTGCTCCACCTTTGGATAGCCGGGGAAACCTGTAACGGCATCCATAGTTTACATTCAAAACATTGAAAACCGGGGCGCCTGGGTGGCTCAGTCGGTTAAGCGTCTGACTCTTGATTGCAGCTCAGGTCATGATCTCACAGGTTCGTGGGTTCGAACCCCATGTCGGCCTCCTCACACTAATGGTGTGGAGCCTGCTTGGGATTCTCTCTCTCTCTCTCTCTCTCTCTCTCTCTCTGCCCTTCCCACGCACACTCTCTCAAAATAAATAAACTTAAAAAGTTAAGAACCTATGGGAAATTGCATTTTCGCATTCCTCAGCTCACTCAGTAGCCCTGGTTTTCTCATCAATTCACTGGAATGTGAACACCCTCTACGTGCTAGGCACTATGGTGGACCTTAGGGATACGATGGCAGATAAAATACATGAGGCCCATCGGGTGCCTGGGTGGCTTAGTCAGTTGAATGTCTGACTTGATTTCAGCTCAGGTCATGATCCCAGGGTCTTGGGATCGAGCCCCATGTTGGGCTCCGCACGGAGGGTGGAGCCTGCTTAAAATTCTCTCTCTCTCTCTCTCTCTCTCTCTCTCTCACTCACTCAAAACAAAAGAAAACAAAACTAAAAACAGATGAGGTGCTGACCTCATGGGGTCAGGCAGTAGAGCATGGAACATAGTTAATAGCACACTGGGCAGCAGGTTGGCCTGGGATCTAATCCCTGTGTGCCCTTGGGTAAGGCACTTAACCACTCTGTTCTCCATTGCCACTTACGGGAATGACAGGAATAGTTCCTAGGACATAGTAGTAGTTCAATGAAGGTCCATTATCTTTGACTCCCTCACCTGTGATTGACAAAAATGACAAAGCAATGGGTTCGTAGGCAAAATCTCTTGCAACATGCAGGTGCATAATGGCAGAGTCTTTGGGAAGGTGAACCCCAATGGTGCTAACGTTGGAAACCCATTCTTCTACAGATACCTTTCAGATCTTCCTTCTCCCCCACCTCCTCTCATGCCCCCACAACCAGTTTACATTTTGCCTGGGAATATTCTGGAGTTTATAGCAGTCTTAGGATTAGTTTCAGCAATAAAACCACTTTTTTGTTGGTGTTCATTCAACCTATTCCCTTTTTTTTTCTTATTTATTTATTTATTTATTGAATTTAATCCAAGTTCGTGAACACGTAGTATAATCATGGTTTCAGGAGTAGAACTTAGTGATTGATCACTTCTGTATAACACCCAGTGCTCATCACAAGTGCCCTCCTGAATGCCCATCACCTGTTTAGCCCATCCCCCCACCCAACACCCCAGCAGCAACCCTCAGTTCTCTGTGTTTAAGAGTCTCTTATGGGTTGTCTCCATCTCTGTTTTTCTCTTACTTTTGCTTCCCTTCCCCTATGTTCATGTGTTTTCTTAAATTCCACAAATGAGTGAAATCATAGGATTGTCTTTCTCTGACTTCTTTCGCTCCGCGTAATACACTCTAGTTCCATCATGTAGCAACAAAATCACTTTTGAACATCGCTGGTCCTTTATCATTTGGCAGTGAGAAGCATGCAGTTCTGTACATTGGTAAAAACCAGTAAAAGTCCCTTAACCAGGGACAAATCGAAGCTGTTTGACAATTATAATGGTGGAGGGAGAACAAAGAGGATAAATGGAGGCTTTCTCCACCCCACAGTGTCCTATCTGTCAGTAGATGAAAGTGAAGTCCTTTCTGCTGCCGCTCATGTTGGGCTGATAACAGCTGTGGCTGACCCATTCACTTCCTGGATTCTTGGCTGACCTTTTAAAGCATCCACTTAATTCAAAGAAAAGGACTATTGATCTCTATCCAAGGCATCTTTCCTCCTTTCTGGTGCCATCTATTCCATTCTGTCAAAAACCAAAATTCAACTGAGTAAATCTGAAGATCCAATTGGCCTTATTAAATGGCTCATGAAATTAGGCAGCATCCTTTCTAGCAAGTAGAGGGGTGCTCAAAGCAAAGTTTTTCAGAAGGAGGGGTGGGGTGAGAAAGGTATAAGCAAAAGAAAAGAGACCATTTTTTCAGGCAAGGTCACGTTCCCTTAAGGGAAAGAGCAGGGGTCTTATGCACATTCCCTCAGCTTCCTATGGGGTAAAGGGAGAACCCATGTGACAGATTACCTCCTTGGTGCTAATCAATAAATTCCTGCCTAACCAGCTAAGACATTTCTGGGGGAGGTTGAAACTGCAATTAGGTATTAAGCTCCAGTTTAATGACTTGGCCTGGCCCAAGTGACACCATGTGGGGCCTGTGGTTTTCTTCTTACAGTTCTGTAAATACCAGACACACAGAGTGGGCCAGTAGAGGTGTTCTTACTTCTACGCACACATGCACACTCACGACACTGCTGACTCTACTCGTCTTAGAAAAACCTAGTCTTACCCTCCTGTGTGTCTCTTAACACAAAACACTTCACGCTTCTGGTCACCAGATGTATGAGGGTTTTCCTCCACCGAGCAATTCTCTACATCACCAAAATTCAATTCCGTTCTGACACTGTCTCCCTGGAGATAGCGTCGGATCGCACAGGTAAGGGCTGGGTCCTACAGGACTGCCCCCACCCCCCTGCCACCCCGCTTCAGATGCCAATCACAAGTCCAGGTGGTTACCTCTGCTTCTGAGGTTCCCGTGCCTCCCTCCTCAGGTTCGATTCATTTGCTAGGGTGGCTCCCACAACTCAGGGAGACACGTTTGCCAGTTTGTTAAAGTAGATGACAAAGGATTCAGATGAACAGCCAGATGGAGAGATACATAGAGTGAGGTCTGGGAGGGGCCCAAGCACTTCTTGGGCTTCTGTCCCTGCGGAATTGGGGTACATCACCCCTCCCACTGTAGATGTATTTGCCAGTGTGGAAGCTCCCCAAACCCCATCCTATTGGGGTTTTATGGATTTTAATGGAGGCTTACTCATGTAGGCACGATCAATTATTAACTCCATTTCCAGCCCCTCTGTCCTCTCTAGAGAATGGGGGGTGGGGCTGAAAAGCCTAAGCTTCTGATCACGGCTTCATCTTTGTGGTGACCAGCCCCATCCAGTCCCCACCCAGGAGCCCACCCAGAGTCCCCTCAGTAGAACAAAAGATACCCCTGGTGCTCTTATCACTTTGGAATTTACAAGGGTTTGAGGAACCCTGTGTCAGGCAAGGATAGGATCAAAAGACCAAATATTAGAACAAGAGATGCTCCTATCATTCTTATCACCTAGAAAAGTACAAGGTTTCAGGAGCCCTGTGCCAGGAACAGGGGCAGAGGCAAACCTATGTATTTTCTGTCATCTCACACCATCATCTTAGATCCCCAGTAATAGTGCAAAACCTGGGGAAACAAAGCCAGGACCACAGCAGCACCACAGGGGGTCTTTCTGGGGGATGTTAATCATGGGGGAAGCCACAAAGCAGGGAAATGAAGTACCCTGTCCTTGTCCTGGGAGAGGGAAGGCCTCAGCTATGGAGGGGCACAAGAAGGGACCGTTCCGTCCCTTCTCTGCCTGCCTCTGCTTCCTGGTACCCTCCCCTAGATCCTGATTCCGGCTCTGATGGTGACCGCGGAGAAGGACGTCGTGCTCACTCCGGAGATGTCCAAGCATATGGAGGACTGGGTAAGCCAACAGTCCTGCACTGGGGTCATTGGTGCTTCCCGGGAGAGGGCGCAGGCCTCTTGGAGGAAAGATGGCAGCTGGGGACACAGAGCCGGAGATCCGGTAAAGCACTTGGTTCTTCGTCAGTAGGATCCCTGCCACCTCATAGGAGCAGCAGTCCTGACTGATGCGTTCTTTCCCCTGCACTGATGTAGCCTGTCATTTACTCACTCGTGCTTTACTCACTCATGCATTCATTCATTCACTCATTCATTTCATGGGCTTTTACTGGGCACGTGTGTTAGCACAGTGCTAGATTCTGGGAAGGTAAGGGTGAATGAGACGCAGACCCCACCCTTGGGGAGCTCGCTGTCCTGCAGTTCATCCCAGACGCAGGAGAGAGGTGAAGAGGGCTCGGTAGGGACGGAGGTCTTCACAGGTGCTGACCACTGCGTCTGGCCTTAGCGAACGACTGAGGCTTGCCCCGCAGAGAGAACAGAAGACAGGGTGAGAGGCAAGGAGCATGCAGGGCTTACTGCGAGAATGGTAGGAGCCCCGTAAGACTGGAAGATTCTGCTGAGCCCACCGGGCCAGACCGCGCTTTGTAGGCCCATAGGCGTGAGCCATTGAAGGGGATTGACAGGTGACAAACCTGCAGTTTGGAAGCTCACTCTGCCACAAGCGTGGAGGTTGGTAGGGACTGGGGAGGCTTGCAGGTGGGGTGGCTGGGCTGGCTCATCAGATCCTGCCTAGCTAGCTGCCTGGAGCGGTCCGTCCGCACTCGGCTGTGGCTTCGTTGGCATCATCAGGCACAGCAGACAGTGTGTAGAGGTGGGACGCTGCCAAGGACACGCTTCTGGTGGGCCCTGGACCCAGCTGACGGAGGGGCTGAGCCCACGGGGGGGGGGGGGGGGGGGCGGGGCTCGTTTTCTCTAGCACCAACCCTTGAAGATTTCTGTAGAATTTCCAGTTCTTCGCCTGGCCCTTTCCCGCCCTGGCCACTGACTGCTAACCTTGCTGAGGCTTAGGCCCGGAAGGGGCCGTCCTCGCCTCTGGGAGGAAAGCCGCATTCCCCCCCCCAGCATTTTCTGCATCGGGTTGCACAGTTCAAGGCTCGTGTCGGGAGGGAGCCTGCATGTGCCAAGGGCGGTGCTGCTGCGCCCTCTCCCTCTTTGGGGCTTGCTACGGTCACCCACTGTGGGGGTTCAGGGTCCAAAAGAGGGGGACTCAGTCATGTCTGTGTGGCGAGAGCCGAACAACCAGGCGTTTTCCAGACAGTGAACAAGCTGCGTCCTGATAATTCTAAAGAGAAGCAACTTGTTTCGATGAGCACAAACAAGTCAGCCCTGAATTTGAATCTTCACTCAGCCACTCTGTGTGACCTTGGATAGGTTACCTAGCTTCTCTGAGCCTTCATCTTACCCCATAGGATCATGGTCAAGGTTAGAGAAGGCGATGCACGTAGACTACCCGGCACATAGTAGGAGTTCAGTGAATGCCCATTCCTTTCTTAAATAATGCAAGGATTTTCGGGGAGGGTGGCCTGTGGGGAGCACTAACCTAAAACGAGAACCACCTGTGTTCTGCCACTTACTTTTCGGGGGGGGGGGGGGGGGAGGGGGTTTCTTCCAGATCCCCTACCTGAAAAGGGGACACATTATGGATTGCGGACACTGGACACAGATGGAGAAGTAAGGAGATGTGGCGGGGGTGGGGAGACCCCTGGGTCGGGGAGACTGGGACTTCCTGTTTACCTCCAATAAGGGTTTTCCTGGCCTTGCCATTCACTTCATCACCTCTGCTCTCACATGCCTGCGGTGAGTGGGTCCTGACAGGTGTGAATTGCCCTCTATTTCCTTTCCAGGCCCACCGAGTTGAATCGGATCCTCATTGAGTGGCTGGAGACAGATGCCAGGGACCCACCAGTGGTCTCGAAGCTTTAGGGCATGGCGTGTGCCAGCCCCCACAGCAGGCCTGCAAGCCCTTCCTCTGCTGGGCTTGGAACCCAGAGGAAGTCTTTCCGGCACCTCTTGTAACCGGCAGCATCATTCCAAGGGGGTTTACTCTGCAGAGTGGTTTCCTTTAAATGAAGAGAGTCAAATCTGACATAATTTTAGATACAGGAAAAATCACATCTGATTCATTCTCCAGGTATAAAGGTGTTACTTTCTCTCTTAAGAGTGGCTTACAGTGTTCTATAGGGGATGACACGGGATGGCCAGGGGTGATTTCTCTTTGACTAACCAATCACGGTTCGGCAGCAAAATCCGTTAATTTTGAAGCACATCAGCTGAGATTGGAACTCGTTGGTCTAATAAAAGCTCAAACATTCCATGAGGCTGGCGTTTGTGTTCTGGGAGGAAGGCAGAGCGAGGGTGGTAGTCCTGTCTGTCGCCTTTGAGTGAGTGTGTGTCCTTCTGTTCTTGAGTCTCTGAGGCACTGCGTGATCTAGAGCAGCGGTGTCCAGTGAAGCGTTCTCTTTTTCTTTTATTTAAAACACTTTTTTTTAACATTTACTTATTTTTGAGAGAAAGAGCATGAGCACAAGTGAGGGAGGGGCAGAGAGGTGACAGAGGATCCCAAGCAGCCTCCACACTGTGAGTGCAGAGCTCGATGCGGGGCCCGAACTCACGAACCTCGAGATCGTGACCTGAGCTGAGATCAAGCGTCAGCTGCTTAACCAACTGAGCCACCCAGGCGCCCCTGTGCAGTGGAACTTTCTGAGATGAGAGAAATGGTCTGTTCTGTGCTGTTGGACGGAGAAGCCGTCAGCCACGTGCAGCAGCCACGTGCCCTCGACACAGTATGCTCACATATATGCACGTGGCCTGAGCCCTTGAATGTGGAAAATGAGCACGAGGAAGTGAATTTCTCCTTTAATTGTAATTAGTATAAACCTGAATGGTCATGTCTGGCAGCAGCTGCCATGCGTCTCAGAGCAGACCCAGAACTTCCCTCCGGCTGTACCTTCCCCAGCCACATCCAGAAGCTGAATCTCACTGGATCTGTCCCCTCCAGTTGTGCCCCCCTGTCCCCCCCACTGACCGGCTCCAAGCCCAGAGCCTCTGGCTCAGAGCCCTGCAGCACGGCCTCCTAACTGGTCTCCCTGCACAAAGTCTGATCTGAACGTATCAGGGCCTCCCGCTGTCCCCAAATAAAGGCCCCTCACCCCCAGCCTGCCCTGATCACTCCCAGATTCCTAAATGCTCTGCAAAGTCACCGCCCCTCAAGTCTCTGCATGCACCCTGCCAATTCTTGACCCTGCACCCCGGTGTATGGGTCTTTTTGCCTGCAGGACTCCCGCCTGCCACCTCCTCCAGCAAGTCCCCGGAGTGGCCCGTGTGCCTTTTCTCCCTTCCCCAGAGACCGGTGTGCTCACAGGTGTGTGTGCACCTCCCTCGCTGTCCATTCTATAGGGAGGGCTTGAGGGCAGAGGTGGTATCTTTAAGCTGAACTATGTGGAGTATAAATTAACCTGGCAAAAAAGGGTGTGTCTGTGTGTGTAGAAGGCAAGGGAAAGGTTAGAAACGTTAGCGGCTATCATTAAGTATGTCTGGTGCCTTAGAGCCTTCTATATACCACCTCTTCTTCCCATTTAACAGATGGGAAGGCTGAGGTTCCGATAGCTTGCCTGAGGTCACTTGGCTGGTTGGAGGCAGAGCCTAGATTCAGGCTCACTCTGGTCCCAAAGGCTGAGGTCCTACCAAAAATCTCCTTTCTGAATCTGGAGTCAGATTCCCTGGATGAGACTCCCGATAATTCACTTTCTACTGTGTCACCTCAAGAAAGGCTTTCCTGTGCCTCAGTTTCCTCAGCTGTAAAGGGTACATGAATAGTACCAGACTCTTAGGTGACTGTGAGTACCAAATCAGTTAATGGATGCAGGGACCTGGAACTGCACCCGGCACGAGGAAACGCTGTGGAAGTTTTAGCTGTAAGCTTTCCAGTTTATCCTAGGACGAGGCCTCTGTGGGCTTTAAATTTCCAGCCACACCACCACCACCTCCTTCCTTTTGGATCTGAAAGTTAAAGGGCCCATTTAAAACGCAAATTAGTGGGCCGCCTGGGTGGCCCAGTCAGTTGAGCGTCAGACTTCAGCTCAGGTCATGATCTCGCAGTTCGTGGATTCAAGCCCTGTGCCGGCTCAGAGCCTGGAACCTGCTTGTGATTCTGTGTCTCCCTCTCTCTCTCTGCCCCTCCCCTGCTTGTGCTCTCTCTCAAGAATGGATAAATAAACATTAATTTTTTTTTTTAATAATAAAATAAATGGCAAATTCGTGACCTGGGGAAATGACCATGTAAGCCAGATATGTTACTAAAACAGTATGTTCAATCTCAACTAAGAGTCAAATGACTCAGGTCCATAGATTTGCAACAAAAATATAACCAGTCATGCAAGATAGAGGGTCATAAAGGACCCTAGACTGGAAGAGTCTTCAGTTTATTCACGAAAACACTAGAAACATGTGTTTCCCCACTGCCTTGGAGAGCTTTGGCCCACGCATCAATCAGCTCCTTGTAGCTCTGGCAGCAAAGGGGACTGACCTCATTAAGACAGATTTTTCAGATGCCGGTTTAAGTACAACTTGCTGGGAGTGTGTTCAAGTTCTTTTAATTATACAATGTTACTTTCATTTCATGACTGCAAAGGACTTAAATAACAAATGTATTGACCTCTGCTAAGGGAACTAGCCTTCTCAAAAAGAGGCACAGCAGACCCCATATTCTCTGTTAGACCCACGTATCAGTGGGGTGACGGAGCTCTCTCCAGAGGGGATTATGGTCGCTCACAAATTCTGTCCTCACCCTTAGTGGCTGTCAACTAGCAGTATCCAAGGTTCCCAGGAGAAATGTCTTCTGAGTCTGTTAGAACAGATGGGACAAAAAACTATTTCTGTCTCTCTTGGGGTCCAATGAACCCCTGGTGTTAGGCCTTGAAGTAACTCTAAGCCAGTCTGCATGTTGTTCACATCAACATTACCATAAGCACAAATACAAAACAGACAGATCGCTAGAATATCTAGGTCAGAACCTCAAAGGTTTATGCAACAGGAGTTGGGTGGGAAATACCATGCCTCACGATTCAAAGGAATCCCATCTGGCAACAAATGATAAAATATTTTCTTAGCAGTTGTAGAAGTTTCTCCCAAGTGTTGGCTACTGCACCCAGTTGTGAACTGTCTGCCCCATGAGACTGTAAGGCCTTTAGGATGGGCAACTACCTAGCTAGGTGCTCATCCTTGATCCTAACCCAGCAGATGCCTGGCATTTTGTAGATGCCCATTCGATGTTTGCTGAGTGAATCACAGAATGGAAGCACAGATGAATGGATGGATAAATGAGTGGATTTCAGGTTCTTGACTTTGATGCCCTACTGGGTGACATGGATGGCCAATTGCATGACTGTTATCACCATGCCAAGACTTGATGGAATAAGACTGGGGGTGCCTGGCTGGCTCAGAGCATGTGACTGTTGATCTCAGGGTCATGAGTTCAAGCCCCATGTTGGGTGTGGAACCTATAAAAGAGACAGGAAGGCAGGGAGGGAGGGAGGAAGGGAGGGAGGGAGGAAGAAGGAAGGGGACTCTTCTTCAAGACTCCTGGAATATCTGCTAATAGAACTAAATTCAGAAGGAGAAGCCCTCCCGGTTCTAGTCATCCATGAATCTTTGTTAGCATTCAGTGGGTGTCTGCTGCGTAAAATAGAAATGCAATACTTTTTTTAATAACACAGCTGAAGGATTTACAGTTACCGTGGAGGCTTCCAGCTTTGGTATTTATGAGGTATGAGTGGGATCACTTTGTTGGTTTACTTAAGTACATTTTGTCGTATGTACATATAAGGGTTTTGAGTCTGGTACCTACTTTTGAAAGAATATCAATGACATTTATACTCCCGTGAGCTCACTTTTTTTTTCACTTTCACTGTGGTAAAATATACATTAAAATTTGCCATTTTAACTACTTTCAAGTACACAGTTCGGTGACATTAAATACACTCACTCTGTTTGCCACCCTCACCTCCACTCACCTCCAGATCTTTTTCATTGTCCCAAACTGAGACCCTACCCATTAAACACGAACCCCTACTTCTCCCTCTCCCCAACCCATGGCAACCCATTACTTTGGGTCTCTATGAGTTTGACTACTCTAGCTAATTCATATAAGTGGAATCATACAGTATTTGTCTTTTTGTGACTGGCTTATTTCACTCAGTAGAAGATCCTCCAGGCGCGTGTATGTTGTAGCATGAGTCAGATATCCCTTCCTTTTTAAGGCTGAGCAATATTCCAGTCTGTGGAGATGCCACATTTTGTGTATCCGTTCATCTGTTGGTTGACACTTGATTGCTTCTACCTTTTTGGCTACTGTGGATAAATGCTGCCATGAACATGGTGTACAGATATCCCTTCGAGTCTCTGCTTTCTGTTCTTCTGAGTATATACCCAGAGGTAGAATTACTGGATCATGTGGTCCTTCTGTGTTTAATTTTTTGAGGCTCCACCATACTGTTTTCCACAGTGGCTGCACCAAACACGAAACAGCATTCCCATCGGCAATGCAGAAGGTTTCATTTTTTTTTTTTTTAATTTTATTTATTTTTGAGAGAGTGTGTAACTGGGGGAGGGGCAGAGAGAGGAGAGGACAGAAGATCTGAAGCAGGCTCTGTGCTGACAGCAGAGAGCCTGCTGTGGGGCTCTAACTACTCACTAGCTGCGAGATCATGACCTGAGCCAAAGTCGGATGCTTAACCAACTAAGCCAGCCAGGCACCCCTTCTTTGCCCATTTTTAATTAATATTTGCTTTCATGTTGAGTTGCATGACTTCTTTATATATTGTGGATATTAATCCCTTGTAAGATATATGATTTACAGTTATTTTCTCCCATGGGTCATAAACTCATTCTATTTTATTTATTTATTTATTTATTTATTTATTTATTTATTTATATTTTTTTTAAGTAGGCTTCATGCCCAGCATAGAGCCCAATGCAGGGCTTTAACCCATGACCCTGAGATCAAGACCTGAGCTGAGATCAGGAGTCAGATGCTTAACCAACTAAGCCACCCAAGTGCCCCCTGTAAACTCATTTTTAATCAATTAAAAAATGACTTCCTAGCTTAAAGACCTTGGCTAAGACCTACCTTGTGTTTCTTAGGCACTTCGTCACTGTTTTCCATGATATTCATGACAAACCCCCCAGAATGGGGCAGAATGTATCAGCATGGGAGAGTCGGTGTGACTGGCTTGTGTCAGAATTTCAAAGACAGAAACAATTCTTGGCTTATGTAACTCAAAGTAAGAAAGTTCCAGAGAAGCCGCCAAACTGTCATCTTTTTTGCCATTTGAATAGATTGAGGAGATGGATATTTGGTCTTTGTCTCCATCAATTATCCTGGATTCAACTCTGAGAAGCAGGGGGCGTTTTAGACTGTGTCATCCTTCTTTGCCGTGTGTATTGAGTGAACTTGAATTAGTAGCACAAGAAAGTAATATCTGCAGATCAGAAGTCATTAAACACTCTCCCAGATATTCACACTATTTCAAAGAAGTGTTAAGTTACCACATGTAAGTTGTATATTAAGGACCTCACTCTGACTGATTATCAAGTACGGGAGGGGAAAAGGTCAAAAAAGCTTCAATGACCACTGAAACAGCAGCATTAATTTCCCTTGTCCACAAACATTAGAAAAAATGAAGACTCAGCAATTACTGAACCAGCTGAGTCCTTCACGCAAGAAAGAATAAGCAATAAACCCATCCACCTTAATCACGGGATGGTGGCATTGCACATTAAATTAACTGATACTTTTTGCTGATGTTTATATTTTTCTCATGTCATTTTCTGTTTCTCCATAAAGTCAATTGGCAAAATTGATGTGACTGGCTTGGCGGGGATAGGGGAGAAAGCGTTCCATTCAAGGGCAGTAGCAAGAGGCAAAGAGAAAATGGTGCATGATTCTAGGCTGGGAAATCTTCCAACAGAGGAGGGAAGGGAGCCCCTCGGGCAGTTCCAGGGCACAGCCCAGGCCCACCCACACCCCGCAGTGCCTGGCTTCCAGGAGGTCTCAGCATAGAATGCGTTCTCCAAAAGGAGAGACCTTGGGTCTGACTGTGGGTAAGTGGGAAACAAGTTATTTATTTGGGGTGAACCTCCATGCTCACCTCCCCTCCCTGCCATGGGCCTCCTTCCAGGGCTTTGGGACAGTGGCCAACCAGGTGCTTTCTCCACCCCTCAGCCCCAAGGCCTCCAACCACTCTCTCCCTCACCAAGCCCTGCCCTTCCCAGCCAGGGAGTCTGAGACCCTATGGGGAGGTCCCCCCAGGCTCCCTCCTCTCAGACAGTGGAGCCGGCAGCGTCGGAGGGCACAGGACCTGCGTCTCCCATCAGGGACAGCCCAAGTGAACCGGGCTCAGAGGCAAGAGCCAGGCCTCGCTCTTCTCTCGCGCGAAGGCCCCCGTGGAGATCTCAGCCTCAGGAGCTTGTAGACACCAGGCATTAATTTTCTCAGGCCGCCCTAACAAACTACCACAGACTGAGTGGCTTCAACAGCGGAGATTTATTTTCTCCCAGTTCTGGAGGCTGGAAGCCTGAGATCAAGCAGTTGTCGGCAGGGGTGGCTTCTCCTGAGGCTTCTCTCCTTGGCTTGCAGACGGCTGCCTTTTCCAGAGTCTTCTCATGGCCTCTCCTCTGTGTGCTCCTCTTATTAGGACACCGGTCATATTAGATCAGGGCCCATCCTGACAACCTCACTTTAGCTTCATGACCTCTTTAAAGACCCTCTCTCCAAATACAGTCACATCCTGAGGTGCTGGGGGCTAAGGCTTCAACATAGGAATTTGGGAGGAATACAGTTCAGCCTATAACACAGCCCTTCCCCAAAGGATCAGGTCTGTGGCCCTGGGACTCCCCTCTCCATGACTGAGCTGCCGAGTCACCGTAAACAGGGGTACCTCCTGAGCCAGGCTTTCCCTGTAAAGAGCACACGCTGCACACCTACCTCATACTTGTACATTTGCATCTGGGGTGGGGGTACAATCATACACACACACACACACACACACACACGCACACGCACTCTGTAGCTTGGCGGAAATCCTGCTCCGGGGGATACGGGTGTGCCTCTGACCCTCCCCCTTGCTAGGACTTTTTGGGCGCATCTCTGACCCCAGCTCTGCTCCTTCAGCCTGCCCTTTCCTCCTCCCCTGCTTTCGCACCAGACACCAGCCCTTGGCTTGGAGAGATCTGACAGGCCAGGATTGTTTGTTGCACAAATGCTCTTGGGGCGCTGGCTCCATGCCAGGCACCAGCTCGGGCTGGCGTGTCCAGAGAATCCTGCCACCAGCAATCTCATGGCCGGGCAGATGCAAGAGCTTGCTGTCATCTCAAGCTCCCGTTGGGTCCCATGCTCCTCATAGATCTGTTCTCACCTTTATATCGACGCAGAGAATTCGGCAAAAGTGCCCCAACTTTATTGGGGAGGAAAATGAGGTTCCCAGAGGTTAACAGGCAGAGCCTGGAGGAGGAACCCATAAAGCCTGGGAAAGGCCTCTGCTGGAAGAGTGCCTGAGCAGAGGGTCCCTCATCTCCCTTCCTCACCCGGTGCTACAGCCACCAGCCTCCTGTCCTGTCTCTGTAGTGATGGGGGGCTCGGTGTATTCATCCCCCAAGTCGGACAGATGAGCTAACACAGATCCTGACTGCACCTGCCCTGGGGTGCCACGTGTGTCCTCCTCCAAGGGACATCAAGGCAGCCCCTGCATGAAGACCCCCACAGACCCTCCACGTCACAGCCTCTGCTGACCTATGGAATTAAGGATCCGGTTTGGAAGCTGTAGGGTCCTTTGGGTCCAGAATGCCCAGAGCTGAGGTCAGAGCTCAAGCAGCGTCCAGGGACAGAACAGCTGCCTCTTAAACTCCTCTCTTCCACCTCGCTGCCTGAGAAGGGCCCCTGGGGCAGGGGGCAGGGGGCAGGGCCTGCGCTGCTATCTGGCTATCTGTCCGGGTGGAGCTTGTCGCAACACTGTTTACCCACCTTTGCCGCCCGAAGCCCCTCGGTATGCAGTAGATACAGAGTCAGCCCTGTGCTCGGAGGCCGGAGGCCGCTGTGCTTTCCGCTCCGGACCGTCGCCCCACCTCGCCTCTGCACGCTGCTGCCCTGTGCTCTGTTCCCGGAGGGAGCCTCAGTCTGCCAAGGCCACCGACCCACCGCCGGAGCCATGGTAGGATCGCACGGCACAGCCCGTCAGCCCAGCAGGGCTGCATTCAGGCTGGGCCCACGGGCCAGACGTGGGAGGACAGAATTAGGTCAAGTCTAGGGCCTGGGGGAGGCCATGGGGACCCTCTTGCATTGGACTTGAGGCTCTAGGGGCGGCACTGGGGTCTTGTGGAAAGCATGGAAGAGACGGAGGCCTGGGTCGGACTCTAGTGTCTTCATTTGATTGCTGTGTGTGTTTGGGGAAGTTACCTCACCTCTCTGGGCTTCAGTTTCTGCTCCTGAAAATAGGAGTAGTATTACCGATTTTGTGGCATTATTGTAAGGTCTAAATAAGGTACCACGTGTACGGATCTTGTACAGTGCTCGGGACACAGCTCATATCCAACATGTGGGAGTCTTATCCCCAGAGCTCCCTGCTTTGGTTTAGAGGCCAGAAAGGCTGCAGTGGAGTCCGCCAGACTTGGCCCTTCTTGGTGGGAGAAGCCTCATAGGAGAGCTGAAGGCCAGCTCCAAGTCCTTCTTGGGCCACCAGGCCCACTCGCGCAACCCCTTCCCCAGTGTCCCTGCTGGACCGGAGTACGCCTTCTGCCGGGTCCCTCAGAGAGGTGCCCGGGACGGAGTGGGGGGAGGGGCAGGGGCCCTGAGTCCTGCTTTTTCGGGCTCCACCCCCCAGCCCCATCGTTTCTGCTAAGAATGGACAGCGTCCTCTGTGTGCTCTGCCCGCGTGGCCATGAGGGGTCAAGGGAGAGAACAAACAGGAAGTCCCGCAGCTTCAGAGCTTCCGACGTCCGTTTAATCTTCCCACCGGCCCCTGGCTCAGCGCCCCGCCCCAGCCTCCCATCCTGCATTGGCGGGAGCCCGGGATGGCCGTCGGGGCAGCGCGCGGCCACATGTCTGTGATGACCCAGCTCTTTTCCTGTCGCAGGTCCATGGGTACAAAGGAGTCAAGTTCCAAAACTGGGCTAGGACCTACGGCTGTTGCCCAGAAATGTACTACCAGCCCACGTCCGTGGAGGAGGTCAGAGAGGTGAGTGTCCCTGCCCCAGACAGGAAGTTGGGTCGCCCTGCCCCCACCCCCACCTCAGAGCTGCCGGCCAGGAGACAGCTCCATGAAGCCTGAAAATTTCCGGGCTCCTGGCCCCCACTCCCCTGCTACAGCTCCACGTTACATCTTCCCGTGCCACCAATGGCTGCCAGCATTTCATTTCCAGCTCAGATCTCTTCTCTGGCCGCAGACTCACATGTGACCTCTCTCGTTGTGTGTCTCAAGGTCATCACAGGCTTACGTGCCCCAGACTACATTTCCAGTGCTTTGAGTCTCTTGTGTTGTGGACTCCACCCTCTTCTACCCCTGTCTCTGCATGGGGCGCCTGGGAAGCCAGGAAGTGGGTCACTGTCTTTTCTTTACCCTTATCCGCAGTCAGCAAGTCTTGCCCCAGAAGCTTCCAGAACCCATCCCCTTCTCTTCAGCACCATTGCCAATCTCCATGCCCACTCCGCCATCCCTTCCTCACTCACCATGACCTGCGGCGGCCATGGCCCTGGTCTCCCTGCCTCAATTCTCACGTCCTTTGAATGCACTTTCCACCTCACCAGAAGTAATTTTCTTAAAATGTAAGTTGGACTGGGCTACTCTCTGCTTAAATCCCTTCACAGGCTCACTGGTTAATGTTTATTTATTTATTTTTGAGAGAGAGGGAGAACACAAGTGGGAGAGGGGGAGAGAGAAAGGGACACACAGAATCCGAAGCAGACTTCAGGCTCTGAGCTGTCAGAACAGGGCCTGAAGCACGGCTCGAACCCATGAACCCTGAGCTCATGATCTGAGCCAAAGCTGGATGCTTAACCAACTGAGCCACCCAGGAGCCCCCACAGGCTCTCTATTATTTGTGGAGTAAAAGCCTAACTTGACTCCCCAAGGCCATGCATCACCTGGCCTTGGTTCATTCTTTGTTCATAAGACAAACTGAACTTTTTCCTACCCCAGGGCCTTTGCACTTGCTGTTCCCACTGCCAGAATGCCTATCCCTTCACTTTTCACATGACTAACTCCTTTTCCTCCTTTAGGGCTCAGGGTAAACTTCAGCTCCTCAGTGGATTCCCAGACCACCTCACCACTGTCCCCAGCGGTCTCTGTCTCAGCTCCTTGTTTCTTTCCTTCATTGCATATTCCTAACTTGCAATTACTTTGTCGACTTGAACATGTTCATGCTTCTGGTTCTCCTTCTCATAAGGATGTACGACCATGCTTGGCTTGTTTCCCATTGTATCCTCAGCACCCGGCACTGTCCCTCGCCACAGAAAGCACTTAAATCATTGTTGAATGAATGAATGAATGAATGGACCAGACCCAAACCGTAGAGACCCTTAAAGGCTTGCACCTCAGTCAAGCATGCATGCAACTAGCTCCAGAGGATGCAGGTGCCGCTCCACCAGCGCCAGTAGGGTACCGAGGAGGGAGGAGTTCACTCTGTGTGCGCGTGTGTGCGAGTGTGTGCACGGGCGTGTGTGTGGGGGCGCACTCGGAGAACAGCAGTCTGGACGATACAGTCCCCGTGAAGTGACCCTAAGTCAGAACGCTGTGCTGCATATCTAGTCTCTCTTCAATTCCATGCTCTCCTGAGACATGGTGATTATTATCTCCATTTCACAGATGGATAGACTGAGGCTACCAGAGGTTTTGTCGTTTTCCCATATTAATAAACATCAGAGCCAGGAGTCCCACAGGGATTGTCTGATTCAAAGCCTCCAGCTTCTCACGCAGAGGAAGAGCACTGAGCAAGAGAAAGTGAGGAACATGCCCGGGGAGCCATCAGAAGCGGCAGAGACGGGGACCCAAGTGCCTGGAGGGGATGAGTGGGCGGAGGGCAGAAGAGCAAGGCTGGGAAGGCAGGATTAGAGGACCTTGAATGCCGAGGCAACTGGCTTTCCTCTGAGCTGAGGGAAATGTTGGAGGTATGCTGATATGGCCATAAATCAAGGCCGTTCTAAGCTGTGCTGGCCCACACAACTGTGAATTCCTAACAGGCTGAGGCTGCTGCAGGCTGACATTTCCCCGGAGGGCTAGTAGGGTCAAGTGAAAATAAAAATTGGCGGTGTGGCCAAGGGGGCTCACAGAGGATGGTGTTAAACAGATTTCTTTACTGTAGAGCTTGTAGTCTTAAACACGCCATGTACGCGGTGGGTGGAGAAAGGAGCTAGGGAGGACAGAACCCTTCCCAGTCTCACTTGCTCATGGAACCCCTTGTGGTACACGCTGTGAGTAAGGCCAGTGTTCTGGGTAGCAGATGTGAGGTTTTGGAGCAGGGATGTGAGGGTAAAAGGGAATGGATTCATGTAAGTGATACCATGCATTTGTTAATTAATTTATTCATTCCGTGATCACTAGAGACGAGGGCTGGGCCCGGGAGAGACACAGTTACAAAGTCAAAGGAAGCCACTTTCACCCCAGCAGCCTTCATTCCAGTCTGGGAGGCCGCTGAGCCCCTGTAGGCCAGGATGAGGAGCTGGGACCTTACTCTGAAGGCACTGGGGCGCCCTCAGAAGGCTTCGTGCTGGCAAAGAGTGTGATCGGGTGTGCCCACCGAGGAGCTCCCAGCCGCAGCAGGGAAGGGGCATGGGAGTCCCACCTTAGCATGATTCCGCTCTGCGTGCCGCTCACTTCCTGGCTCTTCACCCTGGCTCTCTTTCCCGGACTGGACCGCACAGCGGCCTCCAGCCGGGCAGGGGCCTTGGCAGCCTGGGCGGCCCACACCCCTGCAGGCCCTGCCAGGTCTCTGGCCCCCGGCTGACTCCAGCATTGCCTCGGCAGGTGCTGGCCCTGGCCAGGCAGCAGAACAAGCGGGTGAAGGTGGTGGGAGGTGGCCACTCACCCTCGGACATCGCCTGCACCGATGGCTTCATGATCCACATGGGCAAGATGAACCGGGTGCTGCAGGTACTCAGAGCCCTCGACTTCCCCCAGCCTCAGCCTCCCTCCCAGACCTTGGGCAGAAACTCCTTAGCCTCTGCCCCCAGGCCCGATCCCCTCCCTGCCCCTGAGTCCAAAGTGACACCCCAATTTCTGACCTGCCCACCATCACCCCTCCCCGGAGCCCTCCCTGGACTCGCTCAGGCTTCTTGGCAGCTGTATGCGCCTCCTTGTGGCCACAGAGAGAATGTTCGTCTACTTCCTCCTGCCAGTGCCTCCTCTCTGCTTCTCTAGAACAAAAATGGCAAATCAGATCCCCAAAGGTGGACTCACAGTCCCAGACCGGAAGGATTTACATCTAGCTAGTTTTACACATGGGGAAACAAGATCAGGGAGGGCAAGTGACTTGCCTAGGGTTACACAGCCAATCAGTAGCAGAGCTGGGCACAAACTCAGGGGTCTGACACCAGCGCTGTGCTGGGATGCTGTCCATGCATTTCGGCCAGCACTTCTCAGGCACCTGCCAGGAAGTGGAGGCCAGACAGGTACCCTGCACATCAGCAGGACTCCTCTTCTCTCCTGACAGGGCCGGCTCCCCTGAGCTGTAGTTTTTGCCAAATAACCTCCGCCCCCCCGCCCCCCGCTGCCCCCCAGCCCTGCTGGCCGAAGTTCTAGGTTTCTCTCTATTATTTATTTCTTTGCTCAGGCTGACAGTCTCCACCCCATAGAAAATGTTCTGGTCAAGATGTCAGTCATGGCAGTAATGAACTCTGATTGCTAATTAGTGAGGATTGGGCTCCAACAATTGATTTTGCCCAGCTCTGTGCTCAGGGTCAGTCAAATGAGCTTGGGATTTGGAGTCCCACAGATGTAAATTCTCCTTTCAGTGCCACCGATGCTTGTGTCACCTTGGGTGAGCAACTTAAAGTCCCTGAACTTCGGTCTCCTCCCTGGGAAAGCAGAGTCTGCTCCCACTTCCCAGGGCTGCCAGGGGTCTTCTAGAACCCTTCTTGTGCGTGGCAGGGAACTTCTGTCCCCTTCCAGGCCTCAGTCTTTGCCTAAGACCTCCCCGGTGAGAATAAGTGGAGAATTGGGACTCCATCTGGTAGAATCAAGCCCTTGTAGGAATAGGCCCTCCTTAGTTGGTGATTATGCACGACCATCCAGGAATCCTACCTTCTGGTCCAGGTGGGGCAGGGTTGGGAGTAAGTGGAGTTATGGCAGTGACCTTGAGTGAACCCCTTCTTTTCCCTGCTCTTTATTTTCTCCCCTGTGGGAAGAAGGGGTTACACAGAATACACTAGTCCCCCCATTATCTGTGGTTTCTTTTCCGCGGTTTCAGAGGTCAACCACCCTCTGAAAGCAGATGATCTGCCTTTTGACATATTATCAGAAGGCCAACAGTCACCTAATCCTAGGTCACAATTCCTAAGTCCTTTATCTCACTTAATCTCATCATCACGTAGGCATTGTATCATCTCACATCCTTACAAGACAAAAAAGGCTGAGGACAGTACAAAAAGATATTTTAAGAGAGACAGAAGCCACATTCACGTAACGTTTTTTACAATATATTGTCATAATTGTTCTATATTATCTTTAGTTATTGTTGTTACTCTCTTACTGTGCATAATTTATAAATTGAACTTTATCATAGGTAAACATATGGGGAAAATATGGCATATGTAAAGTTCAGTGTTAGATGTGGCTTCAGTCATCCACTGGGGGTCTTGGAACGTATTATCCCCTGTAGATAAGGGGGGATGACTGTATTCCCACAGCCCCAGCACTCCAGGGCTCTGCCCACACCCCCTTCAGCTGCCTGCAGCAAGAGGTGACTTGAGCTGACCACAGGCAGGGACAGACGTGCTCATATTCACGGGAATGTGGTTGCTGGGTGAAGGTTGGGCGATAGCCTAGCTCATCCCAGCCTGTGCTGGTCTCTTGCAGGTGGACACAGAGAAGAAGCAGGTGACTGTGGAGGCCGGCATTCTCCTGTCTGACCTGCACCCACAGCTGGGCAAGCATGGCCTGGCCTTGTCCAAGTAAGAACGGCTCTTCCATTCCTGGTGGGCCAACACTGCCCACCACCCCTTGCCCTGGCCTTGGCCGGACACTCAAGGATCTGGCAGGAGAGGGAGAAACACTTCCCAGGGTGCATCCTCTTCCTCTGGACCCCTGTTCCTCCCCCAGGGGGTTTCTGTCTCCTCATCCCCCATGAGTTCAGGGACTCATGTGAGAATAGAAAGAAACAAGCCAAAGATGGCCAAGCATTAAGCAACAGTCTTGTAAAGGGGCAGGAAAACCATGGATTAAATTTTTTTTTGGTGGGGGGTGGGGGAGGGGAGAGCAAAAAAGGTGAATTTATTAAAGCACGGGGCCAGGATGTGTGGGCAGAAAGAGCTGCTTGTTTTTTTTTTTTTTAAGTTTATTTATTTATTTTGAGAGAAAGACAGCACGAGCGGGGAAGGGGCAGTGAGAGAGGGAGAGAGAGAGAATCCTAAGCAGGCTCCACACTGTCAGCGTAGAGCTCCAAGCAGGACTCGAACTGATGAACCATGAGATCATGACCTGAGCCCAAACCAAGAGTCGATGCTTAACTGACTGAGGCACCCAGGTGCCCCTGGATTAAATTTTTCTTAAAACTTGCAACGAACAACAGTATGGACCCAGACAGAAAAATGTGCAAAAAGCGTGGAGGAATGGGAGGGCATGCTGACTTCCTGGGGCACCTCCCTGTGGCTGCACTCCTCTCTCTGTCCGGACGAGGAGTCGGCGATGGCTCAGGTTTAAGATCAGGGGCTTTCCATTGAAATAGGTGGCAAACAAAGCCAAAGGATTGAATGTCTAAGTGTAGAACTTCAACCATTGGAAAAAGGTGACTGTATTTTGGATATACTTTCTTTGCAACCGGAAACTGCACGCATGGAAGCCTGTGGTTTGTCTTGGAGCGGGGGTTGGGGGGGGGGTGATCCGTTTGCCTTAGCTCTCTTATCACAGGCCCTGAGGCATCGCTACACCTCTTTTACTCCGGAAACCATCCTGTTCCTGCTTCTCCAAAGATCATGGCAACTCAAACATTTATGGAGCGTCTAGCATGTGCAGGTCTTGCTCAGGCCCTGAAGAGGCAAAGATGAATAAAACCCAGATCCCACTTGCAAGGATCTGCTGGCGAGGGGCACACAGACACACAAAGTGTTAAGCATAATGCAGGACGATAGGTGCAATGTCAGAGAGGTGTTTGGGACACTTCAGGGCTCTCAGGGGGCCCTGGGTTCAGCCTCGGCAGGCAGAGGACGCAGAGGACGCTGTGAGGGATGGGAATCAGCAAGCTTGTAGGAGGGGCCCCTGGACTGAGTCCTAAACGATGATCAGGAAGAAACCAGAAAGAAAGAGGAGAGGAGGGACTCAGGCAGAGGGAACGTTGTGAGCAGGAGCGGGAGGGGCGCCTGGGTGGCTCAGCCGGTTAAGGGTCTGACTCTTGATTTCGGCTCAGGTCATGATCTCACAGTTTGTGAGTTCAAGGCCCACATCGGGCTCTGCGCTGACAATGCAGAGCCTGCTTGGAATTCTCTCTCTCTCCCTCTCTCTCTCTGCCCCTCCCCTGCTCTCTCTCTCTCTCAAAATAAATAAAGTTAAAAAAAAAAAAAAAAAGAAAGAAAAACAGGTAGCACTTAAAGAGAGAGAAGTCCAAAAGGGGGAGAGTGTGGGGGGCGTGCAGGAAACTATGAGCAGATGGTGGGACAGAATCTGTGACAAGGACCACAGGAAGAGACATGGTCTATCAACTACGGGCTTTAGCTTCTGGACTCTGAAGCATCTCTGCGCCCTGCTTATAATATGTCCCTGTCCTCCCTGGGGACCCAGTCCTCCTCCAGTACTGCCCACATGGGCCCTTCTGCCACTCAGGAGTCAGGATGTCCTATCCTGCATGCCTCAGGGGAGCCTAGGTCGACAGCTGTAAGGGTGCTGTGGGAACTTCAGGAGTGTCTGTGGCCGGGGGGGTGAAGGGAAGCCCCACACTATCAGGCTGCACGCTGGGTGCTCGACAGATGAGGAATATAACCCTTTTACAGATGAAGAAACCGGGGTCTGAAGCAAAGTGGCTTACGTAGCCGGAAGGCTCTGGAACGTTCCACTGTGTGGTGAACCAGAGGAGGCAGGACAGCAGCAAGGTGGAGACCCCAGCTCTAGAAGCAGGTGGCCTGGGCGCACATCTTGCTTCAAGTTCCTTGACCCGTCTGGGCCTCAGTGTTCTCATCTAGAAAATGGGTCTTAAAGCAGGGTGCTCAGAGGACTGGATGAGTGAAAGATGCCCCACATAAGGAGCTCACTAAATGGCAGTTCTTGTTCACCTGGCTTTGTCATCTGGCTCCACAGATTCTGGAGGTGACCTTTCCCCTTGGCTTGTTATCTCCAGCCCCTCAGAGGTCAGAGTCTAATCCTTCCTTCCTTGACCCTTCTCCCTGAGGGCCTCACTTTTATCCAGTTTATTTCTCTTAACACAGGGGTCACGAGCCTGTTTCCGAACTGCTTTTTTGTCCGGTAAAGTTCATGGGGAAGAGAAGACACGTTGCAATTCGATTAACCACCCCCTTGCTGGGCATTGTTCTCAGTTTTTCACTGGTCTACCTAATGCTGTGATGAACATCTTTGAGCTATGCCTTTCCACACGTTGGAAGATGTCCCTAGGGCAGGATTCTATGGTCCTCTTTAAGATTCTGGTATTTTCAGAAGTAACCCAACTAATGTGGACAAAGAGACAAGACTAGACACAAAGGTGGTGGAGGTGGGTGGGTACGGGTAGGCTGGAAAGGGTTTTTTTGTGTTTTTTTTGTTTTGTTTTGTTTTGTTTTGTTTGTCCTTTTCCCGTTCTGCCAGGACAGCCCCCAGGTCTCATCCACAGGAAGGTCTGAGACTAGACTTTCTAATCATTAACAGCAGGTGTCCTCCAGCGTCTTTGGGAGGCAGGGCCCAGCCTGCCTCAGGGGCCCCAGGTCTGTGCTGAGAGCCAGGGCGTGTCAAATCCTCAGCCTCCCATTTTGTGTCTGCGAGAGGGTGGGCACATTGCTTTACCTTGCAGAGCCAGGTCTTCAGTATAACTGAGGGGGGCTGGGCTATTGTGAAGATATATCGTGCAGCATACAACGCACCCATTGCCTGGGCACCCAGGGGGCCCTCAGTAAACATCAGTTGCCTTCTCCTTTAAGCTAGGGCTGGGATGTCTCAGAGAACACTCTTAAGAAGTAAGAGTTTTGAACTCCTGAGCCACTCTTTTTCCTTCACCCCGAGATCTGGGCACATCTTTCTAATTCCTGCCCCCAGAGCACAGGTCTCCAGAGTGGTCCTGCTTCCCTTCAGGACCCTGGTCCTTCCTGTGCATGCACAGTTCTGGTATTATTCCTTCCAAGGCCCAGAAGTCCGGGCTGAGAGATGTGGGTTTATCATGGGGGCCCCGAGGAGCCCCTGACTCTTTTCTTTCTTTCTTTGTTTCTTTGTTTCTCTCTTTCTTTGTTTCTTTGTTTCTTTAATTTTTTAAAAAATGTTTTATTTATTTTTGAGAGAGAGAGAGATAGAGAGGGAGCAGGGGACTGGCACAGAGAGGGAGACACAGAATCCGAAGCAGGCTCCAGGCTCTGAGTTGTCAGCACAGAGCCCGACACGGGGCTCGAACTCACGGACCGCGAGATCATGACCTGAGCTGAAGTCGGACACTCAACCGACTGAGCCACCCGGGCGCCCCGTCTTTCTTTCTTTTTTAATGTTTATTTATTGTTGAAAGAGAGAGATAGAGAGCGAGCAGGGGAGGGGCAGAGAGAGAGGGAGACAGAATCCCAAGCAGGTTCTGCACTGTCAGCACAGAGCCCAAAGTGGGGCTCGAACTCATGACCTGAGCTGAAATCAAGAGTCCGGAGGCTTTAACTGACTGAGCCACCCAGACGCCCCCCCCCCATCCCCCCACCACTGACAGTTTCTGAGCCTGGAGGTGATACAGTCTCCTCCCCCTCCTTTCCTGACAGCTCAGGGCTGCTCACACCTTCCTGGGACAGCTGTGTGAGCTGTTTGAACCAGCTCACTCCCTCAGGGACTTCACAGGCCTTGACAGTCTGGGTCTAGAGAGGTGTTAGCAGGTGCATTTGGGCCTTTGGTTGGTGAAGATCTTGTTGGCAGATGGGGGACAGAGGAAGGGGATGTTCTATGCTGCGGAAACCCCAGAGCCAGGCAGGCAGAGCTGAGTGAGCCACGCCCCTACCAGTTTCTCTAATAGGTCACTGTGATGAGAAAACTGAGGCTCAGAGAAGAGAAAGGCCAACAAGTCAGACAAGCTAAGTCATGGTACATTCGGAGCGAGAACCCGGGCAAGAGATGCATCTATTCTTCTGCTCTGAGGAGCGTCGCACTGCAACCCAGTGGAGGGGGTGGGAATTGTCTCAGGGGAGCCTGACTGGTCCCTTGTGTCCCTTTTGCCCCTCCTGTTGAGCCCAGCCTGGGAGCCGTGTCAGACGTGACTGCAGGGGGCGTCATTGGGTCCGGAACGCACAACACAGGGATCAAACATGGCATCCTACCCACCCTGGTGAGTCCCCTGCTTCTCTGCTCCACTGACTGCCGGGGACAGGGGCGGGGGGGGGGGGCGGTGAGGGGGGTGAGGGGGGTGGGGGGGAGATGGGGGATGGGATGGGGCCTCTTCACCGAAGCTCCTGGGAAATCAGGGGCTTCATGGGCAGTGTTGGCTCTGCTCCTTGTAAGCCTCAGAGCCACCCCAGCTCTCCCCCTCTGACAGATTTGGCAGGTGCCCTCCAGCCACAGTATCTCCTCTAAATCTCATTCATCCCCCACAGACACAAGTGATGAAGGAGGCACAATGCATGTTGAGGCACCCCTGCCTCTCAGGAGCCTCCTGGCCACCCTGTGGAAAAGGGCAAGCAGGGCAGGAGGTTCCATCCCCCTTGAAAGGTCTGAGCCAGGAGCCAGACAGGGCAAGAGGTCTTTCCAGGTTAGCAAGTCAGGAGGGGCCGGGACAGGGACCGAGGCCACCTGGGGTGGGGTCCAGCACATGTGGGCCTGGATCTGTACCTGACCTTTACTGAAAAGCAGGGTTTAAAAAAAAAAAAAAAGTTTTAACGTTTTATTTGTTTTTGAGAAAGACAGAGACAGAGTGCGAGCAGGGGAGGGGCAGAGAGAGAGGGAGTCACAGAATCTGAAGCAGGCTCCAGCCTCTCAGCTGTCAGCACAGAGCCCGATGCGGGGCTCGAACTCACAGACCAAGAGATCATGACCTGAGCAGAAGTCGGATTCTTAACCGACAGAGCCACCCAGTAACCCCTGAAAAGCAGTGTTTAAACTTTACAAGAATCTGGTTTGGGGAACTGGTTATGAATACAGATTGTCGACTCAGGTCTGCGTTCAAAACCTGCCTCCAGTATGTGCTCGGTATGTGCAGGGAGGCAAGCTCTTTGCTCCTCTGGACATCCCTGTTTTCATCTGTAATCTGGAGAGAATAATCCTCAACCCAGGAGGAGGATATGAGATAGCAGAAGTTAAATACATGGCCGAGCCAAGGACAGTTCGTGATTTGTGTCAGAAGCCGCCGTTTGGAGGACAAACTTTTTTAACTTTCAGTATTTAGAGGGACTTCCTAACAAGCCCGGCTGTGTGCCATGAAGCAGGCTGTGAAGTGCCATGAAGCATGGAGGCTGGTTGCTTCCCGTCAGGGGTGAAGGAGATCCCCTGTGCCCCGGGGGGGGAGGGGGGGCCCGGGTAGCTCACCATGTGTTTTCACCTGCAAGGGCTCATCCGCCCCAGGGGCCATGGGGCCTCTGGCCACTGGAGCATTATGGCTAAACACTGGGGCTTGGGTTTTGTATCCCAGTCTACCACTACTGTCTGTGTGACCTGGGTGAAGTCTCTGTCTCAGGCTACCTCAGTTTGCTCACCTGGAAAATGGGGATGGTCACAACAGCAATGCATCTGGGGTGCTTAGCAGAGGGTACACAGTTAGTGCTCAATAAATGTCAGTGGTGGGTTTTGCCTGTAGGACAGGGCTCTTTCTGGAGCTCACCCTCTGTGCTATAAAAGAAATTTCAGCATGGCTGGGGGTTGGACCACACAGATCGCTTAAGTCAGCTAGCCAGGTGTATGGCTCTCTCCTGTACGACGTGCTGAGGTAGACGGACACCCCAGCAAGCACTGTCTGAATGTGACTTCTGGGAGCTGGGTCCCCTGTGCTCCAGTCTTGGAGCAGCTCTGAGATCAGAAGAAAACAGCCCAAAGCAATTTCTAAGAGATTCACTTTGCTTTGTGTTTGTTTTCTCCAACACCGCGAGGGAAACCTAGTTCATGCTTTTCCTTAAAACATCACTTGGCTTTCTCATCACCATTGTGCACGGGTTCTGGTTGCTTTTTTCCTTCTCTGCTCCCTCTTTCTACCACAAGAGCCCCAGAGACTCCCCAGGCAGGATAGGGGCATCCGGAGGGAAGGGCGTGAGCCAGGGAAGGGAAAACACTGAGCGCCCTGTGGTAATCATGCTGCTCTCTTCCCATCGGTAAGAGCTGCTGCAGCAAAGCGTGCTGGGTTTGGTGGGACTCGATTCCCAGGTGCTTGGAGCCTTCCGTGGACATGCCATGACCTCCCCCGCCCCGAAAGCTGGGGTCCATGCCCAGGAGAGCCCAGTGGTAACGGGGCGTGACAGGCAGCACAACAGCCAACCCCCCGCCCCAGATTAGGCCACAGTCGTGGTCTGCTATCCAGGGCTGATGGCAGTTTCTAAAAAATGGTCAGCACAGTATGGAATAATTCTTAGTGGCCACAAATGAAGATGTGCTTGAGATTTACTGGCTCCTTCTCTTGGGAAGCTCAGCTGAGCAGGACCAGCCCCAGGAAAAGCAGTGGGAGAATGCTGCTGTTTTCTTTTATGCATTATGCCGATGGCAGGGGTCGGGGGAGGGGATTGACATCTTTAATGTCCACTGTATACCAGACGCTCGGCTGGAAACTTCACACAGTCTCTCTGAGATAGTTATTGCCCTCATTTTACAGGTAAGGAAACAGAGGTTGAATCACATGCCCAGGGTCACACAGCTGGTAAAGCAGTGCCTGCCTTTGTTTGATGCTGGACCCTGCTGAGGGGTTTCACTAGCCAGTTGTCATTTACAGCTCTGGGTCTTAGACAAAATCTGGTGTTTATAGAAATCATTCTGACGTCCTCACGCCTACCGATGGCCAACGCGCCCCATTTCTGCCAATTTCTCCCCTCTGGCCACAGTCTCTGCTAATTAGAATTAGTTCGGCTTTCTCTGTTCTCTCACCCTGAGCCACACATGTCGAAAGCAATTTCCACTCAAATTAGCAGGTAGCAGAGTGTGGAGAAGTACTTAAACAGCAATGAAAGAGGGTTCCTTTGGAAATGGGGCCAAGGGTGAGAGACTGGAGTTAATTATCCGTTTCTTGCTGAGTATCCCACCCTTTGCAGAAACTGACGTTTCTGACTGTGGCCAAGAATCTGGTTCCTGAGGTGAGTGGGTCCCCGAAAGAGAGGATGAACTCTCAGCTCGGCTGAGATGGTGCCCGAGAGGAGCAACAGGCAGAGAGAGGCTGCAAGGGCCCCTGGCCCCTGGGCTGTGCTGGGACAGCGGGGACAGCCCTAGCCCAGATGCACACATATCCTCCCTTCCTTTGCAAGGCACCTTTCTTTTAGTGGCTCTTAACGTCTTCTTCTTCTTTTTTTTTAATGTTTATTTATTTTGAGAGACAGTGAGCAGGGGAGGGGCAGAGAGAGAGGGAGACAGAGAATCCCAAGCAGGCTCCACACTGTCAGCACAGAGCCCAAAGCGGGGCTCGAACTCACGAAACACAGGCTGAAAGCAAGAGTCCGGCACTTAACCGACTGAGGCACCCAGGTGCCCTGCGAGGCACCGTTAACCAGCACCTCACGGCTCACTGGGGCCCTGTCTCACCTTTGATGTCCTCTGCACAGAGGGGAGCCTTGCTGCATCCCCACAGCAAACAGGCAAGGCAGTGGTGAGTTCCCGTGGAATCTCATGGAATGGATGCCCCTCCCTGCTGAGGGCCGATGCTGCCCAGACCTAGCCTTCCTTTCCCCAGTCCCCTGTGGCCAGGTGGCATTGGCCTTCAGGGGATAGGTGATACCTGGCCTCACTTCCAAGGACAAACAGGGAAGGGAGGGCCTCACCCGAAGTCTCCAGGAAATACCCACCCAGATTCTGAAGCGTGACTCTTCTCCCACCGCCAGGTGGTGGCGCTGACCCTGCTGACGGCTGATGGGACCATTCTTGAATGCTCCGAGTCCAGCAACGCGGAGGTGTTCCAGGCCGCGCGGGTGCACCTGGGCTGCCTGGGAGTCATCCTCACCATCACCCTGCAGTGTGTGCCTCAGTTCCACTTGCAGGAGATCTCCTTCCCCTCAACCCTGGACGAGGTACTGCTTTCTTGTTCGCCACCGCTCAACCTCAGGAAATAAATGGAGGATGTGGACAGGTGGGCCGTGTTCCACTGATGACCCCCTGTGGCTCTGCAGGCCCCCTGAATGGGGGAGTGGGCTGACCTTGCCAGCTCTTCCTTGGCCCAAGGATACTGTGGCCAGAACCCTTTCTGAGCAGATCGGTGAAGCTCAGAGGAACTGCAAGGGGTGACAGAGGTACGGGCGAGAAAGGAGGTTAGGTAGAGAATTGCCACAGGAGATAGGGTGCTGACTGCCCCTGGGAAGGCATTGACTCTCAAATACACTGAGCCATGAAATGTGCCCAGGATTCCCTTTATAATGGCTTCTTCCCAGCAAAGTGGGTGGGCTAACTTTCAGTCTGGCTGGGTGCCTAAGGTCATCAGATGCAGGGGATGTGGATCTAGATGATGGAGGGCAGAAAGAATGGCTTCTGATTGATAGCAATGTTTTATAAATGCATGAAAAGCATGTTTGGTTGGCTAGCTGGATGACTGGATTGGACGCATGCATGGATGGATGGATGCATGGATGGGTGGAAGGATGGATGGATGAACGGATGGACGGACAGATGGATGGACGGACAGATGGATGGATGGACGGATGGATGGACAGGTGTATGGATGGATAGATGGATGGATGGATGGATGGATGGATGGATGGATGCATGGATGGATGGAAGGATGGATGGATGAACAGATGGATGGACGGATGGATGGATGGACAGACGGATGGATGGACGTATGGATGGACAGGTGTATGGATGGATGGATGGATGGATGGATGGATGGATGCATGGATGGATGGATGGATGGATGCATGGATGGATTGACAGGTGCATGGATGGATAAGTGAGTGGATGGATGGGTGGACGGATGGATGGACAGGTGCATGGATGGATAGATGGTGGATGCATGGATGGATGGATGCATGGATGAATGGATAGCATGCAGCAGTCCTGAAATGCCTGTGGGCAGGATCTACGCCTGGTAGTCACTAAAGGACTCAAATCTACAGGTCCGAGTTCCTTGGTCTTTGAGTTCCTCCATGGTCACCTTATCATTTGATATGAGTAGACCCTCTGTACAGATGGAACAGTCAGTGATGTAGGCACTACTGATCCAACATGGTTAAGGTGGGATTTGTGATCAAATTGACCTGGCCTTGAGCGTTGGCTCTGCCACTTCTAAGCTGCGACCTTAGCCAGCCATGTAACCTTGTTAAGCTCTGGTTTCTTCATCCAAAAAGAGAGTTAATAATATCTACCTTAAAGTATTGAATTTGATGATTAAATCAGATAACACATGTAAAGTGCCTAGTTCAGTATTAAAATATTCCCCCCATGGCACCTAGTCAATGATAAAAGGGAAACATTGCTCTCTAGAACCAAAATGTCTAATGCATGAAGACCAGGAAAAAGCCTTAACTCCAGAAGGCCCCCTACTCAGAGGCATGGTGTTTGGTGGAAATTTATCCCCAGAACTCCTGGTTGGTGAGAAAGTGCTTCCATGGCTCTAAGGGGGTATAGCATGGACACCTGGAGTACCAATACTGAGCCTAATGGGACAAAATTGGCAAGTGAACTGCATGAAGCCTTGGCCCAAGAAAGTAGGGCTAGTTCTGGACAAGGACATTTCATGGAGTTGTGTGGCAGGGACAAGTTATGGCTAAGCCAGGGAGCCCCACAAGGGTCTGGCCTGCCCACATGACTCTGCCTGGAACCAGCCCAGACTCTGAGCTCTTTGGGGCCATCTTGGCCTGCCTCAAACAGCTACAATCTCTCCCAGACCAGTGCTAAATGGCAGATCTAGACCTGTTGTTCACTCCAAATAGGGTTCGAGAGTGTTCTATGTTCTGGCCAGTGCCTGGCATGTTGGTTGAGGCCTGCTGTGGGGTCGGCATTTGAGACCCGTATGACTCTAGGGCTAACTCCTAAGGCCATGGAATAACAGTCTGAGCACCCACTGCACTCTCATCTTCTCGGCCTTTCCCTTCTGTACCTCTTAGTGGGGTGACCACTCCATCCTGGTCCTGCAGCAGGATGTGGCAGGGACCCCACGGAGATACAGCTCAGGCATTCTTCTCCGGCTGCAGCTGGGCAGGCGTGGTAGCCCTTTCTTCTCCTCAGCAGACTCTAAGACAGCCTGCTTCTTCCCCCCTTGGCAGCTCCCACCTTCTGTCCTCTGTACCCCTCAAGGTTCTCTTGCCCCTAGACTGGCTGAGAAGAGAAAACAGAGCCCCCAACTTCCCTCATCCCTACTGCTTCTGAACCAAGCATTCCAGCCCTCCTCAGTTAAAGTGTTTTTAACAGACAGAGAATTATAGAAATGCACGCAGGGGTAGGTTACAAAGAGAGACCATTTTGGTCTCCACTCTGAGGTTAACCATATATGCTGACATGGCTAATGAAGCTTGGAGCTGGGGCTCCAGGAGTGACAGACTAGGCAGCCTGCTCCAGGGCTTGAAACTGAAGACATTAGCCAGGACAGATGGCCTGGCCAGGAGCTAAAGAAATAGTTCAGAACAACCATCAAGTCCAAAGGGAACCTGGCAGAGAGATGTTTGACCAGAGTCAGTACTGTGAGGGAGATTCAGAAGAGAATGACGTAGAGTAGGCGTAGCCTGGAAAGGTACCCAAGGGACTGAAATACAGAGCCAAGTCCACTTTTTTAGGGCACAAATTCAAGCGATATTTAAAGTTTATTTATTTATTTTGAAAGAGAGAGAGAGAGAGAGTAGGGGGGAGGGGCAGAGAGAGAGGGAGAGAGAGAATCCCAAGCAGGCTCCACACTGTTAGCATGGAGCCCGACACAGGGCTCAGTCCCACCAACCACGAGCTCATGACCTGGGCCAAAATCAAGAGTAGGGTGCTTAACTGACTGATCCACCCAGGTGCCCCTCAAGCGATGTTTGAGATGAGGGACCAATACGACTTGGCAGCTGAGCGTGGAGTGGTGGAATGGGAGGCAGGAGGCAGAAATGGTGGCCCTACCACCGGGGTGGAGAGTCCAGGAGGCACAGCAGGTGTGGGGAACAAGATGATGAATTTGGGGTGGGAACTCGAGTTTGAGGTGCCTCAGGTGGAGGTGTTGGAGGGCAGCTGGCTTTGCAGGTTTGGCACTCAGGCGGGAGGCGGAGGCTGGAGATACAGATTGAGGGGTTGTATTAATTTGCTAGGGCTGCAGTAACAAATAGCACAGACTGGATCAAGAGGTCTACAGGGTTGGTTCCTTGTGGGGACTCTCGCCTTGGATTACAGATGGCTGTCTTCTTGCCATGTCTCCTGTCTGTGCATATCTGTGTCTTAATCTCTTCTTCTAAGGACACTGGTCATATTGGATCAGGGCTCACCCAATGACCTCATTTAACCTTAATTACCTCTTTTACGTCCCTGTCTCCAAATGTCATCACATTCTGAGGTCCCGGGAGTTAGGACTTCAGTATGTGAATGTGAATGGGTACAATTCAGCCCAAAGTGATGGTCACCGGTCCCCTAAGTGATTGGTCGCAGGGTGGCAAGGTCACCCAGAGAGAGTGGGCTTGGGTGAGAAGGGAGTGGATGAGAGGATGGAAAGGGTGCCAAGAAGGAGACCGAGGAGGATGGGTTAGAGAGGGCTACAGAGGCAAGGGATACTGGGTGTCCAGGATGGAGCGGTCAACAAGGTTCAATGCCATGGGGAATCAGGGTGTTGACTGGTCTGGTCATCGGAAGGCTGTAGCTGACCTTGGTGAGGATGGTTCAGTGGAGTGTGAGGCAGCTTGAGGGACAGGTGAGCATCACCAACGAGGAGGGGAGATGGGCAGGACAGAGCACTTTCAAGCAGAAAGGGGCTGTAATGTGCTTTATTGTTGAATCTATTCTCCTGCCTCTCATGTAGGGCAGAACTTGTTAAGCTGAAGGTTTTGACCCAGAGATAAAGAGATGGCTTCTTTTTTGCCAGTAGGGTTGGCCCCCAGGTTCCTACCAGGATAGTGTGGCTGAGTGGATGGATGGTCTCCTAAGACCTGGTCTGTCCTCTTTTGGCTCTTCCTTTGACCCGGCTGAGATTGACTGAGACTGATTATGGCCAAGTCCTGGTTCCAGCGGAGGCTGATCTCAGGCCATCCTCCCCCTACACACTCACACAGGCATGTGCGTGCACACACACACTCTGGCTGGCCTCTGTGTCTGTCCAGAGCTCAAGAGTTTTTTTTGCCTCCAACTTATCTCAACATGGAGACTTCTAACTTGGATGTGACATCTTTGAAAATTTCAGGTGACTCTAGCCAATGCGCCACATTCTTCTCAAAGCTTCCAACTTTTTTCTTTCTTTAATGTTCATTTATTTATTTTGAGAGGGAGGGAGAGGGAGGGAGGGAGAGAGAGAGAGAGAGAGAGAGAGAGAGCATGGCAGGGGTAGAGACAGAGGGAGAGAGAGAATCCCAAGCAGACTCTGCACTGTCAGCTCAGAACCTGACGCAGGGCTAGATCTCATGAACCATGAGATTATGATCTGAGCCGAAATCAAGGGTCAGACGCTCAACCGATTGAGCCACCCAGGCACCCCCTCAACTTCTTTGATTTTGAAAGGCTGTGATGACACCTGAAGGTAGCAATTGCAGTTTCCTCCCCTAAAAGACAAAGTAGACACACACACACACACACACACACACACACACACACACAATTACACAGCAATAAACACTCAACAAGATGTAATGAAAAGGCTCCAGGGAGGGAGGCAGGGCCCCCGCGGCTGGCTGTGCTGCTACCCTGTGTGAGGTTGAGCAAATCCCTCCCATTTGGGGGGAGCCATTTTCTTTATTTTTTAAAAGTAGGGTCAAAGTCGGTGGCCCCCGAGGTCTTCTTCAGTTCTGACATTCCGGAAGTGAGTGCAGAGCTTGGACACAAAGCTGTCCCACCTCCTCGCCACCCTCTGGAGGCAGAGGGTCACCTCTGGCATCATCCGTGAGGAGAGGCATGAGCCCTGTGGGAACACCCCCACTGCTCCGACATAGACCCCAGCTCACCCCGAGAGGGCTCACGGAGCAGGACGCTGTGAGTCAGCAAGCACTCTGTGGATCCCTCCCTTTTGGCTCCCCGAGAGGCCCAGCAGCTTCTGTCATGCCCTGCCGACAGCCTTCGCCACAGTTGCAGGCCATAAACAAGGACAGAGGGTTGGTGGCATTTGCAGCCCTGTGATTTATTCCAAAGGGTGTGGGCAATAAACGGCCTCCTCTGCCATTTGCTTTTGCTCTCTCCACGCAAAGTAGCCTTTAATAAAGGGCACCTTCGAGAGGCTGTGAATACTGAGGAGGAAAAGCTAAGAGGATGTGCACATCCCCAACACAGGCATGCTGCCTTGCTCCCCTCGAAGGAAACAAGCCCACGGAGGAGGAGGAAGGATCAGAAACTCATCATTAGATCAACTTCTCCCCACTCTTGCTTGGCCTGGGATCTAATCTAAAGCTAAAAGGATTTAGATTAAGCTTTTAATCTAAAAGGATTCCTGGACTCTAAAAGGAACAATAATTGGATGTAGCCTTCAGGAGGCATGACGATTTTGACAACCATTAGGAAGACAGCGCACCCTCCTGTTCCTGCATCGGGGTACCTGCTCGTGGCTTCTTACCATTCGGGTTCATAGGAAGTTGCCCCACCTCCCCTGGGGGTGCAAACCGTGCTGCCCTGAGTGTTTGCATCTACATCGGGCCTGCACACAGCTCCCCAGCATCGTGTCCTCTCTGGGCATGGGCTTTTTCCTGATGGCCACGCCCTCCAGGTTGGCCGATCCTGGGCTCCCGAGGAGCATTCGAGAAGTGAGAGTTAGGAAGCCAGGACGAAGGAGAACAATTGCTTCTTGTACATAAAGTTAGGTGTGAAAAGCTAGTGGGGCCACCATTTTTCCTTCCCTTACATTTCTTTCCTTTCCTTTTCTCCTCTTTCCTTTCCTATATCCTGCCTTCTGTGTGGCATGTGTTTATGAAATCCCCATCATGGGCCTTCCAGCCCTGAACTTGGAACAGAACCCAAGCGGACCCATCACGAGGGGTGCGGTGTAGAAGCTGGAACATATCTCCCAAGTCAGACCACCAGGTTTGAAGCCCAGTTTCTTCACTGGCCTTCTATGAGTTTGGACAAATCTCCTCACTCCCCTGAGCTTGGATTCCTTGAGTGTGTGGTGAGGATAAGAGCTTGACTGGCCCCATGGGATTGTTGCCAGGACTCAAGGCAACACAGCAGGTGAACCCCCTGCCCTTGCTTTCTTAATGGCCTTAGTGAGAGGAACCCCCACTGGCTTTATTTCTAGAGAATGCTACCTCCTGACACCTGCTCTGTGAGTAGATCCCAGAATCTGAGTCACTGCTTGACTTTCCAGGTGACAGGTGCTGGTTACTCTGTTTTGCTCATGACCATTTACCACCGTCTCTTGAAACGGTCCCCCTCCCTTTTGCTACTCGATGATTAGCATTCTGGAGGGCAGGGATTTTATCTGAGGCCTCCGGCTCCCCAGCATCCACAGAACACATGGCAGTGCTCAATACAAGGTTACTCAAGGTCGGTTGATCGGCAATGTATTAAAAATCCATCTTTTTCTGGGATTTTCACCAACTCCTCCCACCTGTGCTGTGCGGTGGTCTGTCAAGTCTGTGCTTCCCATTACTGATTCTCTTAAATACATTGCTGCATGATTTCTGAAGGCTGTTCAAAGCCACATGAGGGGAAGGGGTCATTCCCGGACCCCAGGGAGAGTTGGAATCAGTGTTTCTAGAACTGGAATCCAGTTCTAGAACTGAATCCAGTTTCTAGAGCTGGAAAGAAGTCTTGTCCAGTTTTGTGGTGCCTAGAAAGAGGCCACCCTCACAGCTTTTCTGACAAAGTCTCAGCATTTCTGACTCTTGCAGTTGGGTCGGCATGGAATCACAACCGGTTAGAAGGCATGAAGATTTTAGAAATTATTGTCAACCTTTTGCCCTTTATGTCACCCAAACCATAATGAGATGTGATGAGTGCAGCTGGCTATTGCCTCAGCCCTCCTGCAGCACCCCAGGAAGCAGTATTGGTCCCAGTGTGTCACCGTCCTTGTCAGCAGCTTCCAGATGCCGACCACTGTCTGGGGTGGCCGTCAGCTGATGCCAGGTAATCCCCGGCTATCACACTGGAAGCCCTCTGCTCACAAGCCTGAGAGCCAGTTCCCGGGAGCCAACTCAGCAGTGCCACAAGGACTAAATCTGGAGGGACAGAACCTGCCAGAACCCTTCATGCCAGTAATGTGTCAAGGAAGAGACTCCTCTGGGACCCAAAGGTCTATGATGGTGCTCCCAGGAGACACAAGTCATATCAAGGATCCTAGGAACAGTCCTCCTCCAGTTAGGGTGGTTTGTGGGTGCTGAAGGAATTTAATCCACAGTGGGGTGGGGCCCAAGGTTGTTCCACCATCCAGCGGCCAACCTGGTGCTAAGTTAGGGGTAATGGAGAGTCCAGAGCTCAATCGTGCATAGTTCGTGCCTCTAGAAGCTTATAATTTTGTGTGTGTGGGGGGGAGGGGGGGGGAGACATGCCTTGTTTCTTTACTGTGGGAGGAAAAGAATGACCAGTGTCAGGACAGAGGCACAAAATGTAATGGGGTGACTCTCGTGACTCTCGTCACTCCATTCTAGGTAAAAGAAGGCTGGACATAAACCTCTTAGAGCTGAGAAGGGCGCCATTACATTTGCTGCTGGATTCTGGGCAATAGAGTGGGATGGCCCAGGATGCTAAACGTGAGGAGATGGGGGTTTTCTCCTTTCCAGTGTCCCAGCCCCACCCTCCAGGCCAAGTCACCAGGCTGTATTCCTGGCTCTCCCAGGGGAACGTCAGCTCTGCCCAGAGGCTTCTCACGGGAGAGTCCTGTGGACCATGGGTCCATTGCCCTGTCAGGATGGAAGTGATAGTGACAGGGGCTCTGGAGTTTCTTCCTCAACCTTTCCTGAGCCTCCAGCATGGCACGAAAGGCCTTTCTCTTCAAATAAGGAATGATAGTGTCCTCCGGCATTCTCTGTACAAGGCATTGTGCCAGCAGCTCTAAGGCAAGGGAAACTAGAGCCTGCAGGCAGACTCTGGCTCACTGCCTGTTTTTGTAAATAAAGTTTTATTAGCACACAGCCACGCTCATTGCTAATGTATTGTCTATGGCTGCTTTCATGCTACCGTGGCAGAGTTAAATAGTTGCCACAGAGACCATAGGGCCCCCAAAGTCTAAAATATTTATTGCCTGGTTCTTTACAGAAAAGTTTTGCTGATCTCTGTGCTGGCAGGGACCAAAGATGGACGAGATAGTCCCTGACCTATAAGAGACTATTGACCAATTTCAGAGACGGATGCTTCAAGAGCTGCAGTGTCATTCTGGGATGGATGCAATATAATTAGAAGCCACTTAGAAGGGGAGGAGATGGCTTTATGAGGAGCATTTAAGTTACATCCATCTCAGTTTGGATAAGTCACTTTTCAGGTGCTCAATGGCCACTTGTGGACAGGGGCTGTTGTATCAGACAGTGTTTGTGGACGGAGGTCCCGGATGCTGAACTAAGTGGTGTGAGCTTTATTCTTTAGGCAGTAGAGAGCTGCTGGGGATTTCTGAGCTGTGTTTTGCGTATGCTCTGTAGAAGTTGTCTGGAGAGATGAGAAAGGGGGCATATTATGAGGCGAATGCAGGAGTACGGGTGATGGGTAAGAAGGGTGTGGACTATCTCACAGCAGCAGCAATGGGTCTCAGGAGAAGACTGGGGAGGCATTTGCAGAAATACAACAGGGTGACCAACAGATTGGAGTGGGGTGGGAGAGGGGGAAGACGACAGGCAGATCACTGGAATGCAACAATCATCCACCCGTCTCCATATCCCCGGCTACACCATGCCCTGGTGAGCTGGTCAGGGGGCCTCCCCGACAGTCGTGGCAGAGACCCAGAATTCCAAAGTTCCGCTGCTCTCAGACACCCCACATGTAAGTTCTAGAGGGGCTCATCTCAGTGCTTCATGTTGGCTTCACCTTCCTTCCTGGCCAGACGGTGGAAATGGCCGTTCTACCTCGAGCGTACCAACCTCTTTGGACACCATCTTGACCCGTGATTGGATCCGGCCATTTTTCTCTGCTGGGTGCCCAATTCCCCACAGTGCATTTGGTCAGTAAGCTGCTGTGTTATTGTTGTTTTTCCTCCATCTTTCCTGCTCCCTCCCTCACATGTTGAGTTTACAGTGCTTTCAAACCCCTGATTTCCCCTGCCCCTCACAACAGCCCTGGAAGGAAGGAAGGAAGGAAGGAAGGAAGGAAGGAAGGAAGGAAGGAAGGAAAGAGAGGTATTACTGTCTTCATTCTACAGATGGAGAGATGCTACCCAGAGGCTTCAAAGGGCTTTCTGGAAGTCACGGCTAGGGACTTCGGGGGGATAGGACAGGAACACTAGATGTGTGTGTGCTAGCGTTGGTCAAATCCAGAACCAAAACTGTTCTTCGGGCACATGCCACATGGCAGTCACTGTCCTGGGAGCTTTGATGTAGATTATCTATTTCATTGCACCAGTGCCCACATGTTATTGACGGGAAGACCAAAGCTCAGGTACATGGCTCCTCCTAGGTCGTGCAGCTTGGTAAGCTGCAGACCAGGACTCGAACCCGGAACTCACCCCAAGACCAGTGGTGCTTTTCCCCAATCCCCAGCTTCCCATCAAATACCAAATCTGTCTACCCTTTGGCTCAGAAATTGTCCTGTATCTGCTTGATGGGTTTTAGGGAGACATGATTTGCTCCGTGATCTCATCTCTAGGAGTGCAATAATGAGCCATATTAGAGCAAGCTTCTCCTGTTCATTTCCTTTTTTTTTTTTAATGTTTTAATTTATTTTTGAGACAGAGAGACACAGAGCATGAGCAGGGGAGGGGCAGAGACAGAGGGAGACACAGAATCCGAAGCAGGCTCCAGGCTCTGAGCTGTCAGCACAGGGCCCGACGCGGGGCTCGAGCTCACGGAACGTGAGATCATGACCTGAGCTGAAGTCGGACGCTCAACCGACTGAGCCACCCAGGCGCCCCTCTCCTGTTCATTTCTTTAAGGACCTGTGATGTATTAGGCAGTATGGAGATAAAGGACGATGATGGTGACAGTGAATGACAATGGAAGGGTAATAATAGCAGCAGCAGCAGCAACAGCTTATGCCTATGCGGTGCCTACCATGTTCGTGGCACCATCGTGAGCACTTTCTAGGCATTAGCGCATTTTATCTTCATACCATTCCTGACAGGGGTACTATTATTAGTCCTCTTTTACAGATGAGGAAACTGAGGCACAGAGGTGTCAGGTACCTTGCTCAAACTCATACCGCTAGGAATTGTTCAAGCCGGGACAAATAAGAAACCATCTCTATCCTCTAAGCTGCTGGGGGAAGTCACCATGCAAAAGGACCACTGATGTCCAGCCTATTACAAGCCACATTCCATGCCATTTGATGACGCTAGGACAATTTTAACTATTTTCTCTTGCTGGGGAGAAACTGAGGCACCCGCGGGCCCTGACTTCCAGTACTTTCCCGCCATCAGCCTGGACCCACGCCGTCTTTCCCTTTGCCTTCTGCCGAGGTCAGGTTCTCGACAACCTGGACAGCCACCTGAAGAAATCCGAATACTTCCGCTTCCTCTGGTTCCCGCACAGCGAGAACGTCAGCGTCATCTACCAGGACCACACCAACAAGGTAGCGACAGCATCATTCCCGTCCTCATGCACAGCCTGCAGAACCCAGGGTGGCTGACCTTTGTCCTTGTCCCGGGTGGTCAGTGAGGTGTGAGAGGGAAAACGAAGGTGGGCATCACTGAGTGTGAGGACAGAAGCAGGCGAGGCGGCAGGGTGGAAGGAGGAAGGAGAGTTGGCCCAGTAAGGGTCTAATGTGACCACAGGTAAGGATGTGCAGGAGTGAGGTCAGGGGACAGCCTAGATGCGGGAGAGGGGAGCAGAGGTGTGGGGAGGCCAGGACAGGATGAGGTAGAGTACCAGGCAGCTGGGCTATCCCTCGGACCACCTCCACCTTCCCTCCAACGCCCGTCTTGCCCACCCCCACCTGGACAGGTGAGGAAAGCAACAGTTTTGTCTCTCCTCCATGTCCTTAGCCAATGAGCTGCTTCTCAGCAGAAAAACACAAAACCATCACCTAGGATGAACATTGATGGGCCACGTCAGGCAAAAGCTATGACACTTACTGTGTGTTACAGGGCTGGCATGGGGTTTGTAAACGGTGATCGCTGGACACCTGCCTCCAGGGCTCAGAAGGGGAGGGACAGATGCACATCGTCATCTTGTGCAAAATAAAAACATACCTAAAGACATAAATATGCAGGAAACGAAAGGGGTGGGGCATGCAAATTGGCTGGGTCACCAAGAAGTGAGGCTTTCGATTGTCCTGGCAGGTGGGTCACCCCCTCTACACACACATGCAGCCACTCTTGGACACACCTCCCTGTAGGGGGACACTATGATAATAGGTCAGAAAGCAACTGAGCTCTGGCCCTGAACTGATTACAGATTCTTCTCCCCAGCCCCCCTCCTCTTCAGCCAACTGGTTTTGGGACTATGCCATTGGATTCTATTTACTGGAGTTCCTGCTCTGGATCAGGTAGGAATGCAAGGTACCTTCTTCCAGCATCTGCCATGTGCTGTTGAGGATGTGGTCCACCAAAAGAATAACACCCTGGCCTTTATGCATGTAAATTAGGGTCTAGGGCAGTGAATTTTCAACCCTGCCTACACATTCAAATCACCTGGGGAGCTTTTTATAAAATGCCAGTGCCCGCGTCCCACTCTTTGGCCCCCAAGTGATGTAAATCTCATAATGTCCTGTTTTCTACCCCCTTCCCAGCCTGACATCTAGGCTTATGCTCAGACTCCATGTCTGCTGGTAGATACGTAACTCTCAGCGATGGGGAAGGTTTCATGGGTTCTTGAATGGTAACTTTATATCCAGCCAAGACATGGAATGACATGATATAAAAATTTTTTGAAAAGTTTTATACAAAATAATATAGAAAACATATTAAAATAATAAGAATAACGTGGGGTGCCTGGGTAGCTCAGTCAGCTGAGTGTCTGACTTGATTTCGGCTCAGGTCATGGTCCCAGGGTCGTGGGATCAAGCCCTATATTGGGCTCTGTGCTGAGTGTGGAGCCTGCCTAAGATTCTCTCTCTCTCTCTCTCTCTCTCTCTCTCTCTCTCTCTCTCCCCTCTGCCCCTCTCCCCCATTCACTCTTTCTCTCTCTCTCTTAAAAAAAAAAAAAGAGTAATATAATAAGCATCCACGTGGTTACCACCACACCAGCTTAAGAAATGAAACAACATGAGTACAATTGGAATGGTCTTTATGTTACAATTTTTTTAACGTTTATTCATTTTTGAGAGACAGAGAGTACAGAGTATGAGCGGGGGGGAAGGGGCAGAGAGAGAGGGAAACACAGTATCTGAAGCAGGCTCCAGGCTCTGAGCTGGCAGCACAGAGCCCGACACGGGGTTCGAACCCACGAACTGCGAGATCATGACCTGAGCCAAAGTCAGACACTCAACCGACTAAGCCACCCAGGCACCCCAGGAATGGACTTATGAAGTCCCAGACCACACTCTCCAAGGGGTAACCAAGAAGTAATCACTACCCTGAACTTTATGTTTATCACTCCCTTGCTTTTATTTATATTTTAGTTTTATGAATCCTGAAATCAGAAATTTGGTAATTCAGCTTCGATAGTGATAATTATCCATGTTGATATGGATAGCTGTGATGAATAATGATTAGTCATTTTTCACTGTATGCATTTATCACAATGCGTTTATCCATATTCTTTTTTTTTTAATCCATATTCCTAATAATGGGTATTTGGGTTATTTCCAAGATTTTTTTTCGTTTTTCTTTTCCTTTCTTTTCTTCTTTCTTTCTTTCTTTCTTTCTTTCTTTCTTTCTTTCTTTCTTTCTTTTGCCATTACAAACCATATTGCTGTGAGGATTCTCAACCACTGCTCCTGATGCTTTTTTTTTTTTTTTTTTTTTTTTTTTTTTGTCTTGAGTATACTCATGAGTGGAATTCCTGGGTCATCGAGCATGAGTATCTTCAGGCTTATCAGATCAAATTGTTCTCCCAAGTGGCTATACCCAGTGACCTCGCCGCACACTGTAAGATTCTCTGTGCCCCACAAGCTGGTCGAGATCGAAATTTTACATTTTCATGTGACGTGTATTAAATAGTATCTCACTGTGGTTTTTAATTCTTATTTCCATGCTTACTTGTAAGGTTGTGTGGTTTTTTAGTATATTGATCCTTTAGATTTCTCTTCTATGAAGCACCTGTTCATGTATTTTGCTCTTTTTAAAAATTGGGTGGGTATTTTTTTCTTATTGTGCTGTAGGGTTCTATGTATATATTTTGAGCACTCTGTTTCTGGGCTGCAATACCTCCCTGTTTGTTCTGTCTTTCACTTTTATGGCTTTTAAAAAAATTTTAGTGTTAGATGTATTTAATGTTAGTATAGTGAAATTTAGCTGTTTGTTGTTTTACCTTTGGGACGGTGTCTTCATAAGAAATCCTTGCCTACTGAAAGGGCATAAGAGCCCATCAAAGGTGGCACTGATGACAGGACCTGGGAAACTAGCTGGAGTTCTTGTCGGTCCTGGACGTGGCTGAGACCTTTGGCACCTGGCATCGGGTCTCCTCAGGGTAGGGGAGCTACAGGTGCACGGATGGGACTCACATTGGAGTGACTAACTGCCTGGAAGGTGTTAGGAGAGAGAAACTCAACACAGGACTTAATGCATCTGGGCAGGCAAAGGACAAGGAGGAAGCCGGCCTGGGGACCACGATCCAACAGATTATGGGTGGGAGTGAGAGTGGAAAATGCCCCACCAGGCTTTCCCTCTAGCTTCTATCACAGCCTCTCGGCAGCTTTATGTGCGTGTGCCTGTGGAGCCCGATCCCAGTGAGCGCGCAAATAAATTGGGCTCTAAATCACAGCTGCCACTTCCTGGCCCGAGTGGGTGCTCTGTGAGAGCTCCACAGCCTCTGAGTTCAGCCCATGGGGCTTTGGCTTAGCTGCTTCTGGAAACCGTATCCACCCAGACTCATCCCCGCAGCTCTGGGGTGCACACTCAGCCGTGTGCCAGAGGTGCGGGAATGAATGGCGAATAACAGATTGTACTTGGTGGTTTAACGGCTACTTCACAGTAAGACTCACTGTGTCCCTGCAAGGTCAGGAACCCTGCCTGTCCTGTCACACTTGATCCCCAGTGCCCCAAGCAATGCCTGGCACCTAGAGGAGGCCCCTAGATATTTGTGTAAGAAATGCCACATTAAAGGCTTGGTGCCTGTCTTTGAGGAGTTTAGTAGTGGTCCACTGTGGGAGTAATGACGGTGGCCATAGCTGACCAGGACAGAAAGGCAGGCTGTCAGTTGGGAACAGGTCCCTGGGGGTGACCCAGGGCCTAGGCCAAGCTCAGCTCCTGTGGTTAGAACAGCCCTACTCCCGGGGGCCAGTGGAAGCCCCACCACAGCCAGCTGGCCTCTAAGACGCCAGAGAGCATCTGCCTTGAGACAGACGGCATCCGTCTCCTACCCCGCCCCTGAAGCAAGTACCCATGTACCCTTTCTGAGTCCCCGGAAACTTGGCAGCTTGGGGCCATGGAAAGAGCATGAGTTTTGGACTCAAGGGGCCCTGGACTCTGATCCATACCTTCACTTCCCTGCTGTGTGACTCTGGGTAAATCGCTAAGCCTCTCTGAGCTGTGGTTTGCAAGTACATAAAGTAGAGCCACTAGCAACAATTGGGTTGTTTACTAGACATCACTTCCCTCCCTTCTCACAAAGGCTCCTGGTGCCCCCACTACGTGGCAAGATGCAAGGGTCTGCGTCTGCTGTTCTCTGTAACCCCCATGAGGTGCTCTGAGCACCTGGAAAGGATTTTTGACAGACAATGAGGCGGCCGGGATGAGACCAGGGACAGGCCTCTGGGGAGCATGGCTCTAACAAGAGGCTACCCGCCGGGAGGGAGAAGTCAAACTAAGCCTCGTTACCAGGAGTCTTGAGTGACTCCAGGAGAGGCACACGCTACAGCTGGCATGATTAGAGCCAGTTCAGCTCCCAGGACCCTGAGCTGGCAGGAGCTGGGTTCGTGAGTGGGATGACTGGACAGGCCCCTATAACCAGCCTCGGGGCTGATGTCCTCTTCAGGTGCGTCTCTAAAAGAATTGAAAACAGGGTCTCTCTCTCTCTCTCTCTGGTTTTTGTTTTTTTTTTGTTTTCTTTTGTTTTTAGACAAAATGTGAGCAACAGCAAGAGAGAGGGGTAGAGGGAGAGAAAGAGAATCCCAAGCAGGCTCCACGCTCAGTGCAGAGCCTGACATGAGGCTCGATCCCCTGACCCTGAGATCATGACCTGAGCAGAAACCGAGAGTCAGACACTCACCTGGGTGATCCACCCAGGTGCCCCATGAAAGCAGGGTCTTAATGGCGGCCCTCTTGCACTGTTGGTGGGAATGCAAACTGGTGCAGCCGCTCTGGAAAACAGTGTGGAGGTTCCTCACAAAATTAAAAATAGACCTACCCTATGACCCAGCAATAGCACTGCTAGGAATTTACCCAAGGGCTACAGGAGTGCTGATGCATAGGGGCACTTGTACCCCAATGTTTACAGCAGCACTCTCAACAATAGCCAAATTATGGAAAGAGCCTAAATGTCCATCAACTGATGAATGGATAAAGAAATCGTGGTTTATATATACAATGGAATACTACTTGGCAATGAGAAAGAATGAAATCTGGCCATTTGTAGCAACGTGGATGGAACTGGAGGGTGTTATGCTAAGTGAAATAAGTCAGGCAGAGAAAGATACCATATGTTTTCACTCTTATGTGGATCCTGAGAAACTTAACAGAAGACCATGGGGGAGGGGAAGGGGGAAAAAAAGTTACGGACAGGGAGGGAGGCAAACCATAAGAGACTCTTAAAAACTGAGAACAAACTGAGGGTTGATGGGGGAGTGGGAGGGCGGGGAAAGTGGGTGCTGGGCACAGAGGAGGACACCTGTTGGGATGAGCACTGGGTGTTGTATGGAAACCAATTTGACAATAAATTATATTGAATATATAAAAAAAAAAGCAGGGTCTTAAAGACATTTTTACACACCCATGTTCACAGCAGCATTATTCTTAATAGCCAAAAGGTGGAGGCAAACCCAAGTGTCCAGTGCAGGAGTGGATAAACCAAATGAGGTCTACGCTTATAATGGCATCTTACTTGGCCTTAAAAAGGAAGGAAATTCTGGCACAGGCTACAACATGGATGAACCTTAAGGCCATTATGCTAAGTGACATAAGCCAGTCACAAAAGGCAAATACTGTATGATTCCACTTACGTGAGGCCCCCAGAGCAGTCACATTTATAGAGACAGATAGTAGAATCAGGGTCGCCAGGGGCTGGCAGGGGGAGCAGGGGAATTGGGGACTTGTTTACTGGGGACAGAGTTTCGCTTTGTGAGATTCTGGGGATTCCTTGCACAACAATGTGAATATACGTAACACTTAGTGCTAAACCTCGTACTTAAAAATGGCTAAGATGGCAAATTTAATGTTAGGCAATTTTTTTTTACCACAATTAAGAAGGAAAAAACCCCAAACACTGAAAACCAGCTAGCCCTCACTAGGAGGGTAGTGGCATGCATGGGGGCGATCCAGAAGTGGCTTCTGGAAGTGTTGGGAGGGTAATTTGGAATGCTATCTGCATCCCCAGGAAGGTTTCCAAGCCGCAGGTAAGCGGGAGTGGCAGAGGTTTGGACGGAACCTCCCCCCCTCCCCCCGCCCTGCCACAAGGTTTGTAAGCACACAGGCGGCACTCACTAAATGCTGGATTGTATGATTACTGACATCGCTCTGCCCTGCCCCCTCCAGTTCTTTCCTGCCAGGCCTCGTGGGCTGGATCAATCGCTTCTTCTTCTGGCTCCTGTTCACAAGGAAGAGGGAAAGCAGCAACCTCAGCCATGAGATCTTCACCTATGAGTGCCGCTTCAAGCAGCACGTCCAGGACTGGGCCATCCCCAGGTAGGGGCCGCGCCGGCCGGGCTGCAGGGGGGGTGGTCAGTGTCCAAGGGACCCCCTTCAAGGGTGCCCCACGCAGCCCTGATGTGTACTCTGCCAACCAGGCTCCTGGTCCTACCTATCCATTATGAGTAGGGGGCAAACTGGAGGCTAAGTCCCCTTCTGGCACCCTTGTGCCAAGCTGTTCTACCTCTGCGGGGACAGCAGCCCGGAGGTGGGTCACGGCAAGCTTGGGTGCGGAGTGTGGGGCTTCCTGCCCAGCTTCTTGTTGCTCTGGAGAGCTGTCCCCTACATTCAGTCCCTCGAGGGGCAGCGCCCACCTAGCATGCCAGGGGCTGGGACTCTGCCTTGGGCGGCAGCCCAGGTAAGAACCTAGGTGAGGTCTGTAGCCCCAGCTTTCTCTCTGAATGGTCCCCTCTCTGTCTCTCTCCAGGAACAGGGGGGAAGCGGTGCCCAGGGCTTAGGCGAGACCTCTGTTACAGTGTTTAAGGGCTGGGGCACCACTCTCCCAGCGGGAATATTAGAACACGCGCAAGTGTTGCAATCAGACTGATTTTACTCTGTCAGAAAAGGAAGAGGCCAGGGGTGTGGGGCAGCTGGGGCCGGACACCTGAGAGGAGCCCCTGACTGGGTGGGGGGCCCAGGGCAGGACCAGGAGCAGGAGGCAGCTCTCCAGCGGAGACACTCACAGGCTCCATTTCCACGCGGAGGACTTTGAGAGCAACCGCTAAACGTGGGCCTCCTAGAAGCCGGGAGCCCCCTGTCCCTGGGGGAGGGGGGCAGGCATGCAGAGCCTCGTGTGATGGCTCCCGGAGGCCCTTTCCCGAGGCCCGGGTTCTGCCCCCCTGGGCTGCGTGCAGAGAGAAGACCAAGGAGGCACTGCTGGAACTGAAGGCCGTGCTGGAGACCCACCCCAAGATGGTGGCCCACTTTCCCGTGGAGGTGCGCTTCACCCGGGGGGATGATATCCTGCTGAGCCCCTGCTTCCAGAGGGACAGCTGCTACATGAACATCATCATGTACAGGTGACTGGCTCTCTGGGAGCGGTGGGGCTGGGGGAGGCAGCCCCTCAGCTGAGAAAGACCCTCCTTCAAGGCCAGTTCAGATGCTGCCCTCTCTAGCGAGACTTCCTTGATCCTGGCAGCAGAAAATAGTCTCTCTTCCTTGCGTTCCTACAACTCCCACTTCCTCCCCGTAGTACTACAATAATTCATATTAATCAATAGGTAACGTTCATGTGAATAGCCACCCTGTGTGAGATGGATGTCATGCAACGGCAATTGCATGCCGTCTCATGTGCCTACCCTAGTTGATGGTTCTGACAGCCTGAAATGCTGTGTTGAGAAGGATTCTGAAGCCGGGTTTCAGTTAAGCAGAGAAGGGGGCCCCTGGGTGGCTCAGTCAGTTAAGCACCTGACTCTTGATTTCGGCTCAGGTCGTGATCTCATGGTTCGTGAGTTTGAGCCCTGCGTTGGGCTCAGGGCAGGGACAGGGCCTTACCTCCTTCTGCTCCCCACCAGGCCCTATGGCAAGGACATACCACGGCTGGACTACTGGCTGGCCTACGAGACCATCATGAAGAAGGTCGGGGGCAGGCCCCACTGGGCCAAGGTAAGATTTGCCAGGGAGTGGCTCACAGGGCCATCAGCCTGGCAGCTGCTGTGAGCTTGGGGCCCACCAGAGGGCGCCTCTCTTCCCTGTTCGTCTGCCTGACCAAGGCTCAGAAGTTGGGATCCAAGGGCTAAGCAAGTCACAGGAAGGAAGCTGACCCAGGCCCAGCTTCCCCCAAGGTTCATGTTCCAATAGCTCAGTGATTGTACTCCGTGAAGTCACCCTGAGAGTTTTCAGAGAAATTTCTCATCTCTCATTTTATTCGATTCTCATGGAAACCTCTGTGAGCAGGGTAAGGCAGGAGTCAGTGAGCCCCTTTAACAGATAGGGAAACTGAGAGTCTTCAGAAGTGATGGGACTTACTAGTTAGCAATAGAATTGGGGGCAGAGCCCTCTCCACTGTCATACTGTGGGGTGGTAAAGGGAATCCAGAGTTTAATGTTAATGCTGTAACACCTTCCGTCTTTACCTTCCAAGAACTTCCTCTCTTCTGTTTGGGTCTTTACATTATGTGTGTACTTGCATGCATGCTTGTGTGTGCAAGCATATGTGTGCACACATATACATGCATGTGTAGGTATGGGTACATGCATTTTGTATGCATGCACGCACGTGCGGTTAAGTGGATACATGTGTGTGCATTCACGTGTGTGTGTGCCTGGGGGTGGGAGGGTCACATGTGCAGGCATACAGACACAAGGCTGCCTGTTTGCAGCCCCACTGAAACGTCAGCTCTAGGGAACAAGGTCTGTTGTGTCTGGTTGCTTCCACAGGCCCACAACTGTACCCGGAAGGACTTTGAGAAAATGTATCCAGCCTTTACAAAGTTCTGTGCCATCCGAGAAAAGCTGGACCCTACTGGGATGTTCCTGAATGCGTATCTGGAGAAGGTGTTCTACTGAAGCAGAAACAGAATAAATTGAGCGAACCCCATCCCATCCCTCAGGTCCACCTCCAGGAGGTTGAAGGCTCAATGTCCCCACTGGCCCGATGGGGAGCAGACCTCTTTCCGCGGGCCCTCTGCCACGGCACCCACAGCTGCTCCCACCCACAGCCGTGAGCCTGGATCTAGGCAGGGCTCCCCACTCTCTTCCTTCCTTTATCCCTGCAACAACCCCATACAAGGAAGAGCACCCAAATCTCTACATCTCCTTGCGGCAGCCCTCTTCCCCGAACCTACAGTCACCACATTCTTTCCCAGGAAATAGAGAAACCCTGAAATGTTATGTTTCTTGAAGAGGGCAGGCCTTCGGTCATTCACAGCTTCCACCTGCCGGCTAGTTGTCTGTGACTCCAGGGCCCCCGTTAACGTGTGTCTGGGCACAGCAGTCCTGTGTACTGTGTCCTGCCTCCTGTCACCCTTGAGGGTTTTTCAGATGCCCAGGTGCGTGCCCACCTGCCCTGGGACTGCCCTCTTCCAGTTTCTCCCCGTCCCCCTGACCTCCCATCCCCTGACCTTCAAGCATGGCTGCTTCAGGGGATGTTTGGGGAGTGGGACTCTCCTTGCCTTCTTTTAAATAAAGACCAAGAATTGATTCACTCTCTGCACCCTCCTCTTCATCTCCAGGTAACAGGAGGCTCCCTAATTTCCTGGCTTCCCTCCAGAGCTCATGGGTCTTGAGCCTGCCTGGAAAATGTCCTTCCCATTCCTTTTGCAAACTTAGTTTCAACTTGCCTCTGACCTACCACACTTTGTGATCATTCTTTTGTGAGCATTCATGGAACATCCAGTAGGTGTCAGGTGCTTGGGGGGATTAAGAGAACATTAAGACAGGTTTCTGACCTCAAGAAACTTATATGCTAATCTCCTATCTCATAAAAGGATAATATCCATGGTATGTGAGGATCTCTTAACAACTCAACAACAACGACAACAACAGATGTATGAATAGGCAAAGGACTTGAGTAGACTTTTCCCCAAAGAAGATATCCAGATGGCCAGTAAGCACATGAAAAGATGTTCCGCATCACTAATCATTAAGGAAGTGCAAATAAAACCTCAATGAAAAAAAAAAAAACAAAAAACCTCAATGAGATATCACCACACCCATTAGGGTCACTGTTGTTAAAACAAACAAACAAACAAAACCAAAAAAACCTCCAAAAAATAACAAGTGTTGGCAAGGAGGTGGAGAAAGTGAAACTGTTGCACATTGTTGGTAGGAATGTAACATGGTGCGTCCATTCTGGAAAACAGTATGGTGGGTCCTCAAAAAACTAAACATAGAATTACCATATGATCCCGCAATTCCACTTCCGGGTATATGCCCAGGACTGAAAGTTGGGCCTCGAAGAGGTATTTGTATACCATGTTCATAGCAGCATTATCCACAATTGTCTAAAGGTGGAAACAACACAACTGCCCCTAGATGAATGAAGGAATGAGTGTGTAACATACATGCAATGGAATATTGCTCAGCCTGGAAAAGGAAGGAAACTTTGACCTATGCTATGTGGGTGAACCCTGAGGGCATGGTGCTAAATGAAATACACCAGCCACAAAGAGAAACACTGTATGATTCCACTTAGATGGTACCTAGAGTAGTCAACTTCATAGAGACAGAAAGTAAAATGGTGGTTGCCAGGGGCTGGGGGAGAGAGAACAGGGAGTTAATATTTAATGGGGACAGAGTTTCAGTTCCAGACCATTAAAAAGTCTGGATGCTGGTGCTGGGTGCATGACAATGGGGATGTGCTTGATAATGCCACTGAACTGTAGACTTAATAATAAAACAATAACACAAAATGGTAAACTTTATGTGCTATATTTCTTATTCCAGAAACAATGAAGAAATTTATATTCTAGTTCAGGGAAACAAAATTAACATGCATAGGACATTAAATAGCAACAGCAGAGATAAGAAGAAGTGTCAGGGGAGTGGCACAGCCATGAAGACCTGGCCAGGGCACTTGGACTCAACTTCCTCAGGGAGGTTACTTCAGCCAGAACCAAGTTCATGACTATGAGAGCCAGAACGATCCCTTCAGCAGGACCGATTATATAGTTCACAGGTCCCAGAGCAAAACAATTAAAAAATTTCAACAGGTCTCCTGACAGCAGAGAATTAAATTAAACTTAGCATCCTTTTTAAAAAAATATTTTTTAAATATTTATTCAATTTTGAGAGAGAGACAGAGCATGAGCAAGGGAGGAGCAGAGAGGGAACCATAGATTCTGAAGCAGGCTCCAGACTCTGAGCTGTCAGTACAGAGCCTGGCTCAGGACTAGAACCCACGAACTGTGAGATCATGACCTGAGTCAAACTGGACACTTAACCAACTGAGCCACCCAGGCTCCCCAAGCTTAGCGTCCTTCTGAGCACCAACTGGTCCTGCTTGGAAATGTGTATCACAGGTATGGCAGCTAGTTTTATGTGTCAACTTAGTACACTCTAACACTGAGTTATTTAATCTAGGTATTGATCTGAACATGTTTTGTAGATGTGGTTTATATCTACAATCAGATGACTTTATGTAAAGGAAATCATTCTCAAAAATGTGGGTGGGCCTTGTGCTATCAGTTGAAAGACTTAAAAGCACAAACTGAGGTTTCTGGAAGAATAATAAACTCTGCCTCGAAAGTTCCTGACTGAGTTTCTGGACTGTGTGGCTGCCCCACAGATTTCAGGCTTGGGAAAATCACATGAACCAATTTCTTGCATGAATATGAAATACGAATTGGTTCTATTTCTCCAGAGGACCCTGACTGATACATAAGGGATGAGTAAAGTTAATAAAAAGACAAGCATAGGAGGGAAAAGCCTGAGGCTTTGGAAATCATGGAGCCCAATCTCTCATGTTCTACAGTTGAGGAAACTGAGGCTCAGAGAGGTGAAGAAATGTGTCCAACACCACACAGCAAGTTAAGAAAGGCAGCGTCTTCAAGCCTTTCAACCAAAGTATGTCTTGCAGCCCTTTATTTTCGAGAGTTTGAATTTTTAAAATCTATGAATGTTGCATTCTATTTCATTATGTAATTGTTTCAAGCTTTTGAGTAATATTTTACTTCCCAAATCTTTAAATGGCATTTCCGCTCTAGGAAGGAGTACCATGTTTGTTCTGTGGTCTTCTGGCCCCTCACATCTACCCCAGCAGGAGAAGTACAGATATTAAGGGACACACAGTGCAATGGCTTATGTCTGAAACCTTGAGATTCAGTAAAACTTCAATTCCTGGAATGCTAGGGCAAAAGAATATTCTGGAAATAGACTTTCTAATTATCAGAGAACCCAGATGTCTTTTCTGGCTCAGGCTTTGAGGAAGATAATTTACTCTTCCTTTGACTTGGGATCTTTTGATGCCTGAAGGTCATGCTTCCCCAAAATTCTTTTTTTTTTTAAGTCGATTTATTTTGAGAGAGTGTGCATGCACATGCACTTGCACGCAGGGGAGGGGCAGAGGGAGAGAGAGAACTGATGCAGGGCTCAAACTCACCAACCATGAGATGGTGACCTGAGCCGAAATCGAGAGATGGACACTTCACCAATCGAGCCGCTCAGCTGCCCCACCAAGAGATTCTGATTGCAGAATCCTTTTGGCATTGAGTCATGTGTACTGATCCACTTTGCTCTCCTTCCTTGATTCCTCCTTTACTTCCATCCCAGATTCCCACCGGCCGACCTCTCTTCTCTCCCAGCGGCCCCTTATGGTGTCAGCCTCAGGTAGCATGAGCCAGCTCTGCCCCCTTGGCAAACACTCTCATCTCAGGAGACCTGGAAAGTCATGGGTGCTGAGCTTGGGACCTGTGCTCCGAGACTGTGCTTGTAACACTGGACAGTGACCGCCTGCACCATCTAAAGAGACAGAGGGAAGGATGAGGAACAGCGTCTCCCCTGGGCCAATGGGAAACTAAATTGTAGTGCAGCATCGGGGCTGCTGAGCCATGAGGGGTCTCAAGGTTACATTTGGGGTGAGAGGTCACCAGCCAGAAGAAAAGGTGCATATCCCACCAAGTAGAGCAGGTGAACTGTGGGCAGCTTCTCACCTCGGGTAGCCACCCAGCCCTTCATCCCACAGGGCGGAGCCAAGAATGGGAGGGGTCCGGTGAGCTCTGAGGGTTTCAGAAGGATGCATCTCCACCCAGAAAGTCTCCCCAAATGCAAAGACGTGAGACATTTAAAGACCCAAGACAGATGATGGCTCACTTCACTTGCAAATGTTTCTGCATGGGGAGAACCCAAAACTGAGTCAACCTGGTCACCTCATGGGCAGGGCCAAGAGGATAGATAAGGGGGTGGGTAGATAGAGCTGACTCGAGGGAGGGGGCATCGAAGGGCACGGGCATGGGGGGCCCGGGGTGGGGGGGAGGCGGTGTGTGGAGCTGCAACACCACTTTGGGCTTCCCTCAAGGTCAGCAGCCACTGTCAGCCCCAGAACGGGACTCATGGTGCCCCCCTGTGGCAGCCGTCCTGACCCAGCTAAGGTACCCAGGCAGAAACCAAGCAGCCTGGCCCTGACCTAAACTGCCTAGCTGGCTACTCCCAAACTAACAAGTGGCCAGAAATGCCACAGAGAAGGGAGCAGACCTTGAGGCGCTGGGGGGGGGGGGGGGCGGGCAGCAGGGGAGAGGGGGTCGCTGAGAGGGAAGAGTTGTTTTTTTTTATAATTTAACTTTATTTATTTATTTATTTATTTTTTTTTTTGAAATTTACATCCAAATTAGTATATAGTGAAGCAATGATTTCAGGGGTAGAGTCCTTAATGCCCCTTACCCATTTAGCCCATCCCCTTACCCATCCCCCTCCCACAACCCCTCCAGCAGCCCTCAGTTTGTTCTCCATATTTATGAGTCTCTTTTTTGTTGTCCCCCTTGGGAAGAGTTCTTTATGCAACCATAAGTTTCAAATTTAGAAGAGGTTCCTGGGTCCCCTACAAGGAAGATCTTACAAGGAAGGTCTCCAGTTAAAAATGAGGCCCAAGGCAGGAGCTATCCAAGAACGGGGGAATGGAAGGTGGAAACATAGCTATGAGTACCCTAATCCCAAGGGGCCTTGAACCCATGGACGAAAGGAGCATAGAATAAAGCAGTCTGAGCATACCCGAGCCTGACTTATCTTAGTTTGACCCTGGTTTGCTTCCCCACGCGGCAGGGCTCTTCAGAGACACCTAGACATTTCCAGAAACTTCCAAAAGAAAATTATCAAAATTTGGGTGTGGTTTTTTTCACTGTTGACATCCACAAATGAATGCCTTTACACCCACACGGAGGGAGAGAACGATGTTCAAGATAACTGCAGGGTATTATTTTAAAGGTCAATACCTTGTGCACTCCATGCGGGTGGGCTGGTGACTGGATGCAGGTTTGGATTTGGAGAATGAATACCTTCCTTTGATGCCGTCAGTGCATCTCTGTGATTTTATACACATGCCGTCATATGCAAAGAGGTCAAAAGTCTCTTAATGAAGGTAAGGCTGAAGTAAGTGGCCTGCCTGTCACCAGTTACTGAAGAGACCAAGAGGAGATTGAGGGGGGAATGTCTGGTACTAGTTCAAGGTCAGCGTCTTTGCTCCCCCACGTGCTGGAGGCAAGGGATGAGAGCAGGCAGGTAACGCTGGCATCCTCTCCATCCCCGACCCCAGCCCCAGTGAGCTCTTCCCACCTTGGAGCAACCCCGACAGGTTGAAGGCAAACGTTGGCTGTCAGGGAATGGGCCTCAGAGCGGTGGGCGTGGGCAGGAGGAAGTGGGCAATTTGCTGTTGCCCACACAGCTCTGAGCGATGCCATAAACCTGGAGGATTATGACCGAGGGGTTGAGAATCTCCCAGAGGCAAACAGAGAGTTCATTATTAACCTCGTAAATCTGCTCCATGTGGTCTGGCATTTACTGATAGTACACTACTTGATTTGGTAATCATTAATTCCTTTAATAAGTGCTGCGGACCTGAGTCCTTTTCACATTGCCTTCAGAACGATTTCGTATTTCCTGGGTTTGCCAAGCTGCTCTCTTACAGCTAGAAGATACCAGGCAATGCTGGGTCTGGATAGGTTATGAACGTGGGGGGGCCTGAGCAGCTAGAACGGGGCAGTGAGGCAGAATCAGATCGGGGTTCAATCCCTACTCTGCCAACTTACCAGCTGCATGGCTGTGAGTAAATGGCCCCAATTATCTCTGCAGCCTGACTCTTAAGTGACCTCTCCCCACGACACTCCTTGTCCGGGCCTCATGCTTCATTGTGGATAAGAGCTTCTGGAATCTGTTAATTGTGGAGTTTCAACTCATTTGGGGGCACAAACATGAAATAATCTGATTCATTCTAAGGACTGTGCCCATCACTAAAAACATCTCAAGCAGACTGTTTAACTTCCTGGAAACATCACAGTTAATAAAACAGTCCGTTTTGTTTACTTTAGAATGTCAGTCTAATACCCAAACCTAGACTCTTCTCCTCCCCTGTGAGGGGAGGGGGGGAGGAGGGGAGGGGCACACTCTACCCTCCGGCACACCCCCAGCCCTGGGTTCTGAGAGCCCAGAGAGAACAGGAAGGGGCGTGGTCCAGCTCTGGACCCCTCCCATCCTCCGCTCTCCCTGCTCCAGCTATCTTGAGGTTATCTGAGGTGGGGCGGGGTCTTGCTTGGTCTGGTCACCGAGAGGGTTAGTGCAAGGTGGCCTCTTCTCCTTGTAGACAGGGTGATAGTTTCCTTGGTCGGCCTTTGAACTTCGCTTGGACACCCGTAGAGAGCAGTCCTTCTGTCTGACCTAGACCCCTGCCAAGCAGTCCAAGCCTCCAGCCCCCTCTCGGTGGGACAAAGGTACTGTTATATGGTGAGCATTTTCCTTTGATCCTGTCATCGTGACTCTGTGATCATCTGGAGATGACGTCAAAAGCCTAATTGGAGGCCCTTTGGGAAAGTGAAGCCCGAGCCAAATGGCCTTCCATTGACCCACAACCGCCACTTAGTGGTGAACTCTGTTCCGCATCATGGGCAGCTTCCTGGCTCTCACCCCTCCTCTATTCCCTGCTACTTCACTGAGAAGGGTGGGCAACCCGAGGTCCCTTACAATAGCCCCTGTGGGGCACAAGGAACAGAGGGCAGATGTTCTTTCATCCAGACCCCTGGGTCACACACTTTTCTAATGAAGGCGACTCCTGGAAGCCTTTGTAATGTGCCTAGAGAGTAACCGTGGGACCTAATGGAATTACATGAAGCAATTGGCCCAAGTTGTAGAGCACTTTAGCTGGCCCACAGCTACTGGTACAGTTGCACAAGCTGCACACTGCGTAATTCCGGTGTCATTTCACCATGCAGTGAGCAGATTCCTTTTTGTTACAATTCCCTGGCAGAAGGCCATCAAGTGTCAGCACAAGGCCTAACTGCAGGTTGGTGGTGCCACCCTTTACCAGGCAGATACTAAGCCCTCTCTTCTCAGAACATCTGGCACTGTTCCCACTTTGCTCCAATAATCCTAGAAACCAAAAACCCAGGGCCGATTAGCACATGGTCCCCCTGCCAGAATTCCCCACATCTCATCCCTGCACCTTGGTGATCTCATGTCCTGCCTTGGTTTTTCTAGTGCCTCAGGCCAGGACTTCTGTCAGGGATGGAGAGACATCCAAGGACCCTCAACAAGGCCACCGTACAAAGGGGGAAAGAGGATGGACAGATTGGGTCCCAGCAAACTTCAGAGTAGCTTTAGACTATCTTTTAAGGTGCTAGGCTAGGACAGTTAAAAAAGTTTTAATGTTTATTTATTTTTGAAAGAGAGAGAGAGAGAGTGAACAGGAGAGGAGCAGAGTGAGAGGGAGACAAACAATCAGAAGCAGCCTCCAGGCTCCAGCTGTCAGCACAGAGCCTGACAGGGGGCTTGAACTCACAAACCACAAGATCATGACCTGAGCCGAAGTTGGACACTTAACTGACTGAGCCACCCAGGTGCCCCTAGCCTAGGAAATTTAAAGTAGACTGCATATGGACGCCTGGGTGTCTCAGTTGGTTGAGCACCTGACTTCGGCTCAGGTCATGGTCTTGTGGTTTTTGGGTTCGAGCCCCACATCAGGCTCTGTGCTGACAGCTGGAGCCTGGAGCCTGCTTCGGATTCTGTGTCTCCCTCTCTCTCTGCCCCTCCCCTGCTTGTGTTCTGTCTCTGTCTCTCTCAAAAATAAATAGACATTAAAAAATAATTAAAAATAAAGTAGATTGCATAAAAAGCAACATGTAGATACTGTGGCTGCCAGCATCTAGAGACATAATAGGAAACAAAAAATAAATTTTGAAATCTGGTATGTGACATTAATGTGATGTACAATTTACAATGAGGGTCATTTTAGCAAAATGCCTTCTGAGCTTGTAACCCTAATTAATACAGGTCATTAAGTGAATCATAATAACTTTACTCCGAATTTCCTTGAGACTAATACTAAAATACCAGCTTCTTTGATGACCTAAGCCTTGCAGTCTGTTCCTTGTGTGGCAGAGGTCCTTATAACTTAAAGAAGGGAGAGAAAAGGAACAGGTGATGTAAGAATATTCTAAGCTTTTAATTTATGATGTAGACTTAGCTACAATCCTGGAATGCGGCCAGATGTTTTTTTCTTCGTGCGAAGTATATTTGATGAAAAGAATTCTATGGCTACAAAATACTCATAAATGGAAATGCTTAGTAACTTAACGTTGAGGGAGGTACCACAGTTAGGTGGGGCCACCTGCTGGTAGCATGGGGTACTGCAACCCAGCCAGCCGGCAGACTAAGAAGTCAGATCTCACCCTCAGAAAAAACCCAAGTGGAAGAGAAATCATGGTGGAGGGGACAGATGTAAGTAAGGGTTGTATGGATTGACAGCATACCAACAATGTCACGGTGAAGGCCGTGCCACAGGAATTCCAAGTGAAAAGGAAATCACCCCGTTTTGTCTTTTGGGGACTACAGTTTCCATTAGGAAAATAGCAATTGTATATTAAAATACCCAGTATGCCTTATTAGTACCCTCTCTTCACTCTGATTTTCAAGCTATTCCTTCAGATCTCGCCCCCCGCCCCCCTGAATCAGAATACATCAACGGTTTTATAATGGAATGGCCAAGATTCACTTTTCAGAAATTTATTTCACTTGGCTGTTCGAACACATTTCTCTCCTCCTAAAAGCAAGAATCCTTCGGTTTAACTTTGTCACGCTCCACGTATTCTCAATTATATGGTATTCCTTATACATCTTTGCTACTGTCTTTTCTTTTCTACTTCTTTTTTTTTCAATACCAAAATGCAGGCGTGTGGGAAATAGAAAAAAACAGCATAAAAGGAGGACACCCCAGAGCATTCTGATTACTGGCGGTTTTATTGAGTTAGTGGCACATGGGACTTCTCCCATGATCAGCGAACGCAGGCATTACAGCGCGGAGTCCAGAAGGAGGAAAGGCTGGGTGAAGGGACAGGAGGGCCTTGAGGCAAGGCCTGGTCACTTGGTGACGTGCAGGGCTCTCTCTAGGGGCCTATCGCTCATCTTGGGGGCAACTGAACTCAGACACCCCCATGTTTGGAGAGGCAATGTTCACATCTCATTTCTCCCTGGAAATAAAATGAAGGAAAACGGAAGGTGAGGGCTCAATATTCACTGACAGGCAGCAACTGATACTCAACTTCTCCTCAACAAAGAAAGAACATCCTTCAAAGGAAAAGTAAAATGTCCACTGATTTTTCTGCCTTCGTGCCTGGGCTCTGGCTACTGGTGCCATCATTCCCAGGCTGGCTATGCTGCCCTGTTTCTGGCTCCTGCGGACCTGCTGGGCCCAGAAGGATGCCAGGTAAGGCCTGCATACTCACCCGTTCTTTTGACGGTATTCCTGAAGGGCCTTCTCTGCCACAGTCTCCATAAATTTAGGATTGTTCCTGGAGACTTCCTCTGGGACCATCACAGCGAAGGGGTCGGAATCAAAGAGCTTCACAACCACCTTAGTGAAGCCAGAGGGAACGTTGGAGTCAGAAGTCTGGGAGCTCACCTAGAAGGAAGAAAGGTAAGAGAAGGACTGAAAAACTGGTCCAGATGGACTCATTCTGCAACAAAAGCCAGGCAGAAATCTGGACAGTGGACCCCTTTTGCTTTTGACTGATTTTGACATCTGGACAACTCCGTGAACAGAAATGCCCGAGTTCAGAGACACTTGTCTGTAGGTACAAACATTGTCTGCAAATGACCAGCCTGTGGGGAGCCCCACAGAGACAAATGGGTCCTAAGCCACCATGTTTTCTTTGGGCAGCCACTGGCTTGGCCAGTGACAGAAAAGGAATCTGGGAAAGAAAAACAAAAAAAAGGTTCCCAGCACTAGAGAGAAGCTTTCTATCCCTGGTAGAGAATAAGGCCCCAGTTCATGAGGCATCCAACATAGCAAGGCAGCTTCGTGGAAAGAGCACAGGCTTTCTGGCCAAGCACACAAGTTCAAACGCCCAGGCGAGTCACCTACCGGTTATTAAACCTTGGGCACGCTGTTGAGTCTCTCTCACTTTCCTCAACCGTAAAATGGGGCCACGATGGTCTACACCTCACGGGGTCATGAGGCTTCCATGCAACCACGTGCATAAAAGCTCTTATGTTTCCTGCCATGTGACAAATGCTCGATCCAAAGCCTAAGGGCTGCCTTTAATACCTTCATCCCATTTACTCCCAGGGAAGGTTCCCATCGCCTCCGGACCGTGTCCCGGGCCCCCGAGCTTCGGTGCGTGGCCAGGACATGACTCACCGTAGTGACCTGGAGATAGAATGGGTCTTCACTCTGAGTGAGATTAGCCAGCTGGGACACCCAGCTAAACTGCTCGTTCAGCTGCTTCAGCAGAGAGGACGTGTTGAACATCTTCTCCTGGTAGGACCGAAGCAGCTCCTCGTACAGCTTGGTGAACTTCTCTGCCATCTGCAGGGAGTTGTTAAGTTCCTGCCGCAGCAGCACCTGAGAGGGGTTGCTGGCAGAACAGTCTGCCCAGAGATGGGGGGGAAAAAAAGGCAGAAATGTAAAGGGAAAGCTAAAAAAGGATAAAAACATGAATGGAAATCCGTCCTCGGAGCCAGGACCGAAAGCAGGGCTACTGTTAAGTACCGAGCCACAAACCACGTGTTGTCAGTCTGCAACGTTAACAGGGCTCACCCCGGAATATAAACCAGCACGCAGCTTCCTTCATCGATGAAGTCTTGCTCTGGAAAACAATGTCACCTGAACTAAACAGTGTCCTTAGAGACATCATTGATTTACCTTTGGGTGCAAGACCCTTATCCCTTTGGAAGACTGGTGACAAGCAGTGTGGACCACACTTTGAGAAGCACTGATCTCAGTCTCTGTGCTCAGACCCGGACCTGCTCTTGCTGCCCTCGTCCCCGGATGGATCATTTCCGGAGTGAGGGAGGGGTTACTTACGGCTACCCTTTGTGGGGACCTACTCGGTACCAGACACGACATAAGTGCTTTAGATAGCCCCTGTCTCCGATAATCACATCTATTCTGCCTTTAAGTATTACCAGCGATGAAACTGAGGCCCGCAGAAGTAAATCAATTGCCTAAAAGTCATAGAATGAATGATTCATGGGCTACTCAGAGTAGGCCCTTCCTACTCTGAGTCTATGGTTCTGGAAAATTCTCCAAGCCTGTCTTTGGAGCAAATCTGCAGAGCTGGAAATCCAGTGCCAACAGTCAAAAGAGGCAAAAGAGCTGGCCAGGGTCCTTGGGGCACAAAGCACAGCAGCCTGGTGGCTGGGGGTCCCGGCTTGCCCATCTTGGTCCTTGAATACTCACTGCAGGTTTCAGATTGAGAAGAGCTGGCAACTACCCACTATCTCTTTACAAACTACTGATTTTCTTTCCCTAATTGTTTCAAAACTCTCCTAAGGAGGGTGCATCCCCTGACTTGGGGAAGACAGATCTTTGCACACTGCATTTAATATAAGTGATTACCATAGGTATTGCAACTTCAAAAATGTTAGGTGGGGCAAGAAATGAAAGCCAGGTTGAAAAGACAATACAATGAATAATCTCAACTCTTTCACCAGAGAAGAATTAAAAAATAAGGAAAGCCATTGAGAACCCAGACTGTCTGGAGCAGTGGATCTCAACTGGGGGCTCTGCTAACCCCCAGGGGATATTTGGCAAGGTCTGAAAACAGTTTTGGTTGTCAGGATTGGTGGGGAGGGGAGGCTACTGGTGCCCACTGGGGAGAGGCCAGGGGTGCTGCTAAACAGCCCACAGGGCACAGGACAGTGCCACGCGACAAAAAATCATTTGGTGTGGACTGTCAGGAGTGCCAAAGTTGAGACCCCCTGGTCTAGAGTGTTCGGGCAGTGCGTGCTCATTTGGTTCAAGCACCTTCAGTAAGAGGTGCTGACTCTTTCTCCATGCAGAAGAGAAGGCAGTTTAGATAAGCTGCGACCAGTGACCATTAACCTCAGTGCTGGGTCGGGGGGCGTCTGGGTGGCTCAGACGGTTGAGCGTCCAACTCCTGATTTTGGCTCAGGACATGATTTCACGGTCATGGGTTCGAGCTCTGAGTCGGGCTGTGCGCTGACATCGTGCAGCCTGCTTGGGATTCTCTCTGCCCCTCGCCCCACCCTCATGCTCTCTCTCTCTCTCTCTCTCTTTCAAAATAAATAAATCAACTTGAAAAAAAAAAACAATATCAGTGGTAGGGGTGCCAATTTGAGCCCTGGCATCTGTGCGTCTCTCTTCTGGCCCTAAACAGGACTTTCTTGTGGCAAAGCACTATGTGATTTCTGCAACTCTAACTACGATATTTTATGGGAAAAGCCCGGGAGGCTTGGTTGAGTACTCATCTACACTTCATACATCAGCCTCTCACAGCACTTGTATTTATTTTGCAGTGGCTTCTAAAATTATAGGAGTGAGGCTAGGAATATTTAACTAGACTCTGAAGGCTTGTCCTGGCAAACCCAAATGTATTAAGAACAAAGCCACAAGATTGATCTGCAATGTACAAGGGGAACAATTAACTCTTTCTGAGCACAGACTATTGTGTGCCAGGAACCATTCTAGATGCTTTGACAGCTGTTACTCAAAGTAACAAGAAACTAGTCAATGAGCAGATCTAACAAAACTGAGGGCAACAGCTGAAGGGAAGTACAGTCGACCCTCAAATGTGTCCACAGTGTGGATTCTATACCAGGCAGTACTGTGATGTAGTTTTTCTCTTCTTTATGATTTTCTTTCTTTTCTTTCTTTCTTTCTTTCTTTCCTCCTTTCTTCTTTCTTTCTTTCTTTCTTTCGTAAGAGAGAAAGCAAGAGTGCGGGAGGGAGTGGGGGAGGGGTAGAGACAGAGGAAGACAGAGAATCCGAAGTGGCAGGGCTCGATCTTATGACTGTGAGATCATGGCCACCGGACACCCCCTCTTCTTTATGATTTTCTTAATCTCTTTTTTTCTAGCTTACTTGAAGAATACAGTACATAAGACACGTTGAATATGAACTACGTGTTAATAGACAGCTTACGTTATCGCCTCCTTTTACCCCCTCGTTGTTCAAGGGTCAATTATATTTCCTTTGCTTCGGACCAACCACTACCGGTGACCCATGTGTTCTGGGGACAGAACACCAAACACTGGTTAAAAACATGTCCCAAACACCTAGCTCTCCAACATAAGGGTGTCCTATAATCTTAAGAAGTTACTCAACCATCCTGTGACTACGAGCTTTTCACCTCTGTTAAGACAGGGACAATAACTGTACCTAACTCAGGATCATTCTGAGGAAGTGAGTAAATGTTTGCCAAGTGTTTATAGTGGTGCCAGCCGAACACACGGTAAGTGTTTGTTAACCAGAATACGTATTCTCTAAAGTTCCATCATCTGCAGGGGAAAATGAGGAGGTCTACCAGGCTGGGCCCTGGGGAAGAAGATAACTGGGGAAATCAAAGAATGCTGTCTCCCGATTTCAGGGACAGCCCTCCATCTTAACCCGTGTCTACAGATGAGGGGCCCAGGTGGAGCAGGGCCGAGGACCGTCCCCAGTGCCACAGCCAGAAGGCAGCAGAGTGGAATTTCAAGTCCCATGTGTCCGACCCCATAAAGGGAGCCCCAGTGAGGGACCAGGGACCCAGGGCTCCCCGACTCACCCACTGACAAGATCTCCTGGCACTTGTCACACTGGTCCTTCATCCTCAGGCACCCCGTGGAGTTGTGACGGATCTCCTTGCACACCATACGGTCTTGGTTGTCTTCTGGAGACACAGGAGGGAAGGGGGAGTCATGCTGATGGCCCACACAGAGCAATATAGTGATGGGCCACCCCGACCTCACTGATCCTTCCACGCTCCCGTTTGCCCCCCTGAGATGCAGGTTGGAAAGTAGTCATCTGCCTGCAGACTGATCGGGGCTCCCCACAGAAGGACCAGGAGCTGGCTCCCAGGGCCTCGCCTCCCACCGTCTCTGGGGGATGAGACCCTCCCGCTGCCACACTGCCGTTAGCTCCACGGGCCTCTCTTTGGCATCAGAACCCATTTTTGCTTTGCATTTCATCTGGCTCGTTTCTCTCCCCCTAGCCAGTCAGCAAGCCCCTTGAAGGCAGGAATGGGATCCTCCTTTGAGCCGCCTTATAACACAGGGCTCCCCCCATTGCGGATATGCAGTAGATGCTGTTCAATTCAAGGTCCTTCTGTATTTCCAGACCATTTCAAGCCAACACACTGCAGCATTTAGGAGATGGTGTTGGCCAACTACGTCTATTAGTTCAACGAAGGAAATCGGTTCTAAATATATTGACTTTTCATGTCCATATTAGACTTCATTCCCTGAAAAAATATTCACTGCATGCTCATTCTCCACCAAGGCCCCAAGGTTATAGCCATGAACGGTTTTCTAAACTGTAATATGTACTCATTATATAATTGGTCACCAATATATGCATGGCATCCACATAAAGCCACCTGCATTCCCGAGAGAAAGGCTGTCTGGTTCTCTCGAATGGACTAATCAATGTCATGACCACCAGTTGCTGGGAGGGGCATCGTAAACTTGGAAAGAACAAGGTTCCAAGTCTGGCAGGGCTAAGTTTGACCAGGTCATACTTTTCCGGCTGTGAATACTTGGACACACTCCTTTACTGTCATAATTTTCTCCTCCTTAAATGGGGATAATACCATTCATGGAGTTGCTGGGGGAAATAGAGATGACACACGCCAGGCTGCCAGCAATGTTCTTAGACTCTACTGAGCTTCTCAATAACCTGCTAGTTCCCATCCCTTAGGAAGAATGAGACATTTTTTCACCTTCTGTGAATTCCATCGGAAAGTGGTAGGGAATTCTCTGGAGGTTGATGTCCATGGCCTGTTGAGCCTGGTGTATCATGTCGAAGAAGGGTTGAAACATGTCGTGGAAGTTCAAGGGTTGGAATGCAGGGAAAGGCATTACGTTCCGGGCGAAGCGGGACTTGGGATTGAAGAAGAAAGGCCTCCTCTGTAATGAGCTGAAGGGTGAGTAGTGGTAAGTATCCTGGGGCTCACGGGTGAAGAATCTGTCCTGGAAAAGCTCGTCCATAATTCTGGATGCCCGGTTGAAGCTGTCCTGCATGACGTCCAGGGCGTGGGTCTGCTGCCGGTCGTTCTCCAGCAGGGAGTCGATGCGGTCGCCGTTAATCCAGAAGTAGAAGGGAGAACTCTGGTTCAGGAACTCCTCAAGCTGTAACGGGCAAAATGGGCAAGTTAGAAGGTTGCTAAGGTCCCAGCCTCCTCCTGGCCTCCTGCTTGTTGAGAAGAGCTGATCCTGACCCCTCACTGCCCTTGGGGCTCCTCAATCATAGCACGTGACCAAAGGTCCTGCTGGGACTGGCTCCCTGGCCCCCCAACTGGGGGCCAATGCCCTTCCAGTCTACCTGCCCAATGGGGAAGAATTTAGGAAGGCCTCTGAGGCCACGAGATGCACAGACCCCCATCACCTGAGACTAGCCTCTTCTTTGACCACGAAGGATCCCACACCCCTGTTCAGCCAAGGGCCAACGGACAGCCTTCAGTTCCTGAGCTCCAACCAGGCGAGGCCCTCAGGGGAGGATGAGATCAATATTCATGTGCCAAAGTTCTTAACTCCTTCTGCCTAAGCGGGCACAAGGATTTGCTGTACTACAAAGCTGTTACATTACCCAGCTAATAATTTCTAGAGAAGAACCTTCTAACAGATGGCCAATACCTGGCACATGTGCGGTCCATGACTTCACATTTGTGCACTCGTAGCAACTGATGATGGGCGCTCCGGGGGCCCCAGTGCAGCCGCAGCCCGACTGATCAGTTGCATCAGGGCTTGTGAAAGGAAGCTGTGATGCTGTGATTTGTAGTAAGAAATGTATATTTGGTCTTCGTGGGGTTCCTAAAGCCCTTAGAATTTCCTTCCAGGAGAGCAATAAAGGTCTTTTGTTATGTTAATGAGGCTGCTTTTGGAAAACACTTAAGGATGGGGGCTGGTAGCCAGAGGAACGAACCCGGATGCCCCGGATGCCCGGATGAGAACAATTAGAGGGTGGAAATTTTAATCCCACCTCCTGATGTCGGGGGGGGGGGGTGCGGGGAGGGTCTGGAGGTTGAATCCATCCGCAATGGCCAATGATTTTATCAATCATGACCACGGAAGGAAGATTCCATAAAAATCCCAAAAGGATGGGCTTGAGGAGCCTCTGGGTCGGTGTACATGTGAAAACACTGGAGAGGGGCGCCCTCTCAGAGGACGTGTTAGCTCCCCACCTTTTCCCCACACCTTGCCCTATGCATCTTTTCTGGTTTTTCTGAGTTATAGCCTTTTATCAGAAACCAATAACCTAGTAAGTCAACTGTGTCTCTGAGCTGTGAGCTGCTCTGGCAAATTAATTGAACCCAAGGAGGGGATTGTGGGAACCTCCACTCTGTAGCCAGTCGGACAGAAGCACAGGTGACAAGCCAGGCTTGGGATGGGCGGCTGAAGCTAGGGGGTGGGGAGGACGGTCCTGTGGGCCTGAGCCCTTACCCTGTGGGATCTAATGCTGCCTCCCAGGTGGACAGTGTCAGAATGGAGCTGAAGCGTAGGCTGCTGTGGGGGAATTGCTTGGCGTGAGGAACACCCCCCGCGCGTCGGAACTGGGTGTAGGACCATAGAAGCATATTTCACTCAGTTCTCCGCACCCCCCACTCAGAGCCTAGCTGTCCTCAGTGGCGCGTCCCCTTTCACCTGTTGGCCAACCAGGCCCGAGCCGCTTCTGCAGACGCGAGCGTAGAACTTCATGCAGGTCTGTTTCAGGCACGGCTTACACTCCTCCCAGAGGGCCATCATGGTGTCATTGCACACCCCCTGGGACGCCTTCAGCTTCATTTCAGAGTCCTTGGTATCACTTAGGGCATCCTACAGGGGGACACGAGGCCAGGTTAGCCACGCGGAAACCACAGGCTTCACGCTTTCCAAGGGCGCACGGCGATGCCTGGCCCTCCACTGCTCAGGCGGGTCTTTCCAGGGCTGGCCACACAGCGTGCTTATTTCCTCCTCTGGCTCCTATATCCCTCACTTGCCTGGATTTCCCTCCCCACCCAGCTCTAAATACCTTCCCAACTTCAAGACCCCGCTCTTCCTTACAGTTTTGTCCAGCCACTAGAACCCATGTAGATATCCCCTTCCTCTGATGCTGCACTTAGTCTCGACCCCAGGATTTACCGCTCCCTTATACCTAACTTTCTCTTCTCCACTTTTGGGGTTTAAATGTTGTCTTCCAAAGCTTCCACTGATGTCCTGAATCTTATTTGTCTATTGCAGCCACAGTCCCTGGCATGCAATGAGAATAAGCAAGCTTTCTTGATCAAAGTCACTGGGCGTCTGGGTGGCTCAGTCAGTTAAGCGTCCGACTTCCACTCAGGTCATGATCTCACAGCTTGTGAGTACGAGCCCTGCCTTGGGCTCTGTGCTGACAGCTCAGAGCCTGAAGCCTGCTTCAGATTCTATCTCTGTCTGTCTCTGCTCCTCCCCTGCTCTCTCTCTTTCAAATATAAATAAACATCAAGAAAAAAATTAAGGTGGCTCAATCAGTTAAGCATCAGACTCTTGGTTTCAGGTCAGGTCATGATCTCACAGATGGTGAGTTGGAGCCCTGCATCAGGCTCTGTGCTACTTGGGATTCTCTCTCTCCCCCTCTCTCTGCCCCTCCCCTGATTGCTCTCTCTCTCTCTTTCTCAAAGTAAATAAATAGCCTTAAAAATTTTTTTCTTAATTAAAAGTTAAAGTCACAACAACTACTAAAACTCTCTCGTACATCCATGTCACTTGGTCCAATAATTCTATAAGAATCCATCCCAAAGAATTCCTGCCATAAAGGGAAAATCCCTATGCATGAAGATATTTGTTAAGTATTCATTTATGGCAGAAAAAAAATACTGGAATCAATCCGGATGCTTAAAACTAGAAGGCCAGTGAAGCAAATTGTGGTCCACCCAGAGGCTGGACAAGTAGTTTGGCAGGGGTGTTCGTAGTTAAGTTTTAAATAGCGTAACAAGCACTTTTCCATGTTAACAAACCGTGATTTTGAGTATAGCGGCTGTCAAAAGAATATAAAGGGGAAAATGTAGTAAAAAACGAATCACATGTTAACAGTCCTCAGGTAAGAGGGTTATGGAAAACTTTTCCTTTTCCACTTTTCTATATTAAAGTCTCAACAAATGAATGTATTAACACTTCCAAGAAGAATGAAGTAGACCATCCACACCACAAAGCAAATCTACACTGTGAAGAGCTGACCAGGAAGACAGGGACTTCCAAGAGATCCCTCCTCTGTTCCAGGTCCCCTCCACCCCTGGTACCCTGCTGCTGCTGGAAAGGCCACCATACCTCTTACCAAGCCAATTCACGACCATCAACTGCCCTGCCCACTTCCTCTCTTTCCTGTTCACATACTGAAGAACTAAGAAGCAACGTAGTCTTGGGGCACCTGGGTGGCTCAATCGGTTGAGCGTCCAACTTCGGCTCAGGTCATGATCTCACAGTTTGTGGGTTTGAGCCCCTCGTCGGGCTCTGTGCTGATGCCTCAGAGCCTGGAGCCTGCTTCAGATTCTGTGTGTGCGTGTCTCTCTCTCTACCCGTCCCCTGTTCACGCTCTGTCTCTGTCTCTCAAAAACAAATAAATGTAAAAAAATAAAATAAAAAATAAAAATAAGTAATGTAGTCTTTTCTTGAACTTGATGTGCTTTTATCACAGAATCTGGATTGTAGAATATCCAACTGTGATCATGACCACAAAAACTCCAGAACAAGACTTGCCTGCCACCTCTACATGAGCTACTTGAGGATTCTCATAAAATGGTGAGAAAAAAACCACTGAGGCCAAGGAAGGGCACTAAGTGTCAAAAGAAAGAGCTGCCTCCAGGCCAGCATTTCCTGAAGCAGCTTCCAGGGAATTGTGCTAAAAGCTATCAGGGGGAGAAAAAAGGATGCTCTGATCAATTCCATTTGGAAAACAAAGGGTTAAGTGAAATTACACAAACTTCTTCGCTGCAGAACTTCTCAGAGCCTTTATTTTATGTATTTAGTTATTCTTTATTATCTTTTTTTTTTTTTTTTTTTAGCTTTTAAAAGTTAAAAAAAAATTTTCTAGGGAGAGAGCACATGAGCAGGGGAGAGGGGCAGAGGGAGAGAGAGAGAGACTCTTAAGCCTGATGTGGGCTCACAACTGTGAGATCATGACCTGAGCCAAAATCGAGTCAGATGCCTAACAGACTGTGCCACCCAAGTGACCCCTCAGAGCCTTTAAAATGCTTTACTATGGGGGCTCTGGGTGGCTCAGTCGCTTAAGCGTCTGATTTCAGCTCAGGTCATGATCTCACAGTTCGTGGGTTTGAGCCCCGCGTCGGGCTCTGTGCTGACAGCTCAGAGCCTGGAGCCTGCTTTGGATTCTGTGTCTCCCTCTCTCTCTGTTCCTCCCCCACTCATGCTCTGTCTCTCTCTCAAAAATAAATAAACATTAAAAAAAAATTTTTTTTAATGCTTTACTATGCATTATGGGTCATGAAGGTAGCAGGTGACCCTGTCTTAGCATTTTGTTCATTAGGGGGAGGGAGGCAATGGGAGTAGGTTTTTAGGGTACACTTAAGGAGACTATTGATTTTTAAAATAAGTTGTTTATTGCATTGTGGTGTTTTAGTTTTGTTGAGTCATTAAGCACAGTCTAGACCCGCTATTTTCACTATTGGACTTAGGTGTCTCTTCATGAAATAGTCAGAACTCTAGAAAGCCGGGGGGCAATACGGGTGTGTGCCTGCCTTAACCCCAAAGGTATTGTCCCTACTAGATAAGCTTCCTGCCAGCAGGGCCCCATCCCCCTCCTGACCTGGGACAGACCTTATCCAAAGCCTACCTTGGAGCTTGCATAGTCAGGGTTTAGAAAAATCTATTAAAGTGAATCCTGGCATCATCAGGCCCTGCGCCAGGCTGGTAAAAAAAAAAACAAAAAAAACCAAAAAAAACCTAAAAAACCAGATCCAAGATCTCACCCCTTGAAGCTTTCAAAAGCAAAGAAACTCTCCCTATTTATTAACTGCAGCCCCAGCATCAGCTGACACCGGCCTGGAAGGGCTGAGGGTCACCCTGGCAACCCAGCAGGGCCCCACAGGAGCCCGGGCCACCCCTCCTCTCTAGCAGGGGCAGCCAAGGGGGAGGGTGCGGTCACCTGGCTGTCCTCACCTCTTTCTTCTTCTTGGCTTCTTCTAAGTTGCTGAGCAGGGATTTGCGCTCTTCGTTTGTCTGTTCTATCAGAGTCTTTATCTGTTTCACGCCCTTGAGGGCATTTTTAATTTCCTTGTTAATGTACTTACTCCCCTCGGTGGACATTTCTGCAAGAGAAGGGTCGGGAGGTAGAAGGAGGAGAGAGGACGAGACTGCGGCAGCGATGGGGCATGTAACCCTAGAACCATCTGGAAGGGTCGGGGAGGCCAGCTGGGTGTAGGAGCTGCTGGGGCTGGCAGTGCCCACCCTGGCAGGCAGCCTTCGGGCCCCAACTTTGCCCTGACACGGGTTCCCATCCCAGGGCTTATTGTGGACCCAGGGCCCACGTAGCGACTACACCAGCGGCTCAGGAACACAGCCCGCTGGAGCGGGCACACCCCAGAGGAGGGACAGCAAGCAGCACCACGCCACAATGCCCCTGCGGCTCTAGAGAACCAGCCTGCCCAGCTGCAGAAGAAAACTTTCAAGGAAAACAAAAAATCCCGGAAGTAAAATATTATCTTGGATACAAGTGTTTCTGGAATTCGGCTTAGCCGCACGTCTGAACTTCTTTATTCCACGGTTCCAGGTGATGGGGGACACAAAGATGAACGAATGGCACCGTTCTGCGAGGAGACTGCGATCAAGACACAACACCGAGTGACAAAGGCAATGAGACAGTGTCCCGAAGAGCTGAGGGAGTAACAGCTAAGGCTTGTCTGGCGGTTATCCTGGGCCGGACACTGAGTCCGGCCACTTCACGCGCCTTTTATTTAATACTCTCTGTGCTGGCGTCGTGCCCACTGCATACATGAGGAAAAGGAAGCACAGTGAGGTCAGATACCTACCCCAGGTTATACAGCTAGGGAGTCACAGAGGTATCAGACGCATACCCAAGTCCGATCTCAAAGTCTGAGTTTTCAACTACTGCCTGCAGAGAAGCAGTCAGCTTGCAGGACAAGGGTGGGGAGGAGGAAGGACAGGTTTCAGGAAAGGCCTGGCGAAGGAGGGGACCCCCGGCTGGGCTCTGAAGGAGGACATTTCTCCCTTCCTGGATATGGAGCATTGAGTTTCTAGGTGGACTGGTATCAGATACATACAGCAGGCACCATGGAAACTCAGAAATGGAAACTCACAAGGCGCAAATGATCCAGGCTTCATAGACCTTTGTGGACAAGGTGGGGGCACAAGACAAGCGGACTGGTGAGGGAACAGCCCAAAAGGAATACAGCAGCATCCAGTGCTTTCTGAGCACTTAAGATACACCTGAAAAACGTCTAGGAGTCACCTGACCACAAAGAACCTAGGCCAGGCAGCTTGGAGAGACGAGGCTCCGGGAGAGGCCGGCCCCAGCCAAGCAGACCTGATGCACAGGAGAAAATGGTCTTTACCACTTGGGGCCCTGACAGTGAGGAAGTGTGGCCTAGGGGAACCCCTGCTCCACTTACCCTGGAGCTCTGCGTCTGAGACCGCCTTGTCTCCCAGAACCTGTCCATTCTCACAGGTCAGCAGCAGCCCCACCAACAGTAAGAGAGTCTTCATTGCGTCCGGCTCTCCAATTCTGGAATCCCAACAGGCCTCTGTTTGTAGAGAACAGGAGACTGTCATGGTAACAGCTAGACAGCCCGCTGGTTTCCGGCCCAGCCTGCAGCCTACAGCAGCTTCCCTGGAGCCCTGCCCTCAGCCAGCCCCTGAGCTGGCAATGCTGTGTTTTTATCCCTGGGGAAATTGGGAGAAAAGATCAGTCTTGCCCCCGGACACCTTCAAAAGAAAGCAGAGGCGGTGGAGGAGCCATAGGAGAAGCAGCCTAAGGCAGAAGAAAGGAGAATTCTGGAGTCAGAGCCCTGGGCTCAGGTCCAGCCCTTCCCCTCCTCCCCACCCTCCTCCTCCTCCTCCTCCTTCCCCTCTTCCTCCCCCTCCTCCTCCCCCTGAATCGCTGACTAAGACTGGACACTGCTTTCTGCATCCAGAAAGGACGTCTATCTGATGATACCTGCTCATATCAAATAAACCCTCAAAACACCTCTCTGGGATGACTCACCCGGCCCTCACCGTCCCCACCCCTAACGCCCTAACATGGGGATGGCCTCCCAGAGCTCAGCAGCCCCCCTGCTGTGTGCACCACTAATCCTACCCATAGGCATCACCAGTCAATCACAACACCTTTTTCTCCACTGAGCCTTAACACCACCTAAAACTGCTTTTTAAGACTCAGAAGCAGTGACAGCCAACCCTTTGGGTCGGCAAAGGACAATAAATCCCATTTGCCATCCTTGGCATGAGACGTGAGCCAGGCGGCATAGATTTGGGGTATAAATACAGGAGAGCAGAGGGTGGGGCAATTGTGCTCAGAGGGGAGAGAGAGAGAGAGAGAGAGAGAGAGAGAGAGAGAGAGAGACAAAGTCAAGGGGTTAAAGGTGGGCCCCCTGCCTCCCCAGGAGAAGTTCCCTCTGGATGGACATGTGCCTCGGCCCTGCCAGGTCTCTTTCACAGGGCTGTTCCCTTTAAGCCCACAGTAGGGTGCACTGCCAAGGTGCCCCTGCCACCACTCAGCTGACTGCTCAGAGCCCAGGACAGCCCAGTCTTACACAATGGACCCTTTCCCAGAAGCTGAAGTTGTTGCCTAAAACAGAACCCCCCTCCCCAGCAGCCCGTCTTCTGGCCTCCCCCTCCCACTGCTTATCTGAACTCACTCATTTCCCATAACAGAGCAGGGAGGTGGGGTTGCCCCCCTTCCTGAAATCGTGAACATCTACAAACTGCCCTCAGCTCAGCAGGCCCGTATGGACACTTGGTAGCACATTAATAAAGGAAGCCTCTCCCAGAAAGTAATTAGTAAAACAGCCAAGCTGTGGTTCCTCGACTGGCCACACAGAGCAAAGGAGCAGCGTGGGAGAAGAGAGTGGGTCATTGCCTTCCCCAAAGACAGGGTGGGTGGCTGAGTCGGGGTGCTATTTCAGGCCTGCCAGAAGGCCCAGGGCTCCTGGGCTCTGCCCTAGCTGCTCACTGAGGCCTGAAACACCTCAGAGAGAAACAGAGCTTTTGTTAGGCCAGAGAGAGAAAGCCAGCAAGAACACCTCTTGGGAAGAGGCCCCTGGATACTTCTCAGAAATTCATACAAGAGCCTCAAAAATAGGTTTGGACCAGAAGAGCACTGAATGAGGAGTCCAGAAACCCAGCAGCCAGTACAGAGACTCCCATCAAGAGCCTGGGGTCCACTGGGGGGCCAGCAAGTCCTGAGCTGAGAAAAAGATCAGTCTCCTGCCCCATCGCTCCATCTCAACGGTGGGGGAGGGGGGAGAGGGGAAGCAGGACTCTGAGACGAGATAGGGGCTCCCCAAGGTCGGCAGCAGGCTGGCCACCCCAGGATGAGAACCCAAGCCCTCCCAGCCTCCAGCCCAGTGTTCTTTCCTTGACACTAAGTCAATTAAATCTGAGCCTTAAGTGTCCTCATCTGTAAAACGTCCCCAACAAGGACCTCAGAGATGGGACTGTGCTCTGTAAATACTGGGGTCTTATATAATCATAGTAAATTCTGACTATGTCGAAATCTGACCCAGGACCAATTGTGGGCTTTAGCAATATCTAACGGGGAAGTGGGGGGAGGTGGCATGTTTGGAGAGGGTCAGAGGGACTGAAACGGGCACCCGTGGTCCCTCCTTGTGTGGCTTTGCTATTAATGCAATGATCAGCTCCTTTATAGTACCTACGAATCAGCCTGAGGTGGGGGGGGGGGGGGGTGGGCTGGGCGGCGGCGGGGCGGGGGGGGGGGGCGGGGAGGGTGTCTCATTATCATGCTGACGCTAATTCTGAATGTGAGATTGATACCACTAGTTCATGGATGGCACTGGAACGGGGGCTGGACAGGGAACTGCTTGCCCTCAGACTGCCTGCGACTGTCCTGGGGGCCTGGCTGCCGGTTGCTCTGATTGGACAAGCCCAGCCAAGGCCCTCCTTTTCCCCACAGCCCCCAGGCAGGCTCTTTCCCCCAAGGAGGCTTAACCCTAGGAGAGGGAGCCACGGGAAGGACACAGGCACCTAAGTAAGTGGTCACGCAGCTAGTGAGCTGCACGGTTTTTAAAGCCCGAGGCCCAAGCTCCTATCGAACCTCCTCCCCAAATGTAGAAACTAAAGGGGAAAGAAAAATAATACACCTGAAATTTACACCATCCAGAGGCAAATACTAGCACTGTGGTATATTTCCTTTTATTTTCTATGGATTTGTATACAATTAGATCCCTTACACCCACTACCTCCATAGAGTCTTTAAAAGCACCCTTTTGTGGCTGTGTAATAGTCCATTTTCTGGTGTGCTCTATTTCACACGGTGGGGCATTTAAATTGTATGTAGTTTCACACTGTTATTATAATGAACACTCCTGGCAGTATCCTTTCATTGTATCTGTACTTATTCTTAAATTCTTAACCTCTCTCTTTTAAAATCATCATCATCATCATCCTCAGCAGCAGCTTTTTTTTTTTTTTCTTTTTTCCTTTTTTTTTTTAGGTCCAGAAATTCTGGAAGATCAAGGCTTCAGTTCTAATCCCGATTCTGACACCTACTTGCTGTTTATCTTGGGAGACGGTCCCAAACCTCTCCAGGCCTCAGATTATCATCTATAAAATGAGACAGTTGGATCAGACGTCTGAGGTCTGATGGAGTATGCCTGACTTTTCTCTGATGCATCCTGGTGCGTTCGGAAGCAGTAAGAGTGGGATTTAAGTGGTTGCAACATGTATTTAAAATCAAAACATAAACACACTATGGAGACAATTAGAGAATTCTCGGGAGCAAACAGGATGCTTCAAGCTGGCTAGCTGACAATCATCACTGGAGATCAGTACCTGTACAAGGAAGATGCTGCAGGCCGGCCCTTTGCGGGCACCCGGCTCCGCCACTCACTAGTCTGGACCACCGGCTTTAGGCATTAGTTCTCCAAGTCTTTGTCTCCCCATCTTTGCAGGAGGGTCATTACACCTGTCCTATTTAGCCCATCCAATTGTGGCTGGAGCTGGCGAGCGCCGGAGCTCCGGAGCCCCGGCCCTTGCGCCACCCCCAGCAATTCCGCCTCCGGCTCGGCGGCCTAGTGATGAGGCTCGGACCACCTCCCTTCCCCGGTTTCCCGACTCCATCCAAAGCGCGGCTGTGACAGCCTTGTGAGTACCAGCGATCTTCCCGTCCTCGCCTGGGTGCCACCCCCGCCCTCCCGTGGGTCCCGATGGGGCTCTGCCCCGGGTAGGCGAGGAGGTGGGGACATCTCACCGGTCAGCGGCGCCCGGCGACGGTGCGCTGCTCCTGGCGACGCGTGCTGAGCACCGCGAGGCGCGCGTATTTATAGCGCTCAGCCTCGTATACACCCCCTTTGGGGCTGGCTGCAAACCTGCATGACTCACGCCCAAAGAACGCCGTGGAATTCACCGGGAGCTTTCTGGAAGCTGGCGCCAGAGGAGATGCGGAGGTGGGGGGTGGGGGAGTGCTCCGGTACAGCACCCGGCGGGGGGCGCGTAGGGTGGAGGGGAGGGGAGGCAGGGCATCTGCACCGCTAAAGGCCAGACAGACGCTCTATGCCGCCGAGCACCGCTCCCCAGGGGGTCGGAGGGAGGGGTTCAGAGTTGGAAGACGGTGCCCCCAGGAGGGTAGAGCTTGAGTTAACATAAGGCCGCTGGGCGAACCCTCCACAGGGTTCCAGGGGTGCACTGCGCTCCTGAGCGGTTCCCAGTCCAAAATAAAATCTCACGGCTCTTTTCACATTGAACGTGAGCCATTCCTCTTGTTCCACTGAAGTAGAAGAAGCATCAGAAATAATGCGGGTGGGATGGGGAGGGTGTTGTGCTAGAGAAGAGCACCTAGGAAGAAAGAAACGATTTCTCCAACCCCACAGTGACCAACTCCACCCAACTCCCCCCAACTCCACCACAGTGACCCCCGGTGGTCCTTTGGCAGACCTGCCGGCCAGGAGGAAGAAGAAACGTGTTTTTAGCCATGAGCAGAGCGCTCATTTGGGTAACCAAAAGGCCCCCTGAACCTTAAGCAAATTATTGTCCCCATCGACTTGGGGCCCCCGACAAGCAGGGTGGGCTCCATGGGGTGGGACTCGGCAGCCCCAAGCTTGGTTTGGTGGCCATGGCTGCAGTCTTGAGATTCCTCATTGATGTTAAGGGGCCCCAAATTTTCCTCTTGCATCTGGCCTTGCAAATGACATGTCGTCCTGTTTGCAAGGGGGCTCACTCAGTTCCATCTGTCTCAGTTCTGTCTGCTGACAGGAGCTGACTTCTAGACTCCCTTTGGCAGGGGGCTTTGATGTGAAAGAGAGATGGGAGCCTTCACACGACCCCCTGCCACGGAGGGCACCAACCCAGACACCCCTCAGATATAGGTACTGCTTGGGAAAGAAACAGAGCCACCCACTCTGGAACCCCAGGACATTTGCACACCAGGTGAAAAGTCCAGCTGCCTGAAGGTGGCTCTCACACTGACAGGGGAAGAAGGGTAGGCAGAGAGGGATTAGGCAGCCTGCTTTGGGTGGCCGACTTTGAAAACCATCTGAGATGCAAGGGTTTAGGGGAGAACTGTATGGAAGGGGGCTGAGTTTTCTGCTCCCAACTTCAGAGATGCAGCTTGAGGCTCAGTTCCTGATTTCCCAAGGTCCAGGGACGACTAGCTAGGACCCCACCCCTTTTCAGGAGGGAGCATGGATGAAGCTTCTAGGCCTGTGAAAAACTGGAGACACTGGAGCTGGGTGCATGGATTTCTGACTACAGTCTCAGCTCTGCCCAAAGGTGCTGGGTAACCTTGGACCACCACTTGGCCCTCTGGGCCTCAGTTTCTCCCAACAGGACAATGAAGAATCTGCTATGTGTCATCTCTAAGGTCCCACTCAACCTAACCTGAGACAATACCAAGTGTGGAAAGATCAGCCGAGAAGAAAAAAAGAAAAATCCAGTGAAAATGTAGAACAATATTTCTTTCCTGAGGCTTCCTTTTATTTTTCTTAAAAAAAAAAAAAAAAAAGTCTAATCATTAGTAACAGCTACATTTTCTATGGAAACAGCCTCCTCCTTAGCATATCAATGACTGAGGTCACAGGAGCTGTTTTTGAGCACACTCCTTGTAACTTTTCTGTTCTCTGGCTCCCCCAGCATCCGGCCCAGGAGGCATAAATCTGTGATAATTATATTTGTAAAAATCAGACTTTGGAGGACAGGCAAAGAGATCTGCCTTAGTCAGCTGAAGTAGGGCAAGGGAGGGAGAGGAAGAAAGGATTTGGAAGAAAAGAACACGATTCACAGCCTGGACTGTGGTCCCCTGGGAATGATTACTTGATTACTCCAGCTACTAAGCAAACAAGGCTCGGATGGTTTTTAAGGGGAAAAAGTGCACATTTTGAAAGCACCATAAGTGCATTACTGGAGTTTAAATATTCTGAGTAGATCGTAGAGGTCAGCTGGTTCAGCTCTCGCACCATACTCCGATGCTAACTCCCACCACCAACTACAACGTTCCCCCCAACTGATTATCCTGCCTCTGTTTGAATGCCCCCATAACTGGGAGCTCACTACCTGTATGTCAACGGTTGTCTAGAAAAGCTGTTGATAGCATTAGGTTCTTCTGTTGAGTCAGAGTCTGGCTCCTCCAAGGGCTACCAAGCGCAGCGCTGTCTTTTGGAACCATGTAGGAAAACCCAGTCCATCTCCCCGCTGCTAGTCCTTCAGATATTTGAAGGCAGCTAGTCCCTTCTCCCAGTGATCTCCAGGCTTGTGGCTGCCTGCCCCGTCCTTGTTTGCAGATTCCTCCCCAGCCCTTTGGCCTTCTGGACCTTGCCTCTCGCTTGACACTCTGAGCCCAGCTGTGGGCCTGCCAATACCAGTGGGGGCTGACTACGTTTCCCGTTGCCCCAACGCTCTAGATAAGCTTTCATTCAGCTGCTGAGTCACTTGGCTGATTCATAATAGAATTCATCATCTCTTTGGCAGATGCTGCTATTTAATCATTTTGCTCCCATCTTGGACTTGTGCAGTCGGTTTGGGGTTTGTAGCTTGATTTTTTTTTTTTTTTTTTTTTTCCTGGAGCAGGGGATTATCGGGGGAGGGGAGGCAGTAAAGAGCTTTACGTTTATACATTTGTCTCTGTATGCTTTGCCCCATCATCTCTCCCCTGCTCTGCAATATCTCTGTGATGCATCCACATCACTGCCACACTGTCCAGCTAGTGCCACAAGCTAGTGACAGCTTGGCCACCGCCGGTATAACTCGAACAAGCGAGAAATGGACAAGAACGGTAAGTACCCTGGGGCCTGTTATTAACAATTCCTCTCCAGGCTCGAATTATTAAATGAGTATATCTAGTTAATTACAGACCTATGAAAAAAATCATGCATAATAAAATTATATACAGTAAACTCGGCCAACAGCTGATGCAGAGTATCCTGAGTGCTTTTTCAGGGTCTCCCTAAAGTACAGAAAGTTTCCCTCCATCAGTTGCATTTCCTTATCTTCCCATCTAGGGAATATCTTTTTGGGAAAAGGTATGAAACTAGCCTTTCCCAAGTTGCTTATCATAGGAGTAGACAAATATTACTTATACTATCTTCACTGTTACACTTGTTATTGACTGACTATATCGTCTAGATTTCACTCCAGAGTTGGTCAATTCTGTTTATTTATTTATTTGTTTATTTATTTATTTATTTATTTATTATTTTAATGTTTATTTTTGAAAGAGAGAGAGACAGAGTGTGTGTGTGTGTGAGCAGGGGAGGGGCAGAGAGAGAAGGAGACACAGAACCTAAAGCAGGCTCCAGGCTCCAAGCCATCAGCACAGATCCCGACGCGGGGCTTGAACTCACAAACTGTGAGATCATGACCTGAGCTGAAGTCGGATGCTTAACCGACTGAGCCACCCAGGCACCCCTCTGTCCTCCATCTTATTTCTAAGGTGCTATATGTTAAATTCCCCTTCCTCTACAAGACAGCCCTTCAAACAGTGGAAAACAGTGGTTCTGTCTCAACTTAGGTGTGTTTCCTTATACGGGTCCTTCACTCCCTTCTAATAGAGTGAGGTTCCCAGATACCTCGCTCTGCTCCTTCCTGCCTTGAGGTGCTCCGTTTTGTCACTGTTCCTCTGGTGTGGCTTTAGGAGCAAACACAAGATCCAGCTTCAGGTGGCCAGGCAGGAGGGCAGTCAGACGCTTACAACCTATGATTTGATACTGAGGTCCCTGTGGCCCCAAGCCACCCTCTGCTTCCTTTTATATTATGTCATAACACATTGTGCTTCTCAAATTGGTTTACACTGTCCCCTGGGGCAGGCTGTGGGGTGAGGAAAGTACACAAGGACACAGAAGCATCTGACTACACTTTCACCCGGATTTAGGGCAAAAAGTTAATATTTAGTGAGTAATCAATCTTCCTTCCTTTTCTCCCTTCCTTTCTTCCTTTCTTTCTGTCTTTATTCATTTTTCCTTAAATCTCATGCTTTGAAAGTAATGGATGTCTATTTATACATAAATTTATATTTAGAATGTATAAATGTATATTTAGAGGTGTAATATAGATACATCATATATTACATATCTAAACAAATAAGGGATTTTGCCTGTTTCTTTTCTTTTTAAAAATAAGTATATAAAATCATATTATACCATATTGCTTGTTTTTTTCCACATAATAAAACATGGATATCCCTCCAGGTCAATACACAGATAGATTTAAACCATGCTTTTCTGTAGCTACATATTTTATTCAGTCATTCCCATTTTTTCTGTCGCTATAAATGGTGCCACATTAAATGGCCTTTCACATGTATTCTAATATGGTGGTGCCTTTTCTGGTATAAGGGAGATTCTCAAAGTGGAATTGATGGATAAAAGGGAACATGTAGGATAAAAGAGAATTGTAGTCTTCACATTAATCTATATTGCCTGATGGTTTTCCCAAAAGGTAGTGGTAACTCCCACTCTCTCTGAGAATGTACATTTCCTAGGTGATCATCAGACTGGATGCTGCTGGTCTTTTGCATTTTTCCCAGTCTGGTGAGTGAAAATGGCATCTTTACACCTTAATCCCTTCATCTATTATTGTTTTCAACTCATCATTTATTTTATTTATTTAAAAGAATTTTTTTTTTTTTTTTACATTTACTTATTTTTGAGAGACAGAGACAGAGCACAAGTCAGGGAGGGGCAGGGAGAGAAGACACAGAATCCAAAGCAGGCTCCAGGCTCTGAGCTGTCAGCACAGAGCCCTACTCGGGCCTCGAACTCACAAACTGTGAGATCATGACCTGAGCCGAAGTCGGACACTTAACTGACTGAGCCACCCAGGTGCCCCTGACTCATCATTTTTTTAAAGATATTATTTTTAAGTAATCTCTATACCCAATGTGGGGCTTGAGCCCACAACCCTGAGCCAGCCAGTCGCCCCTCAACTAATCATTTTTAAAGGAAGTTTCTTCTTCTGTGATTTGCCTATTCACATTGTTTGCTCATTTTATTGGACTTTGATCCCTTTTTCTTATCAATTTATAGGAGCACTTTAAATAAATAAATTTTATGTGTGTGTTGAAAAGTCTTTACCAAGTTATTTTGCGTCTTTTCCCTTTGATTATGGAGGCTTTAAAATTTTTTATATGGTGAAATTTGGTTTTTCCCTTTACAGTTTCTAGGTCTCCTGTCTTGTTTAAGAATGTCTCACTAAAATATAGACAGTTATTCTCCTAATTTTCTTCTAGTTTCCTGTTGTGTCAATGTTTGTATTTAGATATTTCATCCAAATGGAACGTGGGTGTTTGTGGTGTGTGTGGTGTGGTGTGTGTGTGTGTGTGTGTGTGTGTGTGTGTGTGTGTGTGTCTTTATGGTATGTGTGTTATGTATGTTGTGTATGTGTGTTTGTGGTGTGGTGTGTGTGTGTGTGTGTGTGTGTGTGTGTGGAGGAGGGAGGTGAGGCAAGGATCTAACTTCATTTTCTTCCAGATGTGCGGCCAATTATGTCAACATGATTTATCAAATAAACTACCCGATTTGTGCTGAGTTGAAATGCCATCTGTGTACAAAATGCCATTTGTCATCTGTGAACTTTCCCAAAATAAATTTGGATCTATCTTAGGACTTTCTAGTTTATTCCTCTGATTTATTTTTTTATTCATGTATAACATATTGTTTTCCTTACATAGTCTTAAAACAATAATTGATATTGAAAAGATAACCTCCCTCACTGTTCCTTTACAAATTTTGTTGGCTATTCTCGGACGTTAAGTCTTCTGTATGAACTTTAATTTTGTGCAGTTCGGGGAAAAAATGGTAATTGTAATGACAGTTGCATGAAAGGTACACATTGGTTTTAGAAAAATTCACATTTTTGTATTCGTTCTTCCAGTGCAGAAACATTACATGTCTAGAAATAGTTTAAACTATTGTTTTTGTTTCTAAATAAATTTTGCCTTTATCAAAGTGAGATCGGCGTATAATTTGAAAATACCAAGTAGTAGAAAAAGTACCAATGCGACACCCCTCTGCCACATTCCCCACCATTCCTCGATGCCAGGCTGCCCCCACACCCACCCCCAACCCAGACAAACATTACTTCTATATAAAAACAAATATGGTTTTGTTGTGATATGGCATGCAACTTTTACATTGTTTTTAAAATTTTTATTTATTTATTTGTCTGTTTTTTTTTAATTTTTTTTTTTTTTTAGCGTTTATTTATTTTTGAGACAGAGAGAGACAAAGCATGAACGGGGGAGGGTCAGAGAGAGGGAGCCACAGAATCCAAAACAGGCTCCAGGCTCTGAGCTGTCAGCACAGAGCCCGACGCGGGGCTCGAACTCATGGACCGCGAGATCATGACCTGGGCCAAAGTTGGCCGCTTAACCGACTGAGCCACCCAGGCGCCCCTGTTTGTTTGTTTTGAGAGAGAGCACACAGGCAGGGGAGGGGCAGAGAGACAGGGAGAGAGAGAGATTCCCAAGCAGGCTCCATGCTGCCTGTGCAGAGCCCCATGCAGAGCTCGATCTCACAAACCACAAGATCATGACCTCAGTGGAAATCAAGAGTCTGACACTTAATCGACGGAGCCACCCAAGGGTCCCTACATCGTGTTTTTTTGTTTTTGTTTTTTTTAATAAGAGGAAAGGTTTCAAAGGTATTTTTGCTACTTCTGTCATTATGGCAGTGGGAAAGTGAGAGAAATCTTGACTGAACATAGCATACTGAAATGTATCAGATTAGAGTTCAAATGTTTCCCCACTTCCATTCAGCTTTGCGCTCCCATTCTCTAAGACATGGCCTAGCATGCAGTAGGTACTTAATAAATGTGTGTTGGGGTGCCTGGGTGGCTCAGTTAAGCATCTGACTTCGGCTCAGGTCATGATCTTGAGGTTTGTGGGTATGAGCCCCGTGTCGGGCTCTGTGCTGATAGCTCAGAGCCTGGAGCCTGCTTGGGATTCTGCGTCTCTCTCTCTCTCTCTCTCTCTGCCCCTCCCCTGCTCATGCTCTGTCTCTCAATAATAAATAAACGTTAAAAACATTTTTTAATAAAAATAAATAAATATGTGTTAAATGATCTGAATCCATTTTTCAATGAGTGCAGTCTAAGATCCCAGGTTTCTTTTAGTAGTCTTCTCCTATTTGTGATTCCTGTCAACACTGTAACATCCACAAGGTTAGGGAACATATCCCCAGCACTAGCACAACTCCTGGCTCTGTGTTTGTATAATAAATGAACAAAAGCCACGCACGGCCACATATCAACTACATCGTTTTCTCTGAATTCATCCTTTGTTAGAGCAACTGATGGTGGATCTCAATGTAGGGGTTTCAGTTCATTTCCCCTGAATGTTATCTTTTATAAGTGTACTACAGACACCTGTCAAGATGGTTCTGAATTTTGTTCTCCCAGTTTTGAATGAAAAACAAAGAAATAAGCATGCTTCCTGGGTCTCCTCCATCCAGAATGTAGATAGGAACGTCCATTAGGACCCTTCTTAGCACATTAAAAACTCAGTCTCTTGAAGGCCTGCTATAAAGAAATTCCTATGTACCAAATCCTTTGGGAAATACCTTCTTGAAAAGCATCTGTGTCCCTCCAGCTCTGATTATTTCCATTTTAACATGTATGATTCTTTGGACGCCTGGGTGGCTCAGTCAGTTGAGTGTCTGACTTCAGCTCAGGTCATGATCTCACGGTTCATGGGTTCGAGCCCCGCATTGGGCCCTGCACTGACAGCTCAGAGCCTGGAGTCTGCTTCAGATTCTGTGTCTGCCTCTCTGTCTGCCCCTCCCCCCTCTCATGCTCTGTCTCTCTCTGTCTCTCAAGAATAAATAATAAACATTTAAAAAAATTTAATATTTATGATTCTTTACCCCCCCCCCCCCCCCCCTGGATACACAGGCTTTTCCGGTCCTCTTTGCACCAATGCAAATGATTGCAGGGATCCTTTTCCATTATCCAGTGGATGGTTTGGCTAAAAGATGCTTCTCCTTCCTACACAGCATTAAGGCTCCTTCTTTGCTCATCTATATCCAGCCCCAAATGAAGTCAGCCACTTTCTTCCTGAGTTTATAATTGATTTGGATGAAAAACCTAAGTACTTTGTCTTTGCTAATACCTTATTATGTTAATTTGAAAGATTTGTTCAAGCTCCGATGCATCTTTGTAATTAAACTGTTTCAGGGGCGCCTGGCTGGCTCATTTGGTAGAGCATATGACTCTTGATCTCAGGGTTGTAAGTTCAAGCCCTATGTTGGGTGTAAAGATTACTTAAAAAATTAAAATCTTTAGGGTGACTGGGTGGCTCAGTCGGGCGTCTGACTCTTGATTTCAGCTCATTATCTTTTTTTTTTAATTTTTTTAAATTTATTTTTGAGAGAGAGAGACAGAGAGACAGAGAGCAAGAGAGAGAAGGAGACACAGACTCTGAAGCAGGCTCCAGGCTCTGAGCTGTCAGCACAGAGCCCGATGTGGGACTGGAACCCATGAACCATGAGATCATGACCTGAGCCGAAATCAGACACTTAACCAACTGAGCCACCCAGGTATATCACCAGCTCAGGTCATGATCTTATAGTTTGTGGGATCTAGCCCTGTGTTGGGCTCCACGCTGAGCATACAGCCTGCTTAGGATACTCTCTCTCCCCACCTCTCTCTGCCTCTCCCCCACTTGCACTCAATCTCTCTCTCTCCAAACAAATAAATAAACTTAAAAAACGTACAATCTTTTTAAAAAACATCAAAATAAACTGATTTCTTCAGAACTTCACCCTTACAGAGTTCATAAAATAAGGTATTAGTATGATAATGTGAGGCCCCTTTAAGAATTTCTCAGGCCAGAAGAATTCATATAATATAGCATCACCCGCTAGTAAAGAGTGGTATTACAGGGCACCTCTTGGCCCCTATGTACATTCTCAAAAGTTCTAGTATTGATAAATGTAATGTAAGGCAAGAATCCACAGACATGGGAGGAAACTTAGGTGAATTTCTGGGAGGAAGCAATAAAAGATAGGAAACTTAAGAATTGTGAAAATATCAGATAGTCCAGAGTATGGGCCAAAGAAGGCCAATTTAACACTTCTTGGGACAAATGTCTTCAACTGAGAATGTTGAAGGGTCCCCCCCCCCCCCCGCCGCCGCCCACCCCAGGAAATTCTATTTCTTATTTTAAATGGAATCCAACAGAAAAATGGGATTTATATTTTCCTGTACGGCTAGGGCACTGCTCTGTTGGAACTGGCCCCGCGTGACCTTTCAAAAATATTTTACTCCTGTGCAGGCTGGGTGAGCATACCTGCCTTCTAAAGGTAGTTTACTCTTTGGCTTCCAATGAACGATGATTTGGGTGAAGCTCTGGCATGAACAAAGTGACAACAACCCTGCATGGAGTTTCAATCCACTGCATTAGAGAGCTTACTGGGGGAGTAAGGACGAAAATCTCGCCAAGTTCTGGGTTGCAGACGGGTTTGTTAGTGCACTGGAGGCCTCGCCAGCATCCATGTTTCCCCCTCTCCTCACGGTAACCCCCCTAAGGGATGTTTCCCAGCCCCTGCCTTTGCTTGAGGTCATGTGACTGAGTTCCAGCCAATGGAATATAGCCGATGGTGATGTGTGCCTCTCCTAGGCGTGTGCCAGGATTACCTCCAACCCACAATCCTCCAATCTCTCTCCCCCTTCTACGTCAACCTTGGGGGCTACTTATTAAAGATGGCAGCCTCACAGGACGGAAGAAGCCCCCATCCCCGAGGCAACATTTGTAAGGGAGCCATCTAACCTGCAATGGATTGTGATCTACGTGAGAGATAAACTATTGCTGTGCTGTCATTCAAATCTTGCAGTTGTTAGAACTAGCATTACTTGCTCTGACTACCATAGAAGCTGCTATCTTGAAATGGGAGGCCACAGTAATAAAAACATAAATATGTGGCCTGGCTTAGCAATTGGGTAGCAGGATGTGAGGAACTTGATATTAGAGGCCGAAAATACAAAAATCTTTGGGGCCTTCTCTAATCCGTTGAAGACCTTAACAGGAAAACAAAACAAAACAACAACAAAAAAAACTGACCTCCCCAGAGAAAGAGGGAATTCTGTCAGCAGACTGCCTTTGGACTTGAGCTGCAACATTAATTCTTCCCTGGGTCTCCAGCCTACCGGCTTATTGGTTCTGTTTCCTTGGAGAACTCTGACAAATACAGTGTTAAGTCTACAAAAGTTTGAAGACAATGCAAGTTTTGAAAGAGTAATTATCTTGGCAACTAAGAGGAAGGTAGCAATTTTAGCAAGCATTGTGAGTTACAGCTACATCCTGAGAAGGAAAAGTGGAAGCAAGGTCCTAATGCTGGAGAAGAACAGGCTGTGAGAAGAAAGGATCAAAAGCACAGAGGGAGGAATCGAACTTTCGGAGAAAGAGATGTTTTGTGCCTGAAGCAGAAGAGAGAAAGGATGGTCTGGGGGGCTCCCTAGGAGGTTCTGTTCTCAGCAAATCATAGCACTGCTCACAAACTGAGGTGGGACTTTGTACCTCCATTAATACACGGGGAGTTCCATCACTAGTGATTCTTTTTTTTTTTTTTTTCCCTCTAAATGACATCTGTTCTATAGCTACTTCCTTTGGCTTTCAGCAGAGTACGGCTTAAGTGCCACAGTCAAATGTCCTCACCCCCTCCCCAGCCCACACACAAGTTAAAAACAGCATTAAGCATTTCTCCCTATCCCATCCCGCCCCCCCCCCCCCTTTGCTGTCTCTGCCTCTGTGCTGAAGTCCCAGCCTGAGCCCCATCCTGATAACACCCCCCCTCCCATTCTGGTCTGGGTGGGGATTTTGTTTCAATTGACCCTGGGTCTATCCCTCTGGCTGTTGGTAGAAAATGCCTGAAATTGCAGCTGAAAGGCTTTCACCCAAAGGCTAGTATGATCTCTTAGAAAATCCCTGTCTCCTCCCTTCTTGATCTGTGATCATCCTTTATTCTCATCATTCTGCCTTCCCTCTGAACTATTTTGGAGCTTTGACCCCTTGTGCCTGCCAACTCATCTCCAGCTCTTTCCTGCCACTCCACAGAGCTAGGTCCCCTCTCCCCTAGAGTCCTTTTGGAACTGGAGTTCATCCTCTGAACCTCTGCAGGGCTGGGGTCCAGCTCTGCTCACCCAGGGCCGATCTGCCACCAGACACGGACATATTTCATTTCTTTGCTGATTCATTTGCACATCATAGCAATACCACAGGGTATGTACATCCTCCAAATCCAAAAGGGCAGGGACAGGGGTTGGGGGGGCACTCCCTCACATCAGGGATAGGCCCTTTTTGTCACCAAACATCTTGGATCAAGCCAATTGAGAAAGCATGGAGAAAACCAAAGGTCATTTGCTTGTTCTTTCTGTCAATAAATATTTGACAGATATTTCTGTCAATAATATTTCTGTCAATAAATATTGCCTTCTATGAGAGGCAGTGTGATGGACTGAAGCTATACACACAGGCACTGGATTTAGCCTGCCTGGGTTCGGCTTTCAAGATCTCCACTTACTAGCTACATGACAGGAAGCACATTATTAAATCGCTCCTTGCCTCAGTTAACCTCCGATAAAAAATGAGGACAACAATTGTGCTTATCTCATAAGGCTGCTACGAGGATTAAATAAATTAATACACAGGTAGCCTAGGTAAGGATTCCTTTGATGTGAATATCTCCCTGGTATTTACCAAGCAATTCTCCGACCCAGGCCACAACGCCAGCAGACGGGAGGTAGACTCGGAATCCAGGTTCAAGGAGGACATTGTGACTGCTGCCAGGGAGGCAACATCCTCTCTGAACCTCAGTCTCTGCGTCTGTAAGATGGGCAGCATGGGACCTGGCTCCCTCGCTGGAGGCTGTGGTGAGGTTGTCTTGAGACCATTGAGAGAACGTGCTTTACAAACTGAAACTTGCCTTGACCAGGTGGAGCAGATTAGAGATGGCTGATTGGCTTTCTAATCGGCTGGGATTGTGAATTGGCTTTCTGATGGCTGGCCCCTTCTCAGCTCCTGGTTTAGAGGAAAGTTCTTGCGTTTTGGCCATACCTACTTTACTCCATGGGCCAAGCCGGGTGTGGGCATGGAAGTGTGGGGATGTGGGAAAAGGCCGGGCAGGGTTGCCCCCGTTCTGTGGTCCCCTCTCTCCCTGCACTGTCCTGTTGTAACTTTCATCACACCTCAGCCCCCTCACTTGTCAAATTGTTGGCTTTCGTCACCAGATGCAACCTCTTGGGGCCAGGGCTGGTGTGAAGTATTCCGCACACTCCCAGAGTTTGGGGCGGAACCTGGTGTGCGGTAGGTAGGGATCCATTCATGAAGAATGACAAGTGAGGATCCCAGGTGGGAGCCTAGGACGAGAGTCACAACTCCCTGCTAGAGGTCTGTTCCCCTCCGATGGATGTCACTGTTTATACCAGAGGCCCCTCCACGAACAAAATCACAGAATTTGGGAGCGCCTGGGGCCCAGCTCCCTCCGTCAGAACACGGAGGTTTGGAGACACGAAGTGGCTGCTGAGTCATTCGCCCAGCGTGGCGGGGCTGGGGACCAACCTCGCGGGGTCTTCCCGGGACCGAGGGGCTGCGGGGGAGGGGGGCGGAATTTCAGTGCTAAGGCGGAGACAGTCCCAGGCAAACCGGGGCAGGAGAGGCTGGGGCAGCAACCCGGGGAGCCTGTCTTCTCCCAGTACGTCTCCCCCTTAGACGGACGAGGAGACCGCGCGGTCCAGGGCTGAACCCCGCTCCCGCACCCCAGCCCGGCCACGAGGCGGCCCCCGGGGCGGGCGGCGGCTCGGGAGGCGCCTCCCCCGGGCGCGGCGGCCGCAGGGCGGGCCCGGGGAGCCGGCGGGGCCCGGGGTCGGGGGGCCCCCGCGGCGGCACAAAGAGGCCCGCCGCGGCAGTTTTGAAAATACCGAGGAAGTGGATCTGGGCCGGGGCCCAGGGAGTGACGACGAGGGAGGGAGCGCGCGCCAGCGAGCAGGGGGGAGGCGGGAGGCGGGGAGCGCGGGGCGCGGGCCGGCCGCAGACCTCGCCGGCCTCCAGCGGGAAGCGCGCGGGCGGCGGCGGCGGCGGGATGGGCGGCCCGGCGCCCCCCGGCTGCGACCCCGCGGACCCTCCCCTCGGCGCGCCGCCTCCGCAGCCCGGCGCTCGAGCGGGCGGCGCGTAGGGCGGCGAGCGGGTGCCGGCCGAGGACCCGCCGGCTTCACCGCGCGCGCCAGTCCGCAGCTCGAGCCGCCGCCCCGGGGCGCTCCCGAGGCCCCTACCGGAGGGATCATGAAAGGTAAGCCCCGAGCGCTCGAGGACGAGGCGAACCCCGGCGGGACCCCCCGCGCTCCCCTCCCCGCCCGGGCGCGGAGGGCAGGACTCTCGGGGTGGGGCGGGGTAGCCATGGGCTCTCCTGCCCTTCTGAACCTCCTGCCTAAGGCACTGATATGGGGGACGCATGCAGCCCTGAGTGTCTAGAGGAGGGAGAGTTCACACAGTCACCTTCTCACTCCGCATCGCTCTATCCCTAAAAACAGTTTGAACTTCCAGAGAAGTTTCTGGTCCCTTTAACCGGTCAGCGCAGAAAGATGTCACCAGCCCAGCCTTCTGGGTGGTGTAAATCCCCAACCAGGGGACCCATCCTAGAGCTCCCGCAGCCCCCTACCTAGCTTGCCAGGTGCCAGGCCTAGGTACTGTCCTCCAGGAACTTCAACCCCTTCTTCAGGAGAGACCTGTTTTGTCCAAGTCGCTCAGCCCAGGCCCTGCCCCACCCCAGCCTCTGAACCCTGGCTGACCAGCCCTCTGACCTCCCAGGGACAAAGCATCTGGGAAAGACCAGTGGTCCAGGCCTGAGCTCTCCCCTGGAGCACTGGGTTATCCCCACAGTGGCCCTTCCTTGCAGAGACAAGAACCAGACTTGGTCCCTGGTGCTCATACCTGGGCCTGGCTTTCTTGAGGCCCGGGAAAAAGCACACTTTGCCTTAACACTCATTTTCAGGCTAAGGGCGCAGCAGACTTTGGGATCATCTTATGGGACAGGCAACCTTTGGGGTTTTTAATGCTCTCTCCCATGCTTTCCAATAATCCTTCCACAGCACCTCGGGCAGGTGCCGGTGTTCCTGGTAGTGAGAACCTCATCACTCCTTTGACTTACCGAATGCTGGGGCTGACAAAGACCTTCGAGATCATCTATGTGGCTTTAAATATACTCCCAGGTGTTGTTGAAGTATCAGCTCTGTTTGTGTCTTTTACATATGAGGGTCTAAGGGTTCCTGTGGAGAAAGGGCCCCACAGACAAACCTCTCTGACTGAATGCAACCTCCGTGTTGTATAGTTGAGGAAACTGAGGCCCAAACAGGTAGAAGCGGCTTCATGGGTGTGCAGACCTGTGCATCTTCACAGCTTCCTGCGCTCGGAAGGCCTCACACTGGGTTCAATGTCTTGAAAATGCTTAGTAACTTTTAAACAAGGGCCCCTAACACTTTACCAGCCTCTACGAATTATGTTGCTGGTCCTAGGGATAGGAGAAAGGAACTTGCTTAAGACTCACAGTGAGTCCAGAGAACCAGAACCCAGCGGCCTGACTTCCAGGCCAGAGCACTGGCCAACGCACCCCTGCCTCTCTGTCACTTCCTTCCCTCTGGCCTCCGGACCCTCTATCTGTGCTTGCTGACGGCCTCACCGTGTCTTGGGCTGTCTGGGATGAGGCAAGCAAGTTATAATCACCTCCAGGGAGTTCCCATGGCAGCAGAGAGGAGCCTCACCCACGAAGCTCCTGCCTTCAGCTACCACATCTGTGGAGACGTACTCACCCCGGTCAGCCGGCCTAGGGCAGGTCATTACCCAGAAGCCTTTGGAAGGGTCTTAGACCACATCTCACCACAGGCTTGGGGCCCATACTGCTCTGGGCCTTCATGACAATGGTGAGATGCTACACATACTCAGAGTGGTGTGGCTCCACCAACATCCCCGGCAAACACTGTAAGAGAAAACAGAGTGAGGGACAGCAGGGCAGGGCAGGAATCCCCTGGAGTGGAGGAGCCATCTGGCTCCCAGAGAGGAGGGAGTCGGGAGCACATGACCTGCCTTTCTGAAACTCAGCAAGGCAATTCCACTCCTCCGAATGGAAGAGGAAATGAGCTAGTGTGGATGAATATTTCGAGGAGGAGGGACTACTGTGGCAGCAGGTCTCGGGGTCTTTGTGGCCTGCCGGCCGGAAGTCTACAGGCTCCCTCCTTGGGTTCCCAAAGTCTGCCCCTCTCACCTCTTCTTCCCTGTTCTCAACCAACAGCCTCACCACCACGTGGGGCCAAATTCCTCTTCACTGAGGCCTTTGGGGCCGCTATCATGTATTTGTCCTCCAGTCTCCAGGAAACCTTCCGTGATCTCCCATAACATCCCAGGGGCATGGGCTGCCGGGCTGCGGGGGAAGATGAGGGTTGATTCCCAGGGCACCCCCCCACCCCGCCCCGCAAGTGTCTTCCCTCATTCTCCCCAGGAGCCAGGAAGACCTGCCACCTCTACCTGAGATGGAAAAGGCAGGGCAGACAGCAAATATTTGGCCTTTGGATCCGTGGCGTGTGAAGAACCAGGGTTTTTTTCACCCACATGGAAAAAGTAAAATGCCCAGCAAAGCAGGGCAGCCCTTCCAGACTGGCCCTTCCCCAAGGGGAACTGGCTTCACACGCTCCTCCAAAGGCCCCACCAATCTGAGAATTACATCTGTTGGCCAAGATTCATCATCTCCCCTCAAAGCAAAACATGGTGATGTTATGCTTTGTGGGGGAGAGGGGTGTTGGTGGGGACGGTACGTAAACCAGAAAACACATTTGCTGAGGAGTACGGCCCCCGGTGGCCAGGCGCCAGGGCCTGCTCCTGCCAGCCAGGCTGTTTCCACCCCGAGGCCCCTCCTGCCTGCCTGCCTGCCTGCCTGCCTGCCTCTGGCTGGGCCTCCCAGGCGACCACATCTTCTGATGCAAGCTGGTACCTGGCCCCAGGTGCGGCCCCTTCTCACACCTGGGGGCCACACAGCCGGCCCCGGGCCTTTGGTGATTGGCCCATCTTGGAGCTTCCCACTGGCCTGTCTGAGCCATTAATAGCCACCTGTGGCGAGAGGGTCCGGTCGTGGGAGTTCTCCCAGCTATCCAAGTGATTTGAGAGTCAAAAATAGGGGCTCGAGTCCTGGCCCCACGTGAGGCTCTGGTCAAAGCGTTTCTGTCTCTGGGCCTCGTTTTCCTCCTGGGTGATCCCTAAGGCCCGTCCTGCTCTTATGCACTGTGGCTCAGCCCAGGACCTCTGGCCCTGAGTACCACTTGGGGAGCGGAAGTGACTCGGTGGAGGGATGGTTGGAAGCAGGCCCACCGCACGGGTGAGTCTTTGCCCCTGGGAGACTTGTCCTCAGCTGCCACAGACAGGGCAGAGCCACACCCCGCTGTTCCCCAAGTGTGGGAGGGATGGCCCCTCGCCACAGAATCAGAGACCAGTGCCCATGCTCCGTGGAGAAAGGGTGGAGAGGGAGAGAAAGAGCTTCAGAATATAGCAGTGTGATCCCAGGAAAATCCATCCCCCACAGCTTGGCGGAGGGGATCATGAGCGGGCAGACTGGGTCCCCTTGGAAAGCCTGACCTCCATCCCCAGACATTGGGTGCTGAAAGGAGCCTGAGACTAGAAGAAAAGGAGCTGACGTGGCAGAGGTGCAGCGAGCCACTAAACGGCCTGAGGTGGGGGGGCCCGGGAGCTTAGATGATGGAGGTCAGCTCCAAACCCTCACCCCGCCCCACCGCTACTCACCTTGCCATCCAGCTGGGGTAATTTTAATAGCTGAAGACTCACATCGCAAAGCCAGTTTGCGAGGAAAAAGAATTCTGCTTCTCAGCAGATGTTTGGTGGAGAGCTTAGCTGTTTCCACGAAAGGCAGGCCGCCGTGCTGTGCGTTAAGACTGGCAGGTTCTGGCATGAGGGACTGTGCCACTATACTCATAGATATGCTGCCCATGTCGGATTATGTTTAACTTAGCAGGTGTGTGTGTGTGTGTGTGTGTGTGTGTGTGTGTGTGTTGTGAGCACTGAAGCCGGAGGTTAGACCTAGCCCTGTACCCGCCAGCTTTATAACCACATGGCTATGGTGAAGTCATTGCTACTCTCTGGCCCCCCTCGTCTGCAAGTAGACCGCATCGTCTTTAATGTTCTTTCCCCCTCTAACATTCTACTCTTTTGTTTTTCCTTCTGAGAGGGCTTATTGATTCAGTTATTTAATTTGAGTGCAGCTGACACACCCCATTACATTAGTTTCAGGTGTGCACCATACTGACTGCACAAGTTTAGACATTACGCCGTGCTCCCCACAAGTGTAGCTGCCATCGGTCACCCTACAGCACTGTTACAGTATCGTTGACTGCGTTCCCTACGTGGTGCCTTTTCTTCCCCTGATTCATTCATTCCATAACCAAAAGCCTCTATCTCCTGCTCCCCTTCCCCCATTCTGCCCACCCTCCCACCTCCCTTCTGGCAACCATCTGTTTGTCCTCTGTATTTATAGATCTGATTCTGCTGTTTATTCATTTGTTGTTTTTTCGGATTCCACATATGAGCGAAATCATGTGGTATTTGTCTCTCAGTCTGACTTACCTTCACTTGGCATAATACCCTCTAGGTCCATCCATGGTGGTTGCAAATGGCACAATCTCCTCCTCTTTATGACTGTGTAGTATTCCACGGTATATAGAGCGTACCTATATTTATATCTCTCCATCTGTCTATTGATCCATGTCTATTTTTCTCTCAGAATAAGACTGTAGAGCCCACAGGATAGTATTAGGATGTGAGTGTCATGAATATGGCAATCCTGTCCGCCTTTTTCTTGCCTCACTCCCTCACGGTGCCTGGCACTTAGGAGATGTCCACTGCATTTGCTAGTGGATACGTCTGAGTCCCCTACTGGGCTGAAATCCTTCAAGGCAACAGCAACACCGTGCTCTCTATCCCCAGAATCCAAGGTAGGTATCCCATAAAGACTCATGCTTCTATTTAACATTCACTGTCCAATCTCCAAATGCCAGGGCTTGTGTGTATATTTGTGTCTAAGGGTCAAGATAAATGCAAAGAAGAACTCACTGCCCTTTCGCTCAAGGAGCTTACCCTTTGCTAAGATGCTTAAGATTTGTGCCCAAATCATTCGAAAGAGATTGAAAGTGTGCCATAAGAGAGGTCCTGGGGAGGCCATTTAGGGTAGTTTTGGCTCTTTTCCTGTCTCCCTCTTAGCATAGCATCTGCTATGGACTCTCTGGTTCTCACGGGGCACCCATTCTAGTACAGTCTTCCCTGGCCTTGTGGATTTGACATATGAGGACAGGCTGAGGATACCAGGTTTACGGCTCTGGGCACCAGATTCATATTGCTGACTGTGTCGTGAACACCTCTAGAGGCCTGCGGACACCTTCAAGGCTCAGATGACATACCTCACAGCCACCTGAACCTGAGCTGTGGTTATTGGCTGTGGTTATTGGTTATTGGTTATTGGGATGTTGCACCACACTTTGGTGGCTTCTGCCCTCAGGCAGAGACGAGACATACACACTTAAGAAGAAAACTGGGTAATGAAGGGAGACGAAGCAAACAGACAAATGCATGGTATATGTAGTAGATTCAGTGGGAATCCCGGGGAGAAAGAGCAGTACAGGTTGGGGGGCAGTTTGGGGAGGCTTTAAGGAGGAATGAAAGGGTAGGCAAAACTTGGGTCAGGTCACTTAGGGGATAGTCATGAGAGGCAGGAAACAGCATTGTGGAAAGCTGGGCTTTACGTCATTGGGTAAATGTGTTTAGGGGTGATGGGTAAAGTGATTTGCCTAGGGTTGAGAGCTGGGTCAGCGACTCAGGGAGCCACAAGGCCAAGAGGCGTCGAGCACCCTGCCAAGGACTTCCGGTTGTGTCTTGTTGATTTTGGAGAAGCCCTGGAAGGGTTTGTCAGGAGACGGCCTGGAGATGTGCTCTAATGACTTTAGCCCACGTTGGAAAATCTCTGCTTTTAGAGAATGGCGGCAGAGGGGGTTGGGGCGGGAGAAAACGAGCCTGTGAGGGAGCCAGAGAGACACAGGCAGAGAACCGTGCCGGTAATGTCAGGGAAACTGAGAGGAGAAAGTTCCAAGAAGGAGGAAATGGTCAACAATGTTGACTGTTCCTCAACAGAGTTAATTGATCCGAGGAAGCCAGGCGGCACAGTCTGAGAGGGCAATGGCTAGATCTGAAGCAAAGGTACGGGGAGACCTCGCATTAGAGAAGTTCCAGAAAAAGGTAACTGAGTAGTGAACACAGGAAGCAGAGCCAGGCATGAAGGGGTTTTCAAGGTGGGGCTGGCCTGTGCTTATTTAAAGGGAGAGAGAGAGAAGCGGAGTTCTGGAAACGGGCACGTGGTGAGGAAGAAGGTAGCAGTGGGTAAGCTTTGCCTTCGAAAGAAGAAAGGCTCTCTTTTGGGGATGCAAGGGAAGGGAGAAATGACATGTACAGACACAGACTTGTTGCATTTAATCTTTTTATATATAGTACATATGCATTATGAAACATTTTGAAAAATTCAGTAAAGGGGAAAAAACAGCACTTACTCCTACCCCTCAGAGATAATTGACAAGATTTGGATGAGCATTCTTCCAGAAATCTTTGTGTGAATATTGGCACACCGATTTTTTTCATATGGATAAGATTATACTTTCCATGTTATTCTCTGTATGTATTTTTAAAATTCAACGAACTTAGATATCTTCTTGGGGAAAAAATTTTTTTAAACTGTTTATTTCAGAGAGAGAGAGAGCAGGGGAGGGGCAGAAAGAGACAGTGAGACAGAGAATCCTAAGCAGGCTCCACGCTGTCAGCACAGAGCCCAACACGGGGCTCAATCCCACAAACCGTGTGATCATAACCTGAGCCAAAATTAAGAGTCGGACAGTCAACTGACTGAACATTGAGACCCAGGTGTCCCAAGTCTGCATTATTTTTAAAATGGTTGCATAATATTCCATATATGACTTTACAATAATTTATTTAACCAATCCCTTATTGGTGGGCATTTGAGTTATTTACGTTCTTCCTTGGGTTTGTCACAACATACAATGATAATCTTCACACATTCATCTTTGCCCCACTGTATAAGCATCCCCTTAGGAAAAAATGCCTAGAAACCGGGTTGCTGAGTCAAAAGGCATGCTCATTTGAAGTTTGGAAACAGAGTGCCACACGACTCCAAAAGCATGAGTGGGCCCCTCAGCCCCACTGGGTTTGAGGTGTAACACGTGGAGGAAGTTTAGGGAAGGTGTAGACTTTTGATCTTTGCAGAAAAGGAGGAAGTGAGTTCATCTTTGGAGAATAAGCGATCAGAGAAGAGAAGGAACAGCGAGCGAGGATCCAAGCGGGACTTCATGGAAGCCAAATCCACGCCATTCTCTGACATCCTCTCACCGGGCTGGGGTTCCCCAGAGCAATGCAGAGGAAACAGGCTGAGGGGGTGAAGGGCACAAGGGCCAGGAGACAAAGCTAAAGGCCCCAGCACGCTGGAGCTTATCCCAGGGAGCTAGACTGAGAGCAGGGTGGAGTGAGGAGTGAAAAGGCTTAGCGCAGTGGAGAGATTGAAGAGCAGTGGGAGAGGTCCTTGAGGTCCAGCAGATGGGACAGCAGTAAACTTTCTGTTCCAGAGGGCACGCCAGCTGAGCTGTGGCCGAGGCAGAGAAGAGACTCATAGATTCCAGGTCAAGGAGCTTGGAGGTCTAGGGAACCAATGGGCTTTCAACAAATGTTGCTTCCATTAAAGTTGATGGCCGGAGACAGTCCAGAACATGAGACGCTCATGCTCTGTCTCTGTCTCTCAATAATAAATAAACGTTAAGAAAAAAAATTAAAAAAAAAAAGAATTACTAAAAAAAAAGTTCTATGGTCAAATAAGTTTGAGAAACATAAAATTAAACGCAGGTTGAAATGGGCTTTTTTTTTTTCTTTTGCTGCCTTGTCAAAATTTTCACTACGTTAATGTGAGCTTCCACGATGGTGATAGAGTACGCAGCACTTTCCAGACTTACTTGATCAAAGAGCTTTCTTTGTTTTGTTTTTCACAAAGAATATTTTGGGATTAGTGTTCCACAGGCCATATTTTGAAAAATGGATTTCTTGAAAGTTGGAAATTGGCCCTGAGCATAAGGGACACTGGGAAAGGATGAAAAATGACAGCAGCAATTCGAGTAGGACCGAAAAAGAGTCCCAATAAAAATGACAGCCACTACCATTTATCAGGTATTTGCCCTTCGCCAGGTACTTGTCATTTATTGTCTCATTGGGTTTCTTTTTTTTTTTCTTTTTTTTTTTAACATTTATTTATTTTTGAGACAGAGAGAGACAGAGCATGAATGGGGGAGGGTCAGAGAGAGGGAGACACAGAATCTGAAACAGGCTTCAGGCTCTGAGCTGTCAGCACAGAGCCCGACGCAGGACTCGAACTCACCGACCAAGAGATCATGACCTGAGCCAAAGTTGGACGCTTAACCGACTGAGCCACCCAGGCGCCCCTCTCATTGGGTTTCCACAGCAGCTCTGTGAGAAGATGGCGTGCTCTCTAGTTTGCACGTGAAGTTGAGAGAAGGGAAGAGAGGCCCCACAAGAGAGAGAGCAGGGGCCTCAAATGGTGAAACACAGGGAGAGTGAAGGGTTTGAAGATCCAGAAATGACCACAGAGATCAAGCAACTGGTGATTCCCACCCCTCCCCCACCATTTGCACGGGGTTTCAGGGTTCAGGGGCAGCGGAGGGGTCCCTGTCTACACAGAGGAGGACCAGTGTGTATGTGATGGGGGAGGGTTGGGTCTGTTGCATGGAGTGACTAGAATAGGCAAGATTCTTTTCTCACATGGAGGCCACACCGCCCCTTGAAGGGGTTTCTAGAAATGGGGCGGGCATCTGGAGTTATCACAATGATCAGGGATTGCTGCTGGCATTTAGCAGGCTCGAATGCCAGAAGTCTGCACAGCGTGGGTAAGCCCTGTCTAACAAAGAATTGTGTCCCCCAGATGATGGTCCCCCAGTTGGGAACACAGGGGGCAAGAAAGGCAAGGAAAGTCGTCGGGGATAAAGAGGGCTTAGGATAAAGGGTGAGTCTCCCCTCAGCCTCTGTGGTGACCCGGGAGCACAGTGGAAGGCAGGCTGAGGGCTGGCTCCGAGGACTGACACAGAGGTGGGCAGGAGGAGAGCAAAAACCCGTCCCAGAGTACCAAATGTGGATTTTAGGAATGAAGGCGCAGGGAGCAGGTGATCATCACAGGGAAGCAGATCATGACAAGTTGATGAGCCAGATAATCTGAAAGAGAAGGACCGGATTCATTAGAACAGAGAGGGGCAGACGGATTCCCATCGGAATATAGCTGTATCCACACAGGAAGCCTGCTGGGAGGGGGTAATGGCAGGAGGATTCTAATGAAAACAATTTTGCAACCGTAATTATAGCATTCTGCAACCCTAAACTATAGCCATTCTGCAACTTTAAATATAGCATTGGCTCCTGAGAAGACTCTGAAATCTTTATTTTTACCGGCCCAATTGGCCGTTTTGAAAACCCACTCTGTGAACTCCATAGAAGATAATCATCAAAATATGTTCCTTGAAGTTCCCAAAGAAAGACCTTTTATTCAGTTCCTCGAATCTCTCCCCCTCGCTGACTCTGATGGAAGATTGCAGTCCCGGAAAGGCTACGGAGTGAATTAACTCCATATTTTTGGTCAACCAAAAGAAAGCCAGTGTCAGTGACCACAGTTGAGTTAGCAGTTGGTTCACAGGTCCAGGCTATTTTCCACCTCCAGGGAGAAGTGAACAGAGCTCAACCCCAACAGAGTCAGCAGTCCCGCCAAAAATGTGCCAAGGCATGAACCTTCAATCACACTTTCTATGTGGCTCTGTGAGAGCAGAGGCACAAAAAGGGGGGGTGGGGTGCCTGGGTGACTCAGTCGGTTAAGCATCCGACTTTGGCTCAGGTCATGATCTCATGGTTCGTGGGTTCGGGCCCCGCATCGGGCTCTGTGCTGACAGATCAGAGCCTGGAGCCTGCTTGGGATTCTGTGTCTCCCCCTCTCTAGGCCCCTCCTCTGCTTGCGCTGTTTCTCTGTCCCTCTCATAAATAAACACTAAAAATAAAATTTAAAAAAAAAAAAGTAGTTTCTCTTGTGGCTGTCCTGACACTTGAGTTGGCCATTATGACCTCAGGTATGAGGGGAACAGAGGCTCTTTTCAAATCTTCAGTGGTTGCCACTGCTTTATGAGTCTGAGCTTGCAACCCTGGCCTTTGAAGGCTGTCGGGTTGGTTGTTTGTTTTCCTGCCTGCAATTTGTGTAGAAGTTGCTGGATGAGGAGTAGAGCCTGGCTCTACTGGCTGTGCCTTCGGTAGGTCATTCGTGGTGTCTGGCTTCTTTAACACAAGGACCAGGATACACACCTCATGACAGCGATAATCCCTTGGGGCCTCTGGAACAGGGGAGGCAGAAACCGGCTCATAAAACCTTAGGGGTTTGCTGACTGGAGCAGCTTGCTGCTTATAGTCTAGTCCTAAAGGCTTATAGTCCAGGCATTATCATCTCTTCTCCTGTGTCCTTTCCCAAGCCCACCACCTCTTGTCACAATTTATGCTAGAGTCGGCAAAATGAGGAAAGGAAGGGAAAAAAGGAGAGAAGGCAACAGAGTCTACTTCTGCCTTTATGGAACCTTAGCCCCCCTTCAGACACCCATGGCCTACAGCATTGCCTCTTCCTCAGCCCTCACAGACACCTAGCACCCATGATGTTTGACACTCGGCACTGCCTGGGTTTTTGGCATGCCAGGAGTCCTCAATTTCATGGATAACTTATGTATGACCCAGGGAAGAGCCGGGGCCTTGCTTTAGAGAGCCATAACATGCTGGTGCTATTCTAAGGTAATTAATTGGGACACCATTGGAAAATAATACTCCCCCCTTCCCACCAAAAAGAGGTCTTTTAGCTTTAGGAGAGGATTACCATGTCCCTTGTTCTGGTTCTGAGAAAGGGAGGGGAAGCAGACCCTACCTTCCACTATACCCCCCCCCCCAAGTTCATTCCTTTTCCTTAAAAAAGTTTTTTTTAATGTTTGTTTTTGAGGGAGACACAGAGAGAGAGAGACACAGAGTATGAGTCGGGGGAGGGCCAGAGAGAGAAGGAGACAGAATCTGAAGCAGGCTTCAGGCTCTGAGCTGTCGGCACAGAGCCCAACGGGGGGCTCGAACTCACAAACCGCTAGATCGTGATGTGAGCAGAAGTTGGACGCTTAACCAACTGAGCCACCTGGGCGCCCCCATTCCTTTTCAATTCAAACATTAGGCCCCTGTATGTGAATGCTAAGCCTCTGCTGCTTTAAGCCTTTGCATCCTCTATGCATTAGCACCCCCCAATACCCCCTAGCCGTGGAGAACTAAGAATACACAAAATTTAAACCATATTTGAAGTCATTCGTCTTTATTTTTTAATAAAAATGAGCTCTTAAATGAAACAGCAGATGTCAAGAATTAACTAAGGATGCAGGCTTTCTCAAAGGATCGGTAAACTCATTTTTTTGAACACCCACTCTGGGCTCAGCCCTGTGCAGACTGAGGCTGGAAAGAGGATTTCAGACCTGAAGGCAATGTAAACAGACATCGGGCCTGGATAGAAAAGACTTATCCCAGATCTGTGGCCAGTCCGAGCTGGGTATATGCGACCCTGCAAGCCCTCTGTGTGTGTGTTTGGATCTTCCTTCAGATCCCTGGAAGTTCAGGAACCACGAACTAACTGGCAGGTCACTTGACCTCTCCGCACCTCTGTACCATGACAGGTGGGCTCTGTGACTTCTGAGTTCCTTCCCACTCCCTGTCTCTGAAAACACATTGGAAAGCCGGTATGCCCAACATTAAGATCACCACAGAAGCCGTAGGAACAGGCAGGCATGGGAGATGGAGAGGAGGAGGAAAATTATCTTCCTGTCTCTTGGCCCAGTGCAAGGAGGGAGTACGGACTCCTGTCTAATCAATCATCCTCTGATCAATCATAGCCTCTGTATCCTCAAGCCAGGCTCTCCTCCATTCTTCAAGTCTGTTTCTTCCTCTGTCCCCTGACCGGAACAATCTTGGTGTAATGTGAATATAATGAGCCTGTGCTTGCAGAGGGCTTGGCTTATAAAAGCCTCCCAAATGCTTTGGATTATGGTCTCATTAAAATGAACAAGGCTAAAGTGGAGAGTTGCTACAGCATTCCAGACATAGGTAAATTAGAGGTCCCCCGGGCCCGCGGCTCTGTGCTGGTGAACAGGAAGTCCAAAGGATTAGAAAGAGGAGGAGACCCCCTTGGGGATCGGGGAGGGCGTGAGCTGCGGAGCTGAGATGTCAACAGAGGGAACAACGCCAAGCACTTGTGAACCCCTCATCTACAGAGAGCCAAGTTCGTGCTGGCAACTGTCATTTCCCTGCCCATGGGCTGCAAAGTACTGGAACAGGGTCTTTATTAATTCCCACTTGCTAACGATTGCCAATCTTGGGGGACCTCGGTGGGAGAGCAAAGTTATGACAAAGCTGTGTGCTTTTTGAGGGGGTGTTTGCTGAAGGTCAGTGTCAGCCTTGCTTGATTTAAGTTCTCCCAGATCCCTTGCAAAGGCTATAAACAGCGATGTGATGAAATTGGCCTCAGAGCCAGAACAGGGAGGAGGCCTAGTCACAAGGGAGGGCAGAGAAGCACCATCAAGGGGTGGAGAGAAATGAGAAACGGGCAGGAAGGCCTTGAAGGCATTTCTGCTCCAACGAATGGAAGGAATACCTCCCCTAGGGACCAAGGTGGCGGTAAATCCGGGTAAATCTGACAACCCTCAGCGTGGTTCTGGCTGAGATCATCTGGGGCTGAGATGTTAGGGGGAGGTTTTGGTCAGATGGAGCATAGAGGGCACCAAGGGATCCTAGCCTGCCTCATCTGAAGCATAAATTTATGGGAAAGGGATGGTAATCGTGGTAACCCCCCCGGGCACAGTTACCCTCATAAACTGGTGGCAGATTGATGGCAGCATGACAGCCTAAGACACAACACAGGGCTGAAAAGATGGATTTCTTTTTTTTTTTTTAATTTTTTTTTCTTTAACATTTTATTTATTTTTGAGACGGGGAGAGACAGAGCATGAACAGGGGAGGGTCAGAGAGAGAGGGAGACACAGAATCTGAAACAGGCTCCAGGCTCTGAGCTGTCAGCACACAGCCCGACGCAGGGCTCGAACTCACGGACTGCGAGATCATGACCTGAGCCGAAGTCGGCCGCTTAACCGACTGAGCCACCTAGGCTCCCCGGATTTCTTAGGCTATTTATGAGATGATCAGTGGTACCTGCCATGTCAGCCCTCCTTCTGCCATTGTACCCACTCCCCTCCAAGGCACACGCGTGCACACACACACACACACACACACACACACACACACACTGGTGCACACACCCATGAGAACACACTACCTCTATCAGAGAGGCTACCTGGAGGTAGCTGTGGATAGGAAAACAACCAGGATTCAGGAGGCTTTGCCACTAGCTGGCTCGGTGACTTTAGCCAGGTGTTACGAGATAACCCCCTGGCCCCAACTCACTTTCCTCACCTGGAGAGTGAGGGGAATAACTTCTCACCCTGTTTATCTCTCAGGCTAGTCATAAGGACCGAATGCAATAATGGATATGAGGTCTCCAGCCTCCCCCCCAGCTTAGGTCAGAATTGTTGAGAGTGGGGTGCTCACCTGGGGCTCTCGACCAAGCTTCCAGGTAGTTACACACGCGAGCGTAGACCTACTTACTACTGGAAAAGCATAATGTAAAATCATTCCTAGATTCATTTAAAATTGTGTTTGTTGAGTATTTCTCAGTGCCATATACAGCACTAGGGTCTTTGGATAAAGCAGAGAATAAGACAGACATATTCATTACCCCCAGATCTTAAACACTGGGGAAGAGACCTACTGAATAAATAAGAAAAGGTATATTGCCTTCTACAATGGGGAGACACAGAGCACACGGAAGTATGCATGGAGCATACTGGCTATTCCAATTTGGGAGCCCAAGGAAGGCCACTGAGGAAGTGACATATATGCTGTGCCCTGGAGGTCAGGCAGAAGGCATTCATGGTGATGATGGTGGCATCTTTAATTTGGGGTCACCCTCAGTTCCTCTCCTACTGAGTCCACTCATTTGATCATTACTCTGAGGAGGCGGTAGGCATGGTCGAAAAGATGTCTGAGTTCAGATCGCAGCCCCATCACATATTCAGTAGGCCATTAAGCAACAGTCTTAACCTCTCTGAACCTTAGTCTTTTTGTCCATGGAAATGACACTTGAGACTGTAAAGTTTATAGGGTTGTCGTGACGACTGACACAAGGCGAGACCCAGATTTTTATCAAATTGAAAAAGGGAAGAAACAAAAAACTTCGAGCTTCTACTTCTAGTGTTACCGGCTTAAAATATTCTTGGGACATGAAGCTTATGTCCTAGATAAACTACAAGCCAAATGCATAGGTAAAGTTGAAAGAAAACTGAGGAAGTTTACAAAGACCAAGAAAAAGAATTCGAATTAGGAGCTGAAACCAATGGGTCAACACATACAGAAGCTGGGTGTCAGGAACAAGGCTGTGAGTGGCACAGGGAGGGGGCAGCAGGCTCAAAGACCCCCACCATAAAGCCTGTCACACTCTGTCACCCTGAGAAACCCTGAGACAGCCATTCTGCCTGGTTTTGGGGTTTTCGTTTTTGTTTATGTTTTTGCCCCAGTCTTTTCTGATTGATCACAGTCTTCCTACTGGTTGCTCGATGCCTGTACCTGAGACATTTTGAAGCTCACCCCAGCGAGTCTGCTCCTTGGAAAAGAGGAGGGGAGAAGCGAGAGGCTGAGCGGGGAGGGGGTGGAGTGGAATACACCTGTCAGAGAGCTGTTGAGGAAACCGGATGTCTCCAGAGAGTCCAGAGGGTGGAAAGGGCTGTGCCAGGGATAGGCTTGCCCTCCCAAGGGTCTGGGTGTCCAGTTTATATTCAGTGTGCACTTGGGCAAGCCAATTTTATTTATTTATTTATTTGTCTACTTATTTATCCATTTAAAATTTTTCTAACATTTATTCATTTTCAAGAGACAGAGAGAGACAGAGTGTGAGTGGGGGAGGAGCAGAGAGAGGGGCCACACAGAATCTGAAGCAGGCCCCAGGCTCTGGGCTGCCAGCACACAGCCCAATGCAAGTCTTGAACCCACAAACCACGAGATCATGACCTGAGCCGAAGATGGACGCTTAACCCAGTGAGCCACCCAGGTGCCCTGGGCAAGCCAGTTTTGAAAAGCAAACTGCAGTGGTCCCAGATTGGTTGTTGTTCCCTTGGTACCTGGTAAAAGTCAAGAAAATTCCCTCTGGAAGAAAGAGTCTTGAATACAGACCCCTCAGGATTCTGTCATTTAATCAGGGGGTACGATATGGATGCCCTTCCACACCTCCCCACCCCGTGCCCTCCCCCTGGAAGACACTCTGGTGGCCCCGGAGCTGTGCACACACAAGCTTTAACAATTTAGAAATAGGGGCACCTGGGTGGCTCAGTCGGTTAAGCGTCTGACTTCAGCTCAGGTCATGATCTCACGGTTTGTGGGTTCGAGCCCCGTGTCTGGCTCTGTGCTGACAGCCCAGAGCCTGGAGCCTGCTTCAGATTCTGTGTCTCCCTGTTGTTCTCTGCCCCTCGCCCACTTGTGCTCTGTCTCTCTCCGTCTCTCAAAAATAAAGATGTTTAAAAAAATTTATAAATAAATCTATTGAAACATCTGCAAGACACGTGATAAAATGTTCTGATGAAAGCCTCGCACACACGCAAAATCCATAGCTCAACAGAAAAAAGAGCAAAGGCTACATATAGACAATGCATGGGAAAGAATGGCTAGTAAGCACTTGATAATGGTCAGCCTCTTAATTTTTTTCTCTAAAAAATTTTTTAAATGTTTATTTATTTTTGAGAAAGAGAAAGAATGCGAGCAGGGGGATGGGCAGAGAGAGGAGGAGACACAGAATCCGAAGCAGGCTCCAGGCTCTGAGCTGTCAGCACAGAGCCTGACACAGGGTTCAAACCCATGAACCATAAGATCATGATGTGAGCTAAAGTCAGAGGTGTAACCGGGTGACCCAGACTCCCCAATAATTTTTGTTAATAATTTTTTTTTACTTTTTAGATAGAGTGAAAGTGTCAGTGGGGGAAGGGGCAGATGCAGAGAGAGAGAGAGACAGAGAGAGAGACAGAGAGACAGAGACAGAGAGAGAGACAGAGAGACAGAGACAGAGAGAATTCCAAGCAGTCTCCACACTCAGCATGGAGCCTGAAGCAGGATTCCATTCCACAAACCACGAGATCTTGACCTGAGCTGAAATCAAGAGTCAGATGCTTAAGTGATTGAGCCACACAGTCGCCCCAATTTGCATGCCCTTTCTAGATGGCAGTTAGTTCATTTGTTTCCAGAACATTAAAATGTTCTTACAATGTGATCCAGACAATTCACTTTCAGGAAATTATCTTGAGAAGATCCTATATGTGCATAACATCTTATGCACAAGGATTTTCAATGAAGTATTACCCACACACACACACATATATGCATATACACATATGTACACATTTTTTTTTTTTTTTTGCACATACCTCATGGTCCTTTACTTCTAAACACTTCCGTATGGATTTCTTAAGAATAGGAATATGTCTGAATACAGTCATAAACTTCATGAATTGCTTTAAAACTTTATGTAACGTACAGTGTGTGTCCCAGTGTTACCAGTGGACCAGCAGTATCCTTTGTAGATTTCCTCTCCCCTCCAGCACAGGATCCAGTCTAATGTTAAGGGTTGCATTTAGTTGTCATGTCTCTTCCACCTTTATTGTCTTTTATGACTGATATTTTTGAAAAATACAGTCCTCTCCCACATCCTTTAAAAAAAATTTTTTTTTTGATCTTTATTTATTTTTGAGAGAGAGACGGAGTGCGGGCAGGGGAGGAACAGAGAGAGAGGGAGACACAGAATCCGAAGCAGGCTCCAGGCTCCGAGCTGTCGGCACAGAGCCTGACGTGGGGCTCAGACTCACCGACCGTGAGATCATGACCTGGACCGAAGTCGACTGAGCCGCCCAGGTGCCCCGTCACATCCCTTTTTTTAATGTGATGATCGTCACTTTGTGTTTTTCTCATGTTTCCTCGTGATTGGATTGCGGTTGTGTGTTCTTGGCCAATAAATAGTATATGTGATGGTGTGTGCTGCTCCAGCTAATACATCTCTAGGCACACAGTGTCCATCTGTCCCTCACAGGTGATGTTCATTTTGATCACCTGGTCAAGGTGTGGCCTGATTTCCCCGATACATAACGAGTGGGCTTTCCCCCCTCCCTCATAACAAATAAGTCATCTGTGAGAAGACACTTTAAGACCATGTGTATATACTGCTCTTCATCAAAATTTTCCCTGGAGGTAGCATCCGTTGATGGTTCTTGCCTGATTCAGTCTTTACTGTAATGAGTGCAGAGTGCTGATTTCCCAACCCCAGCGCTGCTGTAAGAAGGAGCCCTTCCCCTGGCCTCCCTGGCTGCTAAACCTTGGCTGCCATCATGAATGACAGACACAGTAACTATCCAGACTAGGAAGTTCATGACCAACCAGCGACTTCAGCAGAAACAAATGGTCATTGATGTTCTTCACCCCCAGAAAGGCAACAGTACCTAAGACAGAAATTCAGGGGAAAACCTAGTCTAAATGTACAAGACCACACCAGCTGTCATCTTTGTGTTTGGATTGGGAACCCGTTTTGGTGGTGGTAAGACAACTGGCTTTGGCAGGATTTATGATTCCTTGGATTATGCAAAGAAAAATGAGCCCAAACATAGACTTGCAAGACAGGGCCTGTATAAGAAGAAAAAGACCTCAAGAAAACAGCAAAAGGAACACAAGAACAGAATAGAGAAAGTCAGGGGGACTGCAAATGCCGGTGTTGATGCTGGCAAAAAGTGAGCTGGAGATTGGACAACAGAAGGGGTAAAAATTCTGCAGTGACTTTATCTGTGGCATTTGTGCAGATTGTGCAGATTCCCTCATGCAGATTCATGAGGGAATTAAGAAACAGAACTTACAAAAAAAAGGAAAGAGCCCTTCCTTCTATCTATCTAACTATCAGTGGTATGGATTCATGAATTCCTGTTTTTAATGACTTAAAATAGCATTATTATACTTAATTATTTTATGACTCAAATTGTTTTAGATTTGGCCAGTGCATACATCTTCGAGATGGTTTCTGTTTCCTTATGACATCCCCCATCATTTTTTTTAGCATTCCTTTAATTTCTGAAATAACAAGATGTTCCAGATTCATCTTTACCTACCTTTTACCCCAACCCTAGAATCAGCCATTTCTCTAAGAATGCCTGGCTTTTTTTTCTTCTTCTTTTCTAGGACACAGAGTATGAGTGGGAGAAGGGGCAGAAAGAGAGAGAGGGAGAGAGAGAATCCCAAGCAGGCTGTGCACTGACAGTACAGACTTGAGACTCAATCCCACGAACCATGAGACCATGACCTGAATTGAAATCAGGAGTCAGACGCTTAACCAATCGGGGTGCCCCTGCCTGGCTTTTTAAAGTGGGAAATAGTATTAGCCACCAAGACCTGGGGCTGCGAGGGCTGTTCATTGCTATTTAAGTGTCTGCTTTCTGAGCCTTTCAACAAAGTTATACGTGTACACATACCGACACATACAGATACGTATATGTTATATATGCACATAAGCATGAACATATACATACCTATATATATTGGAAATTATGAGCTTATATTGATACCCTCAATTTTAATCCATCCCCAAGGGTTCTTTCTTGTCCCCCCCATTCCATATTTCTGTGTCCCCTTTTCCATAGTGAAAAACCCTGGGCCCAAACCACATCAACACATTTATTCATTTGCTCAGTCTTTTTTTTTTTTTTTTAATGTTTATTTTTGAGAGAGAGAGAGACACACACACACGCGCGCGCACACACACACACACACACACACACACACACACACGTGGGGGAGGGGCAGAGAGAGAGACACACACAGAATCTGAAGGAGGCTTCCGGTTCTGAGCTGTCAGCACAGAGCCTGACATGGGGTTTGAACCCACAAACCATGAGCTCATGGCCTGAGCCAAAGTCGGACGCTAACCGACTGAGCCATCCAGGTGCTCCTCATTTGCTCAGTCTTGAATTAATCTAAAGTAATTTCAGAATTGCTTTACCCATGCTACAGTAATAAATAAAATTACTTTATAAGTTTCATACATGTTTGCACTTCCCCAATTATATCCTACCACATCCCAGATAGAGATTACATAGTCAAAACTAATTTATTTAGTTTACTTAGATTAAATAATTTTAGCTGATTTAGTAGATTAGTTCTTTCCTTCAGTATGCTTTGTAGTCATTTCAAAATGTAAATTAGGTTCATTTGGTTCTAGGTAGGTGGGTTTTTTTTAACCAATAAAATTTAATGTTTTGAATGTGTAAAATATTAAATGTTTTCGAAAGTCAAAACTAAAAAAGTTTCACTCAGAGAAATGCCACTCTGTCTATATCCCTTTCACCCTATTTCTCCCACCTCATCCTTTGTAGAAAACAACTTTTTGTTTTTTGTTTTTTCTTTCCTGTGTTTCTTCTTTTAATAGTAAGCAGATATATGCATGTTTTCTTATTTTCCCTTCTTTCTTACAAAAAAGGTAGCGTACTATATATTTGCACTTTGCTTTTTTATTTTTTTTTTTTTTTTTTTTTTTCCTTTTTTTCAACGTTTTTATTTTTATTTTTGGGACAGAGAGAGACAGAGCATGAACGGGGGAGGGGCAGAGAGAGAGGGAGACACAGAATCGGAAACAGGCTCCAGGCTCCGAGCCATCGGCCCAGAGCCTGACGCGGGGCTCGAACTCACGGACCGCGAGATCGTGACCTGGCTGAAGTCGGACGCTTAACCGACTGCGCCACCCAGGCGCCCCACTTTGCTTTTTTATTTAATATCTCCTGGAAATTATCCATGTCAGTTGATTGAGGTTTCTGTATTCATTTGTATAGCTGCATAGGGTCCCATTGTGTGTATATAACCATAGTATATTAACCAATCTCCCATGCTTGAATATTTAGATAGTTCTCAGTTTTCGCAATTACAAATAATTCTGAAGTGAATAACCTTGTCATATATGTTTTCAGATTGTTGGAGGTGTATATTATGGATAAATTTATAGAAGTATGATTGTGGGGTCAGAGGACAAATATGTATGTGTTTAATTCCCCTCCACCAGGTCTGGGCCATTTGCATTTCCACCCCAATTCCCCATAGCCTGGCCAATGCAGTATATTATCAGCCTCTGCATTTTTGCCAATCTGATAGTTGAGAACCGTTTTCACACTGTAGTTAAAAAAAACTTTTTTTAATGTTTATTTATTCTTTGAAAGAGAGAGACAGCATGAACACAGGAGGGGCACTGAGAAGGAGACAGAGAATGTGCAGCAGGCTCCAGGCTCCAAGCTGTCAGCACAGAGCCCAACGTGGGGCTCGAACTCCTGAACTGTGAGATCATGACCTGAGCTGAAGCCGGACACTTACCAGACTGAGCCACCCAAGCGCCCCTCATACTGTAGTTTTAAGTTGCATTTTGTCTTAGAATAAAGCTGAACATCTTTTCATTTGTTTAGGGGACCTTTTTTTTTTTTTTTCAACTGAACTATAGTTGACACACAATGTTACATTAGTTTCAGGTGTACAGCATAGTGATTTGACAAGTTTATACATTATGCTATTCTCACCACAAATGTAGCTACCGTCTGTCACCATACGACACTATTATAATACCATTGACTACATTCCCTATGCTGTACCTTTTATCCCCATGACTTATTTATTGCTTAATTGGAAACACTTAGGGGACATTTTTTATCTCTTTTCATAATTGCCTGTTCAGGTCTTTTGTCCATTTTTCTATAGGATTTTTGGGTTTAGGTTTTCCTATTTCATCCATCCCTCGACCCCCTTCCTTTTGGTAACCATCAATTTGTTCTCTATAGTTAAGAGTCTGTTTCTTGATTTGTCTTTCTCCCTTTTTTTATCCTTTGCTCATTTGTTTTGTTTCTTAAATTCCACATATGAGTGAAATCATATGGTATTTGTCTTTCTTTGACTGACTTATTTCACTTAGCATTATACTGTCTAGCTCCATCCATGTTATTGCAAATGGCAAATTTTCATTCTTTTTATGACTGGATAATATTCCATTAGGTGTATATACCACTTCTTTATCCATTCATCTGTCGACGGACATTTGGCTGCCTCTATAATTTGGCTATTGTAAATAATGCTGCAATAAACATCAGGTGCATGTATCCCTTTGAATTAGTGTTTTTGTATTTTGTTGAGGGGGTAAATGCCCAGTGTGTAATTACTGGATCATAGGGTAGTTCTATTTTTAACTGTTTGAGGAACCTCCATACTGTTTTCCACAGGGGCTGGAGCAGTTTACATTTCCACCAATAGTGCAAGGGGGTTCCTTTTTCTCCACATCCTCATCCTCACTTATGTTGTGTTTTGATTTTAGCCATTCTGACAGGTGTGAGGTGATATCTCGTTGTGGTTTTGATTTGCATTTCCCTGATGATGAGTGATGTTGGGCATCTTTTCACGTGCCTGTTGGCCAAGTGGATGTCTTCTTTGGAGAAATGTCTGTCCATGTCTTCTGCCCATTTTTAATTGGATTATTCATTTTGGGGGTGTTGAGTTTTATACATTCTTTATATATTTTGGATATTGACCCTCTATCAGATATGTCATTTGCAAATGAATTTTCATTTTAAATTCCATTCTGAATTTATTTTTGTGTATGGTGTAAGAAAGTGGTCCGGTGTCATTCTTTTGCATGCTGCTGTCCAGTTTTCCCACTGCCATTTGTTGAAGAGACTTTTTCCCATTGCATATTTTTTCCTGCTTTGTCAAAAATAAATTGACCATATAATTGTGGGCTTATTTCTGCGTTTTCTTTTCTGTTCCATTGATCAGTGTGTCTATTTTTGTGCCATTACCATGTTTGTACAGCTTTGTAGTATAAATTGAAGTCTGAAATTGTAATACTCCAGTTTTGTTTTTCTTTTTCAAGATTGCTTTGACTATTCAGGGTCTTTTGTGGCTCTGTACACATTTTAGGATTGTTAATTCCAGTTCTGTGAAAAATGCTGTTGGTATTTTGATAGGGACTGCATTAAATGTGTAGATTGTTTTGGGTAGTATAGACATTTTAACAGTATTTGTTCTTCCTATCCAGGAGCATGGAATATCTTTCCATTTCTTTGTGTAATTCTCAATTTCTTTCATCCGGGTTGTATAGTTTTCATCCGGTTGTATAGGTCTTTCACCTCTTCGGTTAGGTTTATTCCTGAACATCTTATTGGTTTTGGCACAGTTGCAAATAGGATTGATGCCTTAATTTCTCTTTCTGCTGCTTCATCATTAGGGTGTAGAAATGCAACAGATTTCTGTACGTTGATTTTGTATTCTGGGACTACGGGATTAATTCCACTTCCTGAATTTTTAAAGCTCTTTAGAAACTTGGTATATTGCCTCTTTGTCTATAATATGTGCTATGAATATTTTCTCCCAGTTTGTCATTGACTTTGTTTTGGTCATGCCAAAGCATTGTTATTTTATTGTCATGTGGTCAAATGTATTAATCTCTTTCTTTTATTGCTTCTGGATTTTGAGGCATAGTTTTAAAAAATCCCCTCAACAGATATCTCCCAGGAATTCAGTCATCATGATCAGCTCGTACACCACCCCCCCCCCCCCCCCCCCCCCCGCCACCCACATCCACACTTCCCAGGACAGAAGTACTGGGTGGCTCCATCCTTAAACACCCACTCTGGCTCACTCTGCCTATTTTGGGTGTCTTTCTCCTCATCATTTCTAAAAGACCAGGTCCTGGAAGGAGGAGGAGGTATGAGGTGTCTGAGGGAACAAAAGCAATCTTCTGATTGAGGGAATCCATCACCTAGGTCTTACTTAGGGAACACATGGCCCCAGGGAGACCTGCTCCTCCCATGGTCCCTTCCACACCCTGGCAGGTCCCGGATGAGGCAGAGCATGAGGCAGAGGTCTGTGACCATTTCCACCATTCTGTATTCTCTTTGTTCCCACTTCCTCCTTTCTGCAGCTCCCCCAGCTGGGCTGGATGCAGAGTCTTGTAGATTCACACTTGACTGTGGAGCAGAGGAATTCTGCTTGGGTTACCATGTGCCAGGGAACGGAAGGATGGCTGAGCCGGGTCAGGCAACCAGCGCTTATTCCTTCTGATTCCATCCCAGGGCTTTGAGCAAGGTACAGAGCAAGGAGGCAGCAGAGCTGGCCTGTGGATCTTTACCGGCTCGTGGGAGATCATGAAATCTCCTTGCCCAGAGGTGTTGGGACATCTCAGTTCCTCAGCCACTCGATTCTTCTCTCCCTCCCCCTTCCCCTTTCCTCCGGGTCACCTGGAGCTCAGGTGGGCTGACTTGTACTCAAGGGTGGGGGTGGGCATGGGGTGTGGGGATTGTAAATGAACTGGGCAGCTGGAGAGGGGTGGGCATGGCTCGAGGTTCCAGCCCCAGGTCTGACAGCACTGGCTCCGTCACAGTGAGGTCGGCCACCGGCGACAGAGATGCGTTGTATGTTACAGAAGAGGAGCTGGCTGGTGACGACGAGGACATGCCGACCTTCCCATGCACACAAGAGGGTAAGGGCTGCCCTCTGATCTCCCTGCCCCCACCCCCAGGCTGCTGACTTACCTCTCTACATGGCTTCAAAATCCTTCCCCCATTGCTTCCTGGAGGGGGAAGGGCAGAGTTGCATAGGCCTGGGTTATATAGTGTGGATGATGTCAAAGTCTGACACAAGTGACATCTGTCTCTAGGGCTCCTCCTGAGACCTGTCAGGGACCTCTGCCATCTCCCCCAGGACCTGTCCTCTATCTGGCCCAGAACTGTCCCCTTCACCATATCCCATGCCACCCAAGTGGTTCGACCACTTAGCCCACAGGACCCACCTTAGCATTTGGATAGTGTCAGAAACCAATGCCACCTGAACTGTTACTTAGAGTAGAATTTGGTGGGTTCTGGTTAGATTAGAGCAGCTGTTCTCAACCTTGGCTGTATTTTTTTTTTTTACATATAACATTTATTTATTTGAGAGAGACAGAGCATGAACAGGGGAGGGGCAGAAAGAGAAGGAGACATAGAATCCAAAGCAGGCTCCAGGCTCTGAGCTGTCAGCACAGAGCCCGACGCTGGGCTCAAACCCACCAACAGTGAGATCATGACCTGAGCCGAAGTTGGATGCCCAACTGACTGAGACCCCCAGGCACCCCAGCCTCGGCTGTATATTGTAACCATGCCAGGATGCCTGTGACCAGCCTTCAGAAATTCTGATTTCTTTCGGTCTGGAATGCAAAGGAAGCATCAGGAATTTTAAAACATTCCCAGTACTCATAATATGCAGCTGAAGCCAAATCCGCCTTAGAAATGTCACAACCGGGGACATCACTGCATGCCTCCTGGATGTTGGCCATGTGCCCGAGTAGCCAGAACACCTGGCTTCTTTCTTCTTCCATACCAGGGACCCAACTGGTGGACTGGAACCATTCATTCCGTTTCCAGGAGAACTGCTCGTTACCCGAAAAGTTTGGGGACTGAGGGGTTTCCCAGGGTGTATGACTGGTTTTCCCCATGCTGAGAAATTCCCACAACAGGAGACTTTCAGTGCTAAAGCCCGGAAAGTCGGAGGCAAATTGGAACAAGTTGGTCATCCAGTGGAGAAACAAAGCTGACTGCCCTGTGTTGTGGACCATCGTAAGGCCAATGCACCAGGAAGAGGTGTTTCCCCACACCATGGGCTGATTGACGTTGCCATAAAGGACACTGGTGGCAGTCATGGGCTGTTCTTGGAAGACCCCGATTCTGGTCTCTTCTATTTCTCAAAGCTTAAGCACCTAGAGAAAACACAGGGAGATGGGCAGACATGAAAATGGAGAACAACTCCCTTCCTGGAGGCTGGTTTGATATGTGATGAGACAGTTTAGACTAGGAACATGAAACTGTCCCTTCGCCTGCAGCCTCAGCCACTGGTCTGCTTTGTTCCCCAACAGGCCGGCCGGGGCCCCGCTGCAGCCGCTGCCAGAAGAACCTGTCTTTGCACACGTCGGTACGGATTCTTTATCTCTTCCTGGCCCTGCTCCTGGTGGCCGTGGCCGTGCTGGCCTCTCTGGGTGAGTGCAGGCTCCCAGTGGCATCTGGGAGTCCAGCATCTTTCTGGGGATCTTCATGCTTGGTTCAGACTCCAAAGGCTGGCCCCTGGATTCCGGTCAATTTGTAGCTGTGTGGCTTTGAGCAAGGCACTTGCTCTCTAGGGAGTCTGTTTTCCTACTGGGAAAATGAGAGGACAGGACCAGCTCAACGGTTCCCAGTTCCAGCTCCATGTGAGAATCACCTGGGAGCTTTAAAAGCTACCAATTCTGTGCCCCAGCCCAGGTAATGTCCATCCAGGGTTGAGATCACTCTGTTGGCAATGTCTAAGCCCCTTCCATGGTCTTTGTGAGTGTTTCTCAAAGTGAGGTTGGATGCCTGCCTGCATCAGGATCGCCCCCCAGTATTTGTTAAAATGCAAATTCCTGAGTCTCACTGGAACCTATGAAATGAGAGTCCTGTAGGCGAAGCCCAGGGACCTGGAGTTTGGCGGCTCTCATGAGCACTACAGCTTGTATGACCATGGTAGCCAACCCAGATGATGGTGCACAGCCAAGTTTAGGCAGCCCTGCCTCCTGGATGCTAATAGATTACGGTAAACTGAGGGGAACAGACGTGACAGCTTCTCACTGCAGTCCCATTACACTTAGCTTCAGATTTTAAAAAATCCAGATGTTACTAAGGGCAGCCAGTAGGTTTGCTAAAGAGCAGCCAGTAGGTTTGCTTGTTCCCGTGGACTAGATATTGGGGACAAGGCCGGGACGCAGGTGAGACAAGTGAGGAGCAGGGTGGGGTGCCTCAGTCCAGGTGCCGCCCCTGCACTTGTGTGACCCTGAGAATGAGCGCCTCCCTAAATGGGAGCACCTGGTCCCAGTCCTGGCTAAAGATATTCAGCCGCTGGCTCGCTTGGCTTGAGGGCACAAGGTGAGCATGTTAATGACTTGAATGGACACTGTTGTCATAATGCAGGAATCCTAAAGGTGTTAAGGAATCTAACACAAGCCGAGCACCTACTTTGTGCCAGGTAAAGGGAGCACCAGGATGAGGCCCTTACGTTTCGTCATCAGAGGGAGCAGTTCTCAGTTTTGTCTGGACCTTAAAAGGCATTTAAAATGCCTAATGGCAGGATTCCTGGCTCCAGATGAATGAAATCATAATCTCTGGGCAGGACCCAGGCCTTACTAAACTATAGAAGCTTCTCAGGTAATTCCAGAGTGCAACCAGGTTGGAGGACCATTGATTTCAAGAACTTTCCAAGCCTCTCACCTGGGTCAGCCCCACCTTTTCCTGCTAAATCACTTTACGGGGCTTGGCCTCTCAGAAAGTAGCCAAAATCCTGGGCCAGAGGAGGTGGGGAGCTGCGGGCCACCATTCTGAGGTGGCAAACGACATCAGGGAACCTCCAGAGGTTCCTGGTCAGGCCTTTTAGGGCCTCAGCTCCCGGCACCCGCAGGTCCATTAGTAAAGCTCCGGTAGCCACAAACCTGAGGCCAGAGCAGAACACAGGCACAACCACACTTCAGAAGCTATGGACAGTCATCGGTGCCCACCAGCTGCTAGGCACCATCGTATACATGATATTCGTGAGTCATCTTAACCAGCCCCGAAACGGGAGGCTGCCCTCGTTCCACATACCTGGAGAGGTGAAGTGATTTGCCCTAAGATCCAGAATGAATGAGCAGAAGATTGTAATAATTGGGGGCAAGGAGTGCATTTGGGGACTCCAGGGAGAACTTTAGGTTTCCTTTTGTGCTTTTGCCTCCAGCCTGGGCCTTCAAAGTCCCCAGAGCAGGGTGGGCTGGGCATCGTCCTGGCCTGGCTGGTAGGTGCTCGGTAATATTTGTCAAATGAATGACTAGAGATTTGTGAGTACATATGTGGATGGTCCTAGTCAAGGCATTATGGTCAGGACTGTGGATAAAGTCTGGAGGATTGAGCAAAATCCGTCTTCCTTGCAGGGAAATGAAAATGCACTTATTCATTTAATCAAGTATTTGTTGCATGCATACTATAAGCCAAGAACTGTATTAGGCACTGGGCATACACTGCTTAATAAAACATAGGCCTTGTCATTATGGGGATTATAACCTGGAACACGGTTTGGCAAACCTTCTGTAAAGGGCTAGGTAGTAAATATTTTAGGATTTGTGGGCCACACATGGTCTTTGTCAAAACCACTCTGCCATTGTGGAGCCAAAGCAGCCAGAGATAATATGAAAATGAATGGGGATGGCTATGTTCCAACAGAATGACATTGGGTTAGATTACATATGCAGATCCTACTTTGCCAGCCCTTGGTCTAGAGCAGTAACCTGTGACCTTTTTTTGACTGTGCACCCCATCAGTAAAAAAATTTGATTTAAAATGCATCAAAAAATTAGATGGGTAGGTGAATGGATAAAAAGATAAAATGGACAGATGTACAATAGTAAATATAGTAAATATAGTAAAATTTAAAAAAATAGTAAATATAGTAAAATGGTTTTTTGTTGTTTTTTTATTTTTTGAGAGAGGGGGGTGCAAGTGAGCAAGGGGCAGAGAAGAGAGAGAGAGAGAGAGAATTCCACAAGGGGCAGTTCCATGAGGGGCCAAGAGAAAGAGAGAGAGAAGTGGGGCTCACCTGAAGCAGGGCTCATGTTTTACCTGAAGCAAGGCTCGTGCTCACCTGAAGGGAGGGGGCTTGAGTTCACCCGATGTGGGACTCAAACTCACGAACCATGAGGTTATGACCTGAGCCAAAGTAAGATGCTTAATGACTGAGCCACCCAAGCACCCTATAGTAAAATGTTAATTATAGAATGTAGGCAGTTGATATATTACTGCCTACTGTGCAAGTAGGATTGTACAAGTCTTTTGATTACTCTTTGAAAATTTTTACAATTAAATATTGGAAAAGAAAAACCCGATAATCTCACACCTGTAAAATATGCCTATTTATTTATAAATTATACATGTATACTCTTTTTAGTATAATTATAAGACTCAATTTTGAAAAGATGAGAAAAAAATAAGATCTAAAAAGTAAGGAAAACTATGTAATTACAGATCATGAAACTCTCTGTGAAGAAATGAACAAGGTGAATTATATGAATGAGCCCTTGGCTATTGGTTTGGAGGGGACTTTATAAAGCATTAGAATAAGAATCAAAGTCTGCACCTCTGTTTCCCTATCTATACAAGGGATTTTAACTTGGGGGAGACTCAAATGGAATGACGAATACTGTAAACTCTAAGTGCTAGTGTAATAAAATGGCATAGAACTGTTCCTAGGACCTCTCAACATGTCACTGTTACTAATTAAGTCTCAACAGCTCTCAGACATACGATATTAAAGCCCAGAGATTCCAAAAAAGTTGGAATCATGGCGTTTTGGAGCTGAGAAGAACATTAGAGGTCATCTAGCTTCATACTTGCCTTTTACAGATGATTCAGTTGAGCTCCAGAAAGGTTAATTGACTTGCCCGAAGTCACCCTGCAAATCTGAGGCAAGTGTGGACGAGAAGTTGCATGACCCAGTTCTCTTGGCGGAGTTCATTCCATCCCTGTGCACTTACCTTCCTAGGCTCTGGGGGAAACATATGGTCTACCTCCGTCCAATCCGGGCCCTCCTCTCACTTCCTCGTCCAGCCAGACACTTGCTAGAGAAAGCCAGGAATCCTGCTGCTGCCCAGATGTGCTGTAATCACTGGCCAGCACTGACCCCTGAGAAGGGGGTGAGACTCCCCATGCAGTGTAAGCTGATAAATCCTCTTCTAGGAGTCAGTTTGGCAACATGTATCAAAGACTTAAAAAATATTAATGCCCTTTGACCCATTAATTCTACTTCCAGCAATTCATTCTAAGAGAATAACCATATACACACAACCACCAAATATAAGGATTATTTCTAGGAACAAGTGTTACTCATATTTACATATCAAGTTTTATTTGTAGGCTCAGAAAGGGAGGTGGCTTAGGTGTCCCCCAAGCACAGGAGATTTTTATATAATTGCCAAATCATTTATATCGAGTATGATACATGCATTAAAAGTAATGATTTAAATATTTTTTAAAACATTTATTCTTTTTTGAGAGTGAGAGAGACAGAGCGTGAGTGGGGGAGGAGCAGAGAGAGAGAGAGAGAGAGATACAGAATCCGAAGCAGGCTCCAGGCTCTGAGCTGTCAGCACAGAGCCCGACTTGGGACTCGAACTCACAGAGCCCAAGATCATGACCTGAGCTGAAGTCAGATGCTTAAGCAACTGAAGTCAGTGCTTAAGCACCCAGATGCCCCTAAACGTAATGATTTTAAGGCAATTTAAACCTCAATGGGAAAATGTCCATGACATGATACTAGTGATGCAAAATGAAAGAAAACAGATGAGATGTTCAGAACATTCCATTTCTTCTGTTGTTTTCTAAAAGAGTATACCTATATCTATGTAGCTATAGAATGATTATGGAGATAAGAGTCTAAGAGATGCATGAAGGTATTGATGGCTATTATCTCTCAGTGGTAGGATTAAGAATATTTTTATATTCTTTTTACATTTTTTTCTTAATTTTCCCTATTCTATCCTGTGGGGGTCAGGCCCTAGTTTTAAAATCTGGATGGGGATGGAGATAGATACATATATACACACACATGTATATATATGTAGGCACAAGGATATATATATATATATATATATATATATATATATATATATATATACATATATACACACACACACAAACTTTTAATGTTTGTATCATACTCTATATAAATGATTTGGCAACTATACACACACACACATGTATATGCATACATATATATATTTAAGAGAGGTGTATAAACAGATATAGATCTAGATGGATATAGAATGTGTGAACTCTGGCCATAAGAAGCATCTTCCCTTACCACCACTGAAAAGTCCTGTAGAAGGATGAATGGTTTTGGTTGCAGAAAGACTGATAAAAATGCCTTCTCACCAAAAGACTGCTGTTTCTCTGAGCTAAGACCCTGCCCCAGTTTCTCATCTGTATTTCCCATATAGTTTTCAGGAAAGTGGACTCTCTCTCAGAAGACATCTCCCTGGCCCAGGCTGTCTATGACAAGAAGCTGATGTCCATGCAGGAAAATCTTCAAGGCCTGGGTAAGTGTCCAGTGTCCAGATGTGCTAATGACAATGATGGAAGACCAGGGTTAATTGGGGAGGGGTGAGTGTTCCTCCCCAGACCATGGTGCCCTGGAGCAGGGAAGCCTTAAGCCACCCTCTAGGCACAAGGGAAGGGCAGCTATGACTCCCTGCCTCCCAGTTCATCCCGAGTGGGCAGCTGCCCTGGGTTTCACCCAGGACTGGGGCCAGGGTTTCTGTGTGAGGTACAGATCTAGCCAGAGCCTACAGGTAGAGAAGGCTTGGAGGTAGACTTTGTAAAGCATTAGGAGGCAGAGAAGGAACCCAGAGACATTCCCCAGTTATTCTCAAGTATCTGAGATTATTTTCAGGATCTTCTGAAGCCTCTTGGCAAGTCTGCCCTTGCCTCACTACTGCCTTAAAGTGTGCACAATTCAGGATGCTGTCTATCTCCTGCGTTAGCTAGGGACATTCTCGTTCTGAGGCAGAGACAGAGGAGCCATAAGAGAAGGGGTAGAGGTGGTCTGTCCTGATGGAAAGAGAAAGTACAGGCTGAGTGATGTTTGGCAGGCATCTTCTCTGTGCCTCATTTCTCATCTGACACATGGGAGAAATAATCCCTGTACCGTCTTTTCCCCATAAATGTACTGATAAGATAGCAAATATAAAAGTGTTTGGAGAAATGTTAAAATAAAGTTTAAATGGGCAGTTCTTGGCAACCTTCAAAAAGTTATGAAGATATGTTCTCGAGAATTTGGTGGTGAGTTAGAAAAAAAAATGTCCCAAATTCTACATTTCAAGTCATAGTAAAGACATTTGGTCAAAATAAGATTTCATAGAGATGGCAAGATTTTTCCATAAAGGATTTCATAGCAGACTTAGGATAGGAAGAGGGAACAGGAAGCCACTTGACAATTCATTATGCTCCGAAATATTTAAAGAAGCCACTTTTGTCCCATGATCCTTCAGCAACTCAAAATGTTGTCCCTTTCTCCTAAAGATCTGAAAGCCCCAAACAATTGTTCCTTCTGCCATGAGGCTGGGCAGCTGGAGCAAGAGATCAGAAAATTGCAGGAAGAGCTGGAAGGAATTCAGAAGATGCTTCTGGCCCAGGAGGTCCAGCTGGACCAGACCTCTCAGACCCATGAACTGCTCTCCACCACCAGCAGTCAAATCTCCCAGGAGATGGGCAATTGTTCCTTCTCCATCCACCAGGTCAACCAGTCTCTGGGGTTCTTTCTCACCCAGGTGAGAGGCTGGCAGGCCACCACAGCTGGCCTGGACCTCTCTCTGAAGGACCTCACCCAGGAGTGCTATGATGTCAAGGCTTCTGTCCACCAGATCAACTTCACTGTTGGGCAGACTTCAGAGTGGATCCATGGGATCCGGCGGAAGACTGATGAGGAGACCCTGACCCTCCAGAAGATTGTCACTGACTGGCAAAACTACACCCGGCTCTTCAGCAGCCTGCGTACCACATCGGCCAAGACCGGAGAAGTGGTCAAGAACATCCAGGCCACTCTGGGGGTCTCCTCACAGCGCATCAGCCAGAATTCCGAGAGCATGCACGACCTGGTGCTGCAGGTCATGGGCTTGCAGCTACAGCTGGATAACATCTCGTCCTTCCTGGACGACCACGAGGAGAACATGCACGATCTGCAGTACCACACCCGCTATGCCCAGAACCGCACGGTGGAGAGGTTCGAGACGCTAGAAGGACGCATGGCTTCTCACGAGATCGAGATCGGCACCATCTTCACCAACATCAACGCCACCGACAACCACGTGCACAGCATGCTCAAGTACCTGGACGACGTGCGGCTCTCCTGCACGCTGGGCTTCCACACCCACGCTGAGGAGCTCTACTACCTGAACAAGTCCGTCTCCCTCATGCTGGGCACCACGGACCTGCTCCGGGAGCGCTTCAGCTTGCTCAGCGCCCGGCTGGACTTCAACGTCCGCAACCTCTCCATGATCGTGGAGGAGATGAAAGCTGTGGACACGCGGCATGGAGAAATCCTTCGTAATGTCACCATCCTGAGAGGTAAGAGCCCGACCTGGGCCAAACCTGCTACGGAGCTCCCAGAGGGCCTTGGTGATCTTGCCAGACACAGAAGTACCCGGTTTCAGGCAAGAGTCCTGATAGCCTAATACAATCCTGTAGCAAATGCCTAGGGCAACTGGAAGCTTTAAAAACACAGTGGTCCCCCTTTCTCTGCGGGTTCACTTTCTGCCTTCAAAAGGTCAACAGTGGCTTAACGCTACGTCACGATGCCTACATCATTTATCTCACTTCATCTCATTACTTAGGCATTTTATCGCCTCACATCATCACAAGAAGGGTGAATGCCGTACAACAGATATTCTGAGAGAAAGAGAGAGAGAGATGACATTCACAAAATGCCTAATTTATAAATTACACTTTCTCATAGGTAAGTATACATAGGAAAGAAAGGCGATATAAGGGAGTCTAGGAACATATCCACCGCGGATAAGGGAGGACTGCCATACTTACAAGGCTCTTTTGTAAAGGTGTTATGGCTCCTAACTTTGCCTGTCATACAAATCTGGATTTTCATATGTGGGTTTGTTTGATTGGGTCTACACAGAGAAATAGGCAGACCTCGTCTTGGAAACTGTTTTCTGTCTTCCCACACCATCACTGGTGTTCTCAGCCATGTGCCCCTCATATGCCCATCACTCTGATGCTCTCTTCTCCTCTCATCTCATCCCTGCATTAATCAGGGTTCTTCAGAAAAACAGAATCAACAGGAGAGAGAGAGAGAGGTTCTTTTAAAAACTGGCTTATGTAATTATGGAGCTGGCAAGTCCAAAATCTGCTTGGCTGATGTCCCAGTTTGAGTCAGAAGGCTGGAAGCTGCTGTAGAACTAGGAAGAGAGGATGTGTCAGTTTGAAGGCCACCAGGCAGGAGAATTCGGTCTTACTTAGGGGAGGGTCAGCCTTTTGTTCTATTAATGCCTTCAACTGATTAGATGAGGCCCACCTATTGTGGAGAGCAATCTTCTTTACTCAGTACTGATTTAAATATTAATTTTCTCTATAAACACCCCTGTAGACATGTCTAGAATGTCTGGCCATTTGGTGGTCCACTCAAGTTGACACATAAAATTGACCACATGTCAAGCTGGTGCCCATAGACATCTCCTTAAATAATACTTAATCCCCAAATGGAGACAATAACAAGGTTACAATCCTGCCTAAAGCTCATAATGTGAGTATGCTGTGTACAACCAAAATCATACTAAACCCTTCCCCAGAAGAGGAGGTAAAGTCCTTGAGAGATAGTTACTCTTCCCCCTGGATATCCCATAATTTAAATACTATGATATAAAGTTAACAATATTTAAATACTGTGATATAAAATCAATGTTTTTTTTTTTTTAATTCTCTTAAGTTTCTTTATTTTGAGACAGAGCAAACAGGGAAGGGGCAGAGAGAGAGGGAGAAAGACAGACAATCCCAAGCAGGCTGTCAGCACTGTCAGCACGGAACCTGACACGGGGCTTGAACTCACAAACCATGAGATCATGACCTGAGACAAAACCAAGAGTTGGATGCTTAACTGACTGAGCCACCCAGGTGCCCCTAAAGTCAATGTGTTTTGTGTTTTATGTTACATGATAAGAGAAGAAAGATAGCAAAGATATTTGCTGTATATATATTTATATATTTATAACACACTAAGGGGGAAATGCTCTTGACAAGTTCAGTCCTTATTTTTGTAACTGGTCACATGGTCATAGCTGGTATTTATAACTGCCTTCTTCCACTACCCGTCTGTATTTTCTTTGCCCCAGGCAAACACCTCAGCTGGTTGTTATTCTTTACCTGGTAGGGTGATCCAGACCTTCATTCCTGAAGGGCCATTCCTGTCCTCCCTAGTCTGGGTTGTTGTAGTTTTCAACTGACATTTATTTCAGGGAACAGTAGCACTAAGAGACACCCTAAGGGAGCTTTTGAATTCCAGACGTGCTCTCCCTTACCCCCGTTGTAGAGTAATAGTCCAGTTTCTCCTTGGTAGTTGGGATCAGTCACGTGGTCAGCACAATAACTTCTTCTTTGTCTATTAATTCAAAGGCATGAGAAGCCCAAAGTGACCAAGCAGCAGTCTTAACTTCCAGTTCAATGGAATCATTGTTGTATCTCCTGGCAAGAACACTCCTTCCTTTGGAACAAAGATCTCTAAGCCAGCAGAGCATAAGGTTGTGGGAATAAGAAGCAAACATTTTGCTACTGGGTCACTAGGGGTAATAGTGAGTCTTTCCCATCTCCATCCCTTGATCCCAGGACTAGTGAATTCTGGCTATTGGAGAAACAGCACCACATACTGGACACTGATTCAGACTATAGACAGCCCTGCAAGGTATTGCCACCTAACTAGAGCTGTAACTGAGTCTTCAAAGGCCATTGCACCCTTCTGTCATGCCAGCTGTTTCAAGATGGTGGGGACCATGGTAACACCAGTGAATTCCATGATCATGGGCCCATTGCCACACTTCATTTGCTGTGAAGGGATTTCCTTGATCAGAAGCAGTGCTATGTTGGAATACCATGGAATACCATGATGGCAGATAATGCATTCTGTCTGGTATTTTTGGCAGAAGCATTTCATGCAGGGAAGGAAAATGCATATCTAGAGTAAATTTCTATTCTAGTAAGAAGACATTGCCCCTTCCATGATGAGAGTGGTCCAAGGTAATTAACCTGCCACCAGGTAGCTGGCTGACCACCCTGGGGAGTGGTGCCATATTGGGGATTTGTTGGTGGTCTCTCCTGTTGGCAGATTAGGCACTTGGCGATAGCCGTAGCCAGGTTGGCCTTAGTGACTGGAAGTCCATGCTGCTGACCCCATGCATAGAACCCATCCCCACCATCATAGCCATTTTGTTCATGAGCCCAGTGGGTGATGACAGGGGTGGCTGGAGAAAAAAGACTGACTGGTATCCACAGAATAGGTCATCCTATGCACTTGTCTATTAAAAGTTTCCTCTGCTGAGCTTACCCTTTGAATAAAATTCACATAGGATGCAAAGGCCTTCACATTTTTTGCTCCTTCAGAGAGGACTATTCACAAACCTCTTCCCCAACTTTTCTTGTAACCAATTTTCCAATTGTGGAAAATCCCTGACCATTCAGCCAAACCATTGGCCATGGCCCATGAATCAGTATATAATCACATGTCTGACCATTTCCTCTTCTGAGCAAACACGACAGCCAGGTACACTGCCAGAAGTTCTGCCCACTGGGAGGATTTTCATTCACCACTGCCCTTCAAGGATGTCCCAAAGAGGGGCTGTGATGTTACAGCTGCCCACTTTCAAATGATGCCTGTGTTTTGTGCAGAACCAATGGTAAACTAGGCCGGAATCTTCTCCTCCTCCTCTATCAGCTGGTCATAGAGAACTCCCCATAATACCACAGGTGCAGGCTGGGGGAGAGAAGGTGGTATACTAGGAGTGGGGACCGTGGGTATTTGGACCACTTTCTCATGTAACTTACTTGTGCCTTCAGAGCCTGCTCAGGCCTAATTACATATACACCACTTCCATTTGATGATGGAGTGCGGCTCTGTGTGCCCAACATTATAACTTGGTGGGTCAGAGAGTACCCAGTTCATGAGGGACAGCTCAGGTCTCATGGTAACATGGTGACCTCTGCTAGTCTCTACTCAAGCCCAAGAGCTATTTCTCAAAAGGAGAGTAGTTATCCCCGGAGGATGGCATGACTCTGCTCCAAAATCCTAAGGGTCTGTAGTGCAAGTCACTTATAGGGGTCTTCCAAAGGCCCCAAACAACATCCCTATCTGCCACTGTCACTTTAAGCACCATTGGATCTGTTGGATCATATGGCCCAGCTTGCACGGAAGCCTGGACCTGTCGCAGAGCCTTTTCTTATTCTAGGCCCCGCTCAAAACCAGCAGCTTTTCAGGTCACTCAATAAGTGGGTTGGAGCAACACATCCCAGTGAGGAATGTGTATATGTTACCTCCAAAATCCAAAGAGGCCCACAAGGTGGGCCTCTTTTTTGATTTCAGGAGGGGGCCAAATGGAACAGCTTATCCTTGGGAGGGATATCTCAACATGCCCAAATCACTGGATCACTAGAAATTTCGTTGAGGTAGAAGGCCCTTGAATTTTTGTCATGTTTATTCCCCACCCTCTGACCCACGAATGTCTTCGAAATAGTGAGCTACAACTTACTTGCTCGCTAGGTTGAATCAGTATAATATCGTCACTGTAGTGGACCTGCGTGATATCTGGTGGGGGAGAAAGGAAGTCAAGTTCCCTGTGAACTAAAGTATGATGGAGAGCTGGAGAGTCGAGATCCCCCAAGGCAGGTCCGTGAAGGTGTATTGCTGGTCCTGTCAGCTGGAAGCAGACTGTTTCTGGTGGGCCTCGTGAACAGGTATGGACAAAAAAAAGCATCTGGGATGTGTTGATTCTCTCAAGTAATGAGACTGCATCTGGTACAGGAGCTACAATTGGAGTCACAACCTGGCTAAGCTTATGAAAATGCACTGTCATTCTCCAAGATCCACCTGTCCTCTGCACAGGTCAAATGGGCAAATTTAACATTCTTGATGTTAAAGATGGGGGCACCAATCTCTTCAGTCCCTTCAGGAATGTGGTATTGCTTTGGGTTTACTATTTTCCTTTATGGATATATGTAGGAAAAAATAAATATTGGTTGATTTATTTTGAAAGAGAGAACGAACAAAGGGGGTGGGTGATGAACAGAGGATCCAAAGCAGGCTCCAAGCTGACAGACAGCAGAGAGCCTGATGCGGGACTTGAAGTCACGAACCATGAGATCATGACTTGAGCAGAAGTAGGACACTCAACTGACTGAGCCACCCAGGTACCCCTGGTTTACTATTGTCCTAGGTAAAGGCAATTCTAGTGGCTTCTGGTTGGCCTTTCCCACCATGATATCCCTTACTTCATAGGCTAGGGAACCAATGTGGGGATTCTACCAGCTACTAGGTAGGATGTCTATTTCAATTATGCATTCCAGAACTGGGGAAACAACCACAGGGTGAATTCAGGGAACCAGTGGGCCTCATGTGAGACAGATCTGTGCTAAAACCCCGTTGATCACCTGACCTTCATAAGCCCCTACTCTGACTGGAGGGCCACAGTGACATTTGGGTCTCTTGGAATCAGTGTCAGTTCAGAGCCAGTGTCTAGTAGTTCCCAGAAGGGCTGATTATTTTCTCTGCCCCGGTGCACAGTTATCCTGGTAAAAAAAAAAAAAAAAAAAAAAAAAAAAGGTGTAGGTCCCCTTGGGGAAAGCTGGGAAGATTAACAGTATAAATACTAGGGTCTTCCTCAAGGGTACCCAGCTTCCCTTTCATTCAAGTAGTTCTGGATCTGTAAACTGGTTCAAGTCTGAGAATTGACTGTGAGGAGCCATGGCTATTTTTATGATTTGGATTAGACTTTTATTCACTTGACCTGGAACTTCTCTGCTTATACAAAACAAGTAAGAATTTAGTAGGCTTCCTATCTATTTCACTTCTAGGTACACCATGATCAACTAGCTAACACCACGGGTCTGTGCATGTCAGCCTATTCTGATCACCGTGTTGACTTTGCTATTACAGTATCCATGCTCTCCTTGCCTTGGCCAGTTGAGTGCCACCATTAGGTAGCTGCCACCCCGGGACCCAATCACTCCCATTATGGCTAGGTTTCCCAGTTGAGTGACAAAAGTTCCCCCTGTACGGTCTGCCTGCAGAAGAGAGCAATCAGAAAATTCTTCAAGGCTTCTAAGACTCTCCTTACAGATTTATTTCTCACAGTCATGGTGAAAGGCACGTCTTCTGGACCTTCCCAGGATGGGTGAGTAGGTCCCAGATGACAAATCCACTCCAACATCCCAGCTTCTCTCATTCTTTGAATCCCTTTCTTTACATAAAACCAATGAGAGCCAGCATTTCTAACTCACTCACTGTGGGTCTTTTGGCCCATGTCTCAGCCAACCAACCAAACTAACTGTTAGAGCCTTTCTCACTCCCCAAGATGCAATATTAGATGCAGAATCCCTGCTTAGTGAGCCCCTATCAATAAATTCTGCCTGATGCAATGTTATGTTCCTTCCACCATTATCTCCACACCTTTAGGATCCATTACCACAAATATCCCCCAGATTCCTATCTGTATAAATTTAAAAACTCAGGTAGTTCTTTTGGAGTGTAGCACATCTCCTCATAGGTCACACTTTGTGCCTCACCTTTAAGGTCCTGCTGAGAACTGAGTCTAGCTATAGGTCTAGAAGCAAAGGGGGGTGGTGGCGGTGGGTCCTCAGGAGAATCATCATTGTCTTGCTTGGCGGTGCCTCAGGGCAGGCCACTGCCCTTTCCTCAGGCCATGAGGGCTTCAGACAGGGGTTGAGAGGCCACTTTTACTGGGTGTGGGGGGAACTGCTTCCTCTGTCAAAGATGACTTATCAGAATTTAGGGGTTAGTGTCCCCAGCTCCATCAAGGTCTTCCCACATATCCCCATTCCAACTTTCAGGATACCATTCCTTCCCAGAAAATGCCTTTACTTTAAGAGTGGACACCCTGGGAAGCTGGGAATTCAGCCTGCATTGCAATTCAGCCAGTTACAGGATGAGTTTGTAAGTTAGATTTTCAGCAATCTCAACCCCATAGCCACAGGAAATAAGGGTCTCCTTCAGGGCAGACATGGAAGCTTTCAGGTCATTTATGTGACACTTGAGCTGGGAATTTGAATCCCCAAGGTCAACTTTTTATTGCCCCACTTTGTCCAGTAACATTAGGAGCAACCAATCTCATTATACTCGTTACTCTGACAAAAAATGTTCGAAAGTATCAGTCCCCAATACTTTGCATATCTTTGTTGCCAGATCATGCTTTGGACTATTAGGCTGTCTTTACTACTAGAAATAAAGTCATTAGCATCTTTAAATCTTAAATTAGAGTCAGTTCCAGAAATCCCAGATCAATTTAGAACATTCATCTTTAAAATTCTGTTCCTTTATACTTGCTCTTGGTACCACAATCTGTATTAGTCAGGATTCTCCAGAGAAACAGAACCAAACAGCAGGATATATATATCCTGTGTCCATTAGGATCTCTGAAAGAAATTGATTTACTATAAGGGATTGAAGGAGGTGGCTCACATAATTATAGAAACCAGCAAAGCCCAAGATCTGCAGGGTGAGTCAGCAAGCAAAAGACCTGGGAGAGCCAATGGTTTAATTCCAATCTGAGTCCAAAAGCCTGAGACTCAGGAGAGCTGATGGTATAATTGCAGGCTGAAGGCTGGCAGGCTCAAGACCCAGGAAGAGCCAATGGTTTCAGTTCAAACCCAAAGGAAGGAAAGAGCTGAAGTCCCCACTTGAAGCAGTCAGGTAGGAGGGATTCCCTCTTAGGCTTTTTAAAAAAAATTTTTTTTAATGTTTTTATTTATTTTTGAGAGAGACAGAGACAGAGAGTGAGCAGGGGGTGGGGGTGGGGGGCAGAGAGAGAGGGAGACACAGAATCGAAAGCAGGCTCCAGGCTCTGAGCTGTCAGCACAGAGCCTGATGCAGGGCTTGAACTCATGGACACTGAGGTCATGACATGAAGTCGGACACTCAACCTACTGAGCCACCCAGGCACCCCATAGGCTTTTTGTTCTATCAAGGCCTTCAACTGACTGAAGTGAGGCTCACCCACATTGGGGATTTCCTCAGTCTACTGATCCAGATATTAATCTCATCCCAAAACACCCTCATAGGCATACCCGGAATAATGTCTGACCAAATATCTGGACACCCTATGGCCCAGTCAAGTTGATACATGAAATTAACCATCAGAGGTGACATCTGAACTGAGACACCTGAAAAAGAAGGAGGAATAAGTTAGATATAGCAGGTTCAACATGGATGAACAGAAGGGTTCCAGGTAGAGGGAGTAACACATGCAAAGATCATGGGGGAAGCCTATGGCATACACATTATCTCCTTTCATTCCCACGATCCCTGAAACCATGAACCCAAAAAGCCTGCAGTGAACTGGATACCACACGAGGTCTAGCCAAGTTCACACAGCTGTCAAGGAATGGACACAGGATTCAAATTCAAGGCAGTTCAGATCCATAGTTGCAAGCTGCCTGGAACGGCCTTCTCCAAAGTCACATAAAACCCTGTCCCTCTAAAAGCACCTGAGCAATTGAAGCACCTGCTTCTTGGTGACAGCAATCTGCCCAGTGTAGTTTCTGCAGTGCACTCCTGTCTAATCCCCATCAATTTCCCCAGCAAGGGGCTGACCTCTTCTTCCCCGTGGGGAACCTCCATCCCCAGCCTACCCCTAGATTCCATACCAAAGGTGGGTTGCCTGGCCCACTCCTTCAAATCATGCTTTATGGCTTCTGCTTATGAGAATTTCATTCTGAAATGAGCACTGTATTAGTCTGCTCCGGCTGCTGTTACAAAGTACCACAGACTGAGTGGCTTAAACCACCGAAACGTACTGTCTCGCAGCTCTGGAGGCCAGAGGTCTGAGTTCGAGTGTCGGCAAGGTTGGGTCCTTCTGAGGGCCTTGAGGGAAGGCTCTGTTCCAGGCCATGGCTGATAGATGACGCTTTTCTCCCTCATCTCTTCATCTTCTCTCTGTGCATTTCTGTCTCTGTGTTCAGTTTCCCCTTTTCCTCAGGAAGCCAGTCATATTGGAGTAGGGGTTACCTAATGGCTGCATTTAAAATTGATTACTTCTGGGGCGCCTGGGTGGCTCAGTCAGTTAAGCGTCTGAGTTCGGCTCAGGTCATGATCTCGCGGTCCGTGGGTTCAAGCCCCGCGTCGGGCTCTGTGCTGACAGCTCAGAGCCTGGAGCCTGTTTCAGATTCTGTGTCTCCCTCTTTCTCTGACCCTCCCTGTTCATGCTCTCTCTGTCTCAAAAATAAATAAGTGTTCAAAACAATTAAAAAAAAATTGATTACTTCTGTCAAAACCCTGTCTCTAAGGAGGGTCATATTCCCCAGGGGCTAGGACTTTAGCCTATGAATGTTGAGGGGACACAATTCAATCCCTAACAAATGCTATTACTTTTTCATTCTACTCTTTCACAGCAGTATTTCCAACAGTTTTTCTCCTAGAAAATAATCCCAAAGATGCCTAATCAGAATTCGTTTATACTAGGAATCTGGATGGCTCTACCCAGGTTCCCTGGACCCTTCCCAAGGAATTGTGTGTCTTTGCAGGAAGGGGGTTCGACCTGAAAATATAACCAATCTTGGCTCTAGAGAATAAAATTAGTTAGCCACTGAGATCTGCCAGTTCCAGAATTTATGGCTTACATTTGGTGGGGGAGGGGGGCAAATATCTGGGCCTGATAATCTAGGGGAGCTTTAAGGAAGAAGGAGGGAGGGCCCCACAATCCCAGACAGCTCTGTTCTCTCTGCAGAGCACAGACTTGGAGCCAACCTCTCTGATTCTCTATTTTGCTTTAATCATTTAGTCTCAAACCTGTATTGCCTTTATTTTACATCATTGAGCATTTCTACTGCCACGAGGGTTAATTTTTTATTCAATCTAAATTGGTGGTGTTGGGGGGGATGGAAGTACATCTTGTTGACCTGCTGTCATATTTTTGCAACAAAGCCAAGTATTGAATGTTTCTTGGGTAACTGAAACATTCCCCCAGTGTTTTATCTAAAATACGTAGCTCTAGGATACATCCTCTAGGCTGCATTGTTCTAGAAAAGGCATTATCAGGGAGTTCTTACAGTTTATCCTCTGTATTTTTGTTGCGTTCAGCCTAAGAACCAATGAAATATAAAGCTTTCCCAATGACAAAGCCCATTCACAGACTTCGTTTTGTTTCAGCCTCACAACAACCTTTGTGCAGTAGACAAGGCAGTGTCTTTATTTTACAAGAAGGTGACCTGAGACTGGGAAAGGTTAAGGCACGAGCTCAAGGTCACACTATGATTTTAAATTCTGACCCCTTGTCATGGCTCTGAGGTGCACACGTCCAGGGTGCAGCCAGAAGAGGAGACACTGAGAGCGTAAGCTCTCAGATACCAAAAAGGCACCTCCCCTCAGGTCCTGCCTAGGTGTAAGGTGTGGGGCAGAGAGTTGCAAAGAGGGAGATGATACTCAAAGTGTTGGCAGGGGAACCATTTAAGAACCCCATTCTAAGTATAACCCAACAAGAGTCATGGGAATTTATATTTGTTCCTGTCCTAATAATGGCAGAGTCCTCATCTGAGGACCTTATCTTAGCTGGAGAGCAAGGTAAGATATTTGTTTCAGCTACATCTGACTCTTGGTTCAACCTCTGAATTTCTGTTTAAACTCCTCATGGTTGTTAAAGCACCTCATGTAAAACCTTTCTCATCTGAGAGAAAATTTCAGGTACAAAATGTGCATCCTTTCCTACAGGAGCTTGTTACTCATTCTTTCAGGCATAGACAGGTGCTGACAGTCTCTCATGTTGGAGCTGGCAGTGAGGTCTCCCCCAGGCTGGAACTGAGCTGCTCTCTAGAATAAACCGGGTGGGACAGCAATGACCACAGCCAGTGTGGAAGGTGCCAAGTGCTGACTGAAGGGCTGGAGCTCTTAAACTACATGGGAAAGAAGTCTGACTTCTAATTTGCTCGGAGTCTGTAGGCAGAATCACTTAATCTTTCTAAGCCTCTGTTTTTTCTTTTTGTTCTTCATCGGTAAGTAAAAGGATAAGACCAGCTGTTCTCTGAGACCTCTTCCAGCTCAACTTGCTCAACAGAAAGCCTGTGGTACTTCCATAGTGTGTGTACCTCTCATAGAATATTTCTGTCTTTGGGGCACCTGTGTGGCTCAGTGGTTAAGCGTCCAACTCTTGGTTTCAGTTCAGGTCATGATCTCACGGTTCGTGGGTTCAAGCCCCATGTCGGGCTCTATGCTGTCAGTGCGAAGCCTGCTTGGGATTCTCTCTCCCTGTCTCTCTCTGCCCCTCCCCTGCTATTTTTTTCTCTCTCTCTGTCAAAATAAATAAGTAAACTTAAAAAAAAAAAGAGTATTTCTCTCTTCCTGCTCTGTAGGATGATTTCTGTGTCTGTGTTAGACAGCGTCTGTGCTAGGACTATTATTTGGACATTGAAAACAGGAAACCATCATTGCTTATTAGCTGAGTGACCTTGGATAAGGCTTTTGGCCACTAGCTACTTTCAATTCAACTTCCTCATCCACAAATAGGAATATTAATACCTCCCTTGCTTATATCCCATGGGGTAGTTGTATCATTGTTAACAGCGGGTGTGAACAATTTTTATAAAATATAAAAGGCTGCCCTAATTTAAGGGATGATTCTGAATCTAATTTTCTTGATGATGGGCTACTTGTCTCCCTCATCAAGTACCCAGCAGAGTGCCTGCTCTTGGAAGGCACTCAGGAAACATTTGCTCAGTGAAGGCAGAATGAAAGCATAAACAAGGCTAGAAGCAGAGGGTGGGCAAGAAAGGTGACGTTTGGCCTATTTCTGATACACTCATGCTCACAGCGCTTGGTCCTAGAGGAGCGTTTACTAGGGCCCTGTCACCTTGTCTGTCTTGAACGCCGATTCTTGTCTCCCCGGCCCCATAAGACTAAGTGAATGAAGCTGAACGCTCTGCTCAGTCTCTCTGCCCTGTGCAAATGCACACACGATCCCCTCTTCTCCTGAATCTTGGCATCCTTCCACCCCAGCCCCAGTGAAGCCACTGAAAGCCCTACTCAGCTTCTCAGCCTGACGGCTGCAGCGTTTTGTTTGGCTTCTCAGCTTCTCTGCTCAAACTGATCACTCATCAACAAATGCCTTGAGAAGGAAAGTGCCAAAGACTGCCAGGCTGACTTCCATGAGCCTCCCTTCTCCCTGTGATTTTAGCCTTTGATCTCCCTCCAAAGCCATCAGGAGTATGTCTTGGTATTTGATCTGATGATTCGGATTATTCTCAGTGGGAAGTTTCGTCTGTTACAATCTAGTGCATCACAGAAGTGGAGGTCCATTGTCATTTTTTCAATGTTCCTCAGGTAACAACAGCCGGTATTGAGAGTCCCTGACTTAGGCCAGTATATTCACTGAACAGAGGGAAGCCTGAGGTCCCAAGAGGGACAGAGACTTACCCACGCATCCAATTGGTTAATACCAGACCTGGGACTCAAACCAGGGTCCCCCAAAGCCCAGGCCAGTGTGCCTTCCTTCCATGGCCTTTCAAGAGTCGCCCATTCTGTTTCTGTTTCCTTCCGTCCTCGTAAGCTGACCTGTTGCTTTGGACTGGGAGATGGGCTGCAGGCCCCTCCTGCCCACGCACTACCCCACCCATGGGTGGGGAGTGTTGGGCTCTGACAGACTCAGTACTTCTGCTCACCCCCACCTCCACCTCTTCCGGGTTCCTAGTGCAGACCACCTACTTGTCCCAGACATGCAGTCAGTTGTGGCTCGACCCTAATGGGCCAGGATCGCCTAATTATAGTCCCCAGCTTCCTGAGTAATTATGGGCCTCCCCGGGACTCCAGGGTGCTCCGTTCCTCTCCCACAACCCTGCCCCTCAGCCACACTGCTCACTTTCCTCCTTTGCTTTAAACGCTCCCCACAGCGTTTGAATTCCGCCCAGAGCAGGATTGAGCCCTCCCCTCCTTTGCCCTGCAGCCCTGCTGGTATCCCGATCTGATAATGGGCTGTGTCAGTGGCACGCCTTCCCGCAGAGCAGATACCCTGTCAACCTCTGTCCACATTCCTTGCCCCTAAGCTAACGATGAAAGCCAGGGCTGTTGACTTCCTCCCAGGCTAGACCCAGGTCCCACAGCATGATTCATGGCTGGGAGGGACCAGCTCACCTGGGGAGGACAGCCCTTCATCTTACCCTTCCCCACGCTGTGTGGACCCTCCCTGGGACAGGCAGGGCAGGGGCGGGGAAAGGGCCAGGAGCCCAGCCACAGGGTAATGAGGACCCGAGGCAGTGCGGTAGGGGGACAGAGCATGGGTTTCAGAGCTTCAGGCCCGGCTTTGAGTCCTGTCTCTACCCCTTACTGGCCGATGATCTTGGGTACGATGTCACCCTCTGCACCACATTGTCTCATCTGTAAAATGGGACAACAATCTCAGTATACAAAGCTGACACAGGAGAGACTCAGTAGACAGATGCTGGCACTCTCATTGCCCTTCCCTTCTCCGAGAGAAGGCAGGTCCCAGAGAAGTCAGAGAGTGGGCAGGGATGTCGCAGGGTTGTCACTGGCCCCTGATGCCTTGTCTGCAACAGAGGCTCCTGTCAGTAGTCCCAGACGAGGCCACCCCGCCTGATGTCCTCAAAGTGACTGTCTAGGACCCCTTTCCGTGTGCTCAGAGATGGGGTCGGTGGTGCCAGCCATGATGGGGAGGGGTATGGAGAGTGAGGTCACCCATTTCCCTGAAGTTCTCCTTCCACGCATGCTGAGGGCTGCACTCCTGGGGCAGTGAGGTGCGTAGTGTGACCCAGGCTTCTGCACACACCTTCCACCCAGGCATGTGGACCCCGGCCTTCCCCATCTAGGGAAGCCGCCAAGAGCTTCCCCAGGAAGAGGAGGCCGTGAGGGCAGGTGGGAAGGGACAGAAGAGAGGGCCTCACCCTCTTTCTCTCCCTCACTGCTGGCATAGAGACCCCTGGCAACCCTCTCAGCTAGCTGCTCTGCCCCTCGAGTAAGGGCGGAGAGGGCACCTGATGCAGACGACACGGGCAGGCCGGGGTCCCAGGGAGAGAGTGAGGGGGCTCCCGCTGGACCTGGGGGCTGTTCAGAGCAGGGCAACTTCATCGGGATGAGACTTCTCATGCTTTTCCTGGGTCGACGCTGGAAATGGGGATCGTGGACCCATTCACCCCGGGGACAAGAGAGGAAGCCATGGAAGTGGTTATAAGGGGAGAGAATGAAGAACCGGGGAGCTGTGTCCTGGGGCGGGCAGCGGGTGAGCCCAAAGAAGCAGGCCAGAGGGCAAGGACAGAGGCAGGGGGAGGGGTGGGGGGGGAAGCTCCAGGGGCCCTCAGGAACTGAAGTACAACTCTCAATTTTATCCATGAGGGCCTGAGCTCCAGAGTGGGCAGGAATTTGCCCAACGTCACTCCAGGTCCCCCTGACTCCCACCCATCCACCCATCCACCGATCCTCCAGGGGCCCCTCCACCTCTGAATGGCTGTTTTTCCAACCTCAGCAGGCCCAGGTCCCAAGGCCAGAGCTGGGGCGGAGACCGGCGCCATGGCTCTGCCGATTCCCAGCAAGTCCTGCCAGGCTGGGGGAGGCAGTCCCTTGGTGGGCACCTCTCTGTACCAGGTTGTTCCAGCTGCCTGGTGCGGGGGAGAGGGGGCTGGGGGGGCTCCAGGGGCCTCTGCAGACCAAAGAGCAGGTCCTGCCTCCTGGCTGCTCCCTGGCGGGTCCGCTGCACCGCCAGCCACCCCACCCCCGCCCCCGCTGGCCCCATGACGGAATCCCAGCCTGTGCAGCTGGCACGCCACGTGAGCCGAGCCCACACAGGGCTGCATGCCCCTGTGGGGGGGGGAGGTGGGCATGGGCAGGCGGGGGCAGGGAATGGCTGGAAGGTTTTTATTGGCCCTCGTGGGGCTGACTCTGTCTGGGCTCCAGTTTCCCGTTTAGATCCCAGTTTAGAGCTTAAGAGGACGGTATTCACTGATCCACAGAACCCTCTGGGAAGCAGACCCACAGGGAGCAACAGGGGTGGGGAGTGGGGAGAGGGTGCTGGGGGCTGGGGGGCGTAAGCAGGTAGCATCAGCCAGGATTAACAGCAGTGGCATCTTCATTAGCTGGGGCAGAGCCCGGACACCGCAGACCTGGGTCATGGCCACTGGCAGGGCTCCCTGCTCTCTGAGAGGCCCACCTGGGTTCTGGTTTCCGCTCAGGGGACCCTGAGGGGACTGCTTCACCTCTCTGGGCGTTAGTTGCCTCCTCTGTGAAAGGCAGGAATTGGACTGGCTCTCACCTAGCTTGAAAATGCCAGAAGTCTTTTGCAAGAATGATGTAGCAGCAGAATTCTGAGGGAGAATTCTGTACCCGTACCCTTTGCTGAGACCACTGAAAAAAGCCAGGTCTCTGCTGTGCCTTTGCTGCATGATCCTCATGAGGCCAACGAGTCCCCTTTCCTCCAGGAATTCAGAGATGCCTTGGGGCAGAGCGACGGCCACACTCTGCTTTGTGCCCTGAGTGTTCGTACAGCTCTGGGAGCTGGTGACTCTCAGATCTAGTCAGAAGCATATTAAAGTCTTCCGACCCCTGGCTTGGGAACTAAGAAGGGCTCTTTAAGGACAGACCATGTCTTCATCTTGGCCTCTCCCCCAGGCGCTAGGCCAGAGCCAGGTGGGAGCAAGGAGTCCACAGCTATTTGGTGAATCATTCTTTTCAAGCATATTCTGAGTTTTCACTGCCATGTGCCAGGCTCCATGCCCAGGGCGGGGGCTGTGAGCTGTGGCCCTCAGTCTCTTCCAGAGGCTCCATAGTCTAGCAGGGTCTGCCAGAAAGGCACTGAGGGTTTGCTTTCACGGTACGGTGACTTCTTTTTCCACGCGTCAATTGAAAGATTCAGCAAGTGGCAGCCTCAGGAGCTCAGAGTAGTCAGGGTGGGCCTCCTGGAGGAGCCGTCCTTTCTCTGGGCTGTTGTGCCCACACACTAACCCTGCAAAGGGGTCTGTTTCTCCTGCCTCACTTTTTTGGTTTTCCTCCCCCGTGTCACTTGACTCCATCCCTGGCCCCAGATGCAGAACGGTCATGGGCAAAAGCCTGAGGTTGAGATGAGGGTGGGGCAGGGGGTTGAGTCAAAGACTCAAGCAGAAGGCCAGGCGGCCTCCAGACCGGGACAGACAGTCCTGGCCAGTGTTGGCCTTTTCCCAGAGCTGTCCAGCTCTCCCAGTTCCCAGCTTGAGTGCACGTGGGGAACGAAGTCCTGAAGTCAGAACAGTGAGTTCTCACGGTGCCCCAGACCTCCCGCCAGACACTTACCCGAGTTATCTCAGGGTCCCCTCCTCACAGGTTGTTCGGCCGACTTAGGGAAGTCACGTAATGGGCCCGAGCTCCCAGAGCTCGCAGGCGGCAGGCCTGGCCTTTGTGTCTAGCTAACTAGACATTGTCACTGTGGCCTGGCCTGTGCTGTGTCTCCTTGGTGGGAGAGCCTCGTGAGAGCTGCCCGTCATGGACTGACTTCTCCCTTCTTCTCTCTGACCCTAGGTGCCCCTGGCCCCCCCGGACCAAGAGGACTCAAAGGAGACACGGGCACGAAAGGGCCTGGTGGCAGCAGAGGACCGAAAGGAGACCCTGGCAGCTTGGGGCCCCCGGGACCCCAGGGTCCTCAGGGGCAGCCTGGAGACACAGGACCCATGGGGGAAAGGGGACCGGTTGGCCTTCGGGGTTTCCCAGGCCTCAAAGGCTCAAAGGGCAGTTTTGGAACTGGAGGCCCAAGAGGACAGCCAGGCCCGAAAGGGGACATGGGGCCCCCAGGGCCAGAGGGGCCCCCAGGGTCTCCAGGGCCCTCAGGGCCTCAGGGAAAGCCAGGGATTGCTGGCAAGACAGGGTCACCGGGCCAGCGGGGACCCATGGGGCTTAAGGGTGAACCAGGGATCCAGGGGCCCCCTGGCCTCCCAGGGCCCCCAGGCCCACCAGGAAGCCAGAGCCGCTACTAAGGGCCCCAGGCCCAGACACTGCTGCACCAAATGCCGGGAAGGGCCTCAGGGCATGGCAAGCCCCCACCCCAGAAAGCCACCCTTACAGACAGTTGTGGTTCTTTGATCCCAAAGGGGCTTCTCCCCAGCCTGCCCCTGCACCTCGGGGCTCCCCAGTACTGACTGTACCACAGAAAGCAGCCCCTCACACGCACACACACACACGCACATACATTTCCCTGCTGGCCAGGGGGGCCAACTGGGTGTCCCTGGCTGGGCAGGAGGAGAGGGCAGGAGAAGACCCCCCTCTCCTGTGACTGAGCCTGCCAGGGAGGTGGCTACCTTGGGAGGAAGGTCTTAACTCTATTTCTGAATTGTTGACCAACTTGGCTCTCCAGCTTTTTCGGAACCAGCCTAGCTAACAGTTCCCCGTGGCTCCCAGCGGTTGAAAAGACCCGGAAAACCTTTGAAGGGGATGTGGTTCAAACTCTAGGGACAAGGTGGATTTGATGACCAGAACACTCTCCTCACGACCATGGGAGCAGTGTCCCAGGAGTTGCCCCCTGCCTCACACAGGACGGAGGGACTCCACCTGAGTCACATTCTCAGGCTCTGGGCACCGAGCTCTCATGAGTTCAGCAATTTTTTCTTGTCTCCAGAAAATTCCTCACTTCATCCTTGCCTCCTTCTCTCAGGAGCATCTTGGGAGAAATCCAAGCAGAAGCTTCATCTGCATGGGGAGACTATCTAGGCCCTGGAACATTCTCCCAGAGTGGCGCCCAGCAGCTGGGAAGCTGGAAGAAGGGAGGCAGAGGCGTGAGTGAAGATGCCTCCCTTGCTCCATCTGAGGCTGGCCCGCCTGCTCCATTCCTGGGACGGGCCCCTCTGTGGAGGCTGGAGGAGGGCCAAGCCTGGCGACAGCAGCTCTCCCCTCTTGTACCCGGCTCTCCTGCCCACAGCTGCCTGCTGACCTTACCCTGCCCTGACTCAGAATGGCCCGAGGCCTCTCTGCTTGGGCAGGAAGGCTGGACGAGGAGGGAAGGGCCCAAACATCCACAAGAGACTCGCTAGGACACCATCCCTCGTCACCTCCAACTTCCTGTGCACAAGGGCAGAAAGGAGCCCTGGAAGCTCCCCCAGCAGGGTGAAGGCCGCCCACAGGCTAAACTTGTGGTAAAGCTGCCTTACCTTGGTGTTCGGCAGATCCCAACCACTCCTGGGCTGGGGGCCTGGAGCTGTCCCCTCCCCACCCTGACTCAGAGAATAGCCTCTGTCCTCATTCCAAAAGCCTTAATGCCACCTCCCTTCCTGTAATATGTGCAACTGGTTTGCACTCCCACCTGCCCCCCCCAATGCCATGTAATTCTGTCTATATATGATATCATGCGATATAGTATTACTGAGTCAGTAAAGAGCTGTTTCCAGGAGGGAGGTGTCTTCTGGTCCTTTCTGCCCAACCAGGGGCATAATGCCTTCAGGGGCTCTGCCTCACTTGGACTTTGAAGGGGAACCGGTGGACGAAGGGTCCCCTAGATATTCACTGTAGAGTTTGGCCCTAACCCCCTGCCCCTCAATCTAGAGACACAGAGCTGTGGCAGGAATTCACAGCGGTCCTCTGGGGGCCAGGGACCAAGTGCATGTGAGGGAACCACCCATAAAGAGCAGGAACCCAGTGAGAAACAAGGTGAGTTCTATTATTCTTGCAACAGGCTAAACGGAGCCCTAGACAATCTGAGTGACACCTTCACCTTCCCTGTTCTGCAGATAAAACAGAAAAGCAGAAAGAGATCGGGCCAGATCTGCCCCCGAAAGCCTGCCTCTCCAGGATCCACAGAAAACAGAGGACAGCTGGGTCCCCTGTGAATCAGCCAGGTCTGCTCCAGGAAGCCAGAGTGTAGGAGGGAGCTCTGCCCTCGGGGGCTGGCTTTGAAAGCATATGTCTTAGTACATTTTGGCTATTCTAACTGGATACCACAGACTGGCGATTTACAAACGGCAGACATTTATTTCTCCCAGTTCTGGAGGCTGAAAGTCTAAGATCAAGGTGCCAGCAGACTTAGGGCCTGGTGAGGCCCTGCTTCCTGGTTCATAGATGGCCATCTGCTCACTGTGCCCTCACATGGCAGGAGGGGAGAGGGAGCTTGCTGAGGTCACTTTTCTAAAGGCACTAATCCCATTCATGAGGGCTCCACCCTCAAGACCTAAACACCTTCCAAAGACCCCACCTCCTAGTTCCATCACAGCGGAGGTTAGGATTTCAACACATAAATTTGGGGGAGACACAAATATTCGGTCTATAGTAGCATAGTATGGTCACTTGCTAATAAAACGCAGCCCAGTACAAGTCCTATGCCCTGTTTCGATTTTGTTTTTTGGAAGGGAGGGGGAAGTGATGTGTGTTAGTAAGGTTTCTCCACAGAAACAAAACCAAGAGGCTATACAATAGTCTCCCATTATCTGTGAGGGGTTCCAAGACCCCCATTAGATGCCTGAAACCACAGATAGTACTGAACCCCATACGTATTCTGCCTTTTTTCCAAATATACATACCGATGAGAGCGTTTAATTTATAAATTAGACACAGATGAGGCACCTGGGTGACTCAGTTGGTTAAGCATCTGACTCTTGGTTTCGGCTCACATCACGATCTCACAGTTCGTGAGTTCAAGTCCCATGTCGGGCTCTGCACTGACCGTGCAGAGCCTGCTTGGGATTCTCTCCCTCCCCCTCTCTCTGCCCCTCCCCGACTCATGCGTGCACATACTCTCTCTCTCTCAAAATAAATCAACAACAAAAACCTCGTGACTCAATAACGTAAGAATAAAGACGTAAGAAAACTCATGTGTCCTAGACCGTTGGCCACCAGCATCCCCGGCTGTGTGATTTGGAGGGTGAAGTTCAGCTTGATTCACAGGGGAGGGTGAGGCACGCACCTGAGCCCACCTGTGCTGTCGCCGCCCCCACAGGTGCATACCTCCACCTTCCCTGTTCAGGGAAGTCCTCTCAAGCCCTACCGAGGAAGGAAGAGAGAGAGTATTTATGAAATAGGCACAGCAGGCAAAATCAGAGCTACAGATGCTGAAGAACAGCCGGGTCTTGGGCTTGCTACCCGTGGGAGGCTGCCAGCCTCTCAGGCTTCTGTCTTCACTGTCAAGGGTGACTGGTCTCTTCTCTTGGTGGCCACTGACCTCTCCTCTCTGCTCCCCTCTGTCCCCTTTCTCCTGACCATCATCTTCTGTGTGCATAAGGCTCAGCTTAACTGGGTTACTGCTCTCCCCTGCAAGGACCCTGTCCTTTGATTGCTCATTCCCAACCCTAGGATAGCAATTGAACTGCCAACCCTGGGGGCCCGTCCAGGATCCACCTTGATCCAGTGGGCTGGGACCACACAGGGAGAGAGTCTTGTGGTCAAATTAGAGGCAGAAGGGCCAGACTGGCTCTGAGCGAAGCTGGCCATAAATCTGTGGTTGGCAATAAAGGAATAAGGAGAATCATAGCAACAATAATAACAGACACCAGTGGGGGACTTATGCAACAGAATACCATTCTAAGCATTCTACATATATTTTAAAAAATTTAAGTTCATTTATTTACTTATTTATTAAGTAATAATCTCTGCACCCAACGTGGGGCTTGAACTCACAACCCCGAGATCAAGAGTTACCTGCTTCTCCGACTGAGCCAACCAGGTGACCCAACACTTTACATATATTCACACATCTAATCCTCACTACAACTTGTAATGCAGCTATTATATCCATATATACTATTATTATTCCCCCTTTACGGATGGGGAAGCGGTGGTTTGGAGAGATTAGCTTCCCAAAGTCACATAGATAATGAGTTTTTAGATGTACCTCTGTTAAAACAGCCTTGGGCAAGTTACCCTCTCTATGGTTCTGTTTCCGTCCCTGTAAAATGGGGATTACAATTGCACCTACCTCCTGAGGTCATTGAGGGGATTAAGTAAGAGGATACTATATTAAAAAAAAAAAAATTCAGCTGATGAAATTTGAAGATCTAGTTGGCTTTATCAAGTGATTCACTGAATCGGGCAGCACCCCATCTAGTGAAGAGAGGGAGACTGTAAGGAGTTGTACAACATGGGAAGTTTTGTTTTGTTTTTATTTTTTAATTTTTATTTATTTTTTTCATTCTATTTATTTTAGAGAAAGAGAGAACATGAGCAGGGGCAGAGGGGGAGAGAGAGAGAAGAGAGACAGTCTTAAGCAGGCTCTGTGCTCAGCACAGAGCCTGATGTGGGGCTCGATCCTGTGACCCCAGGATCATGACCTGAGCTGAAATCAAGAGTCAGACGCTCAACCAACTGAGCCACCCAGGAGCCCCTTGTTTTTATTTTTTTTAATGTTTATTTATTTTGAGACCCAGAGCGTGAGTAGGGGAGAACAAGAGAGAGAGAATCCCAAGCAGGCTCCGCACTGTCAGCACAGAGCCCGAGGGGGGTCTCTGTCTCATGAACCGTGAGATCGTGACCTGAGCCAAAATCAAGAGTCAGATGCTTAACCGACTGAGCCACCCAAGCACCCCAAAATGGAAAGTTTTTGGAGGAAGGAGGGTAGGGCAGAAAAATTATAAGCAAAAGAAAAGAAAGGATTATTTCAGGCAAAATCACCTTCCCCTAGTGGGAAGGGCAAAGGGTTTTATTACACAGATTACCTCATCTTCCTTTGGGGGATGGAGAGGGCCCAGGTCCACAGATTACCTCATTGCTGTTATCAGAAAATTCCCGACTGACAGGTTAAGATTTACATTTCTGGGGGAGACTGAAACTGCAATTAGGTTAGGTACTAAGGCCAGGTCTGATGATCTGGCCTGGCCCAGTTACCACCATTTTGGGCCTGGGGTTTTCTTTTCAACAGTGCATTTGGCCAATTGCTTGGTGCACTGGTCAGCTCAGGCTGCCATAACAGAGGCTGGGTGGCTCAACCAATAGAAATTAATTCTCTCAGGGTTCCAGAGGCTAGGAAGTCCCAGAGCAAGATGCCAGCTCTTCCTGGCTTGCAGATGGCTGTGTCCTCACCTGGTCCAGGGTGTGGGGTAGGGAAAGAAGGGGAGGGGAGAGAGGGAGTGAGAGAGAGCACTCTCTTCCTTTTTTCATAAGGCCACAGTCTTAACAGATTAGGGCCCCACCCTTAAGAGACCTCATTTAACCTCAGCTACTTCCTAGTACCTTATCTCCAGATACAATCGCACTGAGGGTTAGGGCTTCGGCACATGGATTTCATGGAGACACAGCTCAGTCCCCAGTACCTGGCAGTGGTGGTCAGGCGATTAGCAGCCGTTATCATGTGCATTATACAGATGCAGACCTTCTTGAGTGGCGGTCACCACTGCCCACTGCAGATGAGTGGTCGGAACGGGAGCCCTTGCAGCTCCCACTGCCACATTCCCTATATCGTTAGAGCCCAGAGAGAGCTGGTGAATCACCAGGCTCAGCCTCTCTACTTTCCAAGAGAGACAGCAAAGGCTGAGAGAGGTGAGGAGTTTGTCACCCACCTGGGACTAAAGCTCAGGTCCTGGTCCCCTCAACTTCTCACATCTCTGGTTGTGCTGTAAACTCCACTTCTCAGGCCACTTTGCCGCTGGTCACGACCATTGGGCTCCTGATGCACATTCCCCAGAAAGTGCCCGCGGGTCTCTGTCTCTATCCCACCTCATCAAATAGCCCTCGCTACTAATGTGACCCTTCAGAATGTCCAGACCATTTTAAGGTTCTGGAAAGCCCGAGAGCCGACAGGTGTTGGTGGGGAGGGCAGTTGGAACCATAAAGCCTACAGCAAACACCATGAATCGATACACTGTTCTGTGCAAAAACTCTGTGATCCACCCGCATCACGTGGGATGACTGGGTGGGCTCCATGATAGAATTCCTTCGCGGACATGGAATTGCAACGGGGCAGGCTTCTACCCCGCTGGGCCCTCCATTTGTAGTGGGATTGCAGGCTGACACCACGCATCTCCGACGTTGGTTCCTCTACCAGGGAACAAAGAGAGTGGCCGGGTCTTGACGCCATCAGGAAGTCACCTGGAATGCGCTGGATTTCTCTATCCTGCAATTCTGACCAAGTGCTCTTCCTCCCGCCCTGCTTGGTTGCTCCCCTGGAACTTGCCAGGGCCGAGGCGTTAAAGTCTGAACCCGGACTAAGAGGTGATAGCCTGCGAGATTTCTCATCACTGGATCAGAATCATGGCCTTTGCCGTCAGGTGTTTTACTCCCCGCCAGGTTTGCAAAGCCTTGAAGGAGCTCCCGGGCTTCCTTCTAAGGAGACAGCAAGGGGGCTTCCTGGGGGCCACAGGACTGGGTTATGTCTAAAAACCCTGGGCCTGCCCACCATTCCTCCCCAGGCCACTTCACCGCCCCTCCAGCCTGGGCTGAGCCTCTGGGCCTTCCTCCGGCTCCTCCTCCCTGGCCCAGGCTGTGCTGGCAACATGTGCTGCGCCAGCCTTGGACACACCTGTCAAAACAGAGCCAGAAATGACGCGAGCAGGGAGCTGACAAACACGGTGGGATCACGCCGCGCTTTCCAGCAGCGCTGGGCCGGGGCTGGGGAGGGCCTGGAGGGACCCTGAGCAGCCTCCCAGGGGATTGCTTGACCTGCAGAAGCACAGGTTGTTTTCCTTGCCATCACCTACCCGGTCTTTTTGTTTTCTTTTGCACACTTCAAAGTGCAAGGCTCTCTGTTTGATGTGGTGGGAGATGTTACAGAGGTTAGGGCAGTGCTCTTAGCAGGGACAACCACCCAGGAGGCCCTAGAAATGCAGGCTGCAGGTTTCCACTGCCCACTTCAGAATCACAGAGGGGACAGCACAGGGAGGAGTGAGGGGGAGAAATCCACAGGGAATTCTGGTGCACCCCCCCCCGCCAAAGAAAATTTGAGAACCACAAGTGTAAGAGAGAAAGCATACTATGTTCTTTAAAATTTGTGTGCAGTATCTCGGGGCGCCTGGGTGGCTCAGTCCGCTGAGCATCAAACTTTCGCTCAGGTCATAATCTCACAGAGTTCGAGCCCTGTATCAGGCCCGCTGCGGTCAGCACAGAACCCGCTTCAGACCCTCTCTTCCACTGGCTCTCTGCCCCTTCCCTGCTTGTGCCCTGTCTCGCCAAAAATAAATAAAACATTTAAAAACTAATATAAAATAAAATCGGTGTATAGTATCTCATCCAATTCTCACAAACTGAAAGTATTTTCATTTTATAGGTCAGAAAACAAGGCTGAGAAAAGTTAAGTAATTCACTCAAGGCCATGTAGAAGTTATGCAGATTTGAACTCAGAATGTATGGAAGCCAGCTATGGTGAGGTGCTTCTTACAGAAGGATAGGATTGGGGGTTCAGTTGGGCCTGTGCTTTGCACCTGAGAAAGCTGAGGTCCTCAGAAACAGATTTGTTCAAGGACTCAGAGCAAGCTATTGACACAGCTGTAACAAGGCGCCAATCTCAGGGCCTGCTGGGCTTCTCTGGCCCAGTTGCCTTGTCACTAAACATGTGACAAGGCACATATTTAGGATTAGGGATTAGGAAGAGCAATACAGGGGTTAGAGACAGGAGCATAATCTCTGCTGTGAAAGCTGGGGGCTTTACAAAGGAAGCCAGGTGCCCACCAAACTCCCAATGGTCTTTTCCCTAAGTCCAAAATGGGCACCCAACTAAATCCTCTGGGGTGAGGCACAAATTATTAAGTATTAAAATGTCTACTACCTGTGTTTCATCTATTCTAAGTCATGCTTTCTTTCCACACAATCAGATCTGACATGAAGTCAGCCAGAAAGTTTGGAATGACCTAGAATATGATTTGAAAATAAATTTATGTTCATTATCTTTAATCCTAAACAGCGCCCTACATGCAATTATGCCTGGAGACATTAGGCAACAATAGAAACATGAAAAATTCTATACAAACTCTTTCAGAAAATAGAAGAGGAGGGAACACTTGCTAACTCATTCTATGAATCCAGCATTATCTTGATAACAAAACCTAATACATATTACAGGAAAAGAAAATCATAAGAAAAGAAAACTACAGATCAATATCCTTAGAATATAGCAGCAAAATTTCTTTAAAAAATTTTTTTTTAATTTGAGAGAGAGAGAGAGCACAACAGGGGAGAAGGGCAGAGGAAGAGAGAGAGAGAAAGAAAATCTTTTTTTTTTTTTGAGAGAAAGAATCTTAAGAAGGCTCCCATGCTTAGCACAGAGCCCAATGGGCAGCTCAATCCCATGACCCTGAGATCATGATCTGAGCCGAAATCAAGAGTCAGAGGCTCAACTGACTGAGCCACCTAGGCACCGCTAGAAGTGAAATTTCTTAACAAAATTTTAGCAAACTGAATCCAACAATATATATGAAGGTAATATATCAAAAATGAGTTTTATCTCAGAAATACAAAGTTGTTTTAACACTCAAAATAAAGATAATTTGCCACATTAATAGAAAATAAGATAATATAATTCTCTCTATAGATGCAGAAAAAGCATTTGAAAAAATCCAAAATTTATATATTAGAAAAACCTCACCACACACTAGGAATAGATTGAGCCTTTCTCAATCTGTTATAAAACATCCTAAAACAAACAAACAACCTAGAGTTAACATCATTCTTAATGATACAAGGCTTAATGCTTTCCCCTAAGACCAGAAAAGAGTCAAGGATGTATGTATGCTTTTACCACTTTGAGTTAACCATGTATTGACAATCCTATCCAATGCAATAACAGAAGTAAAAGATAAAAGAAGATGCCCAGATTGAAAAGGAAGAAGTAAAACTGTCTTTATTTGAGGACAGTGATTGACTAGGTAAAGAATACTAAGGATTTGCCAAAAAAAAAAAAAAAAAAAAAAAAAAGACTCAGCAATGAGTAAACAAAATTGAGAACACAAGGTCAATAAACAAATATCAATTGTATTTCTATACACTAGCAAGGCACAGCTAGAAGTTGGAATGAAAAACTAATACAATGATATCAAAAATGTGAAATACCTAGTAAAAAATTTGGCAAATACATGTAAGACCTGAGATTTAGAAAACGGAAAATCACATTGCTGTGAGAACTTAAGGAAGACCTAAATAACTGTAGATAAATACAATATTCATGGATCAGAAGACTCAATATTGTTACAATATGAGGTTACTCCATATTGATATATAGATTGAATGTAATCCTAATAAAAAAATCCCATCAGGAATTTTTAAAGAAATAAACTTACTCTAAAATTTGTTTGGAAATGCAAAGGACCTAGAAGAGCCCAAACTTTTTTAAAACTATTTTTTTAATGTTTATTTATTTTGAGAGCGAGAGACAGAGCATGAGCAGGGGAGGGGCAGACAGAGAGGGAGAGAGAGAAGCCCAAGCAGGCTCTGCACTGTCAGCACACAGCCGGATGCAGGGCTGAAACCTACAAACCATGGGATTATGACCAGAGCTGAAACCAAGAGTCAGATGCTCACCCAACTGAGCCACCCAGGTACCCCAGAGCCAAAACTATGTTTTTTAAAAAAGAAGAAAGTAGGGACACCTGAGTGGCTCAGTCAGTTGAGCATCCAGCTTTGGCTTTGGCTCAGGTCATGATTTCACAGTTCATGGGTTCAAATACCTCAACAAGCTCTGTGCTGACTGGAGCTTGGAGCCTGCTTCAGATTCTGTGTCTTCTCTCTCTGTCCCTCCCCTGCTCACTCGCTCTCTCTCAAAAATTGAATAAACATTAAAAAATTAATTTTTTTAAATTAGAAAAATAGAAGAAAGTAGAAAGACATACTACCTGATTTCAAGATGTACAAAGCTATAGTAATCAAGATAGTGTGGTATTTGTATAGAGATAGACTCATAGATCAATGGGACAGAATAGAGAGTTCAGAAATAGATCCACTTATATATTGTCTGTTGATTTTCAACAAGATTGCCAAAGCAATTCAATGAAGAAAGAATAATCTTTATAAAAAGCAGTACTGGAACAATAGTATAATGATATACAAAATATGAATCTTGGCCCTTACCTCTTAACATACACAAAAATTAACTCAAAATGGATTATAGACCTAATTGTAAAAGCTAAAGTATAAAACATCAAAAAACAACATATAAAAATTTTAGAATAGTGAGTTAGGCAACAGTTTCTTAAATATGATATTAAAAGTATGTCAACATGTAAAAGCATACAAACACGGACTGTAAAAGAGATTTTCATATAAACAAAGCTGAGCAGTTTATAACCAGTACACTTGCACAAAAAAGAAATATTTTTTTTTTGCTTCTTTTTTTTATTATTATTTTTTTATTTTTTAATATATGAAATTTACTGTCAAATTGGTTTCCATACCACACCCAGTGCTCATCCCAAAAGGTGCCCTCCTCAATACCCATCACCCACCCTCCCCTCCCTCCCACCCCCCCATCAACCCTCAGTTTGTTCTCAGTTTTTTAACAGTCTCTTATGCTAAAAAAGAAATATTAAGGGAATATCTTTAGGCTGAAAGGAGATTATACCAGTTACAAACTTAAGTTTCACACACAACCCTCTTTTACCCAATGAAAGAAACAATAAGTGTTAAGTTTATGGATATAAAATACTTTTTCTTTTTATTTCTTGATTTCCTTAAAAGAAAATTTATTGTTAAAGGGATAATCACCACAATGCATTGTGAAGTTATTACATACAAAAAAGGAAAATGAATGATAACAGTGGCAAAATGAAAGGGAGATAGATAAGTGGAAAGTTCTTACATCATATGTGAACAAAAATAACATTAATTCAAGGTAGGATAGGAAGGAAGTATATTGTAACTCTTACAGCAACCACTAAAAAATAAAGCCAAGAGGTAGAACAGAAAAGCAAATAGAAGAGGTAAAATGAAATACTAAAAATACTTAATTGAGCTAAAAATAGATGAAAAATAGGAGTAAATGAACATAAAAAACAAGACAAATAAAAACCCAAAAAGAAAGATATGGGCCTAAAAAAATTATATAATAATTACATTATATATAAGTGAACTAAATACTCAAATTAGAAGACAGAGAATGTCAAACTAGACTTAAAAAAAAAAAAAGTAAGACCTAACGATACGCTGTGTAAAAGAGATGCTTCTAATGCCACACTTTTTCTTTTCTTTCTTTTCTTTTTCTTTTCTTTTCTTTTCTTTTCTTTTTTTCTTTCCTTTTCTTTTCTTTTTTCTTTTCTTTTTCTGGAAGCTTCACGAATTTGCATGCCATCCTTGCACAGGGCCCGTGCTAATCTTCTCTGTGTCGTTCCAATTTTAGTATGTGTGCTGCTGAAGTGAACACTCTAATGCCACACTTCTAATTATATAGGTCAGAGAAAAAACATCGCAAAGAAAATTAGAAAAAATTTTTAACTGGTATTAAAAATATAACATACCAAAATTTGTCAGATGCAGATAAAGTAGTTCTTAGGAAAAAATAAAATAAAATAGAGCTTAAGTGACTATATAAGTGGGACACCTGGGTGGCTCATTTAGTTCAGCGTCTGACTTTGGCCGAGACCATCATCTTACAGGTTCATGAGTTTGAGCCCTGCATCGGGCTTTCCCTCTCTCTGCTCCTCCCTTGTGCTCTCGTGCTCTCTCTCTCTCTCAAAAATAAACATTTAAATGACTATATAAAAAAAGAAAAGCAATTTTTAAATCATTGATTTATGTTTCTGCTTTGAGAAACTAGAAAAAGAAACAAATGTTAACACAGAATAAGATAAAGAGAGACAACTAAAAAAGCCAAAATCAATTAAAAAAAGACAAACAATAAGGAAATTAACACAACCAAAAGTTAGTCCTTTGAAAATATGAATAAAACTGATATACTCTTAACTAAATTTTCAAGAAAAACAAAGGAAGAACAAATAAATTAACAATATCAGGAATGAAAGAGGGGACATCACTATGGATCCTGCAGAGTGAAGTATAATAAGGTAATATTATGAACCAAGTTATACTACCAAATTCAACAATCTAGGTGAAATGAAAAAATTTCTTGAAAGACAAAAATTACAGAAGCTAATACAAAAATAATAGAAAAGTCTCCATAGTCTTAAGTGCATTTTAAAAACTGAATTCAGAATTAAAAACCTTTTCCTAAGAAAATTTATTTTAAACATTTACAAAATAAATAGCAATCTTACACAAACTCTTTCAAAAGGTAAGGAGGGAATGAGTAAAGTGCAAGAAGATAAAATCATAGACCAATGATCTTCATGAATATAAATGCAAAAATTCTTAACAAATTGAATGAGGGTACTAGCAAATCAAATCTAGTCATATATAAAAAAGATAATTCATCATGACTAAGCAGGTTTTGTCACAGTAATGCTAGGTAGTTTAACACTTTGAAAATCAATTAATATGGTTCATCATTTATACAGAAGAATAAAGGAGAAAAATCATTTGGTCATCTCAACAGATGCAAAAAAATTGTAACAATTCAATGTTTTCTAATTAAAAGTCTCAGTAGACTTAAGAATCAAAGGAAACTTCAAACTTTGATAAAGTTGTCTTATGAAAATCTTTCGATTAACATCATATTTAAATGTTAAATACCAAATGCTTTCTCTCTAAAATCAAGAACAAGGCAAAGGTATGGACATACCACTTGCATTCAACATTGTACTGGAGATCTTAGCCAGTGAAATAAGGCAAAAAAAGAAAATAGAAAGACAGGGAAAGAAGTAAATTTGTTTCTATCTACGAACAAAATAATGGTACATGTAGAAATTCCTAAGGAATCTATTAAAAAGCAAACCTTACTTTTACCAAAAAACAACTTCTCAAGGGCAAAGGATACAAGAGCAATACATAAAAATCAATCATTTGTCTATATACTAGCTACAAAAAAAAATGAAAAAGGAAATTAAAAAAATATCACAATAGCATGAAAGAACATAAGATAATTGGGAATAACTTTAACAAAATTTGTATGAAATCTGTATGTATAAAATGACAAAACGTTGCTGAGAGAAATTTTAAAAGACCAGAATAAATGGAGAGATACACACGTTCACAGATTGAAAGACTTAATAGTGGACATTCTCCCCAACTGATCTATAGTTAATGCAATCTCAAAGCTCCTGCACGTCTTTGTTATAGAAATTGAAAGGCAGATACTAAAATGTATATGGCAATATAAATGACATAGAATAGCAAAAAAGAAAAAAAAATTCATGAAAAAAAAAAGAACCAATTTGGAGGACTTACATAGCCTGATTTCAGTAATGACTATGAAGATTTAGTATTCAAGATAGTACGGTACTGTCACAAAGATGAACAGACAAGTGTAACAGAAACAGAGTCAGAAATTAGCTCAACATTAATTAGCCCATTGATGTTTTGTTTTGTTTTGTTTTGTTTTGTTTTGTTTTACAAAGGAACCAAAAGAAGTCAACGAGAAAAAGAAAGATTCTTCAAAAATGGTGCTAGGACAATTGGAAATCATAAGGAAAAAAGTGTATCTTGACCCCTAGCTCATGTTACTCATAAAAATTAATTCAAGATAGATGAAGGCCTAAATACAAATGTTAAAATTATAGCACTTCTAGGAGCTCCTGGGAGGCTCAGTCACTTCAGTGTCCGACTCAATCTCAGCTCAGGTCTTCATCTCAGGGTCATGAGTTCAAGCTCTGTGTTGGGCTCTGTGCTGGGCATAAAGACTTACTTAAAAAAAAAAAATTATAGCGCTTCTAGAATAAACGCAGAAAAATACCTTCATGATCTTTGGGTGGCAAAGATTTCTCAGCTAAAACAAGAAAAGCATTAACCATAAGAGAAAAATGTGATAAATTTCATAAAAATTAAAATCTGCACACCAAGAGATCCAGTTAAGTATATGATCAGATATGTTACACATTGGAAGAAAACATTTGACAAGTAATTTATAAATAGAATATATAAATATCTCTTGCAACTCAGTAATAAGACAAATAACCCGTATAAATGGGTGAAATGTTTGAACGGACTTCACAAGAGACATTTATTAGTGCACAAGAAGATGGTCAACATCATTAGTGATCAGGGAAAAATATAAATCAAAACCACAATGAGATACCACCACAAACCTATTAAAATTAAAAAGACTGACCAAGTGCTGGTGAGGATGCGGTGAGGATGAAACGCTCATATACCACTGGCAGGAATGTAAAATAATACAACCACTTTGGAAAACAGTTTGGTAGTTTCTTAAAAAGTTAGACATAGGGGCGCCTGGGTGGCTCAGTCGGTTAAGCGGCCAACTTCGGCTCAGGTCATGATCTCGCGGTCCGTGAGTTAGAGCCCCGCGTCGGGCTGTGTGCTGACAGCTCAGAGCCTGGAGCCTGTTTCAGATTCTGTGTCTCCCTCTCTCTCTGACCCTCCCCCATTCATGCTCTGTCTCTCTCTGTCTCAAAAATAAATGTTAAAAAAATTTTTTTTTTAAAAGTTAGACGTACATTTATCATATGGTTCAGTCATTCCACTCCTAGGAATTTATCCCAAAGAAATAAAAATATATATCAAAAAATACATTTATTCATAATAGCCAAAAAGTAAAAACAACCCAATGTCCACCGTCAGGAGAATGTATAAAATGCATACAATGGAATGCCCCCTCAGCAATGAAAAGGGAAATGTTATATTGGACACAAAAATATGAGTGAATCTTAAAATAATTATGCTGAGAGGCGCCTGGGTGGTTCAGTTGGTTAAGCATCTGACTTCGGCTCAGGTCCTGATCTCATGGTTGGTGAGTTCAAGCCCCGCGTCGGGTTCTGTGCTGACAGCTCAGAGCCTGGAGCCTGCTTCAGATTCTGCGTCTCCCTCTCTCTCTGCCCCTCCCCTGCTCATGCTCTGTCTCTGTCTCTCAAAAATGAAAAAAGTGTAAAAAAGTTTTTTTAATAAAAAAAATTATGCTGAGTGAAAGAAGCCATCCATAAAAAAGAGTACATAGTGATGATTCTATTTATATGAAATTCTAGAACAGGCGAAACAAATAAAAAATGATAGAAGTAAGATTAGTGGTTACTGGGGCAGAAGTGGAGAGTAATCAACCAGAAAGGGGCATGAGAGTTTTCTGAGGTGACAGAATTGTCCCTATCTTGATTAGGGATGGTGATTACACAGGTGTGTACATTTGTTAAAACTCAAGAAATTATACACTTAAAATGTGTGCATTTTAAAATTATACACTTAAAATGTGTGCATGTAAAGTATACATCAATAAAATTGATTTTAATTTTTTAAAACATTTATTTATTTTTGAGAGAGTGGGGGGAGGGAAAGAGGGGCAGAAAAGAGGGAGACAGAGGATCCAAAGCAAAGTCTGTGCTGTGTGGGGCTGGAACCCACAACCGTGAGATCATGACCTGAGCTGAAATCAAGAGTCAGCCACTTAACCGACTGAGCCACCCAGGTGCCCCAAAATTGATTTTAAAAAACAACTAGGATACCATATTTTACTCACTAGAAGAATTAATATGGAAAAGACTTAAATATCCAACTATAGTGAGAATGTTCCTGTTGGGACTGTATGGTAGAACCTCTTTGGAAAACCAGTTTGGCAATTTCTTATAAAGGTAAATATGCACTCACCCTATGACTCAACACTTCACTTCCATTCCTAGGTATTTACCCAAGAGAAACAAAAACATATTCCACAAAAAGACTTGTACAAAAACATTCACAGCAGCTTTCATCATAATTGCCCCAAACTGGAAATAAGCCAAATATCCACCAACAGAGGAATGGATAAATTGTTACATTTTTGTGCAATGGAATATGAACTACTCCAAAGAAGATGGGGAAGAAGGGGAGGGGGGAGAGGTTGAAGAGGAAGAAAAAAAGCAACAACCAAAATGTATAAGCAATACATTAAAAAAAAAAGAGTCAAAAATACTATATTGAAGAAAAGTAACACACAAAAGAGCATATACAGTATGATTCCATTTCTGTTAAATTAGGGGGAGGCAAAGCCATCCTATGACACTAGAGAACAGAGTGGTTGCTGCCTCAGGGTGTGCAGGGGAAAAGCAGGAATCGATGGAGAGACCATAAGACAAGTTTCTGCTCTCATGGAAAAATGGTCTGTGTCCTGACAGCTGTGTGACTTCTCCAGATGTATGCATTTAGGGAAACTCCTCGAACTATGCACATAATCTGTGCATTTCACTGAAGGAATGTGAAGTAGCACTCAATTTTTAAAAATTATTTTAAGAAATAGAAATTTATTTCCAAAAGCTCATGAGTCAAAAAAGAAAAAATAAAAATTACATTGAAATAGACATAGCAAGTATTTTTAAGCCGGTTTATTATGAAATGTCTCATAATAAAATCTCAGAAGCTGAGGAGTGTAGTTGGGCAGTACTTGAAGAGAAAATTAATGGTCTTAAATACTTACATTAGAAGAAGAAAGGCTAAAGTTAATGAGCTATGTGTCCAACTTGAAAAGTCTGAAGTCCACCAGAACACACATAAAGTTGAAGGAAGGAAATAATAAAGGCCTAAAATTAATGACATGAGAAAAAGAAAGTTTTGAATGGAGAGGACAGACAAAGCCAAAAGTTAGTTCTTTTAAAAGACTAATACAATTGATAAGCTATATGCAGTATTGATCAAGAAAAATGAAAGCATCAATAACAGACATTGAGAATAAATAAGACAACATTAAATGGAATTGCCATGAACATTTAGTCGTGATACATTTGAAAGCTTTGATGGACCGAACAAATTCATAGGAAAATGTAAGTCATCAAAACTGACTCAAGAAGTAGAAAACCTGAATATTCTGAGACCATTAGAGATGTTGGATCAGTGGTTTAATATATTCCCCCAAAGAAAACACCAGGCTCATGCAGAAAGACTTAGAGGCAAATTCTATCAGAACATTCAAAGACAACTCTAATCCAACACAAATTCTTCCAGAGAACAGATGAAATAGGGAGACTTCCCCAAATTTATTCTATGAGGATAGAAAAGCTTGTTACAAAAATCAGAAAAGGAAATAGATGAATAGATGCAGAAAAATCATTTAGTAAATAAGGCATCCATAAGATGCCTTATTTATTTCATCCTATGTGATAAGAGAAGAAATCTTATCAAACTAGGGAACTTTTAAATCTAAAATGTAGTATCTACCAAAAAAGTCCACAGCAAACATCCTTCCTAAAGGTGAAAAATGGAAACTCTTCCCTTTAAGAAAACCAGACATCACATGCCTCCTGACATGATGTAATAGAAAGTACACAGCACCACCTATTAAGTAGATTTGCCAAAATAAAGAAAAGAAAATTGCCGCTAGTTGTAATCAAGCCTCTAGATCTATCTTCCAGTTTGCCCACAGCATCTCCAAAGAGAGAAACATGTTAACACCATCTTCATGATCTTGAACCGTCAACCTAGAATGACTCATTTTTTCAACAAATAAATGGCATGGGAAAAGTAGCGTGGAGGAGATGTTATAGATCAAAAGAGACATTAACATAAAATAACGTAAAAGTTTATTCAAGAGAGAGGCTTAAACATATCCATCAAATGCAATGTTTGGACTTGGGATTTTAATTCAAACAAATCAGTTTATAAAGAATTTTTGAGAAAATCACAGAAATTTGAACACAGATTTGTTATTATAATATATTAAGAAATTATTAAGTGTAATAATGTATTGTGATTACTGGGGCACCTGGGTGGCTCAGTTGGTTAAGCATCTGACTTTGGCTCAGGTCACGATCTCACAGTTGGTGAGTTTGAGTCCTGCATCGGGTTCAGTGCTGTCGACGAGGAGCCCACTTAGCATCCTCTGTCCCCCTCTCTCTCTCTGCCCCTCCCGAGCTTGCTCACTCTCTAAAATAAATGAACATTAAGAAAATAATGTATTGTGATTGCTTTTTAAAAAAAAAAAAACTCTATGTTAAAGATACATGCCTTGATGGGGCACCTGTGTGGCTCAATCGGTTAAGCGTCCACTTCGGCTCAGGTCACGATCTCCCTGTCCGTGAGTTCGAGCCCCGCATCGGGCTCTGTGCTGACTGCTCAGAATCTGGAGCCTGTTTCAGATTCTGTGTCTCCCTCTCTCTCTGACCCTCCCCCGTTCATGCTCTGTCTCTCCCTGTCTCAAAAATAAATAAAACGTTAAAAAAAATTAAAAAAAAAAAGATACATGCCTTGAAATATTTAGAGCTGAAATGATTCGATGTCTGGGATTTGCTTTAAAGTATGCCATGAGATAAGATAAAAAAAAAAACAATTGGCAAAACATTAACAATTATAAAATTGGGTGATGAGTGGTACATGGGTACATGGGGGTACATCATCTAGTCTCTTGGCCTTTGGTGGAAACCCTCTGTAATAACAACATAAAAGTCAAATAGCGATGATGGTGGTGGTGGCCACAACAACAAATATTATTTTGAAAACAAAACAAGGAAGGCAATAAGCCCTCCTCCTCCTTCACCATCGTGGGGCTTCCCAGGGAGACCAGGCTGCTAGTTAAACTGTCTCCAGCCCATCTCCATGGCTTTTGCTTACACCATTTCTTCCTCCCAGAGTTCCCTTTTCACTTGTCTTTGCAGACATAAGCCCTGACTTCCCGCAAGCCCAGCTCCCAATGTACCTATGGCGATATCTGCTGTAGTTACTGAATCCCCACCCACTCTTCTTCAAGTAACAACACCCATCCGTCTTTTCCTTGGGATAAACACTTCATGTGGTTCAAAGTTGACCCGACCCGCCCACATCCCCCCAGCGACAGACCAATGACTCAGGTCTGACCAGTGGTAATACCACTGCTCTGTCCACACTCATTGCAGGAATGGACATGTTACCCAGGCAGGGCCAATTAGCCAAAGAATGTCAGCCTCCACGTTTTTGCTGAAAATATTAGAAAAGAGGTGCTTTCTCTTTTTATGGGGTAGCTAGGTGAGCAGACTGAAAGCTTGGAGGGGCTGTGTCCATGTCCCTAAAAACAGGAGGGGATCTTACCTAAGAAGCCACTATAAGAAAGCAGAGACTCAGAGACTCAGAGCCTGGTGACAATTATAATCCCTATATATAGCCACACCTCCTCCTCTCCATCTTCTAGTACATTAATTAATAAAACGCCCGCGCACGTATGCGTGTGTGTGTGTGTGTGTGTGTGTGTGCACATGCACAAAAGAGAGAGAATGCAATACATTCTGTTCAAGATCAAGAACAAGGGTGCCTGCTGCTATCACCACTTGTCCTCAACGTTGAACTGGAGGTCCTATACATTTCATTAAAGTAAGAAAAAGAAACAAATGGTACAAGGCATATAGTGCATATAGTGCCTGAGATATTTTTTGTATTTTACAGTCTAATGAAGTGTTCATTTAGTCAAAATCCTTTATTTTGCCATTGGCCTTCTACCATGAACTGAATAGCCAGCCTGCCGCATGATTACATACCCGCCAGTCTGCCGGTCAGTGACCGAACCAGTCAATCAGAAAAGAACTGAATATCAGAAGCAGTGCCTGAAACGAGTGTGTCTGGGCAGCATGAAAGGATCCCGAGAGAGAAATTTGCTAAACCGGTTCTAGAAGTTCTGACCAATGTGAGGTTGATAACTCACTGAGCCATGTCTCATTTATATCTCGTCATCGTCCTACATCACGGAGGAGGGATTCAGGTAGGTCGGGCAGGCTTCCCAGGGCCCTGTCCTTGGAAACAAAAGTCCTATTGTGTTTGGATGTGAGTGTTCAGGCACTGAGAAGGCACTAAATTGCTCTAGAATCTATGTTCGGGAGTAAACTTGTCCAGTCATCTCAGGGCCTCAGGGCCTCAGGGCATTGGGACAAGGGCGGGCCTAGATGTGCTCTCTCAGCTCTGCTCAAGGTGAACCAGACAGACTCTGGGTGGACTCCTAAGGGATCCCAAGGAACCTCTAAGACCAAACTGGACCAGAAAGCTGATTGAGGTTATTTATCATGGAGGACCCATACTTCTAGACATCCTTCCCCTTTATCCAGAGAGATACAACCTTTCCCAGTATTAGGGAACCTGAGAGGCCCACCAAAAGCTGCTCAGTTACTTTGGAATTGCCAGCACCTTGCTAAGCTTGACTCCATGTATGTCCAAGGACGTTTACCGTCCAGTATGGAATAGCAAGAGACTAGAAATTAACCTGAATTCCCATTACTATGAGACTAAATTGTGAGACATCTATAACATGAAATTATGTGGTCGTTAAAAAGTAATAAGGCAGTCCTCTGTGAACTGATTAAGAATAATTTCCAAAATATATTTTAAAAGGTAAAATTTATAAAAAGCGAAGTGCAAAAGAACCTATACATTATGCTATCATTTGTGTGAAAAATGTAAATATGTACATTGCTGTTTTTAAATGTTGAGAATGTCTTTGGAAGGATCTATAAAAGCCTGATGATAGAAGCCTCTGGAAAGGGGAGCTCAGGTAGGGGACAACAGAGGCAGGAGGGAAATCTGCCTTTCCCTGTAAATTCTTTTGCATCTTTTGGACTTTGTGAATGTGTTAAGCAATTGTTTTTATTTTAAAACATAAAAAAGTAAAGAAGCTTCCCAAAGCAAGGAATATTTTTACATTTAATCCAGACTGGGGAGACTTCAGCAAATCATCAGTAGGCCTGTGAGAGTGCAGCCTTCCAAGGACCACATATTTGAATCTCCCAGCTCAGTTTCTCTCCCTTGGCCAGAGGAGCAGAATCTGAGATTCTTATTTCCCTTTACTTTTTTTTTGCTTTTTCAAACTCTCAACCCCTTCCTTTCTTCTTGCACTTGTCATGACATCATGATTCATTTCAATATTTCATGGCGCGCTAACATTTCCAACCAGACCACTCATTCATCCTGATTATAAATGATGTTGGCACCACTTGCTGAGAGGAGGGGAGCCTGATTGCACTCACCTGGTTCCTGTCAAGCCACACGTGAATGACTTCTGGGAAGGCTCTCAGTCTCCTACATTAATCCTGCCCCCTGTGAATTCCTGTAAGTTTCAGTGCCACACTCACCTGGTTCCTGTCACTCTACATATGAGTGGCTTCTGGGAAGGCTGTCTGCTGCATTAAATCTACCCCCTGTGGATTCCTGTAAATTTCAGGGCTGAATGGCCCTTTTGTCCCCTGAGGTTCTATTCTTCCCGCTGACCTCATCCTCAATCCTTTCTCCTCCTAGACCTTGGACTCATTCCCTTGTGAGTCCTATGATTCCCTTCCTGTAGTTTTCAATTATTTTAATCTCTGATCTCCTCCCCACCCTTCTCATTCTCCTCTGCCTGATCACAAAGCCTCCCAGATCACACAAGTTTCTGATGGAGATTATAACACAAGACCCCTAATATCTGACAATTTCCATCCAGGTAATGCTGGACGATTCCGACTTCATGAATTAGGGAACTGCCTGCTTTTTGACCAAATTTATTCACAGACACCTTTCTGGGTAGAAAGTATTGCATAGTGAAAAGAGCCCAGATTCCTAAAAAATAAGTGTAAGAATCCATACTTCACAAAGTAGTAGAGCAGATTAAATGAATTTTGTATGTAAAAGGTTATTTTAGTGTCTTGACTCAGAACCAATGCTTAGTGAATATAGTTCTCTACCCCTGGATGTTTTCCAGCTTCATTTCATAGAAACTATGCCAAATAAAGTCTCACTCATATATGTAGGAATACCTCTCATCAAGCATACATATGTAAATCAATTAATATATGTAAATCAATTTATAAACTGATATAAATTTTATAAATAACACAATATAGAAATAATTGTAGGGGTGTCTGGGTGGCTCAGTCAGTTGAGCATCCGACTCTTGATTTTGGCTCAAGTTGTGATCCCAGGGTCGTTGGATTAGGCCCCACACTGGACTCCACACTGCATGTGGAGCCTGCTTGGGATTCTCTGTCTCTCTCTCTCTCTCTCTCTGCCCCTCTCCCCTGTTTGTGCTCTCTAAAATAAAATTTAAAAAAAATTTAAATAATTAATTGTAATAATTACATAAATAATATAATATACATTGATTTACATATATAAATTGATTTATACAAAGATATATAGATCATATTCATATGGCCCAAGAGACAATAATTTTTTCAAAAACAGGAAAGCAAACAGAGGAAAACTACATTTAGAAGAAGAAAGAAATGAGCAGATAGTTGGAGAAATGAAAAGCTGAGAAGGTGAGTGAATGTGTAGGAATGAGAAGTAAACATAGCTTTGATCAGTAAGAGGCACACCCCCATGGTAGTTTGGTAAGTACAAGTTATTTGTGACCTAATTTATAAACTTCACCCATTCACAATAGCAGGAAACAGAAAGAGAAATGGAAGCTAGCCACAGAAAGAGAGATCTGTGCCTATTTATTGCCTGCTGGAAGATGAGCCAAAGTAGTTAAGTACATCTGTGTGTCACCTCAGGTCCCCACAAGATCAAATCACCAGAAGGCAGGACTATAACTGGAAAAAAGGCATACAAAAATAGGAAGGAATGGAAATGGAATGGAAAATGGTGGAGCTGGGTAAAATAATCCATCCTCATCAGAGTCGATCAAGGGTTTTCTAAGTGGTCTCCCTCAACCCTTTACCATAAGATATAGACTGAAGTGATGTTGAGACTTCCTTGTCTGAAATCCACCGATGACTTCCACTTCTGGATATAACAGGGTAACTGGTACCATACCAGCCCTCCCATCATAAACAATCATAACATGGGACAAAATATATGACACAACTGTTTTCAGGCAGTGGATAATGGGCAGTGCAAGACTTCAGTCCCCAAGAGAAAGAAAACCCACAAGGTGAACTCATGATCACCCTGGAGACAATTTTGTAAAAGAGGGCAGAGGGTTAAAGTCTAATCTAAGCATAGCAGTCTTGCTGAGCTGAGGAGTCAGCATGCAGAGTTCAGGAGGGGTAGCTGAAGCAGTGGAACTACAGAGCAGGGCAATGAATAAGAAAGGGATGTACATATAAAAGGCCCAAAAGTTGTGTTTGGGTTACCCATGAGGCCTTGGGTGAGGGCTGTATACACACAGGTAAAGACTACAAAGGATTACTTGTGACGCTAATATGGGCTGAGAACAAACAGAGACATGAGATCATGAATTCCTGGAGATATTGGAGATACATAACAGCAGAGTGGAGTGATGTTATTAATAATTTGTCAACATCTTCAGCATCAGGCTGAGACATCAGAAAAGTTGTGCTTTAGGAGTAAGAACTACACTCTAGATCAAGGCTTATCTTAGGCTCATTCTAAAAAAAAAAAAAGCCAAGCTCTGGAAAATGTCCAAGAAAGAAAGTTTGGAGGCTGAGTCCCATAAAGTTCGAAGGTGGGAATAACAAACTTGCCATAAAAAAACATCAAATCAAATCAAGTTCAAAGGGATCAATCAGTGATTGAACTGATTATTAGAACATAAATCAATACTCTACTGAAGAGAATAACAGATTCCATAGTCTCTAAAATGTGTCATCCATAATATCCAAAAATTACTAGACATGGCCCCCAAAAAGAACAAAAAAACAACCGAAAAATGTGACCATTGTCAAGAAAAAAATGTGACCATTGTCAAGGAAAAAAAAAGCAATAAATACTGATCCAGAGGTTACACAAGTGTTAGCAGACAAAGATAATATATTAATATGATAATAAATATATTTAAAGAACTAAATGAAAATACAGTTATAATAAATAACAAAGCAGGAAATCCCACAGAAAAGTGAAAGCTATAAAAAATGGTAATTTTAAAACTGAAAATTATAATAACTGAAATAAAATATTCACTGGATGGAATTAACATTGCATTGGAAACAGAAAAGAAAAAGTCAGAAAAACTTGAAGATAAATCAATAGAAATTATCCAAACTGAAGGAAAAAATACAGCAGGAAAAACAAACAGAACCCCCAGGGGTACTTGGGGATAATGGCAAATAATCCAACAGACATGAAATTGGAGAACCAGAAGAAAAATTGGGAATAGAAAGAAAATCACACCTACTAGGCAAACTGCTAAAACCCAAAGATATAGAGAAAATCTTAGAAACATCTAGAGAATAAAACACACATTATATACAGAGGATCAATGATATGACCCTAATTTTTAAATCAGAAGCAACAGACACAAGAAACAATGGAATAAAATCTTTGAGGTTTTAAAAGAAAATATTGTCAACATAGAATTTATATCCATTGAGAACATCCTTCAAAAATGAGGATAAAAAAAGGTATCTTCAGAAAAATTATAGCTGACAGGATTCAGAGTTGAATATCTGCATTAGAAGAGTTGATAAAGTATATTTTTCATACTAACAGGAAATATTAGATAGAAACTCATATCTATAAAAAGGAATGAAGAACAGCAGAAATGGTAAATGAGTGGATAAATATTAAAATTTATGGAATTTTTATCTTCTCTAAATTGTGCTAAAAGATAACTGACTTTTTAAGAAAAATAATAACATTGTAGAACATTTATAGTGTATGTATCTGCAATATTTTAAGCAGATATAGCAATTGTACTTCAAACAAGGGGAAACATGTAAATGAAATTGTGCTGTTGTAAGGTTATTACATTAGTGAAATGGGATGTGTGAAGTGGGAGTGTCAGGTGCAAAGTAAGAAATAGGAAATGTGAGTTATAAAGTGAAAAGCAGTATAATATTGAATCTAAGTAGGTAGACTTATAAGTTAAAATGCTTATTATTAACCCTAAGCAAACACTAAAATATAATAGTGAGATGTATGGCTAAGAAGCCAATAGAAAAAGTGAACTAGAATATTAAAAATTATTTAATTAACCATGGAAAGGCAGGAAAGCAGCAACAGAAGAATAGAAGACAAAAGGAACAGATAAACACATGGAAAACAAATACAAGGTAGTAGACTTGCACTCTACATAATAATAGTTACATAATAATAGTTACATTAAAGGCTGAAGGACTAAACACTAATTAAAATTCAGAGATTGTGAAGCTAGGTTGGGTTTTTTTGCTTGTTTTTGTTTTTGTTTGTTTGTTTTCATTCATTTGTTTGCTTTTTGTCAGGCCAGGTTTTTAAAAAAGACCCAATTAGATACTATCTACATAGAGGTGCTTTAAGTACAAAGATAGATTGGAAGTGACAAATGGCAAAAGATCTACCATGCCTACAGTATGCATAAGAAAGCTGGCAGGGCTATCTTAATACCAGGTAAAACAGACTTCAAGACGTTAAAGGAGATAAAGAAGAATATGTCACAATGATAAAAGAGATAATTCACCAGGAAGACATAACACTGTTACACATGTATAAACTTAGTAACAGAGCTTCAAAATTCAAAAAGGAAAAATAACAGAACCAAAGAAAGAAAGAAACTCACAGTCATAGTTGGGTATTTTAACACTTCTCACTCAGTGATTAACAATAAGTACCCCAAAAAACTCCTAGTAATTGTATAGAAAATCTGAAGCAACTGGAGTTGGTAATTATAGAATGCTATGCCAAATAAGAGCATAATAAACATTCCTTTCAAGGAAATATATGCCATCAAAATAAAACATATATTGGGTCATAAGTTAAGTCTCAGTAAATTTTAATAGATTGGAATCTTACATAAGATATCTCTGGCTATAAGGGAATTGTATTAGAAATCAATGAAAATAAGATGTCTAGAAAATCCTCCAAATAATTGTAAATTGAATATCACACTACTAAGTGACACCTGGGTCAAAAAGATATCATAAGAGATATTAGGAAATATTTAGAATGAAAGAGAAAAATGCAACCTATATAAATGTATAAGATACAGTTAAAGCAGTTTTTAGAGGGAAATTTATAGCCTTAAATATTTCTATTAGATAGGAAGAAAGGTTAAAATCAACTTTAAGAAACTAGATATAGGGGTGCCTGTGTGGCTCAGTTGGTTAAGTGTCGAACTTTGGCTCAGGTCATGATTTCGTGGTTTGCGGGTTTGAGCCCTGTGTCAGGCTCTGTGCTGACAGCTCAGAACCTGGAGCCTGCTTTGGATTCTCTATCTCCCTTTCTCCCTCTGCCATCCCCTGCTCATGCTCATGCTCATGCTCATGCTCTGTCTCTGTCTTTCTCTCTCTCTCAAAAATAAATAAATATTAAAAAATAAAATAAACACTAAAAAATTAAAAAAAGAGACTAGATATAGAAGAGCAAATTAAACCTAAAGTAAGTAGATGGAAAAGAATAATAGAACAATAAGAATCAATGAAACAAAAGCCATACAAACAATAGAGAGTGTTAACAAGGCCAAAAATAGGTTATTTAAACAAATTAATAAAACTGATAAACACCTAGGAAGATTAGTAATAAACAAAAAAGAGAACATATAAATTCCAATATCATAAATGAAAAAGGACTATTACCATAGATCAAACAGACATTAAAAAATAATAAGGGAATATTATGAACAATTTTATGCCAATGCATTTGATTACTGAGACAAATTGGACTTATTGCTTGAATAGCACAACTTATAAAAACTAACTCAAGAAGAAATTTAAAATCTGAATAATACTATATGTGTTATAGAAATTGAATTTTTAATATAAGGAAAATTCTCATTAAGTGAGCACCAGTCTCTGATAATTTCACAGATGAATTCTATAAAATTCTTAAGAAGGATATAATATCATTCATATGCAAACTGTTTCAGAAAATAGAAGAAAAGGGGAATCTTCTCAATTTATCATATGAGGCCAGTACTATAGACTGAATAATTGTGTCCCCCCAAAATTCTTATGTTGAAATCCTAACCTCCAAGGTAATGGTATTAGGAGGTGGAGCCTTTGGGAGGTAACTGGTTCATGAGGAAATAGCCTTCATAAACCGGATTTAGTGCCTTTATAAAAAAGACCTAAGAGAAGTCCCCTACCCCTTTTACCACCTGAAGACACAGCAAAAAAGAAGACTATGAACCAGGAAATGAGCTGTCACCAGACACCAACTCAGCCAGCACCTTGATCTTGGACTTCTCAGACTCCAGAACTATGAGAAATAAATGTCTCTTGTTTATAAGCTACCCAGTCTGTGGTATTTTGTTATAGTAACCCGAACAGACGGAGACAGCCAGTATAAATCTGGTAACAAAACCAGACAGGGGCATTACAATGAAGATAATTATAGACACATAAACTTATTGAAATTCTTTTTTTTTTTTAAGTTTATTTATTTGAGAGAAAGAGCACGCGTGCGAGCATGAGTGGGGGAAGGGCAGGGAGAGAGAGGGAGAGAGAGAATCCCAAACAGGCTTTGCACTTGCCAACACAGAGCCGGACACGGGGCTGGAACCCAGGAACTGTGAGATCATGACCTGGGTGGAGATCAAGAGTCGGATGCTTAACCGACTGTGCCACCCAGGTGCCTGTGCAACAATAGATTAAAAAAAAAAAAAAAAAGATAATGTACCATGACCAAATAGGGTTTATCCTAGAAATGAGAGATTATTTTAACATTTGAAAAACTGATCAAGGTAATTTACCACATTAACAAAACAAAGGAGGAAACTTATACAATCTTTTTAATGGATGTAGAAGAGTAACTTAACAAAATCCAATAGCATTTCACAATTTTAAAAAGTAATTCCAGCAAATTATAAATAGAAAGAAATTTCTTCAACTTGATAAAGAACATCTATAAAAAACACCCTACAGCTAATCCTATATTTGATGGTGAAAGACTACAGTCTTTCTCTAAAATTAGGAATAAGGCAAGGATCTAACCTCCTACCCTTTTCTTCAATATTTTTCTGGAGGTCTTCCCCAGGGAAATAAGGGAAATAAAGAAATAAATATTGGAAAGAAAAATGTAAAGCTGTACTTATTCATAGACAGTAGGGTTGTTTATATAGAAAACCCTAAGGCATCTATAAGAAAACAATTATTAATAAGTGAGTTTATCAATGTCCCAAGATAGGTGGCCAATCACTAAAACCCATTGCATTTCTATATACCAGGAGCAAAATAATTGGAAAATTAAATTTAAAAAATTATCTAGCAATAGTAATAAAAACATGATACGTAGGGAAAACTTTACGAAAGATGTGCATGATCTCTATATTGAAAACTATAAAACATTGCTGAGAGAAATTTTAAGCTATCTTTACAAATGGAAATATGTATCATGTTCACATATAGGAACGTTCAATATTATTAAGATGCCCATTCTCTCTATATTCATCTACAGATCCCATGCATTCTCAATACAATCCCAGCAGATTTTTTTTTTAATTGACAAACTGATACTAAAATATATATGTGAAAATGCAAAGGGCCTAGAAAAAGCCAACAGAATTTTGAAGAGGAGTTAAGTTAGAGGTCTTTTAATATTTGATATCAAGAGTTACTCTAAAGTAACAGTAATCAAGACAGTGTGATAATAGTGTAGAGATAAACATACAGATCAATTAAATCACACAGAAAATGCAGATAGACCCATACATACACCACCAACTGATTTTCCTCTAAGACACTAAAGAATTTCGATAAGGAAAGAAGTCTTTTCAACAAACGATTTTTTTCCATATTGAAAAAATTAAGCTCAACATTACCTCATACATACCACACAACAAAAATTTATCTTTTATGACCACAGACATAAATGTAAGAACTAAGTCTATAAAATTTCTAGAAAGATATATAGGAGATAATTTTCATGACCTTGTGATAGGCAAAGATTTCTTAGTATACAAAAGTCACAAGCCATAAAAGAAAAATCTTGGTAAGTTACACTTTATCAAAATTAAAATGCTCTGTTCTTCAAAATATACCTTTAGGAAAACAAAAAGGCAAACCACAGAATGGGAGAAAATATTTGCAATGCATATATTAGACAAAGGACTTTCATTCAGGGTATATAAATAACTCTAACAATTAAATTTTAAAAAGACATATAGCCCAATTTAAAAATAGGGAAAGGACTTTAACAGAAATTTTGCAAAGAAGATCTACGAATGACACGTAAGTGCATGAAAAGTGCTCATTCCTTATCAGAGAAATGCAAGTTAAACCACAATGAGATTTCACTACAATGGCTTAAATTTTAAAAATTGACAATACCAAATCTTGACGAGGATGTGGAGAAACCAGAACCTTCATATGCTGATGGTGGGATTGTAAAATTGATGCAACCACTTTGGAAAAGTTAGGCAATCCCCTGTAAGTTTGAGCATACACTTTATTTTTAATGTTTTATTTATTTATTTTGAGAGAGAGAGAGAGAGAGAGAGAGGCAGAGAGAGAGTCCCAAGCAGGCTCCACGCTGTCAACCTGAGGCTCTACCCAGGGATCGATCCCACGAACCCCAAGATCATGACCTGAGCTGAGATCAAGAGTTGGACACTTAACCAACTGAGCCACACAGGTGCCCCAAGTTTGAGCATATACCTAACAAATGATCCAGCAACTCCACTTCTAGATATTTACCCAAGGGATGCAAAGACTTATATGTAATATTCACGACAGCATTATTCACATAGCAAAAGAACTTGGAGACAACTGAAATAGCCATCAATAGGTAAAAGAGTAAACAAATTGTCTTATATCCATACGCCAGAGTAAAAAAAGGAACAAATTACTGACACAACATCTCTGGTGAATCTCAAAAACTGAGCAAAGGAAGTCAGACTCTAAAGAGCACGGACTGTATGATTTCATCTAGATGAAGTTCTCGAACGGGTGAAATGAATCTATAGTTACAGAAACCAGGTAAGTGGTTACCGGGTATAGGATGGACAGGACGGGACTGGCTGCAAAGGAGCACTAGGGAAGTTTTTGGGGCGAAGTAAATATTCTGATTGGTGTCATAGTCACATGGATAGATGCACTTGCCAAAATTCATTGAACTGTACATTGAAGTATGTACATTGTATTCTTTATTAATTATACCTAAATACAGTAGGCTAAAAACAAAAACAAACAAACAAAAAAAAGAAGTCTATCCCTACCTTCCCATTCAGGAAGGTGTCGCCATGGTGAAACTTCCCAGCTCCCCTACCAAGAGCTAGTCTCTACCATCACCAATTCCCATGGCTTTATGTAACCTCTGTTAGATCACTCATCACATGCTATTATGCGCATTGTTTCTAGATCACGAGCTGCTTGAGGCCTGGGACTGACGTGACCACCCACCCACGTTTTCATTACCAAAACTGGGAGAGTCCCAGGCAAATACACGCATGGAGGGATCTCAAGGTTCTGTTTTGATGCCCTCACGCAAACAGGCCCAAAGAGGTGAAGCCAGAGGCAGTGGTAGATCCAGGCCCAAATGCCAAGCTCACTGTCGTGCCCGTGGCTCTGGCCTCTCTACCATGACACTGGGTGTTCCAGAAGGCAGATAAACAAGCCCTGTTTAAGTTTTATGGAGAGCGAACACCTTCCAGGGCCCCATCTCCAGGAAGCTCCACTCCCCACCTCCTGGCCTACCATTTCCCCACTCCGGGGAAGTCATCTGACCCCAAGTAGCCAACCTTTCCTTTCTCCCCACGCCTCCCAAAGCCACTCTCGAGTGCCAGCGCAGCCTGGTCTTAGTGCTGACCTTCCAGGGAGCAGTTCGGTTGGAAAGTAACTTTATATAAACAAAAACAGCCTTCAGGTTTTCCAGGGGCAGGCTTGTTTTCCTCTTCAGGTCCCGGGTAGAAAAATACCCAGTGGGCGGGAGGAGAGAGCGACGAGGAAGTGACCCTCCCTCCCAGACCTTGGGCCTCTGTCCTCTCAGGCCTGTCCCTCAGGGGCTCCTTTGCCAGAACTCGGTTCTCAGTGGGGAGAGAGGCTGGGGGTTGGGGAGGCTGGGGATTTAAACAATGCCACTGTGTCTGGCAGTGGACTGGATGCTTGACCTGATTAGGCTCCATGAGCCGGGGCAGAGGCAGGGAGGAGAAACTGTTTTCCATTCCCACCCAACAGATTATTCTCCCCTGCATCTCTGCCAAGGCCTCTTCGTGGGTGGAAAACGCTACAGTGTCTCATTTCCCCAAGGTCGGCCGGTCTTTCTGCCCTCGGCCTGCACAAAAGTTTTGACCTGCCTGGCCTCTCTCCCTTTTGTCTTTCCGTCCCACCAACCAGCTCCCCAACAGAGTCTTTCACACGCGCAGCCTCCCTCCTCAGGCCCCGCCAGGGTGAAGCCGGCCCGGGAGTCCTGCTGGCGCCCACATGAAAGCCCTTCCTGTTGAGAACCCACATGGAACAGAAAGCTGCCCACACCCACAGCCCTGGCCCAGGGTCCCTGAATGCAGGGCCGTGGAAACTTGGCCACAGCGCTCCAGGGGAAGAAACAGCCCTGAGCCGCACAGGAGAGGAGCCTCCCCTGCCTGCTGCCAGCAGGGTCCACCAAAGCAGAAAGGAGCCATGCCCAGGTCCCCTTAGCACGCTGCTTTGCAGCACCTGCGCCTGGCAGAGGACATTTAGAACCGCGGGTAATAGTGCTTGGGGTAGCACTTTGTGTTTGTTAGTGCAGGTGGAGGGAAGACAGGAGCACACTGCAGTTTCCAGTGCGTTAGCAGAAAAAGTGAAAGCTGAGAAGGCAGGGGTGAGGCCCAAAGGGATGTGAGGGGGTGTGTAGCTGGGCCGAGAAGCCAGGTCTGATTCTCGAACTGGTGGCAAAAGGCCACAAGGCTGGGGCTCCCTTGGGAGAAAAAATCTGCTCTGTCAACCTGGGTGTGGTAGCAGGTGGCACAGCTGAGGCCTTTTCCTGCCATCCAGGTGTCGCCTGAGGAAACGGAGATCCAGAGGCGAGCAGGGAGGGCTTGTGATTTGCTCAGGACGGAGCTTCGGCGTCAAAGCCAGGCCTCCTGACTCAAGAACCTCCTACTCTTATTCTCACAGAGAAATCTGGGAGAACACGCACCAAAATGTCAACAACGTGATGACGGGATGAACTTTAATTATCTTGTTGTTTTGGGTCACTTGGACTTTTTTTTTTTTTTTTTTTTTACAACAAGCAAGGGTTGCTTGTGTGAGCTATTTCCAGGGGAAAAAAGAATTCTCACCAATGACACGCTACACATAAGACGTTTAGCAGAACGAGGGGCTGGCATCTGCTAATGGATAGTATTAGCTTAAGGTGAAAGGGGGAGAAGAGGAAGCAGGAGGAAAGAGAAAAAGAAGAGAGAGGAACGTCTGAAATGAGGAAGGAATCAAAGGAAAACGAAAAGGAGGGCAGGAGGGAAGGGGGCAGGAGGAAAGCATAGGCATGGAGGGCCTGTCCTCCTGCCAGTTTCCTGGGGCGCCGGACCGGCCTCTCGGAGAGTAAGGCACTAGTGACAGCAAAAGAAACATCAGTCAGTGTTCCCTTCACTTTTCTTAGGGTCGATAATGAAAACCCTGGCCTGGGCTGGACTAGAAGGAAACTTCCCGAACTAGCTGGGGAACCAGTTAACAGAAGCATTTACAGAGCCCCTGCATGGGGTTTGTTTCTGGATCTCTCTCTCTCTTTCTCTCTCTCTCTCTCTCACACACACACACACACACACACACACACTCATACTCGCAGCCGGAAGACACTGAGCCAACTCCCTTCGGAGCATCATTACTGTTTTGAAATGAGTGCTCTTCCTGTCTGTCTCCCGAAGGAGCACGAGCTGGAGGTGAGGGAGGGGTGTCTTTGCTGCCAGCACCCCACAGGGTAATCAAACCATCCTTGGTGACATCATGTTTTCTGAGTGGATGTTTGCTTCAAAAGCTGCAAAATAATCTGAAACTTCCAGCCTCAATGTCTCCCCAGAGGGCAGTGTCCTCTGAATTGGGCCAAAATAGAACCCACACCTCTGCTCATTAAGGCACTAATTAGTAAGGGTACCAACAAACTGCCTCTCTCACACTTCCCACCCACTTCCCCCATAAAAATCCTCATAGTCTGGGTTTCTGTGGGTGCCAAGGGCTGGGAAAATGAGTGCTAAGGGTGGTTAAGGAAGGGAGGGGAAAAGGAAGCATAGGTCCAAGGAGTCTGGTACAGAATGGGGAATGGCCCCCCATCTGCCTTCCTCTGGGGCTAGTGTCTTTTATTATGGGCACTTGGCTAGCAGAAATCCATGGCAGGATGTTGGCAGACCCAGGCAGGAGCAACTGAAAATCAATGCTGATGGTAAAGCCACCCCAGAGAACGCTGGAAATTTAATCCCTCCGTAGCCAAGGTTAACATACCTGAGGCAGAGGCCAGGGCCTAGGAAAGCAAGTGCAGCTTGAAAGAGGGAGCACCCATCATCAAACAGGGGCTGACAGGCCTTGGAAGAGGGACCTCAATGCAGCTCTTAGCTGGGTGAACTTGAATGATTTGCTTGGCCTCTCCAAACCTCACTTTCTTCACATGAATATGGGACAACAACTATTTATTGAGTGTCTACTATGTTCAAAGTGCTGTGCAGTGGTAACCAAATTATGTCCCTGTTCCAAAGGAGCTTGTAGCTTACTTAGGAAGGACAAGTAGTGCTGCCCTAGGGCTATATATAGGAGCACATAGTAGTTTGGGGACGAGGAACATCTTTCCCATGGTTATGGCATCTAAGCTGAGTTTGTCAATACAGGAAAAGTTTTTGAAAAGAAAAAGGAAAGCAAAGAAACAACATGTGCATAGGCTTTGCAGTAAAAGAAAGCATGGCTTAAGGAACAGAAATAGTTTAGAATGGCCAGAGATGGAGTGTGTGTGGTAGGAAGGACATCAAGGAGGGGATAAGCTGAAGAGGACAATGGAGGTTGGCTATTCATGCTGGGGTTTAGATTTTATCCTAAGTCTATGCTTTAATAGAGGCTTTCAGCAGGGAAATGAAATGATCATATTTGTGTGGCTACAGGATGAAGAGCTGACTGAAGGAGAGGAATACACAAGAAGGTGAAGAGATTGTTAGAAGAAGCCTGTGGGAGTGAACTGGGCAAGAGACAACAGAGGTCTGACTGCAGAGGTGAAGTGAAAACAGAGAAGGGGAAAATGGGTAAGTATGAGAGGTGACTGAAAGGAAAAATCAGTGGAGCTTGAAGACTGACTGGATGTTGTGGAAGAGGCAGCTTTGATGATGGAAGGGGTAGTAACTATTTTAGCACTGGAAAGAAGAAATGTGCTAGTGGAGAATAACATTAATAAGGAGAAAGCCAATCCATGCCATAGACCCCTGGGAAAACTCAGAATGTGAAGGCACCAGGTAGGGAGGAGGGTAGAATGAGGCATGGGAGAAAAATGAGGACATAGGTTAGAAACTTGTCTACCTTCAGAATTATAGCACCCAGATACTTATTTCTTAAGCAGGAGATAGCATTTATTCTTGGAAGAAAGAGAACTGAAGAAGTTATGTACTTAAGGATCCAGGCACCAAATAATGAGGGTGAGATTCAGGGCTGGAAAGGATTAGTTGAAAGTCTGACTATGGAGCAGCAGATCTCTAGCCCCTTCCTCTTGCCCTACCTGCTAATTGGCATCTTTTTCCCAGGTAGGAAAATAGCATTCTTTAGGGGAACTGAATGGTGCCTAAGGAAAAAAACTTCCAGATGCTAATATTCTGGGGGGGGGGGGGGTGATGTCTTCTAAAGAAATGGGGAAGTTTCATCCCATTCACCCTAAAGTGATAAGCAACACAGAGCTTACAGTCAATGCTTGTAGTTTCTCATTGTTAAATATGAACACTCAATCTCATACATTCATAGATATGAGAGGCTATAAAACAAGAACAAGGTGCTATGATAAAGGAATAATCATTTGACAAGAAAGAGTTCTTAGAAATTAATAGATAAAAGAAAACTTTTAACAGAAGGTTAGAAGACAAGATTGAGGACATTTCTGGGAAAGTAGAATACAGAAATAAGAAATAAGAGAGAAAAGATAAGAAAAAAAGAGATTAATCCAAGAGGTTCAACAACTGACTAACAGAAAGTCCAAAGAAAGAGAAGGTGGAAAAGAAGAAATTATCAAAGAAATAATGTAAGAAATATTCACAGAACTAAAGAGAACATGACTGGATTAAAAGAACCTGCCAAGAGCCCAGAACAAAGAATTTTAAAAGATCTAAACCTAAATGTTTGATCCTAAAATTTCAGGATACCAAGCATAAAGCAAAGAACTCAAAAAGCTTCCAAAGCCAGAACAATACCAACAAAATACACACAAAGGATAAGAATTACATTGGACTCCTCCAGAGTAAATGTATCTTAAAATTATGACAGAAAATTATTTTCTATATCCAGTTCATCTATCAGCTTAGTGTGAGAGGAGAAGAGAAATGATTTCCAAACATGCCAAGATTCAGAAAATTTAGTTCCCAGGGCACCAGGGTGGCTCAGTAGGTTAAGCGTCTGACTTCAGCTCAGGCCATGATCTTGAGTTTCATGAGTTTGAGCCCTGTGTTGGCTCAGGGCACCAGGGTGGCTCAGTAGGTTAAGCGTCTGACTTCAGCTCAGGCCATGATCTTGAGTTTCATGAGTTTGAGCCCTGTGTTGGGCTCTGTGCTGACAGCTCAGAGCCTGGAGCCTGCTTCAGATTCTGTGTCTCCCTCTCTCTCTGCCCCTCACCCATGCTCTTTCTCTCTCTCTCTCTCTCTCACTCCCTCTCTCTCAAAAATAAACAAACATTAAAGAAAAATTGAAAAAATAAAAAAGAAAATGTAGTTCCCATCCACACTGCCCTAGGAAACTACAGAATAGGTGCCAGCAAAACAAAAAAGTAAACCCAGATAGAAGTCATAGATTCCAGGAAATGGGGTTGCAGCTAGAGGTGTAGCGAAAAAAAAGTCCTAGAGGACACTCTATAGCAGAACTAGTGAGTGACTTGTCCAGACTGGAGAAATATGGAGTGCTCTGAAAGAGAGTTCTCTAGGAAAAAACACAGACCTGATAATGTAAGGGATACAGTAGATTATATAATGGAGCTTCCAAAAAGAAGTATGGACAGTTATGCAAGTAAAAAAAGAACAATTAATAACTCCAGGAAAAAAAAAAAAAACTATGCAGGAAAGAGGATGCAATCAGCGTGCTACTTGACTCTGCCACAAACAGTATTTACAAAATCTTAATGATGTAAACCCTGATTACTGCTATAAAATAAAAAATAGTAATTTAACTATATTAAGAGGATGGGAAGACAACAGGTGGGAGAGATTATAAGAGAGACAATATCATATACTATCATAACAGAAATGTCTAAAACTGATGTTTCAAGAAAAAAACATAATCATATTATTTTTATATTGTAGAGTTAAGTAGCAAAAGAAATGGTGGAAGTGGTTGTCTAGGTGGTTGGTGGGGAAAAGGTTTTGGAACGTAGGGAGAGGTTAAACAGATGGTTACTGTTTTTCATTAGACTTTTAAAACCACACTCAGATGTTTCTTTTATACAACTTTTGTGTTTAGGAGATTAAATGTAAATGAAATAGCAAAAAAGAAATGTGAGTTCTCATTCCCATTTCCAACCATCCCCCCTCCTGAGAGTGTGACGAGAATCCCAGCAGAGTAGTCGTTGCCATTTCAGAGTCAGAAAAGGGGAGAAAGACAACTTGCTGAAAGTATTATTTATAGTCTATGACTGTCTTCTGGTCGGAGAACACAGCGATGAAGTTGGTAAAGTATCCAGCACAGAAATCTCCTCAGGAAATGTCAGTTTTCCTTTCCCCCGACCCTTGAATGAGCACTTCCCATCTATTTGATTATTTAATTAAATGAAAAACAGTTCAGAGAAAGGCAAAGGATCAGGTAGGAACAGACTCCAAATAGCAGAAGGAGACTTAGTGACCGTGAGGTTGAGCACATGGTTTCTACGCTGTGTGATCAGGAGAATTACCTGATGAGATTTTGCAAGAAAAGTTTTCCCTCCTCAAGACCTGGGGTAACTTGGACCCAGGGAGGAAGAGTAAGTGACCAGGTCACGAAGAGGCAGAACTAGAACAAGGTCCCAGCCTCTTGCCCACAGTGTCATGGCCTCTACACACCAATCTGGGCTTCTATGCCACCTTGGTTTTCTCTTAAATGGATCGCATTAGGTCCAGAAAGCTCCAACCATGCACCTTTTTGGAGAGTGTGATTGACATTCAGTGCTGAGGCAAGGGGAAGTTTTGGGGAACGGTGCTTTGAGTCCCATGGAATTCATCTCAGACTCACCTGCCCACCTTCAGATTCCCCAGACCCAGAGGAGCGGTGGAGCTCCTTTGCCAAATGGACAGCTTCCCCAAATGTCCTTCTGTGCCCAGAAGCATGGAATGCTGGCCCAGGGCTAGAGCCAGAAAATCCAGCTGTGTCATTTGCATGGCCAACCTAGTGCTAATACATGGCTCCAGCCAACTCTGATCCATACACTTCAGCACTTGGGCAAGATCCCACCCACTGTCCCTCCTTTCTTCCCTCCCTCCTGATCTCTCTCCCTGCAACCGGTTGATGGGCTGGCCCAGGTAGCTCTACCACAGGACACAGATGTCAGGATCCCCAGGTTAGCAAATTCAGTGTTATGTGGTTGCAGAAAATCACAGCCTTAGGGTTGTGTCTCTTAGGGTTGAATAATTAAAATTCCCTTATACTCATTTTTTCCTATATTCTTATAGCTTGGGGCCAAGAAAAATTCTTTTCGGGAGAAGGAATTGAAAATAAAAACAATCTCACTTTATGTTTGCATATCATTTTCTACATACAGGCTCTTTCGTGTATATTATCTCAGATATTTGAACCTCACAAGCGATTTTTATGTTTGCTATTGGAGGCTCTAAGTCCAAGGCCCAACACTGCCCACCTCATCTACCTCTTCTCTTGTTTCTGTTCCCTTCTTGTTGGGTGGAGAAAGATGAAAGTTTTCTGTTCAAGGGGATACCATTAACACAACATGACAGAGGATCTCCTGCTCCCCTCAGAAGTGGTTGGAGCTAAGGAAGGCACTAGAGCCAGAACAACCTAGGCGGAAATCAACAGGCACATTGGGTTAGCTACATTTAGAAATGTTTCTTATGGAGAATTTAAAGCATAACAGAATTAGAGAGCAATGAACTGCTATGAACTGATCACTCAGATTTTAAAAAAAGAGATGAACTCATGGCCATCCTTCTTTCAACTGTATCACTGCCCCCTCCATTTCTAATCTCCCCAAATGGATTGTTTTGAAGCAAATCTGTGTTGTCATAAGATAACCAGGCAGTTTCAAACTTCCCCCAAATGTTCACATAGTATTTGGTTGATATGTCTCTTAAATTTCTTTGAAACTATATGTTTATGCTCCCTCTTTTTCCTTGTGCACTTGATTTGTTGAAGAAACCAGGTCATTTTTCCTATAGAGTTTCCCATATTCTCAATTATGCTGGTTAAATTTTTAATTTTTTTAATAAAATGTTGATTTCGGGGTGCCTGTGTGGCTCAGTCGGTTAAGCGTCCGACTTCAGCTCAGGTCACGATCTCATGGTCCGTGAGTTCAAGCCCCGCATCGGGCTCTGGGCTTATGGTTCAGAGCCTGGAGCCTGCTTCCGATTCTGTGTCTCCCTCTCTATCTGCCCCTCCCCCATTCATGCTCTGTCTCTGTCTCAAAAATAAATAAACATTTAAAAAAATTTAAAAAAATAAGTAAAATGTTGATTTATTTAGTTTGAGAGAGAGAGATAGAAAGTGACGAGGGGAGGGGCAGAGAGAGAGGGGGAGAGAGGATCCCAAGCAGGCTCCACAGCTGTCAGTGCAGACCTCGACATGAGGCTTGAACCCACGAACCGTGAGATCATGACCTGAGCTGAAACCAAGAGTCAGACACTTAACCAACTGAGCCACCCAGGTGCTGCTTTAATTTTTTAAAAAAATTTTAATGTTTATTTATTTTTCGAAACAGAGAGAGACAGAGAGAATGCAAGCAGGAGAGGGGCAGAGAGATGGAGACGCAGAATCCAAAGCAGGCTCCAGGCTCTGAGCTGTCAGCACAGAGCCTGACATGGGGCTCGAACTCACAAACTATGAGATCATGACCTGAGCTGAAGTCAGACACTTAACCAACTAAGCCACCTGGGAGCCCCTAAGTTTTTTTTAATGTTTATTTATTTTTGAGAGAGAAAAAGAGACAGCATGTGTGAGGCAGGGGAGGGGCAGAGAGAGAGAGGGAGACAGAGGATCCAAAGTGGGCTCTGCACGGACAGCAGAAAGAAGCCTAATACAGGGCTTGAACTCACAAACCACGACATCATGGCCTGAGCCAAAGTCAGACGCTTAACTGACTGAGCCACCCAGGCGCCCTTATTCTGGTCACAATTTTAAAACTTATTCCTCTGTCCCAGACATTTCTTATAAACTGGCAGTGAGATGTATACAAGTGAGGTGTGATTTTTGAAAAGAATACTTCATAGGTGATGCTGTGCCATTAAGAGGTGTATAACATCTGATCTTTTTGTGATTTTGGTGAACACTGCTGATCATTATCTAGGTCCACTAGCTCATAGGGGCTTTGATGATTTCAGTATTGTATATTCACTCACAAGCTGGGATTCTTACAGATAGAAGCCTTTAGGGGTGCCTGGGTGGCTCAGTCGGTTAAGCCTCCGACTTCAGCTCAGGTCATGATCTCGCGGTCCGTGGGTTCGAGCCCCACGTCGGGCTCTGTGCTGACAGCTCAGAGCCTGGAGCCTGCTTCGGATTCTGTGTCTCACTCTCTCTGACCCTCCCCTGTTCATTGCTCTGTCTCTCTCTGTCTCAAAATAAATAAATGTTAAAAAAAAAAGAAGCCTTTATCTTCAAATAATGACTACTTTGAGGAGATCTTATAGGATTCTTCAATCCTGTAGGATTGGTATAAAATTCCTACAGGAAAGGCAGATTGAATTATTTTTTCCCCTTCCTTTTTTATTTTTGTTTTGTTTTCTAGTGTTCAGAATAAGTTGGTCCCCCCACTATATCAGTCAAAGATGACCTATCAGTTCTTTTTATTGTTTTTATTAATATTATTATAAACTCATAGGTTTTAAGAATGTTAATGTGTTTAACCTACTACACTTATTATTCTTTTTTTTTTTTGTAGTTTATTTATTTCTCAGAGAGAGAGAGAGCAGGGGAGGGGCAGAGAGAGAGGGAGAGAGAGAATTCCAAGCAGGCTGCACACTGTCAGCACAGAGCCTGAAGCAGGTCTCAGTCACATGAACTATGAGATCATGACCTGAGCCTAAATCAAGAGTCAGATGCTTAATGGACTGAGCCACCCAGGCACCCCAGCACTTATATTCTTATTCGGGGCCAAATGAGTCCCATCTTTGGCCTCTTCAAGCTTGTTTCTGAATTTTTCCTACCCAACCTTAGTAGTTGTTGGTAGTTTCCTTGCTGTCTCAGGAGCGATAAAATTTTCTCAGCTTATCTTGTATATTTCCAATATTAGACCTGTATTCTAATACTCTTTAAGGAATTCTGATTCCTTTTGGTGGAAAATGGTATTTAGAATTCATAATCTGGGCACAGGAGACACTCACTGCTACTGGCCGATCACTGTTTCTGATTCTCTTTAATGGATGGAGCTAGAAAATACATCTATTTTGGTGCTATCGTTTTTAGTTTTGAAAAAAATTCAAACTTATGAAAAAGTTGCAAGTGAAGTACAAAGACACCCTCCTTCCCAAATGGGAATAAATTCTGGCATGAATGTCCTCTAACTCCCAAATACTTTAGAACAGTTCTCCATCTTTCCTTGAAATTCATGCCCTTGACATTTCTGAAGATGATAGGGCAGCCTTGTGGAACGTCCTACAGTTTGTGTGAGTCTGATGTTTCCTCATGATTAGATTCAGGTTGAGTTTCCAGGGCAAAAATATCACAGAAGTGACATCACTGCATCTTATTAGGTGACACATGATTTCAATTTGATGAATTATAAATAACATTTGGTTTGGTCACTTGATTAATGTCAGGTCTGGTAGCCTTCTCCATTGTAAAGTAATTCTTTTCTCCTTTGTAATTTAATGTTTTGTTCTTGTTTTTGTGTTGAGACACACACACACACACACACACACACACACACACACACAGAGAAAGAGAGAGAGAGAGAGAGAGAGAGAGAGAGAGAGAATCCCAAGCAGGCTCCACACTGTCAGTGCAGAGCCCAACACAGGGCTTCATCCCACAACCATGAGATCGTGAACTGAGTGGAAATCAAGAGTCAGACGCTTAACTGACTGAGCCACCCAGGCACCCCTCCCCTTCGTAATTAATACATATTTTGTAAAGACGTATTCTAAAAACTTTGTCAAATTTTCAATTTAATTATTTACACATTTATATCGTATAGGCTCAAGTTTTCCTATCTTATTAAATGGGTTATAATCCATTGCAATCGTTATTTAGTTTGGTGCTCAGATTGTCCCAGATATGGCCAGTAGATGCTCCTTCAGACTAGTTCTGTGTCTCTCTGACTTGTATCCATTATGTTCTAGGTTCATCTTGTCTTTTGCCCATCCCAGCTGTGAAATAAGCCATTTCTCCAAAGAATCCAGTTTCTTTTAGTGTAGAATAGTATTTGGAAGCCAAGATCAGGACACGGGATGGGTTTATTGCTTTCTGGGGTGTCTGTATTCCTAGGAATTCTCTCAATGGACATAGCTAGGGGAGATGCATGTGCACACACACACACACACACACGCACCTATATTTGCTTCTATTTTCATAGAGTTCCATTCTAATCTAACACCAGAGGGTCCATTCTGCTTTTTCCTTTCTGTATTTGTAATACGTTTTTCCAATGCTTAGACAATTATTCCCATTATCCATAATGTGTTTACCCATTGGGTCACTCCCCAACAATCTCCCTTAGCAGCTGCCACTTCCTGTCCTATGAGGATCCCTCTGCCCACCCTACTGGGGCACTGGTCCCCACTTCAGGTGCTGCCACTGACTATGTGGACACCCTCTTCATCCTGCCCCCACTCCAATACCCAGTGTGAGGCTGCTCCTTCTCACAGCCACTCTCCTTGTCCCATTTGGCTCTGACCCCCCATGCTGGCAGCCCACCCTTCCCCAGGGACACTGTGTACCCCCTGGGCTCCTCTGTCCTGAAACCTCAGCATAGACACTGATTTTACTCCTCAGCTGCACGTTATGGCTTTAGGGATGAATTGTTCAAGAAAAGAAAGGAAGGGATGGGGCGCCAACTTTCTGAAGTTGACTTTGGCTCAGGTCATGATCTCACAGTTCATGAGTTCAAGCCCCACGTTGGTCTCTCTGTTGTCAGTGCAGACCCTGCTTTGATCCTCTGTCTCCCTCTCTCTGTGCCCCTCCCCCCCCAAAATAAATAAACATATTTTTAAAATAATAAAGGAAGAGAAGTGAAAGGAAAGAAGAGAACAAGGAAAAGGAGGAATAGCTACATTTTTTCTTTAAATAAAGAGAAAATAGGGTGCCTGGGTGGCTCAGTCGGTTAAGTGGCCGACTGGCTCAGGTCATGATCTCGTGTTTCATGGGTTCAAGCCGCACATCAGGCAGCTCGGAGCCTGGAGTCTGCTTTGGATTCTGTGTCTCCCTCTCTCTCTGCCCCTCCCTGCTTGCACTCTCTCTCAAAAATAAATAAACATTTAAAAAATGTAAAAAAATAGATAAGTAAAGAGAAAACACTTCTTGAGTATATATAACATTTCTAATTCAGATTTAGGAGGTGGACACGATCTTACTTAATTTCCTTGATTGTGTATCTTCATCTTTTTTCTCTTAAGCTAAAAATCTTAGTTTCTGACAACATCAATATTATTACTTATTTACTTTACCTTATGGCATATTTAATTATTTCAGAATAACAAAACCAATACCATTGCAAATAATATGGTGGAAAAAGTTTAAGATCTTTTAAAGTTCTTTTTATCCTTAGGGTATCCCCTGCTAAAACTATACAGCCAAAGTACTGTGCTTTTTGGTCAATTAAAATATTACTCTCAGTGTGATTAAACCTCCAACTCAAAATGCAGTTATGCTTGTTAGTTTCACTTGCCTTTGTATTTTAGGAATAATTAGAGGGAGAAAAGAGAACTGAGAGTGGTAACAAAGTTTGGCAGAAAGAACACTCTGGATGAGGCTAGTTCGGGATAGATGCAGGATAAAGGAGAAAGGTCCAAAAAGTCAGGCGATGGTCAGAGAAAAGGATTGAAAAGCCACAAAAACTACCTAACCTATGCTTTAAATTTAAATTTTTTTTTACAGTAATCCCTAACCCAACGTGAGGCTCAAACTCATGACCCCGAGATCAAAAGTCGCATGCTCCGCTGAGCCAGCCAGGCGCCCCAACCATATAACTTCTTTCGAGAGGAACTTGGTAATATCTATCAATATGTACTTGATACTTGACTACCATATAATATTTTCTTACTCACTATAGACTCACCATGTAAATCTCTACATAAGTCTACTTACATGCAGAGTTGCCCCTTGACTCACAAACCCACTTCTAGGAACCTATCCCAAAGACACACCAGCAGCATAAATATGAAAAGATACGTGTTCAAGGCTATTCGATGCAGCACTATTTGTAAAACATTAGGGGTAACACAAATGTCCATCAAGATGTTGAGACAATCATAATAAATGGGGCCAGGAGGGGTCATGATAAACCAAAGTCAGAGGAAGCAGAAACGATGCGGAAACAGAATTATGAGGGAGATATACAGGGAGAGAAGAAAAGAATCGATATCAACTGGAAGTTCCGTTAAGCCAGACAGAAACCTTTATGTCTGAGTCACTCAAGTAACTCAAACACCTGCAATGGTGCTTGGCACATAATGAGTGCTCACTAAATAGTTATTGATAAATAAATAAGTTAGCAAGGTAGGAAGAAAGGATGAAGCTGGCAGAGAGCTGTGGTGGCCAAAAAACAAAAAACAAAACTAAACAAAAAACAACTATGCAAGCCACAAAAAAGAGACAAAGCAAGCTTCCTTTCCCTAGTCTACCGTGTTTGTGTTCATAGGGTGCTTGATTCAAAGCATGCTGCGATCCAAAGGTCTAACTCAGGGTCACGATAAAATCTGCCCTCTTGTAAATTCTACCCCCTGTAAATCAGAATCAAAATATGTATTCAAACTTCTAGCTTTTTTCTGTTGAATAGATGAGAAATAATACCTCTGCATAGTTCAATTTGCATTTCTTTTATTAAGAGTAAAGTTGAGGGGTGCCTGGGTGGCTCAGTCGGTTAAGGGTCCGACTTCAGCTCAGGTCATGATCTCGCGGTCAGTGAGTTCGAGCCCTGCGTCAGGCTCTGTGCTGACAGCTCAGAGCCTGGAGCCTGTTTCGGATTCTGTGTCTCCCTCTCTCTCTGCCCCTCCTCCACTCATGCTGTCTCTCTCTGTCCCAGAAATAAACATTAAAAAAAATTTTTTAATAAAAATTAAAAAATAAGGGGCACCTGGGTGGCTCAGTCGGTTGAGCGGCCGACTTTGGCCCAGGTCATGATCTCGCGGTCCATGAGTTCGAGCCCCGCGTCGGGCTCTGTGCTGACAGCTCAGAGCCTGGAGCCTGTTTCGGATTCTGTGTCTCCCTCTCTCTGACCCTCCCCCGTTCATGCTTTGTCTCTCTCTGTCTCAAAAATAAATAAACGTTAAAAAAAATTAAAAAAAAAAAAAGAGTAAAGTTGATCATCTTTTTATATGTTTTTTTAAAAGTAGGTTCCACACCCAAAGTGGGGCTTGAACTCACGGCCCTGAGATCAAGGGTTGCATGCTCTACTGAGCCAGCCAGGCACCCCTGTTTTTATATTCTGAATCGCCATTTGTACTTTTCCTTTTTGGCCCCTTAATGTCCTTTTAACTTCCTGATTTGGGGGAGCTCTATATTGCCTTTGGAAACACAATAAGCCTGTCTTAATTACTTTATGACATAAATTGCTTTTTAGTGGCACAAAAGTTAACAGCAGTTAGCTACAAGGAGGTAAATGCAAGGTGTAAGTAAAACAACTTCCTAACAAAGTCCATTCTAGGTTCACCCCTGGCCTCGCCCTCCCCTTACAATCCCCAAATCAGCCCAAACCTCAGAAACAATAGGAAACCTTATTACATTCTTAGCAACACCATCTGGCCAGAGACCTCAATTATTCTCACCTCCTCTTGCCCCACTGCCTACACCACCTTGTCACCATGTTGGGAGACAAATATACCCTTCCCTCCATCCTCACAGTTATAACCACATCCTAACTGGTTTTTCTGCCTCCAGGCTGGCCCCGCTCTGACCCTTTCTTCACAGACTTTCACAGTGGGAAGGCTTTCTAATGGTGACTCAAAATCTAGAAGCCATAAAAGAAAAGATTAACAAATTCAGTTATATAAATAAAAATTTCTGCATGGAAACTATACTTGATGCAAAGTCCAAAAGGAAATAGAAAACTGGGAAAAGAATTTGCAGTGTAATCTCCCCAGTACCAGAGGTCCTATCCATCAAGAAGTCAAGAAAGATGTGAACAAAGAAACAGAAAATGAAATACAAGTGTCCTATATGAGAATGATGAACTTCACTCTTAATAAGAGAGATGCTCTCAAAGGGGGAAAATTACAGTGCACCTCCACCTTTATTATTTTTTCAATGTTTATTTTATTTTTGAGAGAGAGAGAGACAGAGCATGAGCAGGGGAGAGGTAGAGAGAGGGAGACACAAAATCCGAAGCAGGCTCCAGGCTCTGAGCTGTCAGCACAGAGCCCGACGTGGGGCTCAAACTCACAAACCGCGAGATCATGACCTGAGCCAAAGTCGGATGCTTAACCGACTGAGCCACCCAGGCACCCCAGTGCACTTCCATCTTTAAACCAGTAATCTCTCTCATGAGAATTTATCCTGCGGATTTATCTGTACATGTACAAAATAACACTAACCAGGGTTATTCATTATTCATTTTAACATTCCAACAGATTGGAATCAATCTGTGTGCTATCTAAATGGGACTGATTAAATCAACTGTGGTACATCTACAAAATGGAATACTATGCAGATGCTGTGTTTTAAAAAGAAATATACTTAGGAATGCAAGCTGGTGCAGCCACTCTGGAAACAGTATGGAGGTTCCTCAAAAAACTAAAAATAGAACTACCCTATGACCCAGCAATTGCACTACTAGGCATTTATCCATGGGATACCAGTGTGCTGTTCTGAAGGGGCGCATGCAGCCCCCTGTTTATAGCAGCACTATCAACAATAGCCAAAGTATGGAAAGAGCCCAAGTGTCCATCGATGGATGAATGGATGAAGAAGATGTGGTATATATATATAGTGGAGTATTACTTGGCAATCAAAAAGAATGAAATCTTGCCATTTGCAACTACGTGGATGGAACTGGAGGGTATTATGCTAAGTGAAATTAGTCAGAGAAAGACAAAAATCATATGACTTCATTTATATGAGGACTTTAAGAGACAAAACAGATGAACATAAGGGAAGGGAAACAAAAATAATATAAAAACAGGGAGGGGGACAAAACAGAAGAGACTCATAAATATGGAGAACAAACTGAGGTTTACTGGAGGGGTTGTGGGAAGGTATATGGGCTAAATGGGTAAGGGGCATGAAGGAATTTACTCCTGAAATCATTGTTGCACTATATGATAACTAATTTGGATGTAAATTTTAAAAAATAAAATATAAAATTAAAAAATAAAAAAAGAGAAATATACTAATAAGAAGTATCTCCAGGACGTATTAGTGAAAAACCAAAATTCAAGCCTGTGTACACATATATGTGGCAGACAGCGGCTAGTTGTTTTCCAAAATGTCTCCTCTTTTCTCCTGGCACACCTAAGCGACAATTCTCAGCCTTCATTGCAATAGGACTGGTTATTGATCAAATTCTGGCCAACAGAATATAACCAAAAGTGATTAAATGTCACTTGCAGGCCTGGCCCATAAAACTGTGCCATGCACCATTGACATTCTTTCCTTCTTACACCTACTGGCTAGATGGATAGGAACCTACAAAACTTTCCAAAGCTTTAATGTGTGTTAGAGCCACTAATGAGAAGAAACAAAGTTCTTGAAAGTCTGTATGATCTGCCAACCAATGCCAGACCATTGTGAGAAAAGATAAATCTTTTTTGAGATGTAGGGACTATTTGCTATACCAGGTAGCACACATTGATCATGACTACTAATTAGCTACCAAAGTAGTTAATTCTATGCATCAACCTCATTAGGCTATGGTCCTCGGTTATTTGAGCAAATACCCATCCAGATATTAGTGTGCAGGTGGTTTTTAGATTGATTAACATTTAAATCGGTAGACTTTGAGTAAAGTAGGTTATCCTCCATAATTCAGGTGGGCCTCATTTAATCAGTTGAAGGCCTTAAGAGCAAAGACTAAAGTCCTCCAAAGAAGAAGAACTTCTGTCTCTAGACTGCAGTATAGAAATTCTGCCTGAATTTCCAGCCTACTGACTCAAAATTACAACATCAACTCCTGGATTTCTAGCCTGTCCAACTGGTGTTCAGATTGCAGACTTGCCAGAGAAGCCCCACAATTGCATGAGCCATACTCCTTCCAAAAAAAAAAAAAAAAAAAAAAAGGGTGTGTGTGTGTGTGTGTGTGTGTGTGTTGTGTGTGTGTGTGTGTGTGTGTGTGTGTGTACATGGGCGTGTATGTATTGTCTAAGATAGCCGTTAATGATGAGCCACAGAAAAATGGCATTAGAGCAGGTGGCAGGGGAATCCCACTGGTTGGCTACATGCATGAAATTGAACAAATAAACAAATAAATCGTGGACAATGAAGTCAGGTTTCTCATTGACAGAGAAAGTAGGCATAAATATGAAAAGGGGGAAAGGAAGAATGAACCCTGAAGTATAGAGTGAAATTGAAAGTATCTGTGTGAATTCATGGGTTAACAGATGATAGATGGATAGACAGATGATAGGTAGGTAGATAGATAGATGATAGACAGAAGATAGATACATACATAACATATATACATAGATGATAAATGGACATGTAAAGGGGTACGTGTGTGTCCACTGAGACAGCTTAAGAGCAGGGCACCCCAGTAGAAAAGGAACTCTGACATCTAAATGGCTGATGTTTAAATACCACTCTCTACTAAAAGGAAACAGGAATTCATGGAAAAAATGGCTGATTCCAGGGCTGGGGCAATGGCAGTACAAGATGAGTCTGGAATTTTTCTTTTTTTTTTCTTTTTCTTTTTTTTTTTTCTTTTTTTAGAATTAAGGAAATGCTCAAAGGTGATGGGGATATGTAAAAGGACATGGAAACTAGCTTGAAGGGGCTCCTGCTTATCAAATCGGGAACAATTTAAGCCTCAAAATAATGATATTAATAGTTTTTAATCCACTACTTAAAATAGGAAATCCACATGGATATATGTAAACAAACAAGTAAATAAATGGGAAGAAGAGAAAGCTCTTCCACATAATAAAATGCCACCTAATAAATACAAAAGAATGATGAAGTTTAAAAATAAACCACTTTACGGTCACCCTAGCAATAATTAAATCAGACCAAAAAAAAAAAAAAAATCAAAGGATGTTAAAACTAGTAGGTGAGAGTGGAATAAGAAATAGAATAATTACATAGTCTCAAAGGATCGCCACACCAAGTATCTTTTTGGTACAAAGTAGGAAATATGTCAATTTCCAGTGGAGAAACCTGGCAGACACCATCTTAAGTGATTAAAACTAACGCTACCAGGAATGGAACAAATCAACATGTGAAATCTAATAGTGTTCAGCAAGAACACAGCATCACTTCTGTGCTAGTCTGGCCCCCCACCCCCACCCCGGCAAATGCATAATCTGGGTGTAATCACAAGGAAATGTTGCACAAATCCAAACTGCAGGATCTTCTACAAAGGCTGGCTTTATAGTCCTAAAAAAAGTATGTTCAGGGTCGGAAATTCAAGGAGGACCTGTTCCAGAATGAAGCAGACTGGAGAGGCGTGACAGCTGGGTGTGACTTGTATACCCTTGCACGGCATTGACGCCAGTGCTAGAATGTCACTAGGACAATTGGTGTAGCGTAAATGGGGGCTCTGGCTGAAGTCCTTCGTAGCATTCTTGCAACTTTTCTGTAAGGCTGAAAGTGCTCCAAAGTAAAATAGAGATGTGGATGTAGATACAGATACAGGTATAGATATAGATGTAGATATAAACACTAGAATGATACAAAAAATTAATAAAAGTGGTAAGCTAGGGCACTGGGGGATGGGGGAGTGAACGGATGGAGTCAGGTACGAGGACAAGACTTCTCAGTATATATCATTTAATACAATGTTTATTTTATAATTCTATTTTTTAATGTTTATTTTTGACAGAGACAGAGAGCACATGAGCAGGGGAGAGGCAGAGAGAGGGGGACAGAGGATCTGAAGCAGGCTCTACACTGACAGCAGAGAGCCTGATGTGGGGCTCAAACCCACGAACCATGAGATCATGACCTGAGCTGAAGTCAGATGCTTCACCAACTGAGCCACCCAGGTGCCCCTAATACAAAGTTTACTTCAAAACACACAAGTACTGATTACTCAAAAAATAAACCATTTTCAAGAAATATAAAGCACAACACTGACCCTTGTCCCTGTTCTGCCAAAACCTTATCATGCATAGCATTTAGTTCTGTCTGTCCTTCTGTCTGTCTCAAGCAAGCTTCCTTGCTATTCTTATCTCCAGTCACACCCCCTCACCCCTGCCTCCCCAGACCCTCCCTCAGGTTCTATTACTACGATGAACATTTAAGGGCACTAAGTACTCAGGTTGTGCTGGGCATTCGGCACATACCTTATCTAATTGTATGCACTTCCTTGACTATGGCCTTGGTTCCAAGACAGACCCTCTGCCAGGAATGCTCCACCACCTGGTAGGTTCTCACTGATCCTTTGAAACCCACCTCAAACCCAGCCTTCTCTGTGGAAACTTCCCTGGCCCCTGCTAGTTAATTGCCCCCTCCTCTGGGCTCTCAGGGCACTTGGTCATCTGGTCCCTTGTCAGCTGCGGATGTGTCTGCCTCCAGCAACTTCAGCAGTGTCTTCGGGAAAAGTTATCTGCTTTCGCAGAGCCTTAGACAAGACCCGAAAGGGTCAGATGTCTCATGAATGTCTACCTACTTCATTTGGATTGCCAAAAATGGTCCCCAAAATGTCAGACCAGCAATGAAGACCTTTACTTGGCAAAGAATGATTTCAAACAAAATCGGGGATCCTATGGCTCTTATAGCTCAACAGAACCCTGGGAGAGCTCAGAAGTTTGGGGCTCTCAGTAGCTCCATTGTTTCCAAAACTTCAGCAGGATTGATGGCATAACTCTAGGTCCTGTGGGCAATGGGGGAGTATTTCCTTCTTGGGTAAAGGATACAGAACAGTGGAATAATTCATTTAGGCCACAAGAGAAGCAGTATGTAAGTGTAAGAGCAGCTTTTCACCAGCTCAAGACAGAAGGACTCGGGGAGAGGGGGGAGATGCCCCATCTCTGCCCCCCCTCCATTAGGACTCATCAAAATTTCAAAACACCCAGGTGACTGTACCAAAGCAAAAGCCTCAGGCCTTTCTGTTCTCTCCCCTTTTGTGAAGTAAGGGGTCTGTACTCTTACAACTGACTTCAGAAACACAGAAAATAATTCTTATGTTCTTCTGAAAGGGAAAGACTAATTACTTTCCCTGTCTCTTAAATCGACTAGGCTCAGTCCAACAGATACATCCAATAGTATCAAGACACAAATAGAAAATCATTATGTTTCGGGGGCGCCTGAGTGGCTCAGTTGGTTGAGCATCTGACTCTTGATTCTGGCTCAGGCCATGATCCTAGGGTCGTGGAATCGAGCCCCGTGTCCAGCTCATGAGATCAAGCCCCATGTCCTGCTCTGGACTGAGAGTGCAGCCTGCTTGATATTCATTCTCTCTCTCTCTCTCTCTCTCTCTCTCTGTCCCTCTGCCCTGCTCATGCTTTCTCTCTATAATAATAAAAAAATTTTTTATGGGACTGCAAACTGGCATAGCCACTCTGGAAAACAGTATGGAGGTTCCTCAAAAAATTAAACTAGAACTACTCTACGACCCAGCAATTACACTACTAGGTATTTATCCACGGGATACCCGTGTGCTGTTTTGAAGGGGCACATGCACCCCAATGTTTATAGCAGCACTATTGACAATAGCCAAAGTATGGAAAGAGCCCAAATGTCCATTGATGGATGAATGGATGAAGAAGATGTGGTTTATATATACAATGGAGTATTACTTGGCAATCAAAAAGAATGAAATCTTGCCATTTGCAACTACGTGGATGGAACTGGAGGGTATTATGCTAAGTGAAATTAGTCAGAGAAAGACAAATATCCTATGACTTCACTCATATGAGGACTTTAAGAGACAAAACAGATGAAATAAGGGAAGGGAAGCAAAAATAATATAAAAACAGGGAGGGGACAAAACATAAGAGACTTAAATATAGAGAACAGAGGGTTGCGGAGGGGTTGTGGCAGGGGGATAGGCTAAATCGGGAAGGGACATTAAGGACTCTACTCCTGAAATCATCGTTGCACCATAGGTTAACTTGCTAACTTGGATGTAAATTAAAAGATAAAAAAATTATTAAAATTAAAAAAAATTTTTTAAAAAGATCATTATGTTTGGAATGTCATACCTTATAAAGTATTTTAAGGCAAAGAGAAGCTACTTCCCCTTGCAAGAAGAAACGCAGGCTGTCCCACTCTGGGAGACTGTTAGCATGTGGAGGTTTTGAAGACAGGCCACAGCAGCACGCATGATCCCCTCCACACCGCGACGATGGGGTGGATAATGCAGATCGCTTCCCGGAATGGTGAGGCCTAGGCCGTCTGATGCTGAGCGAGCCACTTTGGTTCTTGGGGTCGGTGCCCTCACCTATTTAATGTGCATACTAGCAAAGAGTCTTAAGGATTAAACAATACTGTATCTAGCACATAAGAGGCAATTCATAAATTCCTGTTGGTTGTTGTCGTTTCCCCCGTGCTTTTTACGTTTTTGCAGTTAGAGAAGCAGACGTGGTCATGGGCAAGTGGATTGTCTCCATCGCCAACTGCTTTTACACAGCCAACCCTCCTCACTAATTTGAACTTCTGCCCCCCAAATATCTTTGCATTTAAGAGATAAAAGGCACAGTCCTTGCTTTCTGGGAACAAATAAATGATTCCTCTTTACTTTGAGAAGGGCTAAATAGAGATAATTACAGAAAACCAAGGAACACAAAGAAAAAGCAAGCAGATCGGCCGCAAGTGGATCAGGGAGAGCAAGGCCTTCCAGGATGAGCGGGACTTGGCCAGGTCAAAGGAAGGGAGGGGACCAAGGCTCCTCCCCAGGAGACACGGTTGGGGTTTCGGTGATTACAGGACACAAGGGTGCTCCAAGGCTGGCTATCAGCTGGGTGAGGAAGTGCCCCTAACTGCAGACAGGAACTCAGAGGTGCCAAGCCGCCCTGGCTACAGAGGCGGGGTCTCCAGCCTCACCGGAAGCGGAAGTGACAGAAGGGGCCAGATGAGGGTGATGGTTCTCAGGCTGCAGAAGCCCGGTAAAGCATTGGGCCCTGTCTCAGGCCCAGACTTTCCCCTTTGTTCTTCCCGTGAGCTTGAAGGGTAGGTCTTCTCGGCGCCGCATTTTGGGAGTGGGAGGTGCAGAGGGGATTGGCGCCCTGGGCAGGCCCCGTTCTCTCCTGGCCGCCGTCCGAGCCCACGGGACGGCTGGCTCACCGCTTTCTCTCACTGGCAGCGCCAGACCTCATCAGGGAGGAGGAGGGATTCTCTCCCAAACAGCTCCAGTAACCTCCTCAATTAGGTTGGTGCACTTCCTTCATAAGTCACGTCAGAAAAATAGCACGTTTTTGTGAATCTTGTCTACAAGTCTGGGGCCTGGTGGGCCTGGGAAGTGAGTGGGTCAGTCCTTCGTGGGTATGTGTATGGAGTAGAAGCAGGGAGAGAGGTAGGCCATTCGGTCTGTGCCCAGCACTGGGTGGATCCCAGTTTGGGGGAGCCTGAAGCTGATACAATTTGACAGGAGGCGCTTTTTAAGAAGAGGAACAGAACATTACAAATGCAGAAATATAGACCTTGGGTATAGGTCTTTGTAAGTGTAACTTCGCCATCACTGGTTTCATGGTAAGCCCACCTCTGCTAAGATGCTCACCACATCCTCCACCCGCCTTGTGTGGAGCTGGTGGGAGAGGTGGGGGGGGGGTGGGTGGAGGAAGAGGGACACAGGATGGAGGATAGGAAGAGAGGACTGGCCTGGGAGTCAGGACCCTGGTTCCAGTCCTGCCTCTGCCACTCCCTGGATGATGAAATCAGGGCACATCTCTGTCTGGCTGATCTCTAAGGTCCTTTCCAGCTTTATTCATCCATCCATCCATCCATCCATCCATCCATCCATCTATTCATTTCATGAGCAAGGCCATTTAAGTCATCCAAGCCCCTATTACCTTTTTTATAGAAGCCCTCTCCCACCTCATGTTAAATGCAACAAAATGCATTCATATCACCCATTAAGTATATTGTTGTATTTGCTGTAAAATGTGAAGTATTTTTAAACTTTTAAAAAACATATAAGTTGAACCTTTTCAACTTCACTTTTGAAAATTTCATTCATTCAGCAAATATTTTATTGAGCTCCTAGTGTGAGCCGAGCACTGTTCTAGATGCTGGGGTACAAAGTTAACAAAATCCCTGCCCTTATGGAGCTTATGCAGATCAAGCCCAACAAATAGATACAAAAAAATGTATAGTATGGCAGATGGTGATATGCTTGTGAGAAAAGTAAAGCAAGGGGAAAGGCAAAAAATAAATTAAAAAAAATAAAGCAAGAATGGGGGCAAGGTTGGTTTATTGTCCACAAAGGCCCCCTGGGGTTTCAGTGGTTAGTTCTGGCCTTAGGCCATGATTAATAAAGGATTAGTGAAATTAGCTCTGGTGAGATAAAGTCAGTGAGACTGGGGTCTTGCCAGAAAAACTCAGGACCCTGGAGCTCAGCCTTGATTCAGAGATGATTCAGATGTTGTTTGGCTTTGAGGAACTCAATCACTTTACAGATGATTACGATCGCTCAGTAATCAACGTGTATTGCTAAGTTACAGGTTTAAAATGGAATGAAATGTTTATAAGCGCTGAATCTAAGCATATCAGAATGGCATCCTAGTACTACATTTGTAGGCATTCGTTAAGTATGTATTCGATTATGTTGGCTTCTATTTCACTTTGGAAGCCGACACGCGTTTTTAAAGGTCTCACCTATTTTGTATGCCTGGGAAAGCTAGCAGGTATTGTGCCGAAAAAACTGTCCTGTTAATGAACTCCCCTACCCCCCCCACCCCACCCCCCACCCCCACCGCCCATGGTCAGCTGTTCCTGTGGGCATGTTCCTGCTTGCCCTGCAATTACATTCATATTAACTCTGGGCTTCTGCATTTATGAAAGAGAGATCATCTCCACCCCATAGGGCAGTTTGAGGCTGCAACAAGATCGCCCCTGGTCCTCACACAGGCGCCCCCCTCCCCAACTCTTTGTGCCTTCCTCTATGTTATCCACAGCAACTCTCCTTGAAAACCCACCCACTGGCTCCCCTGCTGGGTCCTGCAGCTCCCCATTCGGCCTCAGCCCCATTCCTGCAAGTCTGACTCCAGAGCTCCTGTCCCAGAGGCCTGTCGTTCCAGCATCATCATCATGAATTTCCATTCAGTCTCAATGCCTTTGTCTCCTTCACCCTTCTCCTGGGTCAAGGTGGCTTCCCCTTGTCCTCTGGGGACATGTGGGGAACCCACTGCCATCACATTCTAGGGCCATGTAGGAACCTGCTTCGTTCCCTGCTGCAGCATCCAGACCATTAACCCACCGCTGTCCCCCAGCTCCTCATTTGAAGATCATACCATCTGGTTCTGGTACTTTCCCCTTCAACTCTAGCGACTCTGGCACCTAACGTGTGGGCCTGGTGCCCTGTCAGTGGTGCTAGCCTGCACGGGGATGCCCCACCTGAGCCTGTTCCCTTTCTCCTGATGTCACTCTCTGCTGGTCATCAGCAGCAGGCCCACCACTTCCCAGGCCACATGTCATCCTGCTCTGTGAGTCTCATCTCTGGGCCTTCCCTTTCCCACCATAACCAAACTCACTTCTCCTTAAACCCCCAGTCACATAACCTAACCCATTTTCCCCAGTCCACACCTCCTTTTGTTCCATCTGATTTCCTTCCTCTGGGTTCTGGAGCTCCTCAGCCCCTCGGCCCCTTTGGTTTTGCTCCCACAAAATGGCCTAAACTCATCTAAAATTTACCCCTTAGCTGGTGCACCCTCAGCCCCAGACTGTCCTGTCTTCTTTCTCCTCTCCTGCTCCTTGGCTGGGAGTTGGCCAGTGGAGAGAGTTATCATTCCATATTAAATGGACCAACTATGAAATTATCCTAACCCTACCATTTCCTTTTGGCAATCTGATTCATTTCTCATAAAAGCATGCTTTCATTACTCCAGTGACTATCTCAACCTTCCCCTTCACCCTCAAGTTCTTAATCCTACTCCTACTGCCAATTTCTGAAAATTATCTCATCTGCCATTTTCTGGAAGCCAATCATTAAGAGCTTTGTCATCTTCTCTGTGCTAAAAATGCCTTCCTTGTCCCAGTAGATAAGCTCTTGTCCCCCTGGAGGCATAACCCCCTGGCCCAGACAAAGGACATTCCAGGTACTGAAAACTTGTGAAGAAAGGCCGTGCAAGATTATCTGTGACCTCATGAAAGGCAAGAGATTAGCAATTGTAGTTCTGGTTTTCTGAAGGTCAAAGGTGATTCCCTACAATTTTAGGCTTGGTGAGCTTCTCACCATCTCAGGCAGAGTTATGGAAGGGCTGTTTTATTTGATTTAGAAAATGTTACAGCAATTATTAGGAGCCAATACAAGTTTTCTAAGTCTTATTTTGACAAGGTTGCTGAATTGGTAAATCAGGAAAATGCCATGAATCCATTTGATCTGGATTTCAAGGGAGGTGTTTTCTGACAACCCCATGAGCAAGTAGAAAAATATGGTCCATATTAAAGTAAAATTAAGAGGATTAGTTACTGGGAGAATGTTGCCCAAAGAGTGCTGAATAATCGATTAATCTCAATCGGAAAGGATGGTTCTAGAAGTTTGCTGAAGGGACTACCCTGAGACCTTCCCCATTCAATGTTTTCCCAAATTTTTTGGATTATAATACAGAAGGAATGTTTACAAATATGTAGACAATATTTGTAAAGGGGACTATTTTGGAGTAAATCATTAAAGCAAGAATTAACTCAGTGGACTCTAACAAGATACCTTTAAGAGGGAAAATTCATTAAACACATAATATTAAGTGAAAGAAGCAAATCATAGAAAAAAACTACAAACAAAATTCCATTTATATAAAGTTCGAAACAGGCAGAACTAAACAGTGTATTGTTTTGTTAGACAAAAGTATGGGATAAAGGCCATGAAGAAAAACAAGGGAAAGGTTATCACAAAAGCGATGAGAGTTGGGAGGGAAGGAGCGGCCATGAAGAGGGGCGGGCACAAAGGGGGCAGGGGTGGAGGCTGTTCAATTTCTTAGCCTGGGCGATAAAACACAGGTATTTATATTATCATTCTCTTTCAAAGTGATTGTATCTTTCCGTGCACTCTTTTGGGTGTTTGTGACATGTTACAGCAAAAAGAAAAATCGATCAATCCATCCACCCATCCCCCTATCTAAAGTCCTCTGATCCAAAAAAACTCCCCAAGGTCCCATTGGTCTTTTCCCAATGGAAAAGACATTGTCAAAGAGTCAGGTGATCTAGGCTACATGTGGAGAAGAATGGGCTCTCGACCCTGCTCTGTGCAGGCCGCTGGGGTCATGGCTAGTGAATGTGAACAGTTGGGGAGCTGCTGTATACCTGGGAGTTAGGCAAGTGGGGGTGGGGAGGTGATCCATGTGATGTGAGGGGCCATCTTCTGTTCTCAGATGCCTACTTTTTCTGCTAATGGGATGTTTAGGAGCAGTCTCATGTGGCAATTAACATGTGATCCAGCCTTCCAAGCCTGTTCATAGAGGAGGACTTCAACTTGGTCTGTGTAGCTCCAGAAGACAAAATGATGGGTTGAATTCACTGTGGGACTGACTTTGACTCCATAAAGTAATTTTCTAATAACAAATGGCTTTAGAAAGTACCGAGCTTCCTGTCTCTGGATGCATTCATGCTGACACTGAAGGAGTTCTGTTACAGGATGTTGTAAAGGGCACAGAAGAGTGTGATCAGCTTAGGTGACCTTCAAGGTCCCTTCTAAACTCCATGGGCTATGTTTCTATGAAATTGCATGATTCTACAAAACCTGTGCATTAATACCCGTAAGGGAAAGCTAGAAGCTGAATCTGAAACAAAAGAAATGTTTTTAAATATAAGCATTGTGTTTTGAACAGCCATTTGCTTTTTCAGTCAATACATGCTATTGGTTTAGAGGGGTCAGGCACCTTCTGTCCCACATTTCTAAGATTTCAATGGCAAAGACCTTCGAGAACCCGCACCCCCCCCCCCCCCAACTCACCACCAAAGCATAGCTTTTCCAGATGTGCTTCAAGATTCTTGGTGCTGGAGGGATACCCGAGGTCCTGTGTTCCACCTCCCATCCAAATGTCAGAATACAACATGGACTCACAAGTTGGCAGCTGGAACCACAACTAGACAGAAACTGAGAACCATGCTATTCTCTCCTGCCACCTGCTGGCCTTCCCCTCAGGTCTTGTTTCTCTAGGACACTGGTGATATCCACCCAGGAGAGTTCATTTCCAGGAGGCCTCTGCCACCCAGAAGTCCTGGGGGAGTGGGGGAGGAGGGTTGGGGGGACCCTGACTGTAAGGGGAAACCTTGGATGACTTCCAATGTTAATGTTTATTTTTGAGAGAGAGAGAGAGACACACACACACACAGAGTGTGAGCAGGGGAGGTGCAGAGAGAGACACACACACACAGAATCTGAAGCGGGCTCCAGGCTCTGAGCTGTCAGCACAGAGCCCAACACGGGGCTCGAACTTACAGACCGTGAGTTCATGACCTGAGCTGAAGTCGGAGGCTCAACCGACTGAGCCACCCAGGCGCTCCCCAGGGTTTCTTAATCTAGGAAAATCGTAACTTCACAGATGACAGTGACTAGAAAAGACCTTCAAACTCATTCTAAGCCAGAGCCCTCCAGTATAGCCCACAGATAGGCCTGGTTTGGCCCAGTGGCACTGAGTAATTTTGAGCTCGCATGTACAAATTTGACTTAAAAATCAGATTCATGATGTCATTTGCTATTTATTGGGTATTCGTGAAGTCGTAAAGCTGAGAGCAGTAAGTAGGTGAGTGAACTCCCATTCCAGTTGTGAGACCCACCAATAGTGAGATTACAACAGTCACAAAAGATCCCTACCCTTGGCCTTTGTCTATCTTTCTAGTCTCTGCCCTGCTTTGAGGGGAGCGACTGCTGGGGAAGAGGGGAACATCAGAGCATCTGGGGAGAGCTAGAAGAGGCGGTGACCAGTCGGACCTGAACTAGCAGGTGGGTTGAAGTTTTGAATTATATTTGTGACTAAAGTTTTGACTTAAATGATCAAGTTTTTAATATCTAAAAGGATGTTGTAATTTAAAAATGGAACCGTTCCATTTTGGGAAGTTGATCAGAAAGTCCCGGAATCTGATCTATTGGTACAAGATATCATCAGAGGGTGAGCAAGAGAATCCAGAGTACTACTGAAGAAAGGCCTGGAAGAAAACAGCCATTTCTTTTTTTCTGTCCTGTCAAGTTTAGCCCCTCTGGTGAATCGGTTAATAAAAACTTATTTCCCCCGTGGCGATCATTGGCCAGAGCTGAGAGGCAGCTGCCCCATTTAGAAGCTCATATGGGGTGTGTGTGTGCACTTGCCCACCTCACGGGCCCTCATTCCCATGACCTGCCTGATCCCCACGGCACTTGAATTTACCCTGCTCTCGTCCTACTCCCCATTTTCCAGCGGGCAAAGGGGAGCCCAGAGGGAACAACTGACTTGTGCTAAGTCACATAGAAAAGGAGCTGAGTGTTCCTGAAGTCCACACTCCTAAAGATAAAACCTAGGCACGGAAATGGTGTCCGGCTCCTTTTCCTTCATTTTACTGTGCAAATCCTCACCCTTCTGTGCCCTCTGCCCTTTTAAACCTAGTTAATAGAATTGAAAACATTTTATTTATTTATTTATTTATTTATTTATTTATTTATTTATTTTACTTATTTATTGGAAAACACTTTAAACATTCTTCACTAGATCTTTTTTCCCATCCTCTGTGTCATGGGAGGAAAAAGCACTGGGTGTTGGGCAGCTAAGGTAGTAGGTGGCAAGGACATCTTGACTTACTCGAGGCCAGTCCTGTCCCCATCACCCCCTCTCCCACCCTCAAGCACAAACTGAGATGAAAGCAAGCAGCCTTCTTCCTTTCCTTGTGTCCATTCTCCACGGAGCTCAGATTCAACTGGAACACAGGATTTCATTGAGGGACAGCCTGTCCTTTAACTCAGTGTCCAAGCAGAGGTGGTTCTGTGGGTGGGGACACCAAGGCACTCCTAATCCTCTTGTTCCTCTCCATTTCTCTCACTGCCTTCCCCTAAGCACCAGCAGCCAGGGAAGTCTGGGAAGTGGCTGCACTGTTTCTTTTGGCTTAGATGCCCCAGGAGGCAAAGGCAGAGAGAAGCCCCTCTCCCTCTCCTTGTTAGTTGAGCCACTGCTACATCCAGGCGAATAAACAGGCAGAAATTCCCCCAGCTAAAGCTGAGTCCAGATGGGGAAATTCTACCTTTGATAAAAAAAACTGGTGGTTTTTACTGGTTGCCTCCAAGAAGGAGAACTGGGAACACTTGTCCCGCTGTACCCTTTTCTTCTTTTAAGTAGACTTTGTTTTTTAGAACACTTTTACATTTGCTGCGCAACTGAGAAGATACAGAGGTTTCCCATTTATCACCTACCCCCACGCATACACACAACCTCTCTCATTATCAACATTCCCACCAGAGGGGTACATTTGTTACCATGGATGAACGTCCACTGACCCATCCTCTGACACAGAGTCTAGTTTACCTTAGGGTTCCTTCTTGATGTACATCCATGGGTTTGGACAAATGGATATTGACATATATCGGTGGATATATGTCACACAGGATCACACAGAGTAGCTTCATTGCCCTAAAAAGCTGTGCCCTCTGCCCTTTTATATTTAATGAATATAACTGAAAACATTTTTTTTATATTTGTTTTTTGAAAACATTTTCAACATTCTTCCCAGTTCAGAATCCCAGGAGATCCTGGGGGTGGGGGGCTCCTCCAGTAGAGTTCATTCACGGCGCTTTCATGGAAGAGTGGGCAAACTGAAGTGCGGGAGGGTTTGTGTTTCCAGCACTTTCTTTAATCCCTGATGCATGAGAGGTTGTCTGAATAGAAACGAAGGAGAAAACAAGTCCAGGTAATCAATGTATTGTTCTGTTCACCAAGGTTTTACTGTTACCAATCTCCAGTCGTTAACTGGTTTTAAACATGGTGGATAATGCTTTTCACCATGGCAGAAGAGGGACCAAGCAGGACCTCACTTTGGGGGTGAGGGGCAGGAACATGGATGTACTGCCTTCTCCCTTCTTGTTGAAAAAGGAAACATTTTCTAACCCCATGCACCTGTAAAGGCTTCTCTGTGACCAAAATTAAGCCCTATTTGAGACCTTCTACCCCTTTGCAAAGACTTTCCCCCCCCCTCCCCACATCAAACATTTTAATAATGTCCCAGAAAAGGTCAGGGAGAAGGAAATTTCACAGTTCCTAAGCAGGTAGCTGTAACTTCAGCTCCTCCTGCAGCAAAGGAGGTAGAAAGACCAGGCTGACCTCAGGAAAAGGCAGGGGCAGGGTGCTAGGTGTGGCCACAAAATTTACTACCTGCTAGGAGCTCTGGAAGCACCTTGGGGGAGACTGGGAGATGACGGTGGGTGGGGGTTGCCCAGGGATGCCTTCACATCCAACATTCACACCTCTGGACAGCAGCCTTGGGAGGTCTCATGCCCATTTGCAGATGAGGAAATGAAGCCTCTCAGAGGTGACGTGGATAGACCAGCACACAGCAAAGGCAAAGAGAGCAGGGCCCGCACAGTTTCATGCAAGGTCCGGAGCAGGACTGTCAGCACGGAGGTCCCCACGGTGACTTTTGTACACTGTACAGTGGCTGGCTGAAGATGGGCTGGTTGTCATTCTCATCGATGAGGGTGATCTTCACCTTGGCATAGCCCACACGGTTGGGCAAACTTTCATTGGCAAAGAGGTCAAAGTTGTGGTGGTCCGGAGTCTCAGAGTCCAGGAGGATGGCCACCCAAATGCGAATGTCTGCTTTCCCGTGGACAGAGGTCGGGGAGATGACACAGTGCTGGGAACTGTTCCCTACCAGGTACACCTTGACCATGCTGTTCAGGCCCGGGTTCCATTACTCTGTAATGGACCAGACAGCAGAGATGAAGGAACACTGGAGCTCGGAGCCCCCTCCAGAGGAAATGGAGTTCGGAGAGGTTGAGTGAGCCCTCCAAGGTTGCACAGGACATTGGAGGCAGTGAGGATAAAAGCCCAGGCCCAGCTTCTAGGCCAGGCTGCCTTCTGGGCCGAGGGAAGTGGGGTCAGGGCATCCCCCAGTTGTGGCTCCAGGGACCGGAACAGAGTACCACTGGGCACTCCAGGGCGGGTCTCAGTGAACACCTGCAGGTGAGGCCAAGCAGGGAAGGCTGCCCTGAGAAGGGGAGTTTTGAACTGGTTTTAGGAATAAAGGGAAAATGGATTAGACTCTTAAAACAGTTCTACTTTTGAAAGAGGTTATGTAAGCCTCACTGATACGGAGTACATTAACTATAAAATTAAAAAGTCAGAGTTTGAAGTGATAGAACAAAGCCAAGGGCTTCACAATGGAAGAGAATTCTGGCAAGGCTGAACTGGATAAAGGGCACTGCCTCTAACACTGTTTTTCTCTTTACCTTTTTCAGTCTGTAATTTTGACCCGTTGACCCTGGATTTGGCCAAGAAGCTAAAAAGGTTCAAGAATAACAGACCAGCCTTTAAAACCTGAAAGATCCTATTCTCATAAGCATATCCCAGAAGTCTTAAGCAATGTTAGCCTCCTCTATGCAGGGCAAACTGCTGAGGCAGAAACCAAAATACCAGCAGGAGTGCGGGCAGCGAAGGGTTCATCTAGGCAGGATGTGAAATGTCAGGCCATTAGTCTTATATTTTTACTGCAGTGGTTACAGGATGGGGTTGACATGGGAATGAAAACGCATACTGACTTGGGAGAGTTGTTTTTTTTCTCCCCCCCCCCCCCCCCCCCCCCCCCCGCCAGCCTCAAATATTGACACCCACGCACCAGGTTTGGGAACGAGTAAAAGCTACATAAGATTTCAAGGGTGAGCCTTCATTTCCCTTGGCCTCCATTCCTTGGCCATCAACAAAAGCAGAAAATGCCAGGTCAGTGCCAATCAGTATGTGCCAACAGCAGGGAGGTTTCTTATTTCACCTGGCCATGGGGCAGAACTAGAGTCACGGGCATGAAGGGGGAAAGTTCCTCAAGTTATTGATACCATGAAATCAGAAAGACACAGTAAAGCAATCAATGAGAGGCAGAAAAACAGAGGGCAGTAGATTCTAATGATCAACCATGGTTAACACACAGTGTCAGATAAGCATTTGTGTTTTCAGTGTACCCTCGACTCTAACGGGTACGCATTCATCTCTACGTTTTTTTGTATGCAAATTCTGGTTTCAACCTATCTTTCCCATATGGGTTAATTTACTCAAAAACTTAAACCTCTTGGGGCGCCTGGGTGGCTCAGTCAGTTAAGCAACCGACTTTGGCTCAGGTCATGATCTCGCCGTTCTGGGAGTTCAAGCCCTACATTGGGCTGTGCTCAGAGCCTGGAGCCTGCTTCGTTCGGATTCTAAATTCTCTCTCTGCCCTTCCCCTACTCATGCTCTCTCCCAAAAATAAACATTAAAAAAAAGTAAAAAAAACCTTAAAACTCCAGAATTCTCATAGTGAAGGAGGTGAAAACCAAATGGATGTGGGTATTGCCCCGACCAGTGAGAAACAGAACTCAAATGTCTTCTAATAATCATTTAAGAATTCCAATATGCTTTTGCAGCTGGGAGAGAAACTTGAATGTTTCTGTGGCTCCCTCTACCCCCATACCTGCCTGCAAACGCACTCAGTTACAGAATACGCACTGCCACAGAAGGGCTGCAGCTGTCAACAACGCTGGTCTGGACCACTCCACTCCTCAAGGGTATCATTCCAGCAAGTCTTCACATTTGTAGCCTCGTCCTGGTCAAAATCTCAGCAGACCCCTAGGATTTGTGGCAGGCAGGATTATCAAGTCGTGAACTTCAAATACCAGAGCTCAAGTATCATGGCCCTTGAGCGCCAGGCTTTTGACTTCTCTTCCTGGAATCTCTTCCCGGATTCCTAGGCAATCTTCCCTTCACCCTAGTTTGTTCTTTTCCTCCCACTAAGAAGCAAAACTGTTTGAAGGGCATCATTTCAGGCAGCCAGGAACCTCCCCGTTCCTACTGGCCTAAAATAAGCATGCAGAGCCCATCAGTGAGCCTGAGGCTTGGAGGAGCAAAGTGAAAAGTAAAATCCCCTACACACTTGGTTCTACTCAAACTATAAGCTTTTATTGAATTTTACATATCATTCATCTGGGACATGATGACTATGCAGCTGGCATCTTCTCGTTCGTGAAATGATACAGCACACATAAAGTCTCTTGCCCCGTGCCGGGCCCACGTGTGCCGAGCAGAGAGCTGTCACGGAGTGAAACTCGAATGTGAGTCTGCCTGGGCACTGGCAGTGGCTTCCTCATCTCTGAGCTGTCACACTCGCTGGAGTTACACGGGTCAAGGCTGACAGCTTGGAATTTAAGTTTCTAATTTTACACTTCTGATTTTATTAAGTTACAGACTGTTTCATAGTCTACTTTAACATCAGAAGGTTGCCCACCGACTTTACTCATGTTGAGTATGAGATTTGTTATTCACCATGCTACACTTCCAACCAAACACAGAAAGAGCAGGCTTCGCATCACAGCTTAGGAAGAACTGGAGAAGTGTTCTATTTCCCTACCCTGTGCAGTTTTCCCCATAACCTGTTCTATGAGAACAAGGGTTTCCCCTCTCAGATGCAAACGTGGAGGGAGAGCACTGGCTCCGAGCTGGAGGCTAGGGCTTAATTCTCTCTACTCCTCTGCGTACTCCTGACGCCTTCCTTCCTGAGTGGGGAAACCCTGGCACTGAACAGTTAAAAGGCTCACCCAAACCTGTGCTTCGAGACAGAGTCATAAACAATACAACAAAATAAACGTGAGCTACCGATGGGGCTCAGCTAACGCTTATTGCCTATTCTGCTAATGTCAAAGCCTTCTGTGCTTTGGGAAGTTTCCGAATACGTGTTCCTGCACAGGAACTGTGACAGAGCTCCCTTGCCAGAAGATCGTGAGCCCAGGTCAACAAAGGTGGGTAAGAAACAAATTCTTTAGCTGTAAGAGTAAGACAGAGCAGAGTTTGTGAAGTAAATTCAATAATGTGAACCTCACCCACAGGCAGGTGAGTGGGGAAATGAGACAGTTAATAAGAGAAGCCCTCAGGAGGCAGGGATTTGATCAAGGGCACAGCTCATAAAAGTAACGATTGGGAATTTTCCTATAGCAAGTTTAGGAAACATGCCAATAGCAAGAAATGAGATGGCTCCAGTGCCAGAATTTTGACCTGTTGTCACTGAACCAGTGTCCTCAAGAGAAAATGTCCTTGTTGTTGTTGTTTTTTTCCTGGGATCCTGGGTGCTGGGGAAAAGACTGCCCAACACACACAGGCAGGGAGCTAGGAATCCAACTTGGAGAATTCAGAGAGGCCTTGACGTTGTAAACCAGTGTGGGGAGAATTAGGACATGTTTGAAATTCGGACCCCAGGATCTCTCACACTGCACTCAAAATACAGGCCTGCTTCAAAAGGCCCAGCTACACCTGTTGTGACGTGGGTTACAGAGGAGTCCTTCGGAAGTGGTGGCAGGGTGAGGTGACGCAGGTGGGGCTAGAGGCAAGATGTCCCCGTTTTCGGTGTTTGCCGCAGCGTGAAAGACGTGCCTCCGTACCGGGCAGGGCGGCCAGCTCACTGAAGAGGCACCACTATCAGCTCACACTCAATCCAGAGAGGGTTTGGGGAAGGTCATGCACTTTGGCCCAGCGGGCATCTGGTGTGGGGACGAGATGCACGTGACAGTGGGGGAGGAAGAAGATACCCCTCTAGAACCTGCCATGTTGAGTCTCAGATGGATGAGGGTATTTTTTTTTTAGAGCCAGATCATCCCCAAAACCAGCTTGGGGATGGGGATAATGAGCAGATTCTAAGAATTCATGTATCAATGTCCTTCCAAATAAAAAATGATTCTTTATTATTACATTTTTAAAATCACAGAACCCCAGGGTGAATATTATTACACACACACACACACACACACACACACACGCACCATCATTAATTTCTGGAGTCATTTCCCATACCCCCTCTCAAAAATCTGGCTGAGCTATGCCTCAGGGAAATTTTCCAGTTTCCAACTCCACACACCAATTTGGGATAAATAGAAACACTGAAGTCTTTTGGTTTTACCCATAGTTCCAAAGTGCTATTATAGGTAGAGTATTTGTTGGAGGAGATAATTTTTGCTGGGTTAGAATACAGTGAAGAATAAAAGAAGTTGCGTGTAGAGCTCTGGGTGTGGTTAAAATGTGAATCTGCATGCCTCCTGACCTGCAGGCTTTATTCTTTTCCCCTTTCATGGTTTTGTTTTGTCTCTTCCTATAGGGACTGCAATAAAAATAGGTCTTCTATTTGGAATCACACTGAAGAGGAGGTGGTTCAGATGAGCAGTCTTGTTACATATTAAGTTATTGGGTCTACAATTGAGAAATCTGAACTCTGGGGTTACAAATCAAAATAAATATTATTTCAAGGTAAATAAACAAATTACTTGGCTGGCTCATGAAATGCTTAATGTTTTTTCCTAAAATCATAACCGCAACACGGACTTTTATTTTAGGCTGCATCCCAAGACAAAAATCAGGTAACCTACATCTTCAAAAGGACGCAGAGCATGCCTTCCGGTTTCTCCCCTCAGTGCTGAGAAATGGCTCCAGAGCCTGGAAGTCGTCAGGCACGTGGCTTGGGTTACGTGGTGTTCAGGTAAACACTGCCACACGCCCAACCTTGATGAACACTGACTACTTCTCTAAGTACGATGGTACCTGGGGGGGAGGCCCTCGCTCAGAGAAAGGATGCAGAAGGGAAAAGTTAGGACAAGCTGGGAGCTGAGGACAACTCCGCTAAGAGACTCAGGTGACACAATGGAACGGGAATACTGAAGCCAGCAACCTTCTGAAAATATCACCACCACCATCAAAACCCATAAGCTTTTTTTTTCTAGTCAGGAAATCAAGGCTGAGGGGAACATTCGCATATACTGCTCACTAATACATTCTTCTTAACAGAAGTGAAGCTATTTTAAGAACATGAAAAGGTTTTCAAGACATCTGTTTTCAGGGACAGAGCACAGTAACAAATACTTTTCAGAGCTGGTTCATTCTAAAGTCTATCCCAGGAACAAGGGCAGCCAAGTTTCATGAGGTACTAAGACATGTTCCGGCAAAAATATTTTCACTTTCCTAAAGTTATGTGCTATTTTCAAGTCCAAATATATTATAAATATCTGATCCTTTTCTGTTGGCAAAAAAGGAAACACTTTTTTTTTTAAACTCTGAAGTTGGTAATATTTGTGTAGAATGAAGGTAGAATTTTACTCATTTTTTTATAACTCAGAACACAGATGAAATCAAAACGTCTGCAACTGTCCCTAAATTCACATCTTTAAAAGGTCCTTTCCTCCATTTACATGAATTCATCTGAATCATTGCCGTCCTGTAGGAAAGAGAAAAGGTACACTGTGAAAGCCTTCAAAATAAATAACTCCGTTTAAAAAATGTACACAATTAGTCTTAAGTAATAAGCTTCCTCATGCGTAACTGCAGCGGTCAGAAAGTAAAAAGTAAAATCACTAAATTCACTCACGAATTCTCTATCTGAAAGTAGGAGTTGTTTAAAAGAGCTGGCTTCTCTAAGTTGTTAATAACATAGTGACAAGTGACCAGTGGTTTCCAAAGTATGAAGTAAGGCTCCTTCAGCAAATACACCAAGATAGGAATCCAAACAGATCTTGCCTCAAACCTTCTGCCCATGATCCTGCCAGTATGCAAACCCTTCTTTGGTCTACATTCCATTATTTTGAGCCTCAAGGTTATCACAAGATGTTTTTTCTTTTCTTTTTTTTTTTTCTAAATAGGAAAAGTGATTGGGAAGCCACAGGCTAGACACCAAGTTAGTTAGCCTGCCAAGTTATTGATTACAAACCCGACATGATGGTATGTAGTATAAAGGCGCTGATTTTATTGTGTGGCTTATACACGAGTCCTGAAGGCCAAGTACAAAAGAGTGCCAGACTCCATTTTGAGCTACCGCATGCCCTGAACACTGCTCCAGGTGCCAATGTTTACTAATAGTGTAAGTTTGGGACATTCGCTTGAAAATGTCTCAACCTGAACATATCAATTGTTGCAGCTTCTCTTTCCCATTGCTTGATACCCGAGCTGTTAGAGAAGAGGAGAGGGCTCAGGCTTACAGGTGTATATGTTTTTCACCTTCTTAATAGCTCTTATGAAAGATGGGTAAGGAAACAGGAGATATAGGCAGGAAACAATGGTCTGAAGTTTGGTTTGATCTCCGGTTTCATTCAGTAGTTTCCTCTGTGCTTTTCTTCAATTAGCACAATGCACCCAGGCCACAGTAAAAATGTCTTAGATAACTGTACCCAGAGAAAACTCCTGTTGGTACTCTATGCCAGAACCAGAACTGTGACTGCTCTAGAGTCTGACGCTGACATCACAGCATTACAGATGTTCAGAGAGTCACCATCTGTCTCGAAGGTCAGCATTAGATCTGGAACACTGAGGAGGAAAAATGCTCTAAGATAATCTGGGCTGGTGACAATGAAAGTGTGTCACTCTCTATAAAAGCCGGGAGTCAGATCCGCAGAGTTCCGGCGTGTGTGCAGATCTGTATCTGGGGATTACAGTAACTTTTAAATATATGTCTGAGACCAAGACTTTATTTGGACAATTTTTACATTTAAGATTCCCTTTAACAGTCAATATGTTTTTCCTTCTTTTTTTTTTTTTTTTTAAAGTTTATCTATTTTGAGAGAGAGCAAGTATGTGGCAAGTGTGAGTGGGGGAGAGGCAGAGAGAGAATCCCAAGCAGGCCCCATGCTGCCAGCTGCCAGCACAGAGCCCAACTCGGGGCTCGATCTCACAAATCGTGAGATAATGACCTAAGCTAAAATCAAGAGTCAGATACTTAACCAACGAGCCACCCAGGCGCCCCAATATGTTTTTCAATGTAGCAAAACAGGTATCCTGTCATCCACCTATAAAGTGATAAGGAAATAAAACTGAATTGAAAGTTAACTGTTTATTGGCACCAAATTTAGAAAGGCTAGGTAGAAGTTACAGATTGAAAAGAATTATTCTAAATAGAACAAAAGCTCAAAATTAAAACCAACTTCAGAGTGGAAGACTAATATTTTTCCTGATAAATTTATATGAGCTTAATTAAAAATCAAGTCCTTTGAGCGCCTGGCTGGCTCAGTCGGCTGAGCGTCTGACTCTTGATTTCAGCTCAGGTCATGATCCCAGAGTCGTGAGATCAAACTCAGCAATGGGCTCTGCACTGAGCATGGTTCTTGCTTAAGATTCTCTCTTCCTCTCTCCCTTTCCCTTTGCCCTCTCCCCAGCTCGTGCTCTCTCTCTCAAAAAAAGAAAAAAAAAAAAAAATCAAGTCCTATCTTATATAAACACTAGGCTTTAACTGAAAATCAACTGAGTGTGCAGCCAAATTAGATCATAAAAGGTCTGTAATCCCCTCAACAGCAGAAAGTTACAAGGAGAATTAAAACCTATTCTTTTGAAGTCGGGGGGAAAGCTGTAAGAGTCCTTCCACTACAAGAGAGAATAAAAATACCCAGTGCAAAAACTTCCTTGGAAATGTGAATCTGATTGAAACCTGGAACTCAGGGACAGAGGAATAAGCAACAGAGGGAAGGGGAAAGGTAGAAGAGTTCGTGATCCTTTGTTCTACAAATCTGACTTGCTAATCCTGGAACTTTTAACATCTGTCACTAATCAGATCACGTGTATGTGTGTGTATGGATATATGTATGTATATTTGTCTGTGTGTATTAATTCCAGAACGCTCAAACTTTAAAAATCAACAATGATGGAAATGAATATGCCTAATGTCGTACATAACATTATATAGGTGCCAGATTTCTGCTGGCGTAGTCTCTAAATAACAGAACATTTTGATAAACAACAATAAGCACAAAACAAAGACATTAGATTTAGGGTATGTTAAAGACTTGTTTGACTATTAAGCTGTTTTAAGAGTTCCAAGAAATCCAAGAGTAGTTTCCAGAAGCAATTAAATACATCTCATCGTCATTAATCCTGATACTGTGTGGGGAAAGAGCAACTAAGGACTCTATCAGTAAGAAATAACAATGACTGGGGTGCCTGGGTGGCTCAGTTGGTTAAGTGTCCAACTCTTGATTTTGGCTCAGGTCCTGATCTCATGATTCTGAAATAGAGCCCCACATCGGGCTCCATGCTGGTGCATGAAGCCTGCTTAAGATTCTCTCTCCCTCTTCCTCCTTCCCTCCCCCGCTCATGCAGTATCTCTCTCTCTCAAAAAATAATAAAAAATAAAAAATAACAATGACCATTTATATTCATAGACTAAGGAAGAACTTTCATATATATGTCCTTGTTTAAATTTTAGTGCAGACCCATGAAGTAACAGGTCTCTTCCACTGCTGATGAAATCTCCCTCAGAGAGGTTACATCACTTCATTAGGCTTATCCAATTAGTAAATGACAGTTTAAGGCTCTAAACTTCAAATTCAAGGCTGTATTTAATTACATAATACTACCCTGGAATGTTTCAGGATAAAGTACAAGGCTACATCTCTGACTCACAAAGAAGCCTCATAAATTTTGTTCTTCACAGAGACATGAATAAGAATATTGTTCTTACTCATTTTTAGAAGGACATCCAGATATGAACAAGGTGTAAAGTCCTACTAACAATTCCAATTTATGAACTAAATATGGGGTTTGACTAGATGACCTTTAAGGGATCTTACATTCTATTAATTCTTTCTAAGCATCTGAAGCAATACTGCTTAACAGTATTTTCTGTGATGATGGAAATGTTCTATTTCTGCACCATCCAATATGGTAACCACTAGCCATATGTGGCTAGTATGACTGAGGAACTGAGTTTTTAAATTAAATTAAGTTTTCATTAAATTTAAATAGCCACACGTAATTAGTGCCTAGTATCCTACACAACACAGATCTAAAGCATATATAGTTGATCCTTGAAAAACATGGTTTTGAACCACACAGGTCCACTTTTACAGATCTTTTTCAATAAATATAGTACAGCACTGTAAATGTATAAACTTTTTATGATTTTATATTCTTGTCTCTAGCTTCCTTTATTGTATGAATACAGTACATAATATGTATAACATAAGATATGTGTTAATTGGGGCGCCTGGGTGGCTCAGTCAGTTAAGCATCCAACTCTTGATTTCGGCTCAGGTCATGAACTCTTGGTGTGTGAGCTCAAGCCCCGCATCGGGCTCTGCACTGACAGTGTGGAGCCTGCTTGGGATATTCTCTCTCTCTCTGCCCCTCCCTTGCTCACTCATGCTCCCTCTTTCTCTCTCTCAAAAATAAATAAAAAAAAAAAAAAAAAAAAAAAAGGGGGCATGTGTTAAATTGACTGTTTATGTTACGGGTAAAGCTTGTGGTCAATAGTAGGCTACCAGTAGTTAAGTTCTGGGAGAGTCAAAAGTTATATGCAGATTTTCAACTGCGTAAGGGGTTGGGGTACCTAACCCCATATTGTTCAAGGGTCAACTATATTTGTAAACTACACTATAAAATATGCAATATAGCAAATATATCCACCCAGTTTCAATCTTCTGCAGACTGTTAAGTGATAGCTAAATTGTGCTATCGCCAGTCACTTGAAAATAAATTCGGGGAAGATAGTACTCATGGACAAGAAGTCTCTGACATGGTTCTAAGAAAATAATTAGGTGCTAATGCTAAGAAGATTCTTTCAGTACTGTAATATGGATCATCATTGCTTTTTATCTTAGGAAGTACTATCAGACCACACTTCACAACAACGTACAACAATCTCTTTCCATGAGGTGACCTACTTTAAAAACACATGAGCGAGTCCACAGGGGAGGAGGGGCGATGCCTCATAGAATCCACTTGAGTGTACGATGGTTACCAAATCATGTCAAGCCATCAGCAACACATGAGTCGGTATTGGCTAGTAACTCAATTATTAAAAACTCTTAATTATTTTAAGGCACAACATTAGAGCAAATAACTTGAACATACCTGATTTGAAGACATATTCTCAACTTTCATTAGCGACGAATAGCTCCTAGAAGAAGAAACACACATTTGCAATCAGGTTATCGAGCCAACAAGTATTTCCTGAACATCTACCATGCATCCAGCACTGTTGAGGGTCTTTTTGGAAGAAAATATAATCACTGCCCTCAAGGAGAGTGCAACAGAAAAGAGGCAGAGATCTCTGAACAGTAAATAAGATGTGCCCAGTGCTTTATAGTTTACAAAGTGCTTCCTCAGACTCATGTCATCTCCACACTGACTGGGAGGTAGGTGGCATTATTCAGATGAGGAAATCCATCTACAGCCAAGAGCAGATCAGATTCCTAGTCAGGGCATACTGCCCAGGTCGCAGATGCTACAGGAATTCAAGCGGAAATGCATCAGCGTGGGCAGGGCTGCTGGGGCCCTCTCCTCAGATGAGGCAGAACCCAAAGGGAGCCTAATAAATATGTGGGATCAGTGAGGGAGGCAGACGCAGAGAACGGTAGGGGCAAAGACAAAGAGTTGGTGTTTATAATGACATTTCAAACCAATTCAAGTGGAGTCTGAAGGCCAAGTAGGGAATTAGGCTGAATGTGTAGGGCCCAATTATGTTGTCCTAATTGAGTGAGTTAACACAATGTGAACAGCAAGAAGCCACAATATAAGATGGGAGTAGAGAAGAGACATAAGAGATTCAACAAGCATTTAGTAAATATCCGTGATGTATAAAGCCCTATGCTAAGCCTGGGTGGAGGATAAGACAGGAAGAAAACAGAAAATGATGAATAAGCCAAAGCCTTGCTCCCAAAGAGCTTACCAGGAAGGGAGATAAGGCCTATTCAAGCCATAGCTATACAAAAAGTTCAATTAAAAATACACAAAGAGACAAAGGAAAGTGATACCACATAATACCAGTGTTTTAAAAAGGGTAATCTGTAGTAGACAGAAAAGAGGGAGAAGGGAAATAAAGGCAAGGAGATTAGTTAATAATAACAGTATTTACCATTTACCAAGTATTCTTTATTTGCTAGAATCTGCGTTATATGCTTCAAAAATTACTACTAACCCCAACCACCTTATAAGGCAATTGATAGTACTATGCCTACTGAATACCCTATGATTTCACTCCTGTGGAATTTAAGAAACAAAACAAATGAACATACGGAAAGGGGGTAAAAAAAAGAGAGAAGGAAACAAACCACGAGAGATGATTAAATATGGAGAACAAACTGAGGGTTGCTGGAGGGAGGTGGGTGAGGGATGGGCTAAATGGGTGATGGGTACTAAAGACGGCACTTGTGATGAACACTGGGTATTGTGTTTAAGGGATGAATCACTAAATTCTACTCCTGAAACCAAAATTACACTACATGTTAACTGGAATTTAAAAATTTGAAATGAAAAAAAAAAAAAAATGAACATACAGGAGGCAGAGTCAGGGAAGTTAAGGAAGCTGTCCAAAGTCTCCCAGCTAACCAACTAATGGAGAAGCGGGCTTTTGCACCCACATCAGACTCCTGAGCTCACACTCTTGCCATCATGCTCCAGGCTGCTGCAACGTCCCCACCTGAGGACACGAGTCCATGCTGTTAGCAGCTGTCCTGGTAAGAAAGGATAAAGCTCAAAGAATCAAGGATGACATCAAGGTTTCTAGCTTGGGCAATTTGAAGAAAGTAACGCCACAGCTGAGATATATCCAAGTAGATGTGTACTGTAGAAACTGAAAACTGAGAACTCGAGAGAAGAAATGTCACAGTTAGAGACAACCATCTGGGAGATAACTGGAGACAGATCAGGTGAAGGATGTCAGACAAAGTGGTGTCTGAAAGAAATAAATAGGTAAGATCCATACACTACATGAAAGGCATGCTGAGAAAAGAGTGGGCAGGGCAGGAAATCTCAATCATGGCTGCACTGTTAAACCACCTGTGGAGGTTAAAATGACGATGAGTACTCACAAGCCAGGTTCCAGTACCAATGGGTCTGAGGGCCCCTCCTCCGAGCTCCATCCCACCCATCCAATGGCCTATCTGACACTTTTTTGGGTACCTCAAAGGTATTTTCAGATTCATATGTCCCTGTGCAACCCATGGTCACCCCACTACCAAAAAGTTTGGTTCTTTTCCAGGACTCCCTGGCTCAAAGAATTGTATCACTATCCATTCCATTTCATAGACCAGAAACCCAGGAGCCATTCTTTTTCTCTGCCCCCACACCCTCAATCTGAACTATCTTCAGATCTTGTGATTTTATCTACAAAGTTACTTCTCCCTGGTCCACTTCTCTCCACCTCCACATCACCACCCTATTTCAAGCTACCAACATCTGTCGTGTGGACGACTGCACAAGCTTGCTAGCTGGCCCCGACACACCTACCTGGTTCCCTTCCCAATCTTGCTAGCTGGCCTCGCCACACCTACCTGGTTCCCTTCCCAATCTGGTCAGCAAAGCAAGATTTCCAAAACATAAACCTTTATCATACTTGGGTTCAAATTTCAACCTTCTAGGCTCCCAATTTTGAAAAATCTCTATCTCAGGTAGTCATAGTCCCTATCTTTTTCTTTTCTGATTTGTTACTCACTTACCCTCTATTAACTACATTTCTCCATTATTTATTTCTTCTGGCTTCAACATCCACATGGTGGAACCTGGTCTTGATGTTAATAGTGTTTGTCACACTACCACAAAGGCCAAATAAGTGAACACAAGACTGAAATGGAGTAGGTAAGCTTTTACTTGGATGTGACAACAAGTTCAGCTATGGAGATGAAACCACACTACTGGACACACTGAAGACAGCCATGGATACTCTTCCCCAGTATATGCCAATAAATGATGGTGTCTACTGGGAGACTCCCAGGTAACCTGCTTAAAGGTTTTCTCCAAATGCCTGCTCACTAAAACCAAAGGTAGACTGAGTAGAAGCTGTTCTCCTTCTCTCACTCTCCAAGCCAAAGTCACTTCTAAGACTCCAACTACTTTGAAAACCTGTGTGGAGTCTCTCCTGTTATTTTCTCTTACTCTATGTATGGCTTATAAGGTAGCAGTCATGGAAAGAAAATAACATGTGAGGATTCCTCCCTACACCTAACTCTATGCAAAGAATCTCTAAACCAGAACCCCATTAGATCCTAGCCTGACAGGGCATGTGTGAGCTACAAAAACTGTCTAAGGAGCTAACGAATAAGGTGGTGAGAATTAACACACAAAGTCTAAGGAAGGGGAATTTTTACAAAATGGTTAACAGAGGGTGTTAATATACTACCCTCCCAACAACTCAAATATTTCTAAAACCTACATGAGAAGATGGTCTTTATGGAGACTTATGTACATTACCAGATCATTACAATTTCTGCACACTGAGGACAAGGAGTAAAGGGCTCCATCTACAAGAAAAAGATGGAGTTGTCTCCAGGGGCTACTGTTGTGCCTCTGAAAAGGAAGTCAGTGCCTTCTGTGTGGTAGGCTTTGCCTTGTTCACTGCTGAGCTGAAGGCTGATGGATAAGATCCTACCTAGAGCTCAAAGAACTTGGGACAATGCAATGGCAATTTGATCCACTTTTTTCCATTGCCATTCTTGTTCAAAAAGCTGAGAGGGTAAAGGAGACCAGAGTCTGAATAATGGTTTCAGAATTGGAAGGAAGCTGGAGATCTGTGGATGTGAGGCTGTTGAGTGTTTCTTCACTGAAACCATCTGGAAGCACTGGGGATAGCTTCCAAGATAAGAATAGCTTCCTGGCTTCTCTGTAGAATCCCCTGCAGATTCAAAACTCAATTTCTTAAGCAATCAGAGCAACTAAAGTGGACATTCCCTACCAGATGTTCCAAATAAAAGAACCAACTGCTGGTGAAACTTAATAAAATTTTTGCTGTCAGAAAGCCAAGAGAAAGACTTTGGAATGAGAGGCTTCTGTAGGCACAGCATTTGACCTCTCAGGTGGAAGAGTCAAAGACCAAAATTAAAGTGACGTATGAAGCCCTACGGATGTGAGAAAAGATTCTAAAACAGCTCAGAAGCGCGGAGCTTGCTGCTGGGATCTCGCCAAAGCTGCGGAACACGGCACCCAGACGGCAGCGGTGAGCCTGCCAAGCCAACACGTGCTAGGTCACTGCGTCGGTCCCCAGCCCCGCAGCTCTGCCCCGCCTCCTGCTACCTTCCGGCAGCTTGTGAAAGCAAGTCAGTTTTGTGGCATCGGTTTCACAGAAATGAACACCAAAAAAGTGGGGTCTTTTGGTTTCCTGAGATCCGTGAAAGTGTATTAAAAAGAAAGCGGTAGGGACGAAGTAGAAAAACACAGAATAGAAAAGTGATTTTTCCATTTATTCCACTTACGTTTTCCTTTTGATATATATGTTACCAGAGTGATAAGAGGATAAAAATTTGTGTCTGAGAAAACAAATGGAAAAAATACAAGTGACTAGGGACAACTTAGAAAATAGGATTGATTAGGAGCACCTGGGTGGCTCAGTTGGTTAAGTGTCAAACTCTTGATTTTGGCTCAGGTCATGATCCCATGGTTGGTGGGATCAAGCCCCACATCTGGCTCTGTGGGGATTCTCTCTCTTTCCCTCTCTCTCTGCCCCTCCCCTGCTCACACGTGTGCTCTCTCTCAAATAAATAAATCAACATTTTTGAAAAAAGAAAGAAAATGGGACTAAATTTGCTCTTGAAGCAAAAATTTCATTCAATAACAATGAGAATTTTCCCTCTCAGCTAATTTAAATGTTTTGTGTTGTTGAAACAATAAAAGAAAATTTGAGATATGAACATTGTGTTTTAATTTAAACTAGTAAAATCAAACATACAAAATTCCCTAAATTTTACAAGTACACAGCTTAATTTGAAACAAAAATGTAATGTATTTTAAGATAAATTGCCATTAGTTACTTGATTTATAGTAAAATTTTACTTTAATACTGAATAGACTGAACGAGGCAGAAAAGTGTGGTAATAGTGTGTACGAACTTGAGAATCAGATTAATTATGTGACTTTGGGTGAGTTACTTACATGCTTTTTAGGTTCAGTTTGCTCTTCTAGAAAACACCAATAACAATATTTGACTTACATGGCTATTGCTAGGATTAAATGAGATCACGCAGCTAAACCCAGTACAGTGTTTGGAAGATGACAAGTGTCCCAAAATGTTAGCTATTCTTAAGTTTTTAAAGTTTTTAAAAAAACTATTATTATTTTTTATTTTAGAGAGAATGTATGTGTGCAAGCAGGGCAGAGAGAGAGAGAGAGATGGAGAGGGGGAGAGGGAGAGAGGGAGAGACAGGGAGAAAGAGGGAGAGGGAGAGAGAGAGAGGGAGGGGGGAGAGAGAAAGGGAGGGAGGGAGAGAGGATCTTAAGCAGGCTCCATGCTTAGCATGGAGCCAGACACAGGGCTTGATCCCACCACCCTGGAATCATGATCAGAGATGAAACCAAGAACTGGGCGCTCAAGTGACTGAGCCACCCAGGTGCCCCTCTTATTAAGTTTTCAAGTACATTAAGTGATATTATTATGCCTAACATATTAGGTTTCTAAACAAAATTGTTAGGTTTGTAAAGGGCACAAGAAGGCATGTTTTCGATCTTTCCTCCACTCCACACTAAAAACAAAAATGAGTAAGCTACTCTCAATCCCACACTGCTCAAAATTACACACATTTTACTGCACTGATCAAGTTGATAATTTTTCTTTCACTCACAACACAAAGCAGACTCACAATCTAGGTCAAAAGAAATCTGTGCATTTGTTTATCTCATGTTAGCAGATTATAACTCAAGATAACACTTCTGGAGTTCTCCATTTGAATATTATATTTTAAATGAGGCCACTTATCCTGTTTTAGCAGAACCCCCAACAGGAATACATGCATGCAGATAACTAATACCAGTACTTGATCATAATACCTGCATTCTGACCCAACAATCTTTCTAATAATCCAGTGTATTCTACGGAAATCAAGTCAGCATGTGGCAAGACAGCTCATTTTGATCCTATGCCATTTCCAAAGGCACAGCAATACATCTTTCCCAATTTCTTTTTGTTACATTTACACAAATGATATCTATGGAAAAATGTGGGAAAATCTAGAAATTCTATAAGTAGAAGTTGCAGGACTAGATTCCTTCTTCGACAAAGAAAACCTACGAGCCTCCTCAGGTATAGCACAACATACCCAGTGGTAGGGAGAATAATGATCCTACTCAAAGATGTCTACATCCCAATATCCAGAACCTGCAAATATGTAACTTCATCTGGCAAAAGGGACTTTGCAGATGTGGTTGGGTTAAGGATCTTATATGGAGAGGTTGTGGATTGTCTGGGTGGGCCCAATGTCATCACCCTGGTCCTCAAAAGCAGAGAAGGTTGGAGAGGGGGCTATGACTTTGGAAGGAGGGTGTAAGAGATGCCAGATTGCCAGTTTTGACGATGGAGGAAGGGGCCACAAGCCAAGGAATGTGGATGGCCTCTAGGAGCTGGAAGAGGAAACAGATTCTCCCCTAGAGTTCCAGGAAGGAACACAGCCCTGCTAACACTTTCCTTTTAGCCCAGTGAGAACCATGTTGGACTTCTAATGTATGGATAGGTGGAACTGTAAAATAATAAATCTATGTTGTCTGAAGACACTAAATTTGTGATAATGTGTTACAGTAGCCACAGAAAACTAATACAGTCAGTATTCTTATACACTAGTATTTCAGGACCCAAATTGTATTTTAACTATGATTTATCATTTTACTTATTTTTATTTAGAAAAATTTTTTTTGATTTATCAACCAGCAGCCTTTTTATTCACAGTGTCATATATCTTTTTTTCCTATTTTTTAAATATGAAATTTATTGTCAAATTGGTTTCCATACTACACCCAGTGCTCATCCCAATAGGTGCCCTCCTCAATGCCTATCACCCACCTTCCCCTCCCTCTCAGCACCCATCAACCCTGAGTTTATTCTCAGTTTTTAGGAGTCTCTTATGGTTTGGCTCCCTCCCTAACTTTTTTTTTTGCTTCCTCTCCCCCTTGGTCTTATGTTTTCATTTCACTTATTTTTAAAAATTTTTATTTTTTTAAGTAGGTTCCATGCCCAACGTGAGGACTGAACTCACAATCCTAAGAGAGAGTCACACACTCTACTGACTGAGCCAGCCAGGCGCCCCTCCTGTTTACTATTTTAAAATGGAGTGTTTTGCGATAGGCCTCATGACATTAATTACTTCAAACTTTCAAAATATTAACAAAAACGGTTCTAAAAACAGATTTTAGGCACTGGTCTTTGGAGCTAAGACAACCTTATTCAAATATACTAATTGATGTTAATCCGTTAATATAGCATATTTTCTTCTGAAGAGGTTTACAAACCAAACTCTAAAGATAACCTATGATAGTTTAGCTAAGAATAAAACCAGCTATTTTGTTTCACATGCTCTCATATCCTGCCCCTATAAAAGCATGTCATTTGACCAACGCATCCGCATAACTACCTTTTTCTAAGCTGTTTAAGGCCCTGAGCTTGTCCTATGTCCCTCTCTCCACCAGTATATACTTCCTTCAGGTTGGTCCCTGGTGAAAATCAGCAGTGAGGAATCTCCAAGGTCAACACCAATACCGTAGCTCAGACATACCTAAGTTCGTCCATTTCTCGCTTCTTCTTCATCTCTTCCTTCTCTCTCCTTTTCATTTCCTGAATTTGGGCTTTTTTCTCATTCCTCTCTTCTCGGTCTCTGCATTCCTTCTCTGCCGCTAGGTCTGGAAACCGCTCCATTCTGGTCTTTTCTAATCGGTTCAGGATCTCATTCACTTTCTTCTCCACTGTCACAATTTTCACCTTTGAGAAAGGGGGGAACAAAACTGAAATCTTTTTTTTTTTTTTAATTTTTTATTTTTTTTAACATTTATTCATTTTTTTGAGAGAGGAGACAGAGTGTGAGCGGGGGACGGGCAGAGAGAGAGGGAGTCAGATTCTGAAGCAGGCTCCAGGCTCTGAGCTGTCATCACAGAATCCAACATGGGGCTTGAACCCATGAACTGCAAGATTGTGACCTGAGTCAAAGTCGGATACTTAACTGACGGAGCCACCCAGGCACCCCCAAAACTGAAATCTTAATCATACGTTTTCCCCCCCAGAACAAAGGAGTCGCTGTCTAGGGGTGAGCAATGCAGCTGAGAGGGACTTAGAAAACATACATCATACTGAGCCTTTGACAATGAAAGTGTTAGACAGAAAAGACCAGGACTCCACTCCGTGTCCTCTGGTGGCGAACAACACTTACATCCTTCTGCCTGTGAAAGCCTATCTGTCCCACATCCATGTCAGCTGTTTTCTTCAGGTTAGACCACGGTGTATATACCACATTCACATTGTTCATCTTGCAGCCTGCCAAGAGAGACTGTCTTCAACATGCGGGTAGGACACTAAGCAATGCATTCCCTCACCCACTGGCAAATTACCAAAATCCAACAGAGGAAAAGGCTTCGCATAAATAGCCATCGAGTGATTCAAACCACAGAACACTTTTTTTTTTTTTAAACCCACCCACAAATGGCAAATGGCAAAGGTGAACAACACAATTCAAGCAAAAGTATTAGGAAGGAAAGCAGGGACTTCTGAGACTCCCTTATATCGGATGCAAAGTTTATGATATGCACTTTTTTTTTTTTTTTTTTTTTTTACAGCGAAAAGGATCGAATAGGTTTCCTCAAAGGAGTCCTTGATCCAACAAAGGCTAAACAGCAAGATAAAGCAAAAGGCCAAGGTCTGGGATTTAAGGGACCTGCACCACCATGATCAGCTATGTCACTCAGGGAAAGTCCCCACAGCTCCCAGAATCCCATTGGAAACATGAGGAAACTGGACTGGTTCAGTAGAGGTGTTTTTTGTTTTGTTTTGTTTTGTTTTTTTAGTTTCTTTTAGCAGTGGCAACTCTGTTACCAAAGAAAATATATCAAAGTAATAAAAGCACAGATGCTTTGGAAGAGTGCAATGCATGCACTCTTGCTCAAGTGGAAGAATCAGACCAACCCAAATCACAAGACAGTCTACAACTGGTCTCCACTCAAGGTGTCAATGTCTTGAAAGACAAAGTAGTGCCTTTAGATAAAAAGAGACTAGAGACATGGTGAGGAACTATAACACATAATCCTGCATCAGAAAAAAAAAAAAAAATGCTATAAAGGGACCATAGTGGGAGAACTGGAAAAACTTACATGTGGGCTGTGTATCAAATAACAGTATTCTATCCATGTTAAATTTCCTGAAATTTGATCACAGTAATACAGTCACTTAAAACAATGTCATTGCTCTTAGGACATGCTGAAGGGTTATAAGATCTATAATTTTCCTCCAAATGGTTCAGCTAAAAAAAAAAAAAAGAAACCAAAAACCTAATAATTAGAGCATTATAGAGAGAAAGCAAATGCATACAGAAAAATTGTTGAATCTAACTACAGGGTATACAAGAGTTATATTTTTCTTGTAACTTTCCTGTAGGTTTGAAATTTTTTTTTCAAAATTAAGATTGAAAAAAATCTCCATGTGCATGGTGCTAGGGGAGATCCAATATGGATCAATGGGTCTTGCCTTCCAAAACTGAAGGAAGGCAGATAAGTACATAAATAACTATGATGAAAAACAGAACTTATCAAATGATATTGGAAAGGTATAGGTAGAATGGTGAAGTAGCTCAGAAAGGGCAGTGGTCACCCACACTGGAAGAAAGGAAAGGCTCCACGGGAGAGGTTAATACAGTCTAGTGGTTAAGACAGAAGACTACATAGACACTGTCTGACTTCAATGCAGCTACTGCCACACTTCAGAGCTCTGAGACCTTGGGCAGGTTCCTTAATTCCCTGAAGCTCAGCTCCCTCATCTACAGATGAAAATAATATGCATAACTCAGTAGGGTTGATAAATGAATTAATCTGTAATGTTCTTAGCACAGTGCCAGACATGTAATTAACATTCAACGGTAACTCTACTACCATTACCACAACTACTGGGTGGACCTTGAACCTTAGTTTGGCGCTAGACATGGGATGATTGACAGGGAAGACAAAACTGAGGGCAAAGGAGACAACATAAGCAAAGGCATAAGGTAGGAAAACAGCAAATACGTGCTTTGGCTGGACTGTGAAATAATCTGAAGGGAAACAAAGCCTGCCGTCAGATCAGAGATGCTTAACTTCCAGTTTAACAAGTCTGGACTCAATTGTACAGGTAAGGTGAGGCGTGTCACAGGGAGTGTCGAAGCTTTTAGAAAGTTTAATCTAGCAAAAGATTCTAAAATGAATAAACTGGCTGACCAGATTCTATGATGACAAACAAGATTAACCCAACGCCCTCGGTTCTGAGGTCAAGCAGGGGGGAAAATATTTCAACTGCACCGCAACAGGAATGGAGTGTCCCTAGCAAACCCCGCAGGAGAACCCCTTCTTCACTCCTTGGCATCCTCTGCTGGGGACTCACGAGTGAAGTTCCTGGGCTTGGCTCCTTATTTTGCTAAGTGAGCTCTCACTGTGGAAGGCCAAAGAGCGGAGAGAAGTAAGGCAGTATTCTCTTCTGTTTTCTCTAGAACTGGTAAACTATAAAGAGATTACAAAGCAAGAGACTGGGCCCAGAATAAAGAGTCCAAAGATCCTTTAATAAAGTTACATCTGCTAGCCAGGGGCATGGAAAGGGGACAAGAACATGTGAAAGAGGTTGCAACACACAGAGAATAATGATTGTTTTAACTTTATTATTTTTACTTTAATAAAAGAAGCTCTTAACTGGAAATCTTAAGAAACCCTGTCCCACTCATAAAAATGGAATGTCCTAAAACTAACTGCAACTTAATGATTTACGGGGCTGAAAGTCAGTGGCTCTACAAGACCAGCCTTCTACTTTCTTTGGCTAGGTATCTGACTCATTAAAGCTGCCCAAGTTAGATTTAGGAAACACAGTCTAAGCGATGGAGAAGGGGTACACAGTCAGCTCCTGTCCTGTAATCACCTACCCCTGGTACCTGCTCTCAGTCTGCCCTGTGCACTTATCCTCCACCCAAAGCAGATTTCTTTCCAACCCTCTGGATCACCTCTGACCCTCACATCAAACCAAACTTACCTCTACTCTACCTAGGTCTATGTCCTACACACCAAAATCCAACCTCCTAACTAGCTTAATCATTCTTGGCAGCATACCATCTCCTTCCTGGCTCCCCTTTTTAACTCTCATTTCCTCCCCAAAAGTTGTCCTTCTTGACCTATACTGACTACTGACAGATTAAATCTACTACTGACAGTAGAAACAAAGAAGCACCAAGCCCAGAATTACAGGCCTTACCTAAAACACTTAGAGCAATTGTTCTCAACCCTCTCTGCACATTATAATCTCCCGGAGAGCACTGTAAAAATATGGATACTCCTGGATCACCCCAGACCAACCAAGTAAGATTCTCTGGGAGATAAAAAGATCAACAGACTCGATACCTTCACAATTCGCAGGGAGAAAGAAGTATTTAGGAGGAGAAGGAGAGAAAGAAAAAGTAGGAAACAGGGATGTAGAGACTTGAGCTCTAGGATCTAAGGACAAATGACAGAAATAAAGACATCACACAACATTAAAAATAAAACCACGAGACACATTTCTTGCTTAGCCATTAACCTCATTTCTGAAAGCCTTTCTACATAACCTCAAGGGTAGGCAGGTCTAGACAACTTTCTAGTCAAAGGAAGGAAGACAGGGTAGAAAGAGCCAAGAAAGGGCCACCGTCATTAGAGGGGTGGGGAGATGGGTTTTTAGTTCTCTGATAGGTAGCAGAACTGCCACTTGAAAGGACAAAACAGGGGAAAGGCATACTACAAATTATTCCTTTGACTCCAGCCAAAGTCCCCGACATATTCTCTGAAAGTATTCTACTTCAGACACAGAAATCGGTGTTAATTCTGAAAACACCTCTAGGAAAACTGACCTTGAATGCTATTGGCCTTCACAAGATGGGCACAGTCCATCAAGACTTCCTTTGGGATGTCTTCTATCTTTTCCCCCTGAAACAAAAATAAACCAGATGGTCGACTACCTTGTAACTGATCGATACTGGAGCACTTACAGGGTTTTAGTGCCTTACGAAGCACAATTTTATTAAAAGCAGAGACTCTTCACTATATTTCAGAACACTGAAAAATGAAGTCTATTATGGGAATGTTTGAGAGAAGGCAGTACAAGTAATACAGAAAATACTAACACTTAAGAAGTGAGGAAAAAGGGTATTGAAAACCCCCCACCACAATATTAACTATAATTATGCCTGAGTAACTTTCCCCTCTTTCTTGTTACTTTCTTCTCTTCATTCTTACTTCTAGAAACTGTGTAGGGAAATGGTGCCCTATTTTTGATAAGTGGAAGTCTTCTTTGCTGAGGTCCTTACGACCCTGCTCACAAAGAGACACCTCATAGTTTTGGCTGTCAAACATCTGGTAGGCCATCTATCAGCCTTCATTAGAAACTCAGCTCTTAGTGTGTTAGATACAACCATCCACCCTAAGGGAAAAATAATATTGACTCATTTTCTGTACAGATAATGTAACAAAGTCAAAGCTGAATAAGCAAAGCCATCCCAAAACAACAAAAATACTTCAGAGGCAAGAGCAATGGAATCACCTCAGTACTGGCTCCAACCAGGCATGGGATTAAAGAAGCACTTCTGTATGGGAACGAAATGTTCTTCCTACTAAATACTTGAGATTAATTTATACCATCATGTTTCTAAATTTGTTTTTGTTTGAAAATGGGGATCTCTCAAATACATAAATTGTGACCAAAAAATAAGTGATTTAAGTTTGCCATTACTTCAATGACCTATCTCAGGCTGTGCAATTCTCTGACCACTAAAATAAAGGATTCTGAATTTCACATCTTGATAACACAATGTCATTATTAAGAATATCAAACATTACACCAGGTTATAATATGATGCCTTCAGGGACTTCTAAAATACACAGAAGCAGATTGACCCTACGCTAAATAAATCAAAATGAGTAATTAAAAAACAAAACAGCTACCATGTTTTAAGTACCCACCATGTGCCAGGCACTAAGTAAATAGCCATGTGAAATAGTTTACCTTCACTTTAGCAATGAAGAAACGAAGCTTAGCAAGGTTAAGTAACTGGGCCAAGGTCCCCTAAATCTAGTAAGTGACAGGACAGAGGTGAGAGATGAACCCAGGGCTAAAGCCATGTTGTAGCAACTGAGCCCAGAGTAGGGTGCTTAAGAAATTCTCGTGGAAACGTACTTTCTTGGTCCTTGATGTCAGGCTTCATCCTGATAGCCCTTCTTAATACCTGTGTCTGTCAGTATTCCTAAAGCAACCTCATCTTCCTGTTTTGCTACTTCTAATATAATATGAGCAGACTTAAAAAAAAATCACTCAGCTTAGCATTATGAGTAAAGTCAGAGTAAACTCTGTGGAGAGTGTGAGGTGCCCTCAATACGTAAACGTCAGAATGTAACTGTGGGCTTTGTGCCATCCATGTTAATGAGATTAGAGACTCTTCTATGGGTTTTCAAAAACCAAAGCAGCCTAGGAAAGAATACTGCTGAGTATCTGTGATCTTCAAGGTCTAGATTGAATTCAACAACAAAATTAACACATACGATGCTTAGCATGTGCCAGGCATTATCCTAACTGCCTCAGTCATGCTAGCTCACTTAATCCTCAGTAACATAGGTACCGATTGCTCCCTTTTACAGATGAGAAAACGGGCACAGCTAGGTAACTTGCTCAAAGTCACACAGCCAGTAAGCAGCAGAGCCAGGATTCAAATCCAGCAGTCTGGATCCTGAACCACTCTAGTCTTATTCCATCACTAACACGTACTTGGTACCTATTAAGTACAAAAGGCTATGCCGTTTACTACAGATCAACCATGTAAATGGTGCCTAAAAAGCATTTATTTTTACTGAGCACATTATGTGCTTCCAAAAGAAAATGAAATTAAATTTCTTTTCACACATGGAGAAACCGGTGGTAATGTCAACTTGGGACTACTGCTATTACTTCCATTTTCTGACACAGAGTCTAAAGGAAAAAAGTTTAATCTGAACCAAGAGGAAACTTGGTAATACCATACTTTATTTCCTCTAAACTTAAAGTAGTTCCAAAATGGCAAGAAGTTGCCAAGGAGAATCCAGAGTTTTGTTCCAGCACAGAGTTCACAATCTTTCTCATTTCCTTTACAACACAGTTCTCAAAAATATCAACAGTATAAATAAAGATGGGGCACAATGTTTAACCTTGCTAGTAAATTAAGAAGTGAATATTATGACCATAATGAAATAGCATCTTGCATTTATTGAAAAATTGTCAAAAGGTTGCTATATTTTTTAAGTTATAAAATCCCAGGAAGGTCTGGAAAACCTGTATATATCAGGTAGCATTTTAAGCTAGCGCAATATTTTTAGAGGGCAATCTGGTCTTTGAAACATCTCCCAAATGCTTCTATCTTCTGGCTCAGCGATTCTACTTCTGAAAAAAAATTTTTTTTAATGTTTTTATTTTTGAGACAGAGAGACAGAGCATGAGCAGGGGAGGGGCAGAGAGAGAGGGAGACACAGAATCCAAAGCAGACTCCAGGCTCTGAGCTGTCAGCACACAGCCTGACGCAGGGCTCGAACTCACAAACTGTGAGATCATGACCTGAGCTGAAGTCGGATGCTTAACCAACTGAGCCACGCAGGCACCCTGAGAATTATTGTAAAAAAAACCCAATTCAAAAAGAAAAACAGAAAGTGGTTCATAAAAAAAAACTTCGTGTTGGGGATTCATGATGCTGAAAACTATAAACAACTTATATTCTGACAGGGGAGCTTTCGGACAGGGGAGCCAGGTAACTGTGGCATATCAACTCAAAGCAGCCAGTCAAAACAATAAATATGAAAATAATACAGTAACATGAAAAAGTTTTCAAAACTGTCACGTGAAAGAGTAATAAAATCAACTAGGGGAATTAAAAATTGTTGTAATAATACAATCAACAGGATGGAATATAAATGGAGACAAAAGAATTGGAGTGCATGGCATGACATCACTGAAAGGCATGGGGTAAAAAAAAAAGCAGCTTACAAATAACTTTGGAAAACAGCATTTCAACTGGAAACTGTAAGGCAAAAAGACAAAAATAACTGCACATATAAACAGCATACTTTAGTTGATAAAGTTGTTTCGTATGGGGATAAAGCTTAACACATCTGAAACCACTTCCACATATAGTGGGAGTCAAAAAGCAAATAGATGGTAGATGGTGGGAAGCAGGCTTCTCACTGTGAGAAGGAATTAATAGAGAAGCAAAGAGAAAAGACTAGAATGGCCTCTATAATAACAGATTCATCACAGACATCAGTTTGAGCTCATGCTTAACATAGATACAGATAGAGAAACAATCCAACACACGAATTACTAACGTGGGTTAATATACATACATGTACTTCCTAGCTCTTTCTGCTGAGAGGGCCTAGAAGCAATGACACTCTAGGAGCAGTGAGCACACCAAGTCCAGATCTTGGCTCCTAAATACAATTCCCCAGTAAAAGGAATCAGGGTTCCTTGGAGAAAGGCCCGATTCTAGGACTGGGGCAGGGAAAATACAAGAAGAACCTACACCATCTTAGAGTGTCACAAAGGAAGTGCTCAAAAACCAAAAGGATGGGAGCATATCAAAGCAACACAGGAGCCAAGCTGAAAGAGCTCCAACCAAAGCTGGAACAATTTCAGCAACCAAATAACATAGAACCGATTATAACCTGAAGTATAAAATAAATGTATGAGTCCATACTGATACACGTAAACTACTGTAATATGTAGGGGAGAAGAGATAGAATCTTCTTTCTAAGTTTATGTAGATACTCCCCACTCCAAGAAGTGAAGCTTAATTCCATCCCCTCCCCTACAAGTATGGGTTGGACTCGGTGATCTGTGTCCAAATAACAGAGTATGGGAGAGGGGAGGAAACCTGGCAAACACTGGCCTGGCCAGGAGATGAAGGTTAGCATCACTGGTGATAAATCCTACTAATGCACGTGCCCCTGACATGATGTGATGAGGAGGGCACTCCACTCCTGTGCTATTCTTCCTCCAAAACCCGTAACTCCAGTCATGAGAAAAACATCGGATAAACTCAAATTGAGGGGCCTTCTGTAAAAAAACCTGACCAGTACTTCTCAAATTGCCATGCTCATGAAAAACAGGGAAAATCTCACTTTCAGAGTGTGAACTGTCACAGACCAGAGACTAGGCAGACGTGACAACTAAACACAACATGGGACACTAGACTGGATCCTGGAACAGAAAAAGGACATTAACGGAAAAACTGGTGAAATCAAAATAGAGCCCGGAGCTTAGTGAACAGTAACATACCAATGTTGCTTTCTTGGTTCTGACAAATCTGCCATGGTCATGTTAAGACGTTAACAATGGGGGAAGCCAGGCATGGGGTATATGGGAACCCCATGTAGTATAGACTATTTCTGCAACTTCTCTGTAAATCTAAAAGCATTCCAAAATAGGACATTTAAAAAAAAAAAAAAAAAAAAAAAAAAAAAGCAATACACATACCAAGTACGTATACCCTATGATTCACCTGTATAAAACATATGAATGTTAAGGCATTAGAAATAATAGTGGTCTTATGTTACTAGGAAACATTGCATCTTTTTCCTTTACTATTATAATGCTGTGTTAAATGTCCCAAAGGAGCCCCGATAACTGGGAACATCTATCCTTGGTGAGGCAGGACAATCACATGAGTGTGAGAAAAAGGAACCACATGTGATCTCCACTGGAGAAGACAGAAGGTCCAGAACTGTCAACTGAAATGAAAGGGAGAGAGAGCAGAGGTGACGAACATACCTAAAGTTGCAGGATAATTAGAGCAGTGGTTCTAGCTAAGGTACATACACTATGTCCCCTTTCAAGTTTCAAAGTCACCAGAATTTCCCTTTGTCATTTTCTGGGTCAGGGGTAGGACAGCTCTTCATTTGCTACCTTTTTTTATCTTTTGCACATATTTATTATTTTAAGCAATTTAACTGCCAAAAAAAAAAAAAAAAAAAGGACAGAGGACAAGAGAGGATGCTCATCACTAAAGAAAAAGCATGAGTCCATGTTTAAATCCAGTTACCTTATGTAATCGAAGGTATACATGAGCCGAAGAGAGTTTGTCCACGTGAAACCTACAAAGAATGAAAACTACTTTTAGCAAGAGGTACAAGACAACCATCTCCTCAGGCCCCTTTCATTTAAAGCATTCCAATCCAAAAAGTATTAACTCAGTGCTTACTACATGTGAAGCACCATGGGGAGTAAAAACACGATCACTGCCTCCAAAGGGCTCACTGTCAACTGGGAGAGGTAAGGTAAACAGGGCAAGTTCTGCAGCTGCATGAGACTAAGAGCCAAGCTGAATACTAGAGACAATAAATGGCAATGCCTTGGAAAGGGCAATTTTTTTTCAAGTGAGAAAGAGCTATCAGTGATCACAAACTTCACTGATCAGCTGAGACTCAGAGGGTATCTGACTAAAACACAGGACGTAGAGAAAACACAGGGAAAGGAATTTCAGGTGAGGAGAGAAGGGAATGAAAGAAGTCATCAAGATCCACGGTGTTGCAAGCCTGGGAGACTGTCAGGACTATAGAGGAAAATACTTTACAGGTGGAGAAGGCACCAGTTTGGGAAAAAAGATGAGAGGAATGGTTTGGGACGTCCTAAGTTTAAAAACAATCCAAAGAGAAGTACAGAGTTGGACAAGCCATAAAATGGGTCAGACCAACAATTCATCCCTCCTTGTATCTGACAATGGCACTAATATGTTTTCTGGGAAAGCACGGGGATTGCCCTTTATGATACAGTCCTAAAAAAATCCCAATGTCCTAAATTTACCTTTCATTAAGCCTCTATCATCCACCAATTGAAAGAAACCTTTCTAAACTTAATTCCTTTTACACCCTAGTCTAACATTTGGAGATATTTACCAAATAAAGTTGACGTTCTCTCTTTCCAGCTTCCAGAGATGCCCCCAGAATTCTCCCACCAAACAATGGTAACACATGATGGTCACTTTGGGATTCTGATAACATTAGTCATCTCTTCCTTACTCCTCATCTTTCTAGACTGAAGTGTGTTCAGTAAAACCCTAAGGAGGCACCACTACACCCCATTATATATTTCTCTAGACATTTTCTTAGCATTAATGTGTTTTTAGAAGTGAAAATGGTCACACACTCATGCCTACTGTAAGATGTGGACAGCATGATTCTATACAAATGTTAAGATTATGGTGTTTCTAATGCCCTCTTAAGGAAGTTAAGCATTTTGCTAGTCACCATGGATACAGAAAAATACTACACATTTTTGGCAGTCTGTGATACCTCTAGGTTTTTTTTGTTGTTTGGTTTTTTTTTTTTTTTTTAACATGTATTCATTTTTGAGAGACAGAGTGTGAGCAGGGGAGGGACAGAGAGAGAGGAAGACACAGAATCCAAAGCAGGCTCCAGGCTCTGAGCTGTCAGCACAAAGCCCAATGCGGGGCTCAAACTCACAGACCGTGAGATCATGACCTGAGTTGGAGTCCCACGTTTAACAGACTGAGCCACCCAGGCGCCCCCTCTAGGTTTTATTATTATCCATTACTGGTAACCAGAATTGGACATTGATTTATTTTTCTCATATAAGATTTATATTCCCTATAAGAGATTCCTACTGATTACTGTCTTTAGCTTGGCCTTTTCCACTGAAAAAAAATGTGTTTTTGCAAATCCAGAAATTATGTATCTAATTATCCTCTTTCAGGATCTTAGGAAGCAAGTTCAGTTGAAAAGTAACTTGCCCCATTCTGACTTGTCTTAAGCCAATTCTCTATTTATAACAACTCTTTCCTACATACCCATAATAAATCAATTGTATCCTGATTTTTCTTAAAGGTCTGACATGGAATTTTGTCCAAAGAGATACATAAGTAATTCAATGTCTATCTGATGGAGTCATACAAAAGTAATCAAAATCCTAAAACACACACGGGAATATCACTGCTGATGCACAGAGCAACTCCAGGCTGGGAGGTATATTGCTACAAGGGCAGGGGGAATGTGTGGAAGTGTGGGGCTTTGGTTGCACTGTAAATCAAAAAAGCCAGCTCCCTAAACAAACTATCTTGGGGAGGTTCCTTAAAAAAAACCTTTCCAAACCTCCCAAAATGTTTACTCCGAAAAGTTTAAATTATGCGTAGTAGAGTTCCCTAGTTCCTTCTGGTCCTTGTTATCGTCCTCTCCCTACTTAATCACTGTTTTCTTTACTGAATGCAGAGACTAAAAAGTTCAGTAAATGAGCACCAATGACCTGGGGATGCGGACGCAGGGCCTCAGAAGCTGGGCAATTGAACTCCTGAAAGTGGGGTCCCTGGAGATACTATTCTTTGGGGGTTTGGAGGCAGTAAACACACACTATTTCTATCTTCTTTTGTTTAAAGATAAATTCAGTTCCATTCTCATTTAGTCCTGGGAAAATCCTTTCCTTAAAGGTGTTTTCTGGTATAAACTCAGATGCTGATATCCACGCAGGTGAAGTTCTAAGGTTTACCTCAGAGTGAACCAGGTTGAAATGTGCCCTGGGGAATATCGATCAACTGAATCATTCTTAGCATGCCCAGGAATGTTTCCAGGATTGACACAACAGTCTTGAAATTTAGGGCTGGCTATTCTACCTCACAGCAGACCTCGAATAGCTTCTCAAAGTAAAAGTCAATCACTTCCAGCAAGAGTCATGAATTTCAGGGTGTCAAAATGGGTATCTGTAGACACCAGTTTGGTTAAGTAGCATTCCAGGAGATAGTCAACCATAATGAAATCAAAAACCCAACTGAGAATACATAGGGCGTAGGCTGTAAATTGGAAATTTCTCTTCCACTTATATAAGTGTAAAAAAAAAAAAAAATCAGGTAAAAGGCTGTGGCAAATTGACTTTTGTGGTACATCTGGATATGTAACCTTTTCTACGCAGGTGTTTATGCTTCAAACCTGACATGTTAAAACTTCACAGCAGATAACTACATAACAGATGCAGCCACGTAACAGATGCAGTAGCTCTAATCTCCCTTGACAGGATCTGGAGATCTCTGGGTTTTAAGAACAACCGGAATAATCCAGCCTGGTGACAGGTGCTCAAAATGGAGACACCAGGATGCAGTTACTATGAAGAAATGTCCAGCAGAGATCATTTCTACACAGGCAAAGAGTTAGTTAATTAGGAAGTCAACAAATATTTTTTGAACATGTACCAGGTGCCAGGTCCTATGCTAGGTAACGGGATGTGGGACTGAACAAAACAAGTGATCGCTGTCCTCGTGAGGCTTATGGTCTAGGGTTCTAGGAAGGGAAGCAGCATTCAATCCAGAAGCCCTCAGCAGTGCAAACTGAACACCTGAAGTGAAGGGGGTACCAAGCGGTGTCTCCCTTGATGACACTTGTTACCTGAGCTCAGCAGATGGGCCTGTGCTGGAACAGGGGGCAGATAAAAAAAAAAAGACTTTAAAATTCCTCAGGTTTGTCGTGCCTCTTGGTTCCTGGAGTGTGGACGTTTAGAGATGGCAGACAGGAAAGCATTTCCTGCTTTTTAAGTTAGTCTCTGTGTAATAGTTTTCCTAATAAATGTCCAATGCTGTCCACTTCATTGAAAATCAAGGAACTCTCCTAAAAAGTGACAACCTAAACTCTGTCTCTGTAGGGAATTAAATGAAGGATTCGGGCCCACACTTGGAGAAAAGAGGTCTGGAGAGAGTTGCAGCAATGGCCTGAGGAAGGAAGGAAGTCACCCTCAGACAAAGAGCAGTAGCCTAAGGGAAGAACAAAATTGGTGATTCAGAACTAGAGCCGGCTGGGGGGCCAGCAACAACCACAGCAGATCTGTTCAGTTTCTTTTAGCCTTAGTGTCCTCATCTGAAAAATGGGCACAGTACTAAGAACTATTTTACAGGGCACTGTGAAATTGAGTATATCAATAAGGTAAACACCTGCCAATACCTTGCATCTAGTTAGGTATTCAATAACTAATGACAGTGTTCATTATTACTATCATTAAAGCAAACAGGATCCATGTGCCTATCTTCAGGGACAGCATTTGGTAGAGGGGTGTTTGTGGAGTTGTGGAGACCACACCCCACTCTAGGTGTAGAATTAGGCACCAGGACTCAGCAAACTGAGTCCAAGAGTGTTACATCAAAGTAACAGGAGTCCAGGTCCTCCTAAAAGGTTCCAGGTCTGAGTGGTAGAAACTCCCACGTGGCATTCTAAGGCAGTTAGAAAAAGAAAAGAATGCAACTAAAATGAGGAGTTTTTGGTTTGTTCTGTCATTGCTTTTTGGGCTGGGTTTTGTGAGCAGCAAATGAAATTATCTCAGAAGGCAAAGAAAGCATGATTATTATTTTTTAAATTTCCAGAAAATATTTTAGAAAGAGGGGGTAGAGCCTGGATCGAGACAGGGCTAACCTCATGAGGGAGTTGAGAAGACAAAGGGAACCCAGCCTGTTTTCTTTAAAGCTGGACCTGGTCAGATGCCCTATCTATTCCATCCACATGGAAGCTTCTATTTCCCTCACCACTTCTTGTGAAGCCCTCATCCATCTTCTCAAGAAGAGTGGCCTGAGCACGTGAGTGTGGCGGTCTCACGAAACCACTCTGAGAAGACACACCATAAGGTAAAAGAAAGCTTCTGAGGTCCGGCCTCCAACCTCAGGGTTGCTGAGACATCATCCCCAGTTGACACGGCGATTAGAAATGAAGGGAGCTGGCAGTCAGCTACTTACCACCGAACATGAACAAAACACAAAGTAGGAGTTTCAGTTTTCATCATAAAAGTGAGGTGGTTGGCCAAATCCAAGAAAGTATATAATGCATAGAAAGCAGAACCGAAATTGTGACTTACCAAATATCTTCAGGCCAGCCATACTTTATTAGATCTTCGTCTAGAGTGAGATACAAGAAAACAAAGAAAAGGTTAAAAAAAAAAACCTGTCAAATGAAAATATGCCAGAGTTTATACCAATCCTTCCCACAACTGTTTCTCTCCCTTAATGGAGAAAAGAGTAGTTGAGAGAGGCTTTGATGCCTGAAAATAGAGAAAAAAAAATTTGTAAAAATAGCTTTTAGAGTTGTCATAATTGATATAATTTTTATAATACTTAAAAGAAAGTTCAAGATATTTATAATTTTTTTAAATTGTATTTATTTATTTTAGGGGGGAGGAGCAGAGAGAGAGGGAGAGAGAGAGTGCCAAGCAGGCTCCGCAGTGTCAGCATGGATCTCACAAGCTGTGAGATCATGACCTGAGCCAAAACCAAGAGTCAGACACTTAACCGACTGAGCCACCCAGGCACCCCCAAAGATATTTCTATTAAAAGTTAGTTAAACTTCAAATTAGAGCAGCTGAGAGGTTAGATGAGGTCTTGGGAAATTGATTCACTGTAATAAACTTATTTGTCAAAATGGTTTTGTTCATCAGTGAACTGTGTTTTACTTCTTAAAAGAGACCTCTTAATTATAAAATAGTAGAAAATTAGAAAATAAAACCACCACCAGAAGTATAAAAAAGGAAATAGAAATCACGTAAAATTCTGTCACATATGAAAGTAAAAATAAAACAGAAGAAATAGCTATAAGTTAAAAGTAACTGTCTCTGCAGGACAAAACAAGGACAGGATGGAAAATATTATTATGATACATATTCTGTTACTATTTGAATTCTAAAGCTATGTATTTCTTAGATAAAAGTAAAATTAAAAATTAAAAAGGTCTTTGGAAACAATGACTACTTAATTCTACCATATGAATAAACTTTTCTATTGTTCACATGTTTTGTTTATTTTTAACTTTATTTATGTATTTTGAGAGAGAGAGAGAGAGCAAGCAGGGGAGGGCTAGAGAACAAGGAAGAGAGAGAGAATCCCAAGCAGGCTCTGCACTGTCAATGCAGAGCCTAATGTGGGGCTCAAACCCACGAACTGGGAGATCATGACCTGAGCTTAGGTCAAAAGTCAGATGCTTAACTGACTGAGCTACCCAGGTACCCCTGGGCTGTTTTGATTACAAATGCTTCAGTAACTATTTTTAAAATAAATATGTTCATATTCCCGATTATTTCCTTAAAGCATACTTATATTTGTAAAAGGTAAATTATTAGTTCAAAATGTATACTTCTGTATTTTTAAGACTAATAACATATATCACTACAGAAAGGTAAGACCTATACACACGAACAGCCATGCTAATAATTAGAAATGACTAGTGTCTAATACAAAAGCATTAAAGTATTAGATACAAAGTTAAAAATTATAAGGCAAACAAAATGATTGATGTGATGACTTAAAATGTACCCAAGGAAGTATAATCTATCTAACTTGAATGGGGTATTCATTTTCCAGAAAAGCAAAAGGATGATAAATCTTGGATAATCTTAGAAACTGTAGACACTAGGGGTGCCTGGGTGGCTCAGTCAGTTAAGCCACTGACTTTAGCTCAGGTCATGATCTCGCGGTTTGTGAGTTCGCGCCCCACAGCCCCTCTGTGCTGACAGCTTGGAACCTGGAGCCTGCTTCCCATTCTGTGTCTCCCTCTCTAACCCTCCCCTGCTCACATTCTCTGTCTCTCAGAAATAAACAAATGCTAAAAAAAATTTAAAAAAAAACTGCAGACACCATACATTTTCTGAAGGGCTTTGTATTAGCTTACATGGGAAGCTGAGCCAATAGCCAACAAGTAATCAAAAAAAGGAAAGGGAAATATAAAAACCTCTTTTCCTCAGTCAGGCAATGTTTGGCCTCCTGGTGACACCTGCTGGCTAATAAAAGGAAAACATCTGAAAGCTTTTTAGTGAAAGAAAGTAAATTATTCAATTAAAAATGCACTGATGTTCCATCCAGCCCTTAGGCTGAAGTCATCAAGGCTATCACGAATAAGTATGATGTGCTAGGAGCACTAGGGAACAGGGTGCTTTAAAAATGTAATCTCTTTTTTACAAAGCAATCTAGGAAAGTTGGCACCTCCAAATGACTCCAAGGGCTCCTGGGTTTTTTTTTTTCCCCACATACATTTTATTACTTTTTTTAAAATTTATTTTAAGAGAGACAGAGTGGGGGAGGGGCAGAGAGAGAGGGGAGACAGGGATACGAAGCAGGCTCTGCATTGTCAGCATGAAGCCTGAAGTTGGGCTTGAACCCACGAACCGTGAGATAACCACCTGAGCCAAAGTCGGACTCCTAACCGACACAGCAACTCAGGCACCCCTCTACATACATTTAAATGACAGCAAAACTCGACTCAAGTGGACTCTAGAAAGAATCTAAATTTACATCTGCAGACATAAATTCTATATTTAGATTTATATCTGTAGATATAAATTCCTACAACAGACATTTAAAGGATTCTATGTCAAGCCCACCCTAACCCACTCCTCCTTGGCTCTCCCTAATCACATTTATGCTGCCCCCTCCTCTACTTCTACAGCACTTATTCATATTGCTTCATTTCACCTATACTTTTTAAAATAGACATTTTTTATTTTACTCTTTCTTTTTGAGAGTGCGTGAGTGAGCAGGGAGGGGGAGGGAGAGGGAGAGAGAATCTTAAGCAGGCTCCACGCTCAGCACAGAGTCCGATGTGGGGCTCGGACTCATGAACCGTGAGATCATGACCTGAGTCAAAATCAAGAGTCTGCTGCTCAACCAACTGAGCCACACAGAGGCATCCCTAAATTAGACTTTATTTTTGAGAGCAGTTTCTAGGTGCAGAGCAAAATGACCGAATACTTGTTTTTGCATGTGCCTCTCCACCTTTAATACTATGAAAACAGAGACTACATCTTCCTCTTTGGATGCTCAGACAGGCTGGCGTATGGGTCCACACAGATAAGCTCTAGCAAACACTGAACTAAAATGGAAGGAAAGGGGCGCCTGGGTGGCTCAGTCGGTTGAGCGTCCGACTTCGGCTCAGGTCATGATCTCACAGTCCGTGAGTTCGAGCCCTGCATCGGGCTCTGTGCTGACAGCTCAGAGCCTGGAACCTGTTTCAGATTCTGTGTCTCCCTCTCTCTCTGACCCTCCCCCGTTCATGCTCTCTCTCTGTCTCAAAAATAAATAAATGTTAAAAAAATAAATAAATAAAAAATAAAACGGAAGGAAAAAAGAGACCTGGTGGGAATGTCACTGGCACAGCTGCCTTAGGTCAGTAACACTAGCAGCCCAGCAGTGTGAGCCAGTATCAAGGCAGTCCTTCACTGTAAGAAATGTATCAAGTCCCCTGCCCAGAGTTACACGGTGCAAAACCCAGGCAACCATACGTAGCAGCTCTCCTTTAGGTGCTTCTCAGTAACCTAAGTCTTGGGTTAGCATCCTTGATATGGTAGAAAGGAAAGCAGATTTGGTTAGGTGTGGATCCCTATCTACTGCAGATAACCATGGCTGGTTATAAACAGCCTCCTTGCTCGAGGTAATACAAGGAGATAGCATCCCTGGTCAGCTACATTCATCAGGATGGGGCTACGAAAAAAATACAAGTTGCCTCTGATGATGTAGGAGTTACTAAGAGAAACATAAAAACAAGTATACTGCAGACTGGGTGCCTCCATTAAGTCAGACTAGAGACAATGTCATGAATTCATTATAATGAAAAACTGTTTAAAAATTAGTTATTTTATTCTGCTGGTTTTTTTCTCTTGGCTAGGATGTAACAGGCTTGCTTATTCTGATTCTGCCTTATGGTAACCAGTATTACCACACAGTTCTAAACCATTTATATAGATCCGATTAAGAATTATATATATTTAAATATCGGGGTGCCTGGGTGGCTCAGTTGATTGAAGGTCTGACTTTGGTTCAGGTCATGATTTCACAGTTGGTGAGTTTGAGCCCCACACTGGGCTCGCTGCTGTCAGCGTGGAGCCCACTTTGGATCCTCTGTCCCCCTCTCTCTCTGCCACTCCCCACTCACACTCTCTCTCTCAAAATTAAACAAAAAAAATTTAAAAATAAGATTTAAAAATAGCTATTACATATATCACGTTATATATTTTATACATGTTTTATACACGTTTATTACTTTTTATGTTATGCATACATATATGTTTATGTTATGTTGTATGTTAATCATATATATGCGTTAATTATACAGTTATATATTTACACATATCATAGTTATACGTAACATTACTGTTCTTTGACATCTTTTAATTTTTGGCCTTACTTATTTCATTAATGTCAAATGTCCCATACTGAAGAATGTTATTCTTGTCTCTTTTAAAGAATCAAGTTTAAACTGTTGTCAGTTTCAAACTGCACCTAGAACAGACACTGATGGTTGTAGGGGGGAAAAAGAGCTAAAGAAGCTCCAGTGGTGACAGCTGCCATTACTGAGTGCCTACCCTGGGCCAGGCACTTTACCCAGGCTCTTTGGTTTCACCTTCACGACCCTGCAAGGCAGATACTGTCTCATGATCCTCTTCTTCCATTTCAGCAATGTGAGGTTCAAAAAGGTTAAGTAACTATAGCTACTTTATTAAGAGCTGGGATTTTAACCCAGATGGGCCAGACTTCAGGGCTGTCTTTTCTAGAAAATTACACTAGCCCTGTGAGAAGAGCGATTGTATCTTCTCCAAGCGTGAAGAAGTGTAATTCTGTCATTTCTCCAAGCTCCCTTGTTGCAGATGTTTTCTCCCTCAGCCCAGTGCTGTCAACTCAATGCTCTAGAGCAAGAAAGCTAAACTTCTCCCTCTTCACTCATGCAATTAAAAGGCCATCCCCTTAAACGTTTTTTCCTTTTAAGCTTTAGTTCAAATTCATTAGTGGGTAAAAAAATTAATTGAGCAGGTTGAGACTAGCTTTTGAAAAACAAAACAAGAGGGCACAGCAAAGAGTATGGGTATTTTTTGTAAATTTTTGTTTTAGTTACATAAATGTATGCAATATGGAATAATGTAGTTCATTCTGAGGAGAGTGGTCAATAAAGTCTGAAAAAACTGTTAACATTTCATGACTCAAAAAGAGCCATCTTCGGCCTCAAAAAACATAATAGATATGTTTCCTCTATTCCTAAATGTGGTAAAAATGTACAGAAAATGAGCTTTTCAACCAAGTCACAGATTATTTTTACTTGACATAAACTAGCATAGGTTAACCTGATTCGTATCACCGTAAATCAAATGATACCACAAAAACTCTTAATAAAGTTAACTTTCTAATCAGCAACAAATGGTCCAAGAGGCTCTAATGTTATTTGATATAACTAAATTCTAGGAAAGTAACCCACTGGAGTTAATGGGCCTAACTAGTAGTAGTTAGTTGAAAACTCATATCCAACCAACCATGTGGGGTGGGGGGAGGGGGCAATTGACACTTACCTGTTAGAAATTTCAAAATCAAATGCTTTTGAAAACTTACTTTCATATTTATCCTTTCCCATGTAAATAGTGTAAGCAGATGAGTTAACTAAGACAAAACAAAAATATAAAAAACAGTTAGATAACTTCATCCCCAGCAAAACTGCTTCATGGGAAAATCAAGTGACAAATGCTTCGATTAGGGGTTGCAAGACATGGCCTGTAGGTCAGATCCAGCCCTGTCTTTGGATAGCACACAAGCTAAGAAATGACTTCTACATTTTTAAAGAGTCGAAAACACAAAATGAAGAAGAATAAAGCTACAGAGATGTGGCTCACAAAGTCTAGAATATTTACTACTGGGTCCAAAGAGGAAACGTTTACTGATCCTTACTATAGAAGCTACTTCCCTACTTTCATCAGGACATAGTTTAATACAACTCCAGTTTAGTCCTATAATTTTGCCGTCTTCAAAACAGTTAAAAACAAAACGAAACAAAAAACCCAACCTTCACCTCAACCATTTAAAAACAGGTTCCTATACTTAGCTAAGCCTTTTCATTATTTAGCCAATATTAGTTTTTTCCAGGTGTGCTACACATTATAATGGGCTCCTAACCTATTCTGGGGAAACACGGTTTTCAAACATCTTCTAAATCAGTGATTCTGAACCCTCATTACACATTAGAACCACCTAATTGTGTCCCAGCTCCATTAAGACTAACCAAATCCAAATCTCTGGTGGGTAAGCAATAGTGTTTTTTTAAAAGGATCTCCAACTATTTCCAATGTGAACTCAGTGTTAGGAACTCAGTGTAAGTCAAACTGAATATTCTAGGTATGGCTTACCTTAGAAATGACATTTGCTTTACTAAGCTAGTGTCTTTTAATGTAGGCATCTTCCAATCTGGGGTCAACTAAAAAGTTAACTTTCCTAATTGAAATTCTATCTGGGTTCTGGGCTTCCAAGCTGGTCTACCAAAACTTGTTTGACCCCATTTGTAGCAAAACTCCTGAATTAATGGTCACTGGGCCCCTAGTCTGGGCAGTTTGTTGACTGTCACTAGACAGCACAGAACCAGGATGTGTGAGTGGAGCTCTAAAGGCCAGGGAGCAGCACTCTTTCATTTATAAATTCTTAAATAAATTGCCTGTACTTCCAGTAATGAGAAGCTCTCTAAATTATCATAGTTGCCTCTCTTGGGGAGGGAAAAATCTCAGATCCTTCAGTCAACAGTTATAATGACTACAACCCAAAATTACTTGGAAGTAGTTGAGAGAACTAATTGGAAAGGAGAGAGTATTTGCATTCACAGAAATATCTGCCTATAATTGAGCATTACATTAGCTTGGTAAGGCCTTAGCATAGCCAGAACAGCCATTATAACAAATACCAGAAGTGCACAAATAAAACCATTTCAGATTCTCTCTGCACGACCTAGCAATATTCACCCTTTGATCCTACAATGTCACCATTAAGTACATACTATAATTACTCTATCAAGCAATGATGTTCTTTTTACAAACTAAACACTCATTAATTGAGACTGGTTAAACACACTATAGAATATCCATAAACAAATACCAGGCACCCACCGAAAAGAAGAGGTAGCAGCAATTAAATAGAACAGCATTTTTGTATGTATAAAGCAAGATTCAATTTGTAAAAAATGAATATATAGTTGTATGTACATATTTACAAATATATTTTTAATATATGCACCTATTTTCTGTATATGTATGGAAAAATATACATATAACTGTTAATAATACTTACCTTGGCTAGCTCACTTATGAAATATGTAGATGGTTTTGTAATCAGACTGAAAGTAATTTTTAAAATGATTAAAATAAAATAAAGCTGTTTGTGCAGGCTAAGCCATCTAAATCACAACCAAGAGAACGACACACTATTGTTTGGACGGTTGACCTATAAAATGAGGTGATTAAGAACATAACTCAAATGCAAACTGAAGAATATTCTACAAAATAATTCAACAACAGTGTCATGAAAGGCAAAGGCTGAGCAACTGCTCCAGATTAGAATAGACTAAAGAGTAATGAATGACAGTGGAATGCAACAATGATTGGTAATTGCCCTTTGTTATAAATGCATTAGGACACTAATGCAAACTGAACAAAAGCTGCTGATTATATCATAGTATTGCTGCAATGTTAATTTCCTAATTTTGATAATGAGGAATGTTTTGTGATTTTAGAGCGGGGGAGGAAACCTGAAGTATTTAGGAGTAAACTGCAAATTACCAACAAATGGTTCAAGAAAAAAATATCTGTGTGTTTGGAGAGAGAGGTAAAGAGAAAGGAAAAGAAAGAAACAGAAGTTGAAATGTTAGAATCTGGGGGAGAGGTTATAAAGGAAATCTTTTATTATTTTTGAACTTTTCTTAAAGACTGAAATTAGTCAAAATAGAAAATTGAAAACAAAAAGGAGCAAGAATTCTCAATGAAGTTCCTGTCTATGTTAACAAGGATGAAAGAAAAGTAAATTGAATTATTCTAGTACTTTTGTTATTCTTGCCCAAATAATATGTTTGATTAGTATGGAAAGTAATTATCTTGAAGGTACTGGATTCAGGTATAGCACCAGTCCACTTTAGAGACTCTGATAATTTCATAATTTACAGAACAATCTATCTGGATATAGAGGCAATTAAAAGGTACTAAAAGTACAGGAGGACTCAATGAGCTAAGTGTTGATACCTTGTGGGTCCATAAATCAGATGGTCTTGAATTAGTGGAAATACAGAAAGGCTAATGTTTCATTATTCCATTATGACAGGGCATGAAACATGAATGAAGTTAAAGAGATTTTAGTCAGATACTAATTTTAAAAGGAAAGGCAGAAAAACAAAACAAAACAAAAACACCCTCAGATTTTCTCCCCATTTAAAAAATTTTTAAACAGTGGGGCACCTGGGTGGTTCAGTGGGTTAAGCACCTGACTTCAGCTCAGATCATGATCTCACAGCTTGTGGGTTCAAGCCCCACATCAGGCTCTGTGCTGAGAGCTCGGAGCCTGGAGCCTGCTTCAGATTCTTTGTCTCCCTCTCTCAAAAATAAAATAAAATATTAAAAAAATTAAAGAATATCTTTAAAAATTTTTTTAAATGGTAAACCATAAGTTGGTTGAAATGCTTGGCTATCTATAAGAAGTCATTTCCTGAAGATTCTGTATGTTCGAGCTCTTTTCTGTAATGGAATTATGTAGTTTTACCACTATTTAACTGAAAAGGTTATAATTTTTCCATTAACTTTGTAGTTTTAAAAGATTTGCTGCACAAGTGCATTTTTGTTAAAGACCAAATATTTTTCCAACAGGAAGCAACTGTGACCTTATAACAGAAGCCAATGAGAAAAATATGACCCATAATCTGTGGGCACCTGGGTAAGTATGACTAGTGCTCAAAAAATTTAGAATGGTTTTAAGGAGAATTAGGCAGCTAGCATAAAATACATTTAGTACCTATATACGCTGCCTGTATTTTTTTTAATGTTGATTCATTTTTCAAAGTGAGCGGGGGGTGGGGGGGAAGAGAATGGAATAGAGGAGCCTAAGTGGGGTCTGTGCTGACAGCAGAAAGCCTGATGCGAGGCTCAAACTCACAAACCAGGAGATCATGACCTGAGCTGAAGTCAGACTCAACCAACTGAGCCACCCAGGCACCGCACCACCCCCCCCCCCCGCCTGTATTTTTTTATTCCATTGTTGAGCCTGTACAGATATCTGTGTTGTTGGGAAGCTAAAAACTGATGCAAACAAAACAGAACAGAAAAGACGAAGGATGAAAATGCTACCAGGGGCCTGTAACGATTTTTCAGGCTAGTGTGAATTTTATTTTTGATAATTTTAATAATATGGGTAAGACAAGCCAAATCTATAAAGGCAGAGAAATAGCTTATGGCACACTGTGGCAGTCTAGACTACTGAACAAAATGGTGCGATGTGGCAGTGTGATGGTACAGGAGGGGTGAGTGGAAGCTATCTGTATTACAGATTCCTTGGGTCTTACTGTTCTCATCTTTACATTATCACCCTATTCGAACCCACACAAGCAACATGGAACTAGTTAAACTTAAATCTCACCTTTTACAAGCAAGAAGTGAGAGTAGCAATAGAATAGCATGCGTTTTGACTAAGTTAAAAAAAAAAAAAAAACACACACACACACACATTAGTTTATTCAACAAGCATTTATTAAGTGCTATGAGCCAGGCACTAGGCTAGGGAAACAAGATAAGGAGATCCTGCCCCTGTCCTCAAGAAGTTTACACTCTATCCAGATCAAGCAGACAGCATTTAATACTATATAAGAGCAACGCCAAAAGTACACATGCGGTGTTTGTGGGGTGCCCCAAAGAGGTTTATCTAAGCAATCTCGGGGGGGGGGGGGGGAGGGGAGTAAGATCGGGAAAGGCATTTGAAAAAGATGGGGCAGAGTTGTCTTAAGGAAGTTAATTGGGGATTGACCAGGCAAAGGGAACAACATAAGCAGGAAAAACGAGGTCCAGACCGTAGCATTTCCTGGGAACTAAAAGCACCCTTTTCTTGTCAGCCAAAGACAAATCAGAAACACTATCACATGTCAATTTTTGATATCTGGGACATCAACTCTGCCTCTTTTTATTGTTTTCTGTTGCCTTCCAAGCCCTACCACCCTATCCTAGAACGGTACGGTGCCCTTCCTGTAAGGCAGAGTTCTTGGCAGGTATTTCCTTTCTCCCTCAAAGTGGATAATTACCAGGACGCAGCCAGAATAAAGGCTAAGGAGGTGAGGGTGAGACCTGGGATGGGGGTGTGAAAAAGCCCACAAACTCTGCCCAATTCCAGATAGCGAAAGGAGGTCTCTCCAAAGGAAAAGAACTTCCGAATGCAAAGACAGCAGGTGTGACTGTCCATTTACCTCCCCGCAGGCCGTGGTCAGGGGCACACGGGGACGACAGGGACAGATCCAAGTGGGGACCGAGAAGGGGAGGGAAGAAGCACCCAGTGACGAGGAGGCGCTTTAGGCGAAGTGCAGGCTGAAGAGCAGCCTGGGGGTCCCGGCTACGGAGCCCCGTTGTCGAGCTGTGACTGAGGAGGTCACAGCGCCCACTCACCGCTGCTGCTGGTAAAGTAGAACACCATGATCCCGGCGGCGGCACAGCGACTCCAGCGCGGAGTAGGAGCACTCAACTCGCAAGATACCAGGATACCAGAAGCGCGGAGGCCGCCTGTCCCCCGGAACTCCTCGCTCACTTCCGGCGGACGTCGGGTCGCGTCATAACGCCAGCCCGTCGGCGCCATCTTTAATCCTGGCGAGGAGGAAGTTATAGGCGGGCTAAGAGGCTATATTGGCTTGGGGGTTGAGAAGGAAAGATGGAGCTAGGGCAATTCGTGGTTGGAAAACACAGCGAGAAAACTCTGTCTTCTTGAAAGAAAAACACCTTTGGCCGATTTTATTTGCAGAACTTTCACCGAGTGGGCAGTCTTATCTTGAGGCTTATGTATTGGTTATATCTGCCACCCATCACCGCCTTACGGGTTCCCTGGCAGCAGAAACTGTTTGCCTTCTTCACAGGTGTTCACTGTGCTATTCACAGTACTTGACACTGAGTAGAAGCTCATTTTACTTGGAAATGAACCCGAATTCCTCCACCTTTCGCATTCTAGTTCCGCCACTTGTAAGGCGCTCCTTGAGCACACTGTGCTTCACTTACCAAATCTGCTAAATGGAGATGAATAGACCAACTAATACATAGGTTATCTTGCTAAGGTTAAGTTAATAGGCGTAAAGGGTTTAGAACTTAGTGCTCAACCAAAGTGGTTTGTTAGTGATATTCCCCAGAGGCATATGCTTATTGAGGTTTGGACTCTTGGACTGTTCTGCCTTTAAATCTGAGATCTCCCATCTATTACCTGTGTGTGATAGGGCAAATTCCAAACCTCGAACCTCGAGATCTAACTGCTTTTGTCAAGTTGGAATAATTGTACTCACGTAAAGCTCCTCAGCAGTTAGTTTTGACCTGATTTTTTTCTCTTCATTCCAACAGACTATAGTCTATTAAGTGAAGTGCATCACTTAACTAAGAATGTGCCAAAGACTGTACCAGGAGTTAGTGATCCAAAGATAATAACAGCAGCTGACAACCCAGGAGTACTTTAAGAACCATACGGCTTCCCAAAGCAAGAACCTAAGCTATATTCTATAAATAGTAATTGCTTCTAGGCCCTCAGTTTTATTCTCAGTAAAATGGGAAAGATAACACATATCTCAGATTGTGACCAGAAGTGAATGAAATAAAACTCGTAAAGCGTGTGAGACTGCCTGGCACATCACAGATGTTCAGTGCCATGATTTAATTTTTTTAATTTAAGTTGAAAAATAAAAAAAAATGAACTAGAAATCTAACGTTATTACCAATAAAAAAAAGTTAAACTAAAGACAAAGTTTTAATTGTGGAAGATAACTGCCTCGAAAATCTTGGGGAGACTCCTTTGCAAAAACATGCTAAGCCAAGCGACCCCAGAATGTACCTGGAGTTCAGGAGCGTGCCTTTATTCTGCCGAAAACTACATTTCCCAGAATGCATCTAAACAAGACCACGGGAAAGGAGCGCTGCGCTGCCGCAAGGGATTATGGAAGGCGTGGATTCCCAGCGGGGAGAGTGAGTTTCACCTGCCAAGGGCGGGAGAATGTTTGGAGACCGCCTTTCGCACCGACCCGGCCAGCGCTAGTGAGCGACCAATCACCGAGCCAGCCCCCTGGAAGGTCTGAAAAGCGGCGAATCAGAACGCAGAGGCTTCAGCCTTCATGGGCGCGCGGTAATTTGAATACAGTGGAGGAGACACTGGCTCCGCTGGAGAGAGGTCGCCGGCTCTGAGGCTCAGGTGAGTGCTGCGGCGGGCCGAGGCGTGGGGTGGAAGACCGAAGAGAACGGGAGACTCTGTGGAACGTGGGGGTGCATGTCGAGGACAAAGAGCTTTAGCTCAGGGCTTGGCTGCTGGAGACCGAAGCCACCCACAGGTTCTCCGCACTTAGAGGTCACCGGGTTTCCATCTTTCTGACGCACTTTTCTGTCATGCCTTCTCTCATTCAGCCCCAGAAGAGTTTTCTCTTAAGCCGCGGCTGGACATTGAGTTCCAGAGACCCTGGTTTTCCTTTTAACCTTGAACGTGCTTGTGTAATACTTTTTTAAACGTACCTGATCCGAAGGAAGGGGAGGGGAAACCTTCTGTTGAGCCAACATACCATGCTGTCTCATGCTCGAGAATGAACGTGCATGATTTTATTTTCAGCAGCCTTAGGAGGTCCGAGGATTTTACAAACTAGGAAACAAGCGGCTTGTTCAAGGCTCCTCAGCCAGGAAAATGGGAGGGGATTATGCTAAACCCGTTTTCTTGCTGAACTCTTAAGGAAAGGCTAGAAACTGGTGTCTGCCTTCACTGAACAGTCAGGCTGTTGGGGGAAGACAGTTAAGCCAGCAAGAAAATGCCTTAAATGGCATATTAAAGAAGTGTGGGGTCTGGCGAGGGTAGTCACAGGAAGATATCCCCGCAGAATATTTTAACTTGGTGTGAATTAATCAGGCTAATTAAAGAGGAAACTGTGCCCTGAAATGGGGTTAAAAAAAATACTTCCTCCTTGGGAGGACTATTTTCCAGCCTGAAACAGATGTACTAATTCTTTTATTTCTTGTTCCTAATTGTTACTGTGATGCAGTGTTTTCCTTTTTTTTTTAACCTCCATGCTTAAATGTTTATTAAAGTGATTTGCTTTTTAAAATACCCTCACCCATCTAAAAATTTTTTCAGACTCTTAAAGTAAAATTTTGATATGGTGATTTTTATACAAATTGGATACATTTGGTTATTATAATTTTCCTATTGATTTTAGGAGTTCAGTTAAGAAGATGTCAGCTTTTACTCCAAGAAAAAAGAAGCAGCGTTCTTTGAGCTGTGACAAGTGAGTCTCATCTTATGGGTAGAAACTCTTAAAAAAGAAAAATCCAACTTCTTGTCTGTCTTATCTTCTCTCTTCTATTTCTTAAAATTTCCACTATTCCACTTGTCTGCTCCTTGTGGCTATAGTATATTCTTTTTTTTTTTTTAATGTTTATTTTTGAAAGAGAGAGAGTGAGACAGAGCATGAGTAGAGGAGGGGCAGAGAGAGAGAGGGAGACAGAATCTGAAGCAGGCTCCAGGCTTTGCGCTGTCAGCACAGAGCCAGATGCAGGGCTCGAACCTACAGACTGAGATTAAAACCGAGCTGAAGTCGAATGCTTAACCGACTGTGCCACTGAGGCGCCCCCGCTATAGTATATTCTAATTCTAGTATGGAAATATTGTAAGCTTTCAAAATTAATTATTTGGTGCCTTTGGAGAGAATCAGAAAGAGCTGTTTTCTATGACTTGGAAATGTATGTCAAATCTTTTATTTCCTTGCTCCTCTCAGCTCTCTTATGTAATAACTAACATAGTGTTTTTCATATAGTACTCATCTTTGAGTATTCTTTGAAAGTCTGCTCACTCAGTGCTTACTACATGTCTTAACAGGATATAAATTACTTCCCACAGAATAGGCTTGAGGTCAGTTTATTACATAGAACTAATCATTTTAGGGGACATGTAGCCTGTCAAGCCAGGTGAGCTATAACTCTATGGGCTATAATTTGTATATGGCCACAATTTAGATATAGGTTTAAAATGTTTTTTAATGTTTATTTATTTTTGAGAGAGAGACAGAGACAGGGTGTGAGTGGGGGAGGGGCAGAGAGAGAGGGAGACAGAGAATCTGAAGCAGGCTCCAGGCTCTGAGCTGTCAGCACAGAGCCTGACACAGGGCTCGAACCCACCAGCTGTGAGATCATGACCTGAGCTGAAGTCGGCCACTTAACCGACTGAGCCACCCAGGCGCCCCTAGATATAGGTTTTGAAACATACACATACACATACCCACATGATATCAAATCCTTTTTTTTTTTTTTTTGAGATTATTTTTGAGAGAGAGAGTATGTGTGCAGGTATGTGCCTGCAAGCGGGGGAGGTGCAGAGGGAGAGGGGACAGAGGATCTGAAGCAGGCTCTGCACTGACACCAGAGAGCCCCATGCAGGGCTTGAACTTGTGAACTGTGACATCGTGCCCTGAGTCAAAGTTGGATTCTTTAAATTTTTTTTTTTTTTTTTTTAACGTTTATTTATTTTTGAGACAGAGAGAGACAAAGCATGAACGGGGGAGGGGCAGAGAGAGAGGGAGACACAGAACCGGAAGCAGGCTTCAGGCTCTGGGCCATCAGCCCAGAGCCCGACGCGGGGCTTGAACTCACGGACCGCGAGATCGTGACCTGAGCTGAAGTCGGACGCTTAACCGACTGAGCCACCCAGGCGCCCCTCAAAGTTGGATTCTTAACCAACTGAGCCACCCAGGCACCCAAATCTTCTTTGTTAACAGTGTTTATTTTTGCAAACATTATTGGGACCTTATTTTTGAAAGATATTTGAATGCTTTGGTGAAGACAAAATTTGAGAATCCTATTTTTATTTACATATGTGGGTATGTATGTATTTTTTTAATGGGGGCAGAGGGAGAGAGAGAATCTTAAGCAGGCTCCATGCTCAGCGAAGAGTCCTATGTGGGGCTTAAGCTCATGATCCTGGGATCATGACCCGAACCAAAATCAAGAGTCAGATGCTTAGCTGACTGGGCCACCCAGGTACCCGGAGAATCCTATTGTTAAACTGATAGACAATGTTTATGCATGGTTATTTGGTAGAGAGGATTGTTTTTAGTATGACCTACCAGTATAGTTGTTTATTACTTAGTAGTAGATTGGCATTAAATTGAAGCAAAATGATACTTATCAATGGACTTTGTTTCTTTTCATAGCCTATTATCAGACATCCCATCAAAGAAATTAATTTTGGACTTTGCTGAAAACGTATTTCCATCACCTGATCAAAAATACATTTCCCAAAGCAGTGATAGCAATGAAGAAAAGGTACTTTGCTCTCAGCAAGGCCATTTCATTTCAAGTCCACTCAAAACAACTGAAAAATCCAGATTGGCATCTGCAAATCAAGGTTCACCATTTAAATCTGCTGTGTCTACTGTATCCTTTTACAACAAAGATCAGTGGTATCTGAATCCATTAGAGAGAAAGCTGATAAAAGAGAGTAGATCCATTTGTCTAAAAACTAATAATGAAGATAAATCTTTTCCCATTGTGACAGTCTGCTCCAAGAAGATAAACAAAAAGCCACAAAAGTGTTTAACTTCTAAATATCAACCGAAATATAAATGTATCAAGCCTGTATCAAAGAATTCTAAAAAATCCAAGCAAAATCGAGTGGCCTATAAGCCAGTTGTGGAGAAAGAGAATAATTATTACTCAGCTGAAAATAATCTGAATGCTCCTCGGGTTCTAAGCCAAAAAGTCAAACCACAAGTTACACTCCAGGGTGGAGCGGCCTTTTTTGTTAGGAAAAAGTCCTGTCTTAGAAAATTGTCTTCAGAAAACAAGCCATTACTGGAACTCACGCAAAAGAATCCATCAGAAGTGACTGAAGATTCTGATGTAGAGACTGTCCATAAAAGAAAAGGTTTTGAGACAAGGCACGTGCCAAAGTGCTTGTTACTAGAAAAGGAACCGAATGTTGAACTGCTTTGTGCAAGAAGTAAAAATGGAGAGAAATTAATAAAGGTAAAGAAAACCGAATATGTCACTTTAAAAACTAAGTTGACTATCTGAAAAAACTTCAATATACCAAAGATATATATATATCTATAAATATATATATATAGATAGATAGATATATCTATAGATATATATATATAACATGGCTGAACAAAATTTTGGTGTCTTTGCAGCCCAGAGGACTGCTTTTATTAGCCAAATAATATAGTTTAATCACTAGAAAGAATTTAGGGCAGGTGCAATGATGGGACTTTTCTCCTTTTTTTGGCTTAAGGAAGCCTACAACATTTTTTTGCATTAAGGTATACATTTCACTAAATCCCCTTATTACTAAAATCCAGAGAAGCTTAGCAATTTTTATTTGGTAGTGTTTTTAGAATGTAGAAATAACAAAACTTAGGTAGTGGATTTCCAGCATATGGACATAATTGTTTTTTGTTTGTTTCAGCTTGTTATTTAAAGTACTGGATTATTCCACAAAATTTAAATTAAAAAAATTTTTTTTTAATATTTATTTTTGAGAAAGAGGGAAAGATGGAACACGAACGGGGGAGGGGCAGAGAGAGAAGGAGACACAGAATCTGAAGCAGGCTCCAGGCTCTAAGCTGTCAGCACAGAGCCCAGTGTGGGACTGGAACCTATGTAGTGTGAGATCATGACCTGAGCCAATGTCGGATACTTAATTGACTAAGCCACCCAGGTGCCCCTCCATAAAATTTAGAGAAGACAAAGTATTAAAATTTTTTTTTATGTAAGCCCACTACCTACAGATAATCACTGCTCATGTATAGTTGGGTTTTGGTTTATTTTATGCAGTATGTTTTCATGGTTGCCATTCTATGCTTTTTCGTTCTTGCTCATATTTGACACAGCCAGCCTGGACTAGTGTTGTTTCCTAGAAATAGGATACCAAATTTACAATTTTCTAGGGGGAAAAAAAGGTGAAAAATGTTTAACCCAATATATTTTAAATGTTACCATTTCAATATAATCATAACAAGTAATTAGGTATTTTTTTAATTTTATTTTTTATTTTTTAAAATTTACATCCAAATTAGTTAGCATAGAGTGCAACAATGATTTCAGGAGTAGATTCCTTAATGCCCCTTACCCATTTAGCCCATATACCCTCCCACAACCCCTCCAGTAACCCTCAGTTTGTTCTCCGTATTTATGAGTCTCTTCTGTTTTGTCCCCCTCCCTGTTTTTATATTATTTTTGTTTCCCTTCTCTTATGTTCATCTGTTTTGTTTCTTAAAGTCCTCATATGAATGAAGTCATATGATTTTTGTCTTTCTCTGACTAATTTCACTTAGCATAATACCCTCTGGTTCCATCCACATAGTTGCAAATGGCAAGATTTCATTCTTTTTGATTGCCGAGTAATAATACTCCATTGTGTGTGTGTGTGTGTGTGTGTGTATACATATATATATATATACACACATATATACATACCACATCTTCTTTATCCATTCATCCATCGATGGACATTTGGGCTCTTTCCATACTTTGTCTATTGTTGATAGTGCTGCTATAAACATTGGGGTGCATGTGTCCCTTTGAAACAGCACACCTGTCTCCTGTGGATAAATGCCTGGTAGTGCAATTGCTAGGTTGTAGGGCAGTTCTATTTTTAGTTTTTTGAGGAACCTCCATACTGTTTTCCAGAGTGGCTGCACCAGTTTGTATTGCCACCAACAATGCAAAAGAGATCCTGTTTCTTGGCATCCTCGCCAACATCTGTTGTTGCCTGAGTTGTTAACGTTAACCATTCTGACAAGTGTAAGGTGGTATCTCACTGTAGTTTTGATTTGTATTTCCCTGATGATGAGTGATGTTGAGCATTTTTTCATGTGTTGGTTGGCCATCTGGATGTCTTTGGAGAAGTGTCTGTTCATGTCTTTTGCCCATTTCTTCACTGGATTATTTGTTTTTTGGGTGTTGAATTTGATAAGTTCTCTATAGATTTTGGATACTAACCCTTTATCTGATATGTCATTTGCAGATATCTTCTCCCATTCGGTTGGTTGCCTTTTAGTTTTGCTGATTGTTTCCTTCACTGTGCAGAAGCTTTTTATTTTGATGAGGGCTCAGTAGTTCATTTTTGCTTTTGTTTCCCTTGCCTCTGGAGATGTGTTGAATAAGAAGTTGCTGCGGGCAAGATCAAAGAGGTTTTTGCCTGCTTTCTCCTTGAGGATTTTGATGCCTTCCTGTCTTACATTTAGGTCTTTTATCCATTTTGAGTTTATTTTTGTGTATGGTGTAAGAAAGTGGTCCACGTTCATTCTTCTGCATGTCACTTTCCAGTTTTCCCAGCACCACTTGTTGAAGAGACTGTCTTTATTCCATTGGATATTCTTTCTTGCTCTGTCAAAGATGAGTTGGCCAAATGTTTGTGAGTCCATTTCTGGGTTCTCTATTCTGTTCCATTGATCTAAGTGTCTGTTCTTGTGCCAGTACCATACTGTTTTGATGATTACAGCTTTGTAGTATAGCTTGAAGTCTGGGATTGTGATGCCTCCTGCTTTGGTTTTCTTTTTCAAGATCACTTTGGCTATTCGGGGTCTTTTCTGGTTCCATACAAATTTTAGGATTATTTTTTCTAGCTCTATGAGGAATGCTGGTGTTACTTTGATAGGGATTGCATTGAGTATGTAGATTGCTTTGGGTAGGATTGACATTTTAACAATATTTGTTCTTCCTATCCAGGAGCATGGAATCTTTTTCCGTTTCTTTGTGCCTTCTTCAATTTCTTTCATGAGCTTTCTATAGTTTTCAGTGTATAGATTTTTCACCTCTTTGGTTAGATTTATTCCTAGGTATTTTATGTTTTTTTGTGCAACTGTAAATGGGATCAGTTCCTTGATTTCTCTTTCTGTTGCTTCATTGTTGGTGTATAGGAATGCAACTGATTTCTGTGCATTGATTTTATATCCTGCAACTTTGCTGAATTCATGAATCAATTCTAGCAGTTTTTTTGGTGGAATCTTTTGGGTTTTCCATATAGAGTATCATGTCATCTGTGAAGAGTGAAAGTTTGACCTCCTCCTGGCCGATTTGGATGCCTTTTATTTCTTTGTGTTGTCTGATTACAGAGGCTAAGACTTCCAATACTGTGTTGAATAACAGTGGCGAGAGTGGACATCCCTGTCTTGTTCCTGACCTTAGGGGGAAAGCTCTCAGTTTTTCCCCATTGAGGATGATATTAGCATTGGGTCGTTTATATATGGCTTTTATGATCTCGAGGTATGCTCCTTCTATCCCTACTTTCTTGAGGGTTTTTATCAAGAAAGGATGCTGTATTTTGTCAAATGCTTTCTCTGCGTCTGTTCAGAGGATCATATGATTCTTGTCCTTTCTTTTATTGATGTGATGAATCACGTTGTTTTCCAGATATTGAACCAGCCCTGCATCACAGGTATAAATCCCGTTTGGTCGTGGTGAATAATTTTTTTAATGTATTGTTGAATCTGGTTGGCTAATATCTTGTTGAGGATTTTTGCATCCATGTTCATCAGAGAAATTGGTCTATAGTTCTCCTTTTTAGTGTGGTCTCTATCTGGTTTTGGAATCAAGGTAATGCTGGCTTCATAGAAAGAGTTTGGAAGTTTTCCTTCCATTTCTATTTTTTTGAACAGTTTCGAGAGAATAGGTGTTAACTCTTCCTTAAATGTTTGGTAGAATTCCTCTGGAAAGCCATCTGGCCCTGGACTCTTGTTTTTTGGCAGATTTTTGATTACGAATTCGATTTCCTTACTGGTTATGGGTCTGTTCAAATTTTCTATTTCTTCCTGTTTCAGTTTTGGTAGTGTATATATTTCTAGGAATTTGTCCTTTTCTTCCAGATTACCCATTTTATTGGCATATAATTGCTCATAATATTCTCTTATTATTGTTTTTATTTCTGTTGTGTTGGTGGTCATCTCTCCTCTTTCATTCTTGATTTTATTTATTTGGGTCCTTTCCTTTTTCTTTTTGATCAAACTGGCTAGTGGTTTATCAATTTTGTTAATTCTTTCAAAGAACCAGCTTCTGGTCATTGATCTGTTCTACTGTTTTTTTTTTTGGTTTCGATAGCATTAATTTCTGCTCTAATCTTTATTATCTCCTGTCTTCTGCTGGTTTTGGGTTTTATTTGCTGTTCTTTTTCCATCTCCTTAAGGCGTAAGGTTAAGTTGTGTATCTGAGATCGTTCTTCCTTCTTTAGGAAGGCCTGGATTGCTATATACTTCCTCTTATGACCACCTTTGCTGCATCCCAGAGGTTTTGGGTTGTGGTGTTATCATTTTCATTGACTTCCATATACTTTTTACTTTCCTCTTTAACTGCTTGGTTAGCCCATTCATTCTTTAGTAGGATGTTCTTCAGTCTCCAAGTATTTGTTACCTTTCCAAATTTTTTCTTGTGGTTGATTTCAAGTCTCATAACGTTGTGGTCTGAAAATATGCACGATATGATCTTGATCTTTTTGTACTTACTTAAAGGGCTGATTTGTGTCCCAGTATATGGTCTATTCTGGAGACCATTCCATGTGCACTGGAGAAGAATATATATTTTGCTGCTTTAGGATGAAATGTTCTGAATATATCTGTAAGTCTATCTGGTCCAGTGTGTCATTCAAAACCATTGTTTCCTTGTTGATTTTTTTTATTAGATGATCTGTCCATTGCTGTGAGTGGGGTGTTGAAGTCTCCTACTATGATGGTATTACTATCAGTGAGTTTATGTTTGTGATTAATTGACTTATATATTTGGGTGCTTTCACATTTGGCGCATAAATGTTTACAATTGTTAGGTCTTCTTGGTGGATAGACCCCTTGATTATGATATAATGCCCTTCTGCATCTCTTGATACAGTCTTTATTTCAAAGTCTAGATTGTCTGATATAAGTATAGCTACTCCAGCTTTCTTTTGTTGACCATTAGCATGATAGATGGTTCTCCATCCCCTTATTTTCAATCTGAAGGTGTCTTTAGGTCTGAAGTGGGTCTCTTGTAAACAGCATGTAGATGGATCTTGTTTTCTTATCCATTCTGTTACCCTATGTCTTTTGATTGGAGCATTGAATCCATTGACGTTTAGAGTGAGTGATTAGTGAGATATTTTAAATTCTGTTTTTGGTACTAAGTCCTTCAAGCCCATGTTTATTTTCACTTGCACCATATCCCAGTTGGAACTAGCCATGTTGCAAATTCTTCTTAGCTACTTGTGACTGGTGGCTACCCTAACAGACCGTGTGGGTCTGACACTTCTATTATTGACCTCTTATCAGTAATCTTACCAGAGGAAAGTTTCCCCCACCCCAGGTACCTGGGGCAGAAAGCAATTGAGACTTTAAGAAAGGCTGTCTCCCAGTTTGGGGCTTGCATGTCTGTGGTGACTTGTTTATACTCGTCACAACTTATGCAGCTAGAGAAATGATAGGCTTTCACATGCTGTTCAGTACATTCTGAGGCTTATTTATTGAGCAGTTCAAACTCTACAGTCCTTGCCCTCCTCACCACCTCCTCTCATTATCGTTCTTATTGCCTCCTCTCAAATTCAACCCCAGTTGCTACCTCTTGTAGTCATCTAAATTTCAAGTCTCAGTAGCAAAAATTATAAATTGGTGGCCAGTAGGCCACATCCAGCACGTGGGTGTTTTGCTAGGCTTACATAATGTTTAACAAAAAAAAAAAAAAAAAAAAAAAAATTGAGCCAGCATTCTAAAGAAATGGTGTTTCATGAAAGTTGAAGTCTGATGTATCATGAAAAATGGAAATCTGACCAAGCTAAGCTTTCATTCCTCTATAGCAAACTCTTGGGACAGATTATCAGGCTACCATTTGACAGGTATGAGCTCCACTAAATCAACGTGTGTATATGTATTTAGATCAGTCCAGTTGTGCTATGAATCAATTTCACTTACCTGCTGTCCTTGTAGGCATTTAAGTTTGCAATCCCTACTAAATATTTCTGCCTGCTTATCAAGTATTGCCAAGTATATTGTTAAATGGAACATGTTCTTGATGGCTAAGCCATGACACTCCGATTTTATTCATTCTTCGTATTTTTTTCTACCAAAAAACACCCCTGTGTCTTGATTGGATTTTTGGTGATATGAGTGTATAAGTTTATCAAAACTGATATATCTGCACTTCACATAAATACACGTCAATTTTTTTTAAATGTACAATTTGCACTAAAATTCTTAGTTTAGCAAAACAAAGTGGTGGGTGGGTTGCTGTCTGCATTTCCACCCATCCATCTCCTAGTTAGTTTTCTCTCTATTTGGTGATGAAGATACGATCTTTATACAGTGACATGATGAATTCTCTGCAACACTCTCTTCTTAAAAAACTCTCTTCTTAAAAAACACTTTGTTTTTTAAACTTCATTTTCAGGGGGCTAGGTACTGGGTTCTGTCTAGTTTTCAGTAATTTTTGAGAACCTAGGCTTTGATCATCTTACATTTGTGGAACTGAGCTCAGCTCAAGATTTTTTTTTTAAAGTTTATTTATTTATTTTGAGAGAGCACAAACGGGGGAGGGACAGAGAGAGAGAGCGAGAGAGAAAATCCCAAGCAGGCTCCACACTGTCATTGCAGAGCCCGATGCGGGGCTCGAACTCAGCCAACTGTGAGATCATCACCTGAGCTGAAATCAAGAGTTGGACACTTAACCGACTGAGCCACCTAGGCACCCCACTCTGCTCAAGATTCTTAAGATTTTGTTAAACACCCACTACTAGTATTCATCTCTCCTAGCTAAGGATGACTCCTCTTTTCATTAGAGGGTACATCACCTTTCCCCAACTCATGGAGCCCTGAGAAATGGCAAACTGTTGTGTTGTCCCATCTCTGCTGAGCTGTAATGGTCTTGAATAGGAGTTCTTTTTTTTTTTTAATTTTTTTTTTAATGTTTACTTATTTCTGAGAGAGAGAGAGAGACAGAGTGTGAGCAGGGGAGGGGCAGAGAGAGAGGGAGGCACAGAATCCGAAGCAGGCTCCAGGCTCTGAGCTGTCAGCATAGAGCCCAACGAGGGGCTCCAACCCCCAAGCTGTGAGATCATGACCTGAGCCAAAGTTGGACACCCAACCAGCTGAGCCACCCAGGCGCCCCAGGAGTTCTTTTTTAATCAAAAGTTTGTTTTTTTTTTTCCCTTTTATCCCAAGCTGTATATTCTCTTAAGTCTCACCAAATTAGTAGTGTTAGTGAAATATTTCAGAATGCTTTCCCTTTGTCTTTCCCACTTCCCTGCTACTGCCCAACAAGTGGGATTTAGAAGCCTCTCCAGCTAGTCCAGAATGTTCTTTTTCTTTCCTTGGCTGCCTGTTTTTAAAGCTTATGACAGAAGGTTGTCCCTTCCAATTTGGTGGCTGCTGGGGAAATTTTTGCCATTTTTACTAATTGTTTGGGGTTTTGTTTTTTTTTTGTTTGTTTTTTTTTTTTTTTTTTTTTTTGTTTTTTTACTTATTATCATAGAAGGAATGTTCTGTAGTCTTCATCCTGTTATCTCTATCAGGAAATAGATGTTTTGACAGAATTAAATATGCACACTCTGTTATGTACATTTCATAAATATAGGGGAAATTATCCTTAAAATCGTCTGAAAGTTGAGGATTTAAAGTCAGTTAAAAAGTGTAATTTGTAATAAACTAGATATTTTGTTTTAGAAATAGATCTGTGGGGATCCGTTCATGAAATAGAAAATCGTTAAGAATTAGAGTTTTTTTTAATTTTCCCTATTCATTTTCAGGATTCATCAGGTGGAGTAGTTTCTTCAAGAGAATGTAAACCTAATGAAAATAAATGTTTTCCTTCAGAAGATTCTCTCAGTGAAAACAAGGCGGGTAAGTAAGAAAACTTCTCAAAATGAGTTCATGTAATTCATTACATGTGTCGATATGGAATTCTGTACAATAATGTTTTTTTTTTTTTTATTCAGTATGTGTACTTCTATTTGTATCTTTATGTTTATCTCAGTGACACTGTTTTCTGTAGTAAGCAGTGTAGTGCAGTTTGAAAACGAGGAAGGTAAGGAGACCTTAGGCTGGAATTTAAGACAAAATACTGATGCATAATTGGTCTATGGGATATAGCCAGGGTACTTAAGCTCCCTAGAACTTGGTCTTTTCATTATACCTACCCTACCTGTCTTTTACCCAAAATAATAGAAAGGAGTAAAAACAATTTATGCTATATATTCATCATCAAAACTCTACTGTAAGTAAGCATAATTTATGAAGCCATCAAAAGGACACTTGGGCATCAGGAACCTTGGGATTTTGTCTAGGTCTGCCACTAATTAACTATGTGGTCTAGGGATGAGATCTCTAGTCTTCATTTTTAAATTTCTCTTAGTTCTGAAATCCCATTACTAACTTGTAATGTCATTGTTCAATTAAACAGTATTTACTAAACCATGAATATACACAGAGGTTAACATTCTACTTACCAACCAGATTCTGGATAACTTTACTTTGTTGGTTATAGCTGTAAGTTTGAAAATAAATTAAAATTCTTGGAGTGTATATATATTGATTACAGTGAGAAAACTGCAGTTCACAGGAAGAAAACAGATAAAACAAAGAGCATAGTCTGGAGCAATAGCCCTTAAGAGGACTAATGATATATATAGAGAAGGATTGTTCATAATGATAATTATGAGATACCCTGTTAATAACTAGTATTTACTAGGTGCTGAATATGTACCAGGCAGTGCTAAGTGTTAGTATGTGTTATGTTTCCTATGGGTTGTGCTATTACTGACCTAATAGAACATGTAACAGAACAACAGTGGCTTTCTCTTTACAGTAGTTAATAAAGTTTGCTTTTAAAATAAATTTATTTTAGGCGTGCCTGGGTGGCTCAGATGGTTAAGCAACCAACTCTTGACTTTGGTTCAGGTCATGATCTCAGAGTTCATGGGTCAGCACATCGGGCACTGTGCTGAGAGTGCAGACCCTACTTGGGATTTCTCTTTCTCTCTCTCTCTCTCTCAAAAAATAAAAAAAAAGTGAAAAAAAAATGAAAATAGATTTATGTCAGTATACTAAAGTCCATTTAAAGAAAAACATTTCATGAACAAAAAATAATACAGATGGCACAAGGATATGGCAAAATTCATAAAGGTACTGTACAAATGGTAAAGGATTGTAGCAATAATTACAGTTTATCATTTCTCACAACCTTAGGAAATGAGTTCGTATGCCCATTTTATAGAAGAGGAAACAGACTTAGGTTAAGTAACTAACCCACAGCAGATCAGACCTGTCTTGGCCTTGTTTCTAGAGAATGAGCTCTATTTTTCAATGCAAAGTTAAAAGTTTGCTTTTTACTCAGTAGCCCGCTTGTCCCCTATTTTTCTCTAAACAACTACTATTTTAACTTTGGCTTTTTTTTTTTTAATAGGACTTTTATTTTGTAATAATTTTAGATTTATAGAAAAGTTATAAAGACAGTACAGAGAGTTCCTGTATATTACTCCCCTCATTTCTCCCATTGTTACTATCTGATGTCAACATTGTACTTTTGTCAAAACTAAGAGACTGATACTAGTACATTACTATTAACTAAGCTCTAGACTTTATTTGGAGTTCAGCAGTTTTCCATCAATGCCCTCTTTCTGTTCTACAATCCAGTCCAGGGACCACATCGCCTTTAGTTATGTCTCCATAGTGTCCTTCGGTCTGTGACATTTTCTCAGTCTTTTCCTTGTTCCATGTTTTTCATGATTTTGACATTCTTGAGTACTGGCCAGTTATCCTGTATCATGGCCCTGAATCTTGGTTTGTCTGATCTTTTCTCATCAATAGAATGGAGTTAATGGGTTTGGGGAAAGAATGCCCCTGACGTGAAGTACCCTTCTCACCACACTGGATTGGGGGTACTGATGTCCATATGACATTATAGATGTCCATGTGACATCACTTGGTCAAGGTCAAGTTTGTCAGGTTTCTCTACTGTAAAGTCACTCTTACTCCTTTTCCATACTCTGTTCTTTGGAAGTAAGTCACCAAGTCTAGCCCATCCTTTCATGGAGGGGATTAAGCTCCATCTTCTGGGGGAGTGGAGATATTCACATATATTATTTGGAATTCTTATGTAAAGAAGTGTTGTCTCTTTTCTCCTAATTGTTTCCTCCATCTTGAAGTAAATGGAGTCATGGACACTTAATAGTATGGACTCATGAATATTTTTATTTTGGGTTGTAATCCAATACTACATTATTTATTCTGTTCACATTGTTCTAGTTTTTACCAATGGGACATCTTTTCAAGTCATCCTCTTTGGCATGCCTTGTCCTTTTGTTTCTTTTGAGCACTTCTTTATTTTCTGGCACTACAGGGTATTCCAGCCTCATGTTGTATTTTCTCTGCCCCAGTCCTAGAATCAGCCATTTCTCCCAGGAAACTGGTGTGTTCTGTTAGGCTTCTATTTAGAAACCAAGATCTGGACTTAGTGTGCTCACTGCTCTGGAGTGTTACTGCTTCTAGGCCTTCTCAGCAAACAGAGCTAGGAAATATACATATACATACCATGTATGAACACATCTATAATTGTTTCTGTATCTCTCCATCTGTACATATACTAAATAAACCTAAGTTCAAATTTGCTGTCCCGGTCTCTAATCCAATACCACAGGGTTTATCCCATTCTTTCTTGTTTATCCATGGCTTCCCTTAGACAGGGAAAAACCTTTCCACTATTCATTACCCACCCACTTAATTGTTCAGTCCCAGTACACCTGCACAATAGTTTCAGAATCGTTAGTTCATACTCCTGTGAGAAATATTTACCAGTTAGAGTCTAATATTTACAGTCCTTTTGTCTTTAGCCTTATAATTTCTAATTAAAACACAGTTTGATAAAGATATTTAGGTCACCTGCCCATTCTTCCCCTACCTCCTTCATCGCGGTCATGCCACCCTGTTCTAATACAGTTAGATTCATTCGTCACAGTGTGCATTCCATCCTGGGATCCCTCAACGTCATGGCTGATGTATAAATTTATAAAGTTCAACTTAATATTTTCTTTCATGTACTGTGCTTTTGGTGTTATATGTAAAAACATATCCAAACCCAAGTTGTTGTGGAGTTTTCGCTCGCATTTTCTTCTAGAAGTTATATAGTTCTACACTTTACAAATAGATCTGTGACCCATGGTGAGTTAATTTCTATAGAAGAGTGTTGTTGGGGTTTTTTTTTTGTTTTTTTTTTTTTTGCATATGACTGTCCAATTGTTCCAGCACATCTGTCGACTCTCCTTTCTCCATTTAATTACTTTTTCTCTGTCATAAATCAGTTGACTGTATGTGCGTGGGTGTGGTTGGGGCTCTCTATTTTGTTCCATTGATCTAGACCATACTGTCTTGATTATTTGTTAAGTCTTGAAATCAAGTGATTTCAGTATTTAGGTCTTATTAACATTTAAAGTTTTATGATTTAAAGCTTTGAGTTTATTTTATAATACAAAATTACTGTCATTTTTTTCCCCAACCAGTTTCTCCTGATTCTGTTGTCTACCCGATCTTCAGTGTGTCTTCAGTCAATACAAAAAGGTAAGGATTGCTCTTGTTTTAATGTTTAAGGTTTATTTAATTGAGTCCTTCTGGGTATCTTTCTTTCTTGCACTATGTAATTTGGAGAGTATTTTTTTTTCCTCCCCACTAAGGGGATATTGAGAATAAGATGAAATCAGGCCCTCTCCTAGAAACTTCATAAGAACCTAAGAGTTAAGAGAAGGGAAATATCTTTATGGGTTTGAGTGATAATAATTGCTAACATTTTTATACAGTACCTGACCTATAATAAATAGTTTATATCCCTTATTTCACTTGATTCTTAGAACAGCCCAGAAGATCGATACTATTAATAATTCCATTTTCAGCCGAGGAAACTGATAGTAATTCACATCGCTTAGAAGCAACAGCTCTTAGCAGCCACTAGAATCCGTATCTGAATTAAAGCCCATTCAGCTGTATTGCCTTTCCTGGGTGACAGTATATTAATGATAGTTCATGTTTAATGAGCATTTACAACCTCATGATGTAGGTACCAGTGTTACCCCATTTTATAGACTAGGAAACTGGCCAGAGGAGTGAGTAACTTACAGCAGCTTTAGTGCTGTTAGAAATCCTGGCTAAAAAGGGATACAGGAGTACTGATGCATAGGGGCACTTGTACCCCAATGTTTATAGCAACACTCTCAACAATAGCTAAATTATGGAAAGAGCCTAACTAAATGTTCATCAACTGACGAATGGATAAAGAAATTGTGGTTTATATACACAATGGAATACTACGTGGCAATGAGAAAGAATGAAATATGGCCTTTTGTAGCAACATGGATGGAACTGGAGAGTCTTATGCTAAGTGAAGTAAGTCATACAGAGAAGGACAGATTCCATATGTTTTCACTCCTATGTGGATCCTGAGAAACTTAACAGAAGACCATGGGGGAGGGGAAGAAAAAAAAAATGGTTAGAGAGGGAGGGAGCCAAAACATAAGAGACTCCTAAAAAATGAGAACAAACTGAGGGTTGATGGGGGGGTGGGAGGGAGGGGTGGGTGGGTGATGGATATTGAGGAGGGCACCTGTTGGGATGAGCACTGGGTGTTGTATGGAAACCAATTTGACAATAAATTTCATAAAAAAAAAAATCCTGGTTGAAGCTGCCACTATGCTGGTCAAAGCTAAGACTGGGAAGAGGAGAAGCATGAATGTGAGAACAATAGGCTAGAAAGCTCTGGCAAAGAAGTATCTTATGGTCTTAACATCTTCCTAAGTAGTTTTGGTACTTCTGTCCCCCTTGATGATAAATAACTGTATGTATTGAGCAAGGAACTTTCTAGCTGAGTTCTACTTTTAGGGTACCTCCATCACCTCAGAAATTGGGTTGGGTAGCAACTTTCCCTCTTTAAAGGCCATGTTCCTAGTTTTTTGCACCTTTCTGTTTTTTCATCTATGTCTTCTTTCATGACTATTTATTGAGGATTGAAATCTACCACAATTAGCTGATATAAGTGTATAAACTAATTAATCTAGCCTAAGGAGATATGAGAATACTATTGGTTGGATTGTTTGAAATTTCTCTTTATGTAGGACCCAAAGGGTCAGATCTCGTCAATCACTTGTGGTTTAATCTATGACTTTTACTTTAGGCAGATTACAGATTCTCCAGGTTCATTGTCTCACATTCATTTTTTGTTTATTCACTCATTTGGCAAACATTTATAGAGTGCTATATGATATTGAACTATTATACTGAGTTTTGGAGATGTGAAAATAAATAACACATGGTCCTATCATGGAAGTTATGATTAGAGGAGGACGGGCATTATAATAAAATGTTAAAATTGCTAAGATAGAAATAAAGAGATTGTGGTCATACATGCAGGGATGGGAATTTGCTGAGTTACTCAGCAAAGGTTGTATAAACGGCACGAGTCAAGCAGCCTAGAGAGTGTGTTTTGTGTTACGGGCACATACCATTAGTGGTTTGTCAAAGCAGTTCAAGAGCGTCATGTCCAGCATTTTTTTTTAATGGAATAATGTATCTCTCACAGTTATTTATTAACAGTAAGTTATTTAGTAAAACTTTCTGGTTTTAGTTTTATATGTGTATCTATATTGGTCATAATGTAAAATAAATTTCTTACCGTCAAATGACAGGATAGTTTGGCTTAGTTTAAAAAACACTGGACACTTATTTTTCTAGTGTTTTTTTTTTTTTTTTCTTGTGAGTTTTCTCTGAATCTCTTGCTTTGGTCACCTGTTTTTTTTTTCCTTGCCTTTTTTTTTTTTTTTTTTTTAAACCTCTACTCTCCACAGATTTTTATTCCTTTGGTCCTTGGAAAACAAAGGTCCTTTTATTATAAGACTTGGGTTACAAACTCAGGGCCTATAGAGATTGGGTGGAGATTGGAGCCAAATGGGGAATGCATACCTCAAATAAAAGAGCATGCATTGTGTTAGTTACATTCTTTGAAGAAATAATGGTCTGGTGATCTTACAGTGTCTCTTGCAATATTGGAAATACACATTTTTAAGTGAGATCTCTAGATTTTAAAATATTGGTAGCTAATCCACAGTTTTATTTATTTATTTTTTTAATTTTTTTTTAACGTTTATTTATTTTTGAGACAGAGAGAGACAGAGCATGAACAGGGGAGGGGCAGAGAGAGAGGGAGACACAGAATCGGAAGCAGGCTCCAGGCTCTGAGCTGTCAGCACAGAGCCCAATGCGGGGCTCGAACTCACGGACCATGAGATCATGACCTGAGCCGAAGTCGGACGCTTAACCGACCAAGCCACCCAGGCACCCCTAATCCACAGTTTTTTTTTATTTTTTTTTAATTTTTTTTTTTTTTCAACATTTTTTATTTATTTTTGGGACAGAGAGAGACAGAGCATGAACGGGGGAGGGGCAGAGAGAGAGAGGGAGACACAGAATCGGAAACAGGCTCCAGGCTCCGAGCCATCAGCCCAGAGCCTGACGCGGGGCTCGAACTCACGGACCGCGAGATCGTGACCTGGCTGAAGTCGGACGCTTAACCGACTGCGCCACCCAGGCGCCCCTAATCCACAGTTTTAAACACTGTAAGCCAATCAAAACATATCTGTGAGCTGTATTTGGCCCAAGAGCCTCCAGTTTACCACCTCTTTAGGCCAGTCCCCACATTCTTTCCTAATTGGAACAGGTTGCCTCAACAACATCTATCCAGCCAAAATATTTTTTTCCTAAGTTTGAAAATAGTGGGGTGATGCTTTAGGTGTGAGGACAAGTGAATATATTAACCTCACTCACTGCCCAAGTATAGAGTTGTTGGATATAATATACTGGTAGCTGACTTCCTGTGGGACTGTGAGATTCAAGAATAGAATCTTCTTATTTGCTGTGGCGTTACAGGGATTTCTTTATGCTTAGGGTAAGCATTGCCCTAAAATTTGGTAAAGCAAAAAATAAAATAAAATCACTTTTTAAGAGTTAAGTCAACTGCTATTCTTTACTAGTTACCTTGGGTAAGTTATTGATCCTCTCTGAGTGGGCCTCCGGTTTCTCGTTGTTCTGAGCCCTATTGCTTCATTAAGTTATTGTCAATAGAAGGCATTAAAAATTGCAAGGTGCTCTGCAAATGTTATAGACATAGCTGTTTTCATCGTAATTTCTCAGACATTTCAATTTATTAAATAATGTTTATTAACTTTTATTTCAAAGATCTTTAGTTGAACAGTCTTCTGTGGGATCCATCATATCTGCTAACCTCTTGAAACAGATCAATACACAGAAAAGTACTAATACTAGAGATACAAATAAAGAAACAAAAGACCAGCTCATCATTGTGAGTAAATTTAAAAGCTCCTCCTGTATGTGGCTCTCATGTAGAACATGAAGGCAGACATGTTGTCTTAGCAGAGTTAACATGGTTTACAGACATTCTGAGTTGTGTATATGCCAGCTTTGTTGTAGTGGTAGCATTTAAACTAGTCAAGTAGATTTTCAAACTGATAGTGTTGGGCAATGTGTTATGAGATAGAATGGAAGTTAATAAGCCATGACAGTGAATATTCCTGATTTTTCTATATTTATGAATTTATCTGTGCTTTTCTGAACTTTTATTATGTACTGTATTTATTTTTTATCAACTTTTGGGGCAAAGAATTTTAATATTCCTAATCACTTAAGGAAAAACACTATATAATGAATATACAAGTCCTGGGATTTTTGCCCTGCGTCTTTGAAACAAGGCTTTTTCAGGTCTCTTCACTTAAGAGCTTAATAATTATGCTCTATTGTTCATCTTAGCCATTATCTTTATGATTTGATTTGATTCCTTCTTAGAACTATGGGTCAAGCGAAAGAATCTTGATTTTTTTTTTATACCATCAAAGAGACCATTTCACTTCTTGCATCAGTTTATTGCATTTTTAGGTTCTTCTCATTCCATTTTGTTTAGGAGGTGGAGGGAGGGGACATAGTAACCAGACTTTCATTTAGTATTTCACTTGTGCCAGCATAAAAGAAAAATAGGGAGAAATTTGAATGAATGGTTACATGAACTAAATATAGAGCTATTTGTGATGTGTTTAGATGGACTTGTTCTTTTCCCAATTACAGGACGCAGGTCAGAAACATTTTGGAGCCACCATGTGTAAGTCCTGTGGCATGATCTACACCGCATCCAGCCCTGAGGATGAAATGCAACATGTCCAGCATCACCACAGATTTCTGGAGGGGATCAAATATACAGTAAGTCAAAAACAGTCTTTCAATTTGTTCTAAAAGTAAAACTGGTTTAAAAGGTACATTTCTTTTGCTTAAATATTGGAAGATCTGTATCTTTAAATATCATCTACAGTTTTGTTGTCTTAATATTTGAGGCTGATGGTACTTAAAAGCTAACTTAAAAAGTTTTTCTTTTTTAACATTTATTTATTTTTGAAAAACAGACAGAGTGTCAGCAGGGGAGGGGCAGAGAGAGAGAGGGAGACACAGAATCCGAATCAGACTCCAGGCTCTGAGCTGTCAGCACGGAGCCCAACATGGGGCCCGAACCCACGAACTGCGAGATCATGACCTGAGCCAAAGTTAGATGTTTAACCGACTGAGCCACCCAGGCGCCCCAAAAGCTAACTTTTAATAAAAGTGCCATTTCAGACTTTCTATCCTGATATAAGTGTTGTTCTAGGTTGAGTGAACACCCTTCATCCTTAACTCTAGCCTTTTGAGCGGAGCTGCACAATTAGGATATAAAACTCAAAGACTTGAGGAGACCCTACTTCCCCATACCTCCTCACGTTATTAGGAGTATTCTTTGTAGATAGGGTTAGAAAAACCGCTTTTCTGTGATTTCTCCAGGCTTTTTCTTTTCTGAAAGGAGAGGTCCCACCTTTTCATCAAGCACGTTTCTGGTATCATGCATCCTGTTGTCCTTTATGTTCTACCTGCTATTCAAATGCATTTCTTTTTTTTTTCCTATAATATTTTTAGTGTGGTTTATTAAAACTCTGCTTATCCTAGCCCTCTTCTACCTTCCCACTCCTAATAATTCATCATTTTTTCTCTATATTCTTATGAAGTCCTCTTAATTGACTTTCCATTATTTTATAGTAGATAATATAAATGTCTCCCAGCACGTAGGGTGTCAGTCAGTCTGTTGAGGACAGGTACTTTATTTCAGGCATCTTTTACTTCCCTTCCCACATTCCTTTAGTCAGATTTTGTCCTTTTTCGCATCATTCATTGTTCATCTTTTTGTCCTCTCTAGACCAAATTGTTTAATGGTTTTGTGTGTGTGTGTGTGTGTGTGTTCTCTCTCTTCAGATTAAACTGAGTTTTTTTTCTTTCGTCAGGGCTGGAAAAAAGAACGTATAGTAGCACAGTTTTGGGATGGGAAAATTTTGTTGGTCCTGCCACATGATCCGAGTTATGCTATCAGAAAGGTATGGAACATTAGTTTCTCAATCCTTGTTCTCCTACTCCCTCTCCTCTCACCAAGAATTCAACCCATGTTGAAGTGTAAAATCCCTTTGCTGATAGCTAATTCATTCTGGTGATTCTGGTTCTCATGCAGGCGTCAAATTCATAGTGGTTTATACAAAACTAAATTTAGAATTACAAGATGAAGTGACAGTCAAAGATTTAAGAGAACAGATAAGGCTCTATTGCTTATCTTTTACCTTCGTCTTCACTTGTGAAAGATAAACTAAATTTTTCAGTATTGAGAAATTAATGACCCCAGAGTCTCTCTCTTATGTTGTTACTGCGTGTCTCATGGGCTGGATGTATTCAGTGCACATTGAATAAAGCTGAAACAAAATCTGTTTTGGCACTTCCCACCCCTTACTCCCCCTAGGCATCTGCATTTCTTTCTGCTGAAAGTGCTCTTTAAAATAGGATTTTCAGACTCTGTTTTCAAAGTGGCAGATACATGCATCAGTAGTAAAATAATTTTGGGGATGTGCAAATTTAGGAAATAGAGGTAAAAGGTACACATTTTCTGTACATAAATGTATATATAGTTTCCGTTCTTTTTAAAACAAATTAATCTCTTTTGTTTTTTAACATCATTAGGTAGAAGATGTCCAGGAACTTGTTGATAATGAATTGGGCTTCCACCAAGTTGTTCCCAGATGTCCAAACAAAACCAAGACTCTTCTCTTCATATCTGATGAAAAGAGAGTAGTTGGGTGTTTAATTGCAGAGCCCATCAAACAGGTGTGGTATATGTCTTTTAAATTATTGGCATAATGTGTGAGCAAAATAAAGTAATTGGGTGAAGGCTTCAATAAGCAGTTAAGAATGCTACCATTGATGGGGTGCCTGGGTGGCTCAGTTGGCTAAGTGTCCAACTCTTGGTTTTGGCTCGGGTCATGATCTCGTGGTTTGTGAGTTCAAGCCCTGCATTGGGCTCTGTGCTGACAGTGTGGAGCCTGCTTGGGATTCTGTCTCTCCTCTCTCTGCCCCACCCCTGCTCATTCCCTTCCTCCCTCCCTCCCTCCCTCCCCCCCCCCCCCTCTCTCTTAAAATAAATAGGTAAACTTAAAAAATAATAATAATAAAAAAATGCTACCATTGATGGCATTTTCCCCTGCTAAAGTATCCTGGACCATATAGATAATTGAAGTAATTTATTTCTATTATATTTGGTATTTTGCTGTATATAAAAGCAGGATAAGTAAGTCTGTCCTGTGTTCATGTAGTCATTTCCATACCTGGACTAGTGATTTTAAATAAGCAAATCTGTAGAGCCCAGATATTGAGGATGTGGCTTAGTGCAGGTTAATATATTTGGCAAAATAATTATTGTCCCTTAATTAGAATCTATTTTAGGTACTAATGAGCAATGTTCTGGAAGAGGAGTTGGCAAACTTCAGCGCCTGGGCCATGTGTGGCCCACCACTTGTTTTATAAAGTTTCATTAGAACAGAGATATGCTTATTTATCTCCATATTATCTGGTTGTTTTTGTAACAGGTATAACAGATCACATGGCCCAGTGAACCTAAAATATTTATAACTTGGCCCTTTACAGAAAAAGGTTGCCAGCTTTTTTTCTAGAATAGAGAGAGTTTTTGCCTTCAAGGAGCTTATAGTATAATCTTTAGCAAAGGAGAATTATAGTTCAGAGGTGTTCTTTTTACCTGACTTTATAGGATCCCACACTTAGGTCTCCTTCCTTTTAAAAATATTTGATTTCTCAATACATCTGAAAATGATACTAGCATAAATTTTTTACCTTTGTGTAAGTGGTTCCCTTTCTTCCCTCATTTCTACTATCTTTATTACTCTTCCTTATTTTCTCTTTTTTCACCATATATACATATACATACATATATACATACATATACATATATATATATACCTATATGTATACACACACACACACACACACACACAATATAGTGTCCCTCGTGTGTTTTTCAGAAGCTGGAGAGAAAAGCAGCTGGTTTGTATTAGTAGTCAATTTGGCCTTTTATTCTAAAGAAGTAGACTATTTATGTAGTGATAATAAGCAAATATAGCTAAATAACATATATTCTCTTCTACTTTTTCGTATTTCAAGAGCAATGTTTTCTTGATGGTAGTTAAAACTTAAGTACCCACCTATCAGAGCAGCTATATTAAAAAATAGTGACAAGGCACCTGGGTGGCTCAGTCGGTTGAGTGTCTGACTCTTGATTTTGGCTCTTGTCACAATCTCAGGGTCATGGGATGGAGCCCCATATTGGACTCCACGCTGAGTGTGGAACCTGCTTAAGATTCTCTCTCTTCCTCTCTGTCTCTCAAAAAAAGATAAAAAATAGTGACAATATCAAATGCTGGCAAGGCTGCAGGGAAAACTAGATCTTTTAGACATTGTTGGAGAGAACATAAAATGTTAGGACTACAAAATGTTTGACAGTTTCTTAAAAAACTAATCCTACATTTATATGACCCAGCAGTCCTACTTCTGGTTATTTATCCCAGAGAAATGAAAACCTACTCTACACAAAAGTCCATTCCTGAAAGTTTATAGCAGCTTTTTTGGTAGTGGTCAAAGCCTAGAAACAAAGAAACTGTTCTTCAGTAGGTGAATGATCACTCAAACTGGTACATCCATTCAATGGAATATTAGCAAATAAAAAGGAACAAACTGTTGATATATGCAACAACTTGGACAGACGTCAAGGGCATTGTGCTAGTGAAAAAAGCCAATCTCCAAAGATCACATGATGTATGCTGCCATTTATATGGCATCCTCAAAATAACAGAATTATAGAGTTAGAGAATAGATTGAGGTTGCCAGGGCTTAGAGATGGTTGAGGGAAAAGGTGGACATTATTACACAGAGACAACAAGAGAAAGATCCTTGAGATGATCCAGTAGCTCTGTATGCTGGTTATGGATACAGATGTGATAAGTTGTTCCATGACATGGGAATATATGCAAACATTATACCTATGTTAATCCCTTGGTTTTGGTATTGTACTGCACCTATAGAATATATAATCATTGGAGGAAGCCAGATGAAGGATACATGGATCCTCTGTACTATTTTAAAGATCCTTAAATACCACCCAAATTTCATAGTTAATATGCAAAAATCTTTAGTGTTATCATTTTTTTTTAGGATATCATAAATAAATGCAGTTTAGACTGGAGAGAATGGGAGAAGTTTATGTACTATATTAAAAGTAAGAGTCTGATTTTTATAATTTTTTAATCAATAGAAGAAGGAAGTTTCATAATGGTATGTAATCCACTGGAATATGGGAATATCTCAACACCAGTATTTTTTTAAGCATTGTGTGACCATATTTATTTATTTCCAGAGAAAGAGAGAGAGAGAGAGGGAGCTTGCACACAGGGGAGGGGCAGAGAGGGGGAGAGAGAGTCCCAAGCAGGTTCTGCCCTGACAGCACAAAGCCCAATGCGGTGTTTGATCTCATGACCTGAGCCAAAATCAAGAGTTGGATGCTTAACCGACTGAGCCACCCAGGTGCCCCCATGCATTGTGTGACTATAAGTGGATAAGAATCTAGGAAGTATCAGAATTTTAACATTTTTGGTGAAGGTAATAAGATTAATTTTAGATACTTAAGTCTTGTTTGAGGAATGGTTTTTACAAAGAAATGTGAACTCAACTGTACTATTAGCTCTAGATGCGTCTGTATTATCATTGTAGGCCTTCCGTGTCCTGTCCGAACCAACGGGTCCAAGCTCTAAAGAATGTCATCGGGCTTGGCAATGTTCAGATGTACCAGAACCTGCAGTCTGTGGAATAAGTAGAATCTGGGTCTTCAGACTGAAACGAAGAAAGCGCATTGCAAGACGACTGGTGGATACTCTCAGGTAAGAAATAAAATAAAATAAAATGGATCTAGACCCAGATTGGCTTTCCCAGAACCTTTCCTGGTTTATGAGTCAAAGGGAATGATGTTATAAAGACACTTCTGTTTAAATACTGCCAAAGTCAGGCTAAGGCCAGCAATGGCACTGGAAAACAAACAAGCAAATACACTAGATGTACTCAGTTTAGGGCACAACATTCCAAATGTGAAACATTGTAGCCCAGTGCTTATTAAACCACCTGTGGTGAAAGACGAGTTTAATTGCAGAGCAACACTTTAATAAAATGAAAATGAATTGCTAGAAAATGAAATAGGAAAACAAAATAAAAAAATGAGAAATACAAGTCCCCATTTTTATTAGATTCAGCAGATGTGAACTTTAACATTGCAATAAATATAATTTATACAAACAAAATGCAGGCTTAAAAGAGCTACAGAAATTGTACATTCATTGTTCATTGACTACTGTGTGACTCAGTAATTGATGAAGACTTATAAATCTAACTAAATGTAAAAATGAGTTAGCCAGGCAACCCACAAAATGGGAGAAATTCATCTAATAAGAGTCCAGTATAACCAGTATATATAAAAGAACTTTTACTATACAACAATAAAAAGACAAATGGCCCAATTAAAGATGGGCAAAGGATTCCAATACACAGTTCTTCTTTGAAATACATATGGCTGCCACCAAGGATTCGCAAACCAAAACCATGGTGAGATACCACTTCATACTCACTAAACTGTTAGTGATATGACTTACTTGCTCGTTAACATACCTGATCTTGGTTGGATGGATGAGTTTCGTTTCACAACACTTACTCTCTCGACCTCTATACTTAAGAGAACAGGTTACAATCCAGGGACCATACTTTGAGGAGTGATCTAGTCTTATGAGTCCTGTACGCTTTTTAGGGAAGAACACCCAAGACCGCTGTGGGATCCAGTGTTGGGCCATAATCCTAGTCACCTGCACATACCTTATAAAGGGGAGTAGTGAGAATTAGTGTCTATAATGATTTTATTTGATAGTTAATTATGAAAAATCTCTATTTTTTTGAATGTTTGAGAGAGAGACAGAGCATAAGCGGGGGAGGGGCAAAGAGAGAGGGAGACACAGAATCAGAAGCAGGTTCCAGGCTCTGAATTGTCAGCACAGAGCCCGATGTGGGGGCTTAAACTTGTGAACTACGAGATCTTGACCTGAGCCAAAGTCGGATGCTTAACCAACTGAGCCACGCAGGTGCCCCGAAGTACCTCTATTTTTTATATTTTATGTTAAATATTTTATACTAAGAGATACAAATTTGGCATGGGAAATACCAGTATCTAAAGTAGTTCCACCAGGCAGTAGTAGTCCAATGCTTCTCAAACTTAAAAGTGCATAGGAATCACCTGAGGATCTTGTTAAAATGCAGGTGTAATTGAGTAGGTTGGAGTGGGGCCTGAGATTCTGCATTCCTGATATGCTCTCAGGTGGTGATGAGTGTAGATCATATGTCGGGTACTAAGGCAGTAAGTAGGTTATCTATAAGCAGAAGTTTCCCTTAAAGGAGAAATAAAAACATGCATCTGAGAACGCATCTCTTTTCTCACATCTGTGAGTTGAAATACAGGTAACATAAGTGGCAGCTATCCTGTATGAGGGGCCTTAGGCTTCATTCTCTCTGGTTTATACAGGCAAAATATGTTTAAATCCTTACAAAGGTAGAATATCGCCCCTAGTTGTTTTACATAAGAAGCAACAGAGGCTCACCAGGGATTATTAGTACACGTTTACACAGACAGGCTAGTAAAAGGACAGAGTTAGGACTCAAACCCACAGATCTCATGTTCTTTCTATAACTGATGTCACTTTATAAGTGAGACAGTAAGCTCTATTTAATCAAACCAGTATTTTGCTTTGGATTCTAGTAAATTCAGCCATAAACTTTGTGTGAAATTATATAGTATACCATATACTTAAATCTTAACTTCTAATTGAATCCAATCTTTAATTTTATATTTTTAAAATTTCAAACCTGTGGGGTGCCTGGGTGGCTCAGTTGGTTAAGTGTCCAACTTTGGCTCAGGTCATGACCTCACAGTCGGTGAGTTGAAGGCCTGTGTCGGGCTCAGTGCTGACTGCTCGGAGCCTGGAGCCTGCTTCGGATTCTGTGTCTCCCTCTCCCTCTGCCCCTCCCTGCTTGTGTTCTGCCTCTCTCTCTCTCAAAAATAAATAAAACCTATAAAAAAGTGCAAGAATAGAAAAAGAAGCCCTTATTTACCTTTGCCCAAATTCATCAAGTTTTAACATCTACTTTCTTCTTGAATTATTTAAAGGTAAGGTATGTATATTACGCCCCTTTAGTCCCTCGTACTTCAGCGTGTATTTCTTAAGTCCAAAGATCTTTCCTCATGTAAGCATACTTGAGTTATCAAATACCGGGTGTTTAGTGTTGATGTAATGCTTTCCTCTACTGTATGGTCCATATATCAGTTTTGTCATGTGTCTCCGCGTCCGTCATAGCATTTCTTTTTCCTGTCTAGATCACATTGCATGTAGTTGTCCTAGCTCTTTTGTCTTCATCTCCTTTCTCTCTCTTTCTCTCTCCCTCTCTCTCTGACCCTCCCGTATACTCTCTCTCTCAAAATAAATAAACCAAAAAAAAAAGTGCTTAAAGAGATCAAAATTGTATATTTGGACTGCTTTAAAATACGTATGCTAATGTTTAATCAGAATTTTAAATTAGTTCCATTGTTAAATTGTCTTTTCCTCTTTTTTAGGAATTGCTTCATGTTTGGCTGTTTTCTCAAGACTGATGAAATAGCATTTTCTGACCCAACACCAGATGGCAAGTTATTTGCAACCAAATACTGCAACACCCCTAATTTCCTTGTATATAATTTTAATAGTTAAAGCCAGTCTCTACTATAGAACAGTTACTGTGTGGACGATTTCAGACAGCCCCATATCCTATAATATGAACTATTTCATAGATACCAAAATAAAAATACTAAGACACACATATATACACATAAACCTGTATTAGTTTTATTTCTTATGAATCAAAAAGTGAGGGATAAATTTGTTGAAAAGTATCTGGGGACTCAAAAAAAGGAAAAGTCTTTGGATAATATATACTGACTAGCATTGGAATCCTTAATTATGAAACTTGATAGCTCTAACTGGAAAATGACATGCCTCCTTCATCGAAACATTGACAAAGCAAGGTGGTTTCCACAGAAATGTGACCATTTCTCTCTTATGAAGCACACTTTTGCACAGGGATTACCTCATGCCCCATCAGAAGCAAATAAAATTTAAAGATAGGCAAATAATTTCCATGCCCAATCTTTAATGGTAATTCCCAAATTCTGTACACAAAATTTTTAGTTTATAGGTATTGGCTGTAGCAACTGAGTTTCAAAATATTTAGAAAGTGTTTCGAATTTTTAATTTGTAATAGGGCTTTCCCATCTTTATGGTAAATAAAGAATGAGCAAAATTTCCATATCCTTTGATGTAGAACAGAATTCTGTAGCTTAATGTTTTAATCTTTTTGCAAATCATATCAATCAAGACATACTTGTCATCAGATTCAATTAAAATTAACCGTAGTAATTGCACTATTGTCATTTCATTCATTTCAGTGTGAAAATGCTAACTGTACTAATCTTTAGTACACTTGTTACTGGGGATTGATGTCATTAACACAATAGATGCCCATTTCGTTTAGATGATTCATATGGTTACATTTTTAATATTTTTGCATGTTTAAAATACATCTTGTTCTGAGACATCTGGCGAAGGTGGTGACAAAATGAATAGTGATAGAACTATTACTATTTTATAGTAATATAACTGAGGTTAGTAAATGAATATATCTAGGCCGGAGAACTCGTGATAACATTATGTAAATACACCTCCGTATGCACACATTTTTCTAGTATAATTCTTGGATACTTTCTTTGAAGAGCAAAGAATTACTCATATTGTTTTGATTCTAAAAATCACTCAACTGCTGTCTGGTGGTAAGACGCTAGGGAAGTAGTTTTCCAGGTTATAACTCGGTAGAATCTGTTCACGTGCATTCTTTTATTTGCCTGTAAGGTAACATGTTTCCAAAATTTAAAAGCCTGCATTCCAGAAAGAATATGGAAGTGTTAAGATGTAATTTTGCAAACATTTTAATGCTGTTTTCTGCACTGCTGTTTTTGTTTTAAATATTTTATTTAAAAATTTTTATTAACATTATTTTGCTTGCTCAGTGCTTTTGTGATGAATCAATTAAAATTCTTCTCAATATTCTCTTTGTCTATTTTTTTATACAACCAAATGTATTGATTTTTTCTGTATTTTTGTGATTATAAAAACAGTACATGCTCCTTGATTCCAAAAACCAATCATTGAAAATATAGCCAACACGAAAACCTGCACACTGGATGTTTATAGCAGCTTTATTCATAATTGCCAAAACTTGGAGGCAGCCAAGGTGTCAGCCACAAAAAGGCATATAGGAAACTTAATATTACTGAGTGAAAGAAGCCAATGTGAAAAGGCTGCAGACTGTATGATTCCCACTGTATGATATTCTGGAAAAGACAAAACTGGAGACAGTGAGAAGCTCAGGAGCTCGAGGGGAGTGGAGGATAACTAGGTGGGGCACGGGACTTTGAGGGCAGGGAAAGTACTGTGCAGGATACTGTAAACGGGTCCATCTCTAACGTTGTCCAAACCCATAGAACGGACAACACCAAGAGTAAAGAAACCCGATTTGTCAACGTAGGTTCATCAGTTGCAACAAGTGTCCCTAGTGGTGGGATGTTGGTAGTGGGGGCCATGCATGTGAGGGGCAAAGGGTTTGTGTGGTAAATCTCTGCTTCCTCTGATTTTGCTGTGAACTTAAAATTGCTCTAAAAAAAAATAAAAGCTTCAAAAAACAAAAAAAAAAAAAACAAGGAAAGCCTGAGAAATTATCATAGCCACAGAGACACGACAGCTAAATGTAACACAGCGTCCCGGCACAGAAGGGCAAAATAAATCTGAATCAAGTATACCTTCATTAGTGTGTCAGTATTGGCTCATTGGTATGTTAATTGTGACAAATATACTAATGTAAGACGTGGGTAATAGGGGAGGCTAGGTGTGGGGTATATGGGAATTCTCTTTGCGGTTTTCCTGTAAAGCTAAAATGGACATCTCCATTATCAACGCCTTCGTAATTACTACCCAGGTCAAAAAAGTAAAACACTGCCAGCTGCCCAGAGTCCGCCTCACATTCTCTTTAATCATCATTTTCCCCAAATGTAACTACCTTTTGATGTCTAAAAGTTTCGTCTGGTTTTGAGCTTAATATAAATTGAGTATGTTGTCAAGATGCATCCATGTTATTCTGTCTAGTTGACACCCATTTTCATGGTTGTATATTCCATTAAAAGAATATACCATAATTTATTGGGGTGGCTGAGTGGCTCAGTCGGTTGAGCGTCCGACTTCGGCTCAGGTCGTGATCTCGCGGTCCTTGAGTTCGAGCCCCACATCAGGCTCTGTGCTGACAGCTCAGAGCCTGGAACCTGCTTCAGGTTCTGTGTCTCCCTCTCCCTCTGCTCCTCCTCCACTCATGCTCTCTCTCAAAAATGAATAAATGTTAAAAAAAATACCATAATCTATACTACTGATGATAAGCATTGCTACCTTTGCCATTATATGCTACCTTTGTGATAAACTGCGTCCAACGTATGGGTCTCTTTCTGCCTGTTTATTCCCTCTAGCCTCGCTGGTCATCCTTACACCAGTACCACATTGTGTTATCAGATTCCTGAAGTTGGTATTGTAAATTCTTCCACCTTTTTTCTCTCCGGGAGTATTTTGTGTATTCTTGATCCTTTGCATTTGCATGTACAGTTTACAATCGGTTTAAGATCCTCAAAAAGCCATCACCAATTAAAAAAAAAATCTGTTGGGATTTTACTGGAATTGCATCACATCTACAGATCCGTTTGGGAGGATTGAATGTAAAAGATATATTTTTCTGGTGTATTTCCCCATTTAGTTTCTCAGCAATTTGGGGTTTTCAGTGTAGTTATGTAATTTTTTAGGATTTACTCTTAAAGCATTTGATACTTTCTTTGAAACCACTGGAAATAAGATTGTTAAAGTTTCATTTGCTGATAAAACACAACAGACTTTTCCATATTGATCTTCGGTTCAGCGGCCTTTCTAAATTTATTTAATTCTAAAGATTCATTTGCAGATTATTTTTGGATTTTCAGGTTGTTGGGTTTTTTTTTTTTTTAAGTTTATTTTGAGAGCTTGCATGCATGTGCGGGGGGGGGGAGGGGGGGGGGTGCGGGGCGGAGAATCCCAAGCAGGTACCACACCCAATGCAGAGCCAGACACAGGGCTTGATCCCAAGAACCGTGAGATCATGACCTGAGCTGAAATCGAGAATCAGATGCTTAACTGACGTGAGCCAGTCAGGTGCCCCTGGGTTTTCAGTTTTGAAGTAATGTCTCATTTCATTTTTCATGAAAATACCATTTTCATGAAATGCCATAGACTGGGTGGCTTAACAATTTAGCTCTCTGGTTGGTTCCCGAGTCCAGTTAAGTCCAATTTCAAGGCACTGGCAGATCCAGGACTTGGTGAGGGCCCGCTTCCTGCCTTGCTTGCGGTCTCCTTGCTGTATCCTCATATGGCAGAGCTCCTCTCTCTGTCAGGGATATTAATCCCTCTCATGAGGGCTCCGCCTTCATAATCACCCCCCAAAGGCGCCCCCTCCCATCACATTAGGGATTAGGCTTCAACATGAATTTCAGAGGGACAAACTTTCTAATCCATAGCAACTATAAAATATTTACCATAGCTTGTTAGATATACACTCATGTTAACGAAGCTCCTCTCTATTCCTAGGATTCTAAGAGGCATTTGTTTTTCTAAGAGGCTTTTAAACATTTAACGCTGGATTTTATCAAAATTTTTCTTCTTTGGAGGTAACTGATTTTTCTTCATTGGATGAATATGGTGATTACATTGTTCTTAAGTCAACCTAGTCTTGCTGAAATAATCTCAACTTGGCCTTGAGGTTTTTATGTTACTGGCTTTGGTTTACTACTATTTTGTTTGAGATTTTCTTCATCTGTTCATGAGAGCGATTGGGTATCTATAGGAGATGCACTGATGTTTACTTTTTTCATTTATGATGCTTTTTTTTTTCTTTTACTCTCTAGATGACTCTTGCTAAGGCTTATTAGGCTTATAAATTTTATTCGTATTTTCAGAAACAACTTTTGGCATTGTTGATCCTATCCATTATAGATTTCTCCATTTTCTATGGTAGGTTTTGTCTTTAAATTTATACGTCTTTCTTTTGGAAGGGAGTTTTACTTTTTCTTATATTCTTAGCTCACCAATTTTTCAGGTTTCAATAGCATTTAAGACCATATATCTCGGGGCACCTGGGTGGCTCAGTCAGTTAAGCATCTCTTGATTTCAGCTCAGGTCATGATATGATCCATGGGATCGAGCTCTGCGTCAGGTTCCTTGCTGGGTGTGGAGCCTGCTTGGAATTCTCTCTCTGCCTCTCCCTGCTCATGCTGTCTCTCTCAATAAACTTTAAAAACAAAAAAGACCATAAATCTCTATAATCACAATTTCAGCTGTATCCCACAAGTTTATATATATATATTTTTTTTATTTACTTTTTTTGAGAGCACATGCACACAGGGCAGAGGGAAAGGGAGAGAGAGAATCCCAAGCAGGCTTCACACCCAGAGCGGATCCAAACTCGGGGCTCCATCTCACAACCGTGAGATCATAACCTGAGACAAAATGAAGTGTCAGACACTAAATGGGCTGAGCCACATAGACACCCTATATATAGTATTTTATTTATAAATCTCTAATTTCAATCAACAAATTGTCGATTGAAGTAGGAACCAGGAGGCAATAAATAATCCTCAGCATTTCTTGAGCAGCTACTTATCCCCATTTTCTTTTTGAGAGAGAGAGCGCAAGCACAAGCACAAGCACAAGCAGGGGAGGAACAGACAGGGAGACACAGAATCCGAAGCAGGCTCCAGGCTTCAAGCTGGCAGTGCAGAACCCAACACGGGGCTTGAACCCATGAACTGTGAGATCATGACCTGAGCTGAAGTCGGACGCTTAACCAACTGAGCCACCCAGGCGCCCCTGTCTCCATTTTCTAGAGATGCAAAAGGCTCTTGGAGGCCTTACACTGATAGCAAAGGGAGATTTTCTGGGAAGTGAGAAAGCTACTTGGGAGGAGCCTGTTTATTTGCTAACTATAATTAATTATAATTAATACAGCAAAAAGATTAGTCCCACTGTATCCTCCAACCAGTCACATTACTTTTCTGAAAATGAGGCAAATGGCCAAAAGGAAGGCAACATCTGAGACTTAAAGAACAAGTTCCAGAATAAGAATAAAAAATGTTCTTACAGTTGGTAGCAAATTTTCTGCAACTCTGTGTTGAGGACTTCAAGGCTCTATTCAGACACAAGATGGAAAGCATGCGGGATCATTTTGCAGTGCCTGCCATCGACAAGCCTGGTCAATGTGCGGTCCTTGGGCATTAGTTTGTTCCCATTTAGATATTCCAACTGTAGGAAGTGGACACAAATTTCTCAGGGATAAAAAGTATCCCTGAGCTGTAATTCAGGAGAATGGACCAAGAGAGACACTACCTTGTGAGCTTAGCAGACCTATTAAGAATGAAATCACATAGAAGTCAAAGTGAGGGTAACTAAATATCAGGGTGCAAAACTGTTCAGATTTTTCTAGAAGTCAGCTTTCAGGTTTTTTTTTTAAGTTTGTTTCTTTGAGAGAGCAGGTGTGAGTTGGGGAGGGTCAGAGAGATTGGGAGAGAGAATCCCAAACAGGCTCCATGCTGTCAGTGCAGAGCCTGACTTGGGACTCGAGCTCATGAACCGAGAGATCATGACTTGAGCCAAAACCAAGAGTTGGATGCTTAACTGACTGAGCCACCCAGGCGCCCCGACAGTAATTATTTTTTAAGTTTATTTATTTATTTTGAGAGAGACAGAGACAGTACAAGTTGGGGAGGGGCAGAGAAAGGGAGAGAAAACCCCAAGCAGGCTCTGCACTGCCAGCACAGAGCCCGATGCAGGGCTCAAACCCATGAAGCCATGAGATCATGACCTGAATTGAAACCAAGAGTTGAACGCTTAACCGACTGAGCCATCCAGGAACCCCCCAAGGTGATTTTTTAAAAAAAAATAAGATTTATTGTCAAATTGGCTAACATACAGCGTGTAAAGCGTGCTCTTGGTTTTTGGGGGTAGATTCCCGCGGTTCATCACTTACATACAACACCCAGTGCTCATCCCAACAATTGCCCTCCTCAATGCCCATCACCCATTTCCCCCTCTCCCCCACCACCCTCAGTTTGTCCTCTGTATTTAAGAGTCTCTTACGGTTTGCCTCCCTCCCTGCTTGTAACTTTTTTTTTCTTCCCTTCCCCCATGGTCTTCTGTTAAGTTCCTTAAGATCCACATGAGTGAAAACATGATCTTTCTCTGACTTATTTCACTTAGCATACCTTTCAGCTCCGTCCATGTTGTTGCAAATGGCAAGATTTCATTCTTTTTGATCACCAAGTAATATTCCATTGTATATATATATGCCACATCTTCTTTATCCATTCATCAGTTGATGGGCATTTAGGCTCTTTCCATAGTTTGGCTATTGTTGAAAGTGCCGCTATAAACACTGGGGTACAAGTGCCCCTATGTATCAGCACTCCTGTATCCCTTGGGTAAATTCCTAACCGTGCTATTGTTGGGTCATAGGGTAGATCTATTTGTAATTTTTTGAGGAACCTCCACACTGTTTTCCAGAGCAGCTGCACCAGTTTGCATTCCCACCAACAATGCAAAAGGTTCCCGTTTCTCCACATCTCTTCCCACAGTCAAGTCTGGGTGTATCACCTGGAGTCACAGGGACAATTCATTAACTAAAAATTCCCAGGTGGCTTCTGTGGCACACAGATGGAAGATGCTGATCCAAATCATCACCTTCATTTCAGATTAACAAATGAGGCCACAAGAGAGAAACAAACCTACCACATTCACTCAACACACCTAATGACACTCAAATTAATGAAATCTAAAACAAGACACCTGGTAACTACAGTCTCCTTTATTCTATATCATTCTATTAGTTTTATTATTTTTACACCAGAACTGTGATATGCTTAAGGTATAGATTAAACAAAAAATAAAAAAGGGATCTCAATACAGAAAATACATTTAATAAATAAAGCAAAAGCCAAAGATCGGGGGAGACCCAAGAGCGCAAAACAAGCCTTAACCAAAAATGTCTGGAAATACCCAAGGAGCTAGTCTTTTGAGCCATTTCTCGTGGCTTCCAGTGACCATATTTAATAAGGAGCACATCAGCCCAAAAAGGCCAGCAAAAAGGTTAATGGTTTAAAAGATAAGCAAAAGTAGACTTAAGTTGTACTGCGCAAAGTGCTTTCAACAGATCCATTAAAAATAAAGAATATGTGTGAGAAACACAATATGTGAGTGATGGTCACTCAATCCAAATCAATGTTAGACATACAGTTTACAGCATTTTATTACTGCTAGTGTTTTAAATCTGTATGTATGTACAAATCCAAATATTTGAGTAGCTAGTTTCTTAAACTTTCTAGAAAACCTACTACAATCTCAAATGCTTATCATCATAAGCATGTTAAGAAATATTGTAACTGTTCAAGTGTTAACTAGGTGCTACGGTCCTAAGACAGGCCACTTCCAAAAAGTCTAATAACTATGGATTATCACAGTAACTATATATTACAGTAAACAGAACAGTTATACACATGAGCCATCTGGAAAGCTCAGCAGTCATGAATATGAGGTGATCACTGGACATACATTTCCAAAGCTTCCACGATGTGTGCGGCAGAAGGGCGATCCTTAGGGTCTTCATTAGTGCATACGGAGAAGAGTTCAATTACTTTCTGGTACGTTTCATCCAGCTCTTCCATATTAACGGGTGGCCTCGTCCCCAAAGCTGCATAGTAGGCTTCATCATCAAAGTCACTTTCATCAAAAGTTTTATCTGCTCGTGAAGGCGTTGGAGATTGAAACAAACAAAATAACTTTTAAGTCATGGAAAAGCTTAGCAACTGCTCAAACTCACCCTCCCGAAACAAGATCTCCTCGTCCACTATGTTTTCGGTATGCACAGGCCATCTCTTCAATTATCCTGCCGTGGTGAAGATTAGATACTGTCACGGTTTATAGGTTACAACCCCCACCCTCTTACTGTGATAGCTTTCCAATCTTTTCCTTAGACTGTAGTGGCAGGATTCTCACACAGAGTCGTGACATGGAGGCTTTTCTTTCCAGGAAGCAACTTTATTCGTGCTGGCATGGCTCAGTGGGGCTCGTACCCGAAGAACTGAGCCCCGAACGCCACGTGGCATAGTTTTTTTATGTTTTCTATTTCTTTGTCTCCCATATACGGTAACACACAAACATGCAGTCTGATTGAGTGGTCTCATGTTACAAGGTCATGAGGGATGTTGTCACATATGCATGCAGCCAGGTTGCCTTGAGGTTTTTTGGTTTTGTTTTTTTTTTTATTTTCTTAGGGAGGGGACCCTACCACAAGACAAGAGGAACTTTTAAGGAAACATTTTGCTCTATAGGATTTTCTCAATTTATCTCCCTATTATCAATTAAGCTACAACTCATTTATATGAGAGAAAACTGAGATAGCACCAAGTTAGTCAGTAGTAATATAATCCACATCTCATGCCACTACCACTAAATCAAACATCTGTTTTAAGTTTCAATGTAATAGATAAAATATAATTTTATAAGCTAATCTTTAGTTCAAACTGAAGAGACTGGGATTTATGTTAAAAAAATATGTGGCTATACCTTCATCATCATCATCATCATCTGGAAGATTAATGTGTGGAATAGATAAAGTCATCATTTCCCACAGAGTCAGGCCAAAGGCAAATATGTCTGCCTTGTCAGTAATAATACCATTCTCTTCCAAAGCTTCCTTGGGTTTCCAAGGCTCGGTGCCAATGTAACAGGCCTCGGGGTCAGTCACTGAAATGAGTACAAGTAAGTCGGTCATAAGGGCAAGCACTAGAAATTACTAAGAAAGGCAAGCAACCCAAAGAAAAATGGGCAAATGATTTAGCAGGTAGTTTTAAAGGTTAAGAAATGTAGACAGTAAACACGAAAATACACTCAATCTCATTAGTAAGAATTACTTTTTCCTTATCAGATTGTTAAATATTAAAAAGCTAGTCAGTTGGCAAGGGTGTAGAGAAATAGCAATTCTCTTAGGAGGGGGCAGGAATACAGACAGACTGTGGATGTCAAGAGCACAGACTCCGGAGCCAGACTGCCTTGCCTGGGTTTAAAGGCATTTGCGAGTTGTGTGACTGTGAACAGATCAATGCATCTCTGTGCTCCAGCTTCTCCATTTTCAAACCATACTGTCATCAGGCAGAGAGAAGTACCATTTCTCTGCTTCTGTAATTGCTATGTCAGGGGAAAGGATAAGGGTCAAATCACACATTGGCTCTGAAAGCTTCTGCCCAGGAATGACATAGGCCTACTCATATTTCCATTTCCTTCTTCCTTTCCTCCCTTCCTTCCTTCCTTTCTCCCTCTCACATTAATAAAGACAGAACAAATGGGAGGAGGGAGAGGGAAAAATGAGAATCTCGCACTCAGGAAACCAAAGAGCCAGTAGACAAGCACTCATTAATTCATTCATTCAACATTCTGGGTTGGGGGGGTACATCTAATAAGTACACTCTGAAGACAGAGTGAGAACAAAGAAGCCAGACTGGGGCAGCACCCAGCATCGGGTGGCAAGGACGAAAGATGTCTCTATGAGAGCCTTTTCACTTAACACCAGCTTTTGGACAGTACACATTGGAAGGCAGTCATGTCCAGTATAAGCTCCCTGAAGGTTTTCCCCCATCCCACCTTGTACCTAAGAGGCACCTAATAGAATGCCTGACTAGGTAAGAGTCTAGACATGGTCGACAAGGGCAGTGAGTCTGGTGATAAGGTTAAGGAGTCAGTCATACCTCATTTTATGTTGGTCAAATTCCTACAGGGATGTACCACACCAAATAGCTTTCTAGAGCTCAGGATCTAATACATCACCTCCAATTGGAGATGCCAGCCAAGTGCATTTCCTATATGTCCGTGGATATTTGCCCAAGCGTGAGATTAGAATTTAAACATAATGGACGTGGTTCCCCCACATATGTTACTGATCAAGACTGCTTCTCTGTGAAGATGGATTGTTCTGACAAAAGTCTGGTGTGATCATCAACTGATGGTTGACTCATTCTTTTTTGTCAATACAGAAACAACGGATATTTTATTGCCCTTTGCTACATTCAAAAAGGATAAGCAGACATTACCTGATTTAGTTCTCATGGTCATTATGCCAAACTGAAAAATAATTAAACTGGAGCTTCTCCTCATTCTTCAATTCTTAGCCGAAACATTATTTATTTAGGAAGGCCTTTCTCAACATCTAGGCTGTGTTAAGTGGCACTGTCGTGTTTATATAATCCCTTCTATCATAACAGTCATTATGCTGTACATTATTCAAGAGCAGCTTGCTGTCCTAGATTATGAACAGTAAAAGGGTTAAGAACTGAAAAAAACAGAAGAGGAAGGAGAACGTCCAAGTATATTCTACAGGGTGCCTGGGTGGCTCAGTCAGTTGAGCATCCAACTTTGGCTCAAGTCATGATCTCGCAGTTCGTGAGTTCAAGCCCCATGTCGGGCTCTGTGCTAACAGCTTAGAGCCTGAAGTCTGCTTCAAGTTCTGATTCTTCCTCCCTCTGCCCCTCCCTCGCTCATGTTCTGTCTGTCTCTCTCCCTCTCAAAAATAAACATTAAAAAAAAAATTCAAATGTATTCTACAAGGTCAGCATTGTCCTGATACCAAAACTAGATAAAGACACTACAAAAACAAAAAACAAAAACAAAAAAACCCAATAAAACTACCAGCCAATATCCCTGATGAACACATATGTAAAAATCCTCAATAAAATATTGGCAAACTGCATACAATGGTGTAATTAAAAGGATCCTTCACCATAATCAATGGATTTTATTCCAGGGATGCAAAGACGGTTTAAGATTGATAAATCAATCAATGTGATTAACCATACCAACAAAACAAAGGATAAAAATCATATGATCATCTTGAGGCACCTGGGTTGCTCAGTCGGTTAAAAGTGTCTGACTCTCCATTTTGGCTCAGGTCGTGATCTCACAGTCCGTGAGATCAGATCAAGCCTTGTGTTGGGTTCTGAGCTGACAGCACAAAGCCTGTTTGGGATTCTTTCTCTCCTTTTTTCTCTGTCCCTCCCCTATTTGCATATGTGTGCTCTCTCTCTCTCTCTCAAAATAAATAAACTTAAAAAAAAATCATATGATCATCTCAAAAGACGCAGAAAAGGCTTTTGACAAAATTTGACATCTGTTCATGATGAAAATTCATAAAACAAAGTGGGTTTAGAGGAAATATACCTCAACATAATAAAGGCCATAAATGGAAAACCACAGCTAACATCAGTCTCGATGAAAAACTGAGAACTTTTCCTCTAAGATCAGGAACAATGTAAGGATGTCCACTTGTGCCACTTTTATTCAACATAGTACTAGAAGTCCAAGCCATTGTAATCAGACAAGAAAAAAAAAAATAAAAGACATCCAACTTAGTAAGGAAGAAGTAAACTGCAGATGAGATGATGCTTTGCACAGAAAACCCTAAAGACTCCACCAAAAACCTATTAGAAGTAATAAATGAATACAGTAAAGTTTCAGGATATAAAATTAATATACAGAAATCTGTTGCTCTCTATATACTAATAACAAAGTAGAAAAAGAAATTAAGAAAACAATTCCAGGGGCACCTGGGTGGTTCAGTCAGGTAAGTGTCCAACTTCAGTTCAGGTCATGATCTCACAGTTTCTAAGTTTGAGCCCTGCATTGGGTTCTCTGCTGTCAGCGCAGAGCCTGCTTCAGATCCTCTGTTTGCCTATCTCCCTGCCCCTCCCCAGCTCACTCTCTCTCTCAAAAATAAACATTAAAAAAAATTTTTTTTAAAGAAAATCATTTTAAATCATTTTAAAAATCATCATTAAAGACAAACAAAAAGCAGAAACCAGACCTACAAATTCAGAGAACTGATGGTTGCCAGAGGGGAGAGGGATGCGGGGCATGGGCAAAATGAGTGAAAGGGAGATACAGTTTCCAGTTATGGAAAGAATAAGTCATAGGGATGAAAGTTACAGCATAGCATTGTATGGTGACAGATGGTAGCTACACTTGGGAAAGCATAGCGTAATGTGTAGGTTTATCATACACCTGAAACTAACATAATATTGTGTGCTAACTATAATTAAATCAAACTATAATCAATTAATTAAAATCAATAAAAAAATAACATACAAAAATTCTTAAGAAATGGTAAGGACTGTGTCTATCCTATTTTCCTCTATATTCATAATACCTCGCACAGTGCTTGGCCATACTAAGTATTAACAATATTTGTTAAATAATCTAGAGATAACCACTGTTAAAACTGGGCTTGTCACAGCACACCTTATATTATAGTTGTGAAACATGGGAATATACCACCTATTGAAACACAAAACTTAAAAATAACTTGTAAAGAGGCGCCAGGGTGGCTCAGTTGGTTAAGCATCCAACTTCAGCTCAGGTCATGATCTCACAGTCTGTGAGATCAAACCCTGCATTGGGCTCTGTGCTGACAGCTCAGAGCCTGGAGCCTGCCTCATATCCTGTGTCTCCCTCTCTACCTCTCCTCCACTCACAATCTGTCTCTCAAAAATGAGTAAATGTTAAAAAGAAAAAAAAAGAAAAGAAAAAGAAAACTTTTAAAGATTTAGGTGTATTTTTTCCCAAACTTTTCTTAATGTGTACATATTTAAGTGCTATTTTACGATCTGTTCATCTCACTCAATATATCTGGATATACCATTCCTACAAATATAAACCTGTATCATTTTAATAACATTCTATTGTTTGGTGGTACAATAAATTAAACCACCCCTTACTGGTGGACATTCGCCTAAAGTTTTGCATAGTCTATTCTGCTACAATGTATATTTTTATAAGTTAGTACATACACAATTCAGTAAAAAAAGATTAATTTCTCTCCCAGCACCTGTTATTTTTAAAGTGCTTAGGAGTAAACTTCCTCATAAAGAGAAAGCCTTAGCCCAAGAGAAAAAAGAAGAGAACTGCCTTCTCTTAATGCATGGCTGGTTTAGTCAGCTATGCTGACTATAAGCATATATTGATGAAGCAGAGAGTGCCGGTAAAGGAGCTGCAGAGACATTTCCCCCAGGCTTACACATGTGTTTTTGAGAAAGCCAGATCAAGTTTTTAATTAAAAGTATGTATTGAAAATAAATGCCCTCAAATATACACCTTCAAGGAAGCACAAACCCAGGGTTTATGGCTTCACAGGATGGGCTGATGCTGGGCACCAGTGAAGATTTCACGTGTTAGTATTTTTATCAGGATAGTTATCGTTTTCGTTACTGCTGTGTTTTCAACACTGCATGAGTTTTGATTCTTCTGTCTTAACTCTATTTCTTCTACAAGCCTAAGTCTCTTGGTTTTGCAGAAATTAATATATCGGATTACTATAAAAAATGTCTGCAGTGCCCAATTATTTTTTGGAATATGTTCTTGGGAATGAATTATAGGATCAAAGGGCATTTTGGAAGGGTTTTGTTTTGTTTTTTAAATATAGATTTCCAAATTGCCCTCTGAAAAGACTGTACCATTGTAGCAGTTACCAGTGCTGTTCATCAAGTAGGTCATACTCTCCCCCCATCTGGACACAAAGATGGATGCACTTTTTGGCCTGTCAAGGTTGGATGGAGCCATCTGACTTGTTCTGGTCAGTGAGTTGTGAAAGAAGTGCCTTGTGTCATTTCTAATCTGGGGCATTTAATTGTTAGTGCAAGACTTGTGGAGCAGCACTTTCCAACAGAACTTTCTGTGGTAATAAAAATGTTCCATATCTGCATTGTCCCAATATGGTAGGCACTAACCACAGGCAGCTACTGAGCACTTGAAAAGTGGCTAGGGTGGCTGAGGAAATCAATTTTTAAACTTTTCAAATATTTATTAATTTCAATAACTGTATGTAGCTAGTGGCTACTGTACTGCACAGCTCTGGAGCCTTTTCACCCTCCATATGTACAGTGACGGCAGTGTTCCGTATAGCGGATGTTCTAGCCGCTTAGGTCCTAAAAATGAGAAACATAGCCATAATGGATCTGTAGCTTGAATAAGCTGTGGTTGCTTTAAGCCACTGAAGTTTTTGAGGGTGTATGCTACCACAGCAAAACTTATCCTAACCTGAATGATACCTGATATGATACTGAATGATAACCTGAACTGCAACTTCTACTTAGCGTATGAGAGTACATGTTAAGCTAATTTGGAAGTAAGTCAGCCAAAGACAAATACATGATTTCACTCATGTGTGGAATTTGAGAAACAAAACAGATGAACATGGGGGAAGGGAAGGAAAAATAAGATAAAGACAGAGAGGAGACAAACCATTAGAGACTCTTAAATACAGAGAACAAACTGAGGGTTGCTGGTGGGGTGTTGGGCGGGGATGGGCTAGATGGGTGATAGGCATTAAGGAGGGCACTTGTTAGGAAGAGTACTGGGTGTTAGATGTAATAATGAATCACTAAATCCTACTCCTGAAAAAATAACATAACATAAAATGGTTTCTAGTTTTAGTGTCCTTCTTAAGCCCAATTTTAATGAATTATTTACCTGTAATTTTTTTCACTACTCTTTTTTAACATCTTAAAATCCTAATCCTCACATCTTAATCCTACAAGGATTAGACTGAGAATGGAAAATAGCTTTATTTTTTCTAAAATGTCCACACATCATCATTTACTGACTCAACTACTTCTTTCTCAATACTACTAAACGTCAGTGTTATATAATAAATTTGATATATTTGGGACTACTTGACTCCTTACATTTTTCTGCCTATTTTGGCAGGAATATCACTGCTTTCACTACTGTGGCTTTATAATACTTAACATCACCTCAGGAAAATTCCCATTCATCATTCTTTCACAAAATTTTCATGGTTATGTTTGAACATGTATCAAGGTTGAACTTCACATGTTTACAAACCATGAACTTTGACATGTTCAAAAATAAAACAGATCATGTTGGGATAATGCAGAATTTATGGATTTATTAATTTACTTCTGCTTTCTGTCTCTAAGGCTTCAATTATTTTTTTACCTGATGTGAATTCAGAACTCAAACTTAGTTTCATAAAGGTTAAATAATGAAAATGTTTTGCTTTGAGTAGTATTGACCATATCAAATAGGTTTTGATTTTCTAAATACAGTATAGCTGGAATTTGATTTCAGCTAAGAATTATTTACAAATATTTTAAATTCTTAAAAAATGTGGGTGTTTTGTTTCCAATTGTGTCACTAATTTCTAGATTTGCAGCACTGAGGACAAGGTAATCTCAGGTTCTCGTAACTTTATGTGCGTTCAGGTTTAATAAATACTTGGATGCGTAGAGATTCACCTTATTATCTACTCAGATATTCTACATCTTAGTTTTGTCTATTTGACCTACTAAGGATTGAGAAAATTATGCCAAAAATATCTTACTTGCATCCTGTTTCATAATTTCTCCTTTATTTTCGAAAGTTTCAACTTGGTAGCAGTTATATAGCCTAAATGCTCATAACAGTCCTATCTTTATGAATGAATACAGACATCTTTATAAAGTCACTCTATTCATCTTGGCTTTTTTCTTCACTTAACTCGCTGATTTTTACTAGAAATTAAAGTGTACAAAAGTTCTGGGGCACCTGGGTGGCTCAGTTGGTTGAGCGTCTGACTTCGGCTCAGGTCATATCTCACGGTTTTTGAGTTCAAGCCCGCATCGGGCTCTGTGCTGATGGCTCGGAATCTGGAGCCTGCTTCAGATTCTGTGTCTCCCTCTTTCTCTGCCTCTACCCTGCTCGTGCTCTCTCTCTCGAAAATAAATAAACATAAAAAAAAAAAGCATACAAAAGTTCTAAACAGCATTCATTAACCTTCATTTTACCACATATTCATATGAAGAAGCACATTTAAATGTTATTTATTAAATAACATGTTTAAAGCAGGGAACTTCTTTATGATGCTGGCTCTTGGTTCTTACCAAGATCTTAAATTCGCTGAGAATGGTCAGTATTTATATCAGAGAAGAAGGAGTCGAGAATGGTCAGTATTTACATCAGAGAAGGAGTCGGGGCAGGCCAAAGGGCAAGCAGCAGAAGATCTAGCTTTATTAGCACCCCTCTCTCCTTCTTCCACCCATTTCTTCTTCTACCAGTTTCCCCAATCTTAACATTATGCGAAACTAAATGAGTTCCTTTATAAAACCTTATTAAAACTGTTTTCTACTCCCAGATCTTTTACCACATAAAAATCCCAAGCCAGGTTAGAAATAGTTCCTAAAGTTATCTTCAGTTAAATTATATTAATAAAAATGCAATAATTTATATTGGTGTGACAAAGCAGGGGGCTGGAGGCTGGGTGGAAGAGAGACAGGAAAGGAGTGGTATTATTTATTGTATACTTTTTATACATAGTTTTTAAGTATATAAACTTATTACCTATTTAAATATGTAAAAATTAGAAACCTAAAAATTGCATAAAAATAAAGTTAAAAAAAAATACTACTTACCAGTCATATTTTCATCCAGTGGTAGAGAGACTCCTACATCACAGATTTTAATTGTTTCAAAATCACCTTTAATTACAACATTTGAGGACTTTATGTCTCCATGAAGCAGTTTCTTTTCTTGGTGTAGATACTAAAACAGTTGAAATTTAATACATATGAGCAAATATATAAACTGATAAAAATATAGGATAACCTTCGAACAAAAATAACAACTTGAACTCCCTTCCTGAACTGCAGGATTGTATCTGTTCATCATTTCAAACTATCTGAAGTCAGACCAGGGAACATCCTTTGTTACCATAGTCCGCCATACTGACCAGACCTAAAGGAGTCTTTGAAAATCAATGTCCATTTATAGGTAAGCTAACTTTTTTATTTTCAAACTCATCTCATACTTGTCTATTAAAAGAAGACACTGCAGCTTTAAAAATATACCACAATTGGAGCACCTGGGTGGCTCAGTCAGTCATGATCTCATGGTTCGTGAGATTGAGCCCCCCAACAGGCTCTAAGGCAGGGTGGGGAGTCTGCTTGGGATTCTCTCTCTCCCTCTCTCTGCCCCTCCCCTGCTCATGGCTCTCTCTCTCTAAATAATACAAATATATTTTAAAAAATACACCAAATTTTCCTTGAGGCTAGTCATTTTTAGAAGTAAATTTGGGATCTTCACAATGAGGCACACTTTTCTCAAATGACTGAGGTGATGCAGAACAGATGACTAAGGGCTACACAGAGGTCACAAGCAGAAGAGGAAGCAGAAGTGTAATCTAAGACTAAATTTTGTTTTACACATCAACTCTTTCTTAGTAATGCTACTCACCCATAATCAAAAATAATCTTGCTACACTGTTATTTGTTCATCAGCATCTGAGCATCTACTCTGTGAGCTGGGTTTGAAAATACTCCAGAGACAATTTTTGGTATGTATCTTGGAACACTTACTGTGCTTAATTTATTATTTTTCTAAAAGTTTATTTATTTATTTTGAAAGAGAGAGAGGGAGGGAGAGAGAGTGCAAGTGAGCTGGGGAGGGCCAGAGAGAGAGGGACAGCAAGAATCCCAAGCAGGCTCCACACTGTCAGTACGGAGCCCAACATGGGGCTTGATCTCACGATCTGGGAGTTCATGACCTGAGCTGAAATCAAGAGTCAGATGCTTAACCGACTGAGCCACCCAGGTGCCCCAAAACTAATACAATTATTTTTTTCTTTTATTTATTTTTTAAAGAATATAATTTATTGTCAAATTGGCTTACATACTAACTCCTAACATGCGACTTTGATATCAGTATCAATCATGATCCACTTTTGAGTCATTCAATGGTGTTTTAGAACCAGCATTACTTCTGTTTGGTTATTAGGATAAATAATTCTTTTCCCGGGGTTCCTGGGTGGTTCAGTCAGTTAAGTGTCCAACTCTTGATCTCGCTCAGGTCATGATCTCAACACTTGTGAGTTCAAGCCCCAAGTCAGGCTCCTCACTGACAACATGGGGCCTGCTCTGGATTCTGTCTTCCCCTCTCTCTGCTCCTCCCCTGCTCTCTCTTGCACTCTCTCTCTAAAAATATATAAATAAACTTTAAAACAAAAGTTTTCCTTCTTTACACAGTATCTATCAAAAGTCACAACAATTTATTTGCATAACATTGAGAGAGCTTTTTTCATTTAACCCACACATGTAAACTGATGTTCAAAACTTAACATCCCACAAGACAATTTTAAGAGGTTTATTTACATGAAAGAAGGGTTAGGCTGCACCCCCAGGAATAATTACTAAATTTGTGTTAAACTGATTAATCCTTTTAACTACACCTAACACAAGATCTCTATAAACAAAACTACCTGGGTTGGGTTATTTCAGGCTACGTAAAGGCTTCAAACAATACTTTGCTGATCAAAACAAGGAAATAGTGCACTATGCAATATGTGAGTTTGTAAAGACTTTAACTTAAGGCAACTACCTCTTTTGGGGAAAAAAAAAATCCCACCTTGTAATTAGGTATATAAAGTCCCACAGAAGTCATTTAAAATATAATGGCATGGTTACCTTTAACCCTTTCGCCATGTTCAAAGCAACTTTTAAAATTATGGCTGCTGGAAAAGGATCTTGGCTGTCTTTATTTCGTTCTTCTATTAAGTCATTTAAAGACTTTTCCCCTCCATATTCCATAGCAAGACACAGACTACCATCACTGGCTTCAGTGAAAGCACGATAACCTTAAAGAAAACAGGATATTTTCTTACTAGAATAGGGAAGAACAACTGTATTTATGTTTTTTTACAGTGATCAAAAACATGTCTGGAGTAACACTGACAAAATACAATGAAACCACTATTTATGAAACTAATTCAGTAGATATAATTTAAAATGACTTCAGTGCTTGCCAACAGTATTGCAAATTAAAATATTTTTAAATGAAATGCTCTATGCCTTCCTAAATATAATGGTTTCACCAGTCTTAATTATATTAGAAAATAAGGAAATTCTCTAAATAAGATCATTGTATATTCCTGAATTCTTTACAGTGCCACCATCATAATGACTATATTTATTCCCATGAAATTTTAAATATATATAAACATTACAAATATTACATAATAATTTATATTCTAAAACAGTCACAATAATTTGATTCTTGCCAAACTCCACCATCATCTTCATTTTTATTAGTGAAACTGATTAAGAGATTATATACACAGTTTCTGAATAAACACACATACTGCTACGAAATAAATTTAAACTTACCTACAATGTTTGGATGATGGAGGTTTTTCAAAATCTTAGCTTCATCTATTAGCCTCTTTTGATACATACTTTGATAATGATCATTACATCTAGGGTTAATCTTTTTCACAGCCCAAGGAGAATGAGACAAACCTCTTGGAGATCTTAAAAAAATAATCAAAAATTATATAGAAAGAATAAGAACCACAATGTATTTCAAATGACTAGGAAGAACTTACACATTTTGAAAAGAGCTCAATAATAATTTGTTTTAAACATTTTCAAAAAATATTTTCAACTATCAACACCTCTGCTCCATATCCTTTTTAATGGAAGATATCTAGCTGATATATCTGTTAATTATAAGAGGAGTCTGACATCTATTGCTGAAAGGGATGGGTTAAAAAGAGGCAATTAGAAGGAAAAAGATGGAATGTTATAAATTTTAAACTTCAAAATTATTATACTATTTTCTAATTTTTCCATTCCAGCATGTCAGACTACCAACTACTTATCAAACATTTAACTATATGTACCACAGGCAAGTTACAGAATGGTAAATAATAAACATTAATGTCCAAGAAGTTTAAAGAAGAGATGTACAAAAAACATGTGACTCATATATGATCACGCAAAGAATAACAGATTGTTCTTAACCAACAAATATTGTGTCCCTACACTAGCCAGTCCATCCTATACTGTTCACCATCTACTCAAAAGACGTATGTTTAAGGAGATAATAAACATACAAATGAGAAAAAAATATAAAGTGTCTATTTTCTAGGAAGATACAGCCATTTTAAGAATATTTAAGGTGTAAACATTTTGAAGTCTAAATAAATAGGTAAAACAAAGTCAGGGAAAAGCTTACCTGATAAAGTAGGTAGTTATTTATGGGTACAGCAAATTAACAAGGACAAAGTATATGCGACATATGGGCACAAAAGCTAATGAAAGAGCCTCAGAAGTTAGAGATAAAAAGTTTAACAATAGGAAGATAAAACAATAGACGGAGCCAAGAACCTACTTAGCTTTTTACTACTTCATGAACACAGCTCTATGATCACAGGACCTTTTTTCTCTCTTTTTTTAAATCAAAAAAACATGCACTTAAAGGATTGCTAGATTTAACTTACATACATCTATCATACACAAGTTTATCCGAACTATTCTTAAACCTCCAGTTTTAGATAACAGTATTTGAAGATGACCTCTTCCATATCATTTTATTATGAAAAATATATTTTTCAGGGTGCCTGCGTGGCTCAGTCTGTTAAACGCCCATCTCCTGATATCGGCTCAGGTTGTTGTGATCTCTTGGTCCTGAGATCGAGCTCCACTGCAATGACAGTGCAGAGCCTTCTTGGGATTCTCTCTTTCCCTCTCTCCCCGCCCTTCCCCTGCTGGTGTGTGCTCGCACTCTCTCAAAATAAACTTAAAAATATGAAAAATAATACACCACGATTTTACTTGAGGCTAGTCATTTTTAGAAATAAATTTGGAATCTTCACAATGAGGCACATGCACACTCACTCTCTCTCAAAATAAATAAACATTAAAAAAAAAAGAAAAATATGTATTTCAAGTTTCAAAGGGTACCCCTCAACTCCTGAGTGTTTAGAATTCAGTGAACAGGGGCACCTGGGTGGCTCAGTCAGTTAAGCATCCAACTTTGGCTCAGGTCATGATCTTCTGGTTCATGGGTTCAAGCCCCATGTTGGGCTCTGTGCTGACAGCTCAGAGCCTGGAGCCTGTTTCAGATTCTGTGTCTCTCTCTCTCTCTCTCTCTGCCCCTCTCCTGATCACTCTGTGTCTCTCTCTCTCAAAAATACATAAACATTAAAAAAATTTTAGAATTCAGTGAACAATTCCATATATGCCTTTTCCATAACATATCTCAATCTACAGACATATATATGAAATCTGAATAAAATATTTTGCCAAACTATATGTTGGTTTGTTGAAAAGATAAAACAGGCAGATCTTTAATGAGATCGCAGTAGGAAAAAAGATAAAAGAAGACCCGAACAATAATACTGTTAACAAAAACAGCCACAGATTTGTCAGAGATACAAAAATATGTGAATAAATACAACTTTTACCTCAATAAAATTAAAAGACAAAATGGACAAATTTCTAAGAAAACATAATCAAGAGTTTATAATATCCTTGTAACAAATAGTAAGCCTAAATAATTTTACAAGTGAGTTTATTAAACTTTCAAGGAAGCTATCGTTCCATCTTACATAAACTGTTCCAGGGAATAGAAAGAAAGGGGACTATGAATTTAGTATAACCTTAATAAACAAATCAAACAGGGACAGCAAAAATGGAAAATCACAAGCCAATTCCACTTAAATCATATCTGTAAAACTCCTAAAGAGCAAAATGAAGCCAGCAGTTTTATTAAAAAATAGTAATATATCACAACTAAGTTAATTTAGGAATGCAAATTTGATTTAACATAAAAAAATATAGACTTCTAGATTAAAATGATAGCTTGAAACTACACATATGATTTTGATACCTCCCAAGCCCCACTAAAATAAAAGCAAATGGGTATATTAAGACCTATATCCAAATAATGCAGAGGAGACAACACATTTCTGGAAGCTTGGAAAAAAGATTAAAGTAACTGACTTAACAGGCCCAGTGAACTTCCTGAAAGTTACTTAAAAAGCAGGGGCGCCTGGGTGGGTCGGTCAGTTAAGCGTCCGACTTCGGCTCAGGTCATGATCTCACGGTCCGTGAGTTCGAGGCCCGCGTCGGGCTCTGTGCTGACCGCTCAGAGCCTGGAGCCTGTCTCAGATTCTGTGTCTCCCTCTCTCTCTGCCCCTCCCTTGTTCATGGTCTGTCTCTCTCTGTCTCAAAAATAAATAAACGTTAAAAAAAAAAAAATAAAAAAAAAAAAAAGCAGATGAATTCCTAGATGCCCTCCCCAATTCTGTATCACTAGCAGTTGTCCACCTCCTAATCCCCCGGCTTCTGAAGACTGGAGACTGGCTTTGGAAGGGATAAAGGCAGAGGGTCTTTAACTGAGTTTAGTACTGGCACAGTTGAGAACCTGTGAACCACACGAGGAAAGGGTAATTCATGGCCAGATGCACACTAAATGCTCAATGTGTTTTCACATGTGTATATTAATATCCAGATCCGGATACACAGCGCTTATAGCACCCTCAAAAGACTTAGGATGCCATTTTAGAATGGAAAACTTTCAGATAGTTCATTAAAAACAAGACAGACAGGGGCACCTGGGTGGCTCAGTCAACTAAGCATCTGACTTTGGCTCAGGTCATGATCTCATGGTCTGCGGGTTTGAGCCCCGTTTCAGGTTCTGCTGACGGCTCAGAGCCTGGGGCCTGCTTTGGATTCTGTGTCTCCCTCTCTCTACCCCTCCCCCACTCATGCTCTGTCTCTCTGTTTCTCTCAAAAATAAACATTAAAAAAATTAAAAAAAAAAAGAGAGACAAAAATGAAAAAAATAGACATATCAGAAGATGAGGTTGGAGAAATCTCCCAGAAAACAGGGCAAAAAGACAGAAAAAAGAACCCCCCCCCCAAAAAAAAAGGTAGATAATAGGAATTCCTGATAGAGAAGAGAATGGGGGGTAGGGGGGAAAGGTGGTAAAAACTATCAACAAAGTAATTTAAAAAATAGTATCTTAAAATTTAAGAGTAGGAATTTTCAGATTCCAAGAGGTCCATACCCATGTATGTCACTGTGAAATTTCAGGAACACTGGTGACAAACAGATCATACAAGGTTCCAGGACAGTGGGAGGGACAGATTACATAAAACAGATCATATAAAAAGCTTCAGAAATGTCAAGAGCACCACTATAAGCTAATAAACAATGGAGCAATGCCCCCGAAATTCTAGAGGAAAATTATTTCCAGAGGAGAATTGTGATCCAGAAAAACAAAAAGGGCCATTCAAGTACATGGGTAAAATGAAAACATTTTCAAAAATGCAAATTCTCAAAAATCTATTTCCTGTGCATCTTTTCATGGGGAGCTACTAATGCCCTCAATCAAAATGAAATGTAAACCAAGAAACAGTAAGATGTAAGATACAGAAAAACAGGATCCGATTCACTAGAGAAGTAAAGGAAATGTCCAGGTTCCCAGTAAAAGAAAATCCCAGGTTGACAGGGCCACATTAGGAGTGGTATGGTCAGGCAGTGAGGGCTATTTTTCAGTATCAACAATGTGAAGCTTTCTAATTAAGTCTCTCATACATAGAACTTTGTTGGCAACACAGTTTACATTTAAGGACATTTTTTTAAAAGGGGGAAAAACGAGACTAACCATGAACCTGTGAGAAATGTTTTCCTTTCAAAATAGTTTGGACAAGAGTTTTTAGACACTAAAGAATATCCAGAAAACAAATAGCACAGAAACACACAAAGAAGGTGTTTAAACTGCAAAAATTCTTCAAGAATAGCCACTTATATATAATTGCTATGTTATTCTCAATTCATTAGCTTTAAAAAAAATTTTTTTTAACATGTATCTATTTTTGAGAGACAGAGACAGAGCACGAGCAGGGTAGAAGCAGAGAGAGAGGGAGACACAGAATCTGAAGCAGGCTCCAGGCTCTGAGCTGGCAGCACAGAGCCCCAAGCGGGGCTCAAACTCATGAACCATGAGATCATGGCCTGAGCCGAAGTTGGATGCTTAACTGACTGAGCCACCCAGGCGGCCCTCAATTCATTAGCTTTTACTGAAGAAAGCATTTCTATTTGGAAACAACATAAACCTGGATGAAGCTAAGGATACGGTGGAAGTCAGGCTAATTCTAAGAATGCATTAAGGAATATATATTGACCTAAGTTGTTTGCCACTTAAGAAACATGAAACTAGGTACAGAGTAATGAGTCAAAGAAAAAAAATTTTTTGTTTTAAGTTTATTTTTTTATTGAGAGAGAGTGGGGAAGAGCAGAGACAGAGGGAGGACAGAATCCCAAGCAGGCTCCGGAGCCTTGACAAGGGGCTCGATCCCACAAACTGTGAGATCATAACCTGAGCAGAAATCAGTAGTCAGACGCTTAATCGACTGAGCCTCCCAGGCGCCCCTACAGAAACAATTTTTTTAAGAATGTGTTTGTTGACACTTATAATTTCATTTTTCTTTTAACACAAATGTCCTGCTTTAAAATCCTGTATATACCCTTCTCACTTAACAACGACATAAGAAATAAAAAACTTTACTTCTTTAAATGAGAGCATCTTGAGAAGGCCACTCTCCAAACAGAGATAAGCAGTCACTGACATCCCCCAATATTAGCATCCTTTCTGAGATTTTCTTATTGAGAATCCTGCATTGTTACCATACAGGAACCCCTTTCCTCTATCCCTTTCCCTTCCCACACAAGCCAACGAAAAATTGTAAATTACTTCTTTAGTAACCCATCACCAGGAAGTTAGGATAAAAGTATACCAGGAAAAACTCTTGACAAATTATAAAATGTTCTAGGACTGGAATATAGCAGTCAGATAAGATCAGGAACATACCTCAAATCAAAATATTTAAATTTTCATATTCTTCTTTGTCTCCAAGTACAGTGCAACTATATTTCATGTGAAAAGGTTAATCTGGAATGTTATACTCACCTTTTCATAAGGTAGACATTTACTCCAGTACCAAAGCCAAGCTTCTGCATAAAGGGAGAGGCAGGAATATTTATACATGGAGTTGAACATAGTGCTGATGTCAGAAAGAAAAATTAAAATAGAAAGTAAATGTTTGAAAAGACCTCTACACAAGCATCCTAATATTTTCAACATATGAGTATTAATTGGCATAGTCTTTTGGAGAGCAATCTGATACTATTATCTACACTAATTTTAAATGGATATCCTTTGACTATGTCTACTTTTGGAGCCCTATCTTATGGCAACACCGAAGCAGGGGTCAGCAAACAGCCTATTTTTGTTTGGCCCACAAGCTAAGATTTATTCTTAGATTATAAAAGTGTTGTGAAGAAATAAAGAAGAATATGAGGGGTGCCTGGCTGGCTCAGTCAGTAGAGCATGCAACTCTTGATCTCGGGTTGTGAGTTCGAGCCTCATGTTTGGTATAGAGATTACTTAGAAATAAAAGAGTCCAAAGAGTCCCTATGTGGCCCACAAAGCCTGAACTATTTACTGTATGCTGTTTGCCAATGATTGAAAGACATCATAGACACACATGCATGCACACATATATATTTGAATACTGGGGATCTGATTTTGTGACTGCAAAAAACAAACAAACATCTAAGTAGTCATCACTAGAGTCATAATTATACTATATTTGTATTACAGAGCATAATACAGTCATTAAAAAAGATGAGATAGAGGAGTCCTACTTTTGTTCGTGAACAATTGAACAATCTTCTCATCATGAACAATTAAAAAACTTGATACAAGTTTTCAGACATTTGACAACAAATGTCTGAGAGAAGAAAAACAAATGAGGTAAGGCCTAGCCCTGCCCTAACTTATTGCTTGAAGGCACTTTCTGGGCTGCAGCACAAAGAAATAGAGCCCAGAAATCTTAATCAAATTTAGAAGATGGAGATCAGGGGTCAAGGAGGCCTAAGAAGCTAGAATTTGTGGAGCAGGGAACTACAGGGAGCCACAAAATGAGAGAGAAAGCTCCAGAGAGCTGAAAAGAGGTCGCCCTTTGTGTGTTTGGTTATCTGACATACGATGAATAGAACATCCCAAAGTCAAGAAAAGCACCAAATGCAAGCAGTAGACTCAACGACAGTCAGAGATCACACAGGTCTAGGAATAGTTCTCTCACCATCAGCCAGAGTGTGGTAACTCTGTAACACACAGGGTATTGATTAAAGTCCTCTAAATGGTCACAATTTAATAGTATAGCTATATTTTAGCCCAAGGAAAAGGTTTAGAATAAAGCTTCAAAGCCTCAAAAGAAATAAGCTAATAATGTGCAGGTAACTGGACCATAACAAAATCACACACCCTTGCAAGGAACAAGAAAATATAGCCCTCAACAATGTAAAATGTCCAGCAGCCGAAAAAAATTACCAGGCATGAAAGGAGAAAGATAATCCATACCAGGAGAAAAATAAACCAATAGAAATATACCATAAAATAACAGTAACGGAGACTTCGGAGGTTAAGAACCTTAAAATATAAATCTTAAAAAAATATACTCAGTAATGTAAAGGAAAATGTAAGAACAAGCAAAGAAGATGTAAAAAAAAAAAAAAAAAAACAAAAAACCTCATGGGACTTCAAGGAATAAAAAATACAATGGATAAGAATAACATCATCTTAGAGGAGAAAGTAACTGAATTTTAAGACAAAGCAACAAAAACTACCAAGATGAAGCACAGAAAAAAAAAAAAAAGATTAGGAAAAATATACAGGGGTGTCTGGGTAGCTCAGTCAGTTAAATTTCTGACTCGTGATTTCAGCTCAGGTCTCGATCTCACAGTTGTGAGATGGAGTCCCCTGTCAGGCTCCTTGCTGTGTGTGGAGCCTGCTTGAGCTTCTCTCTCTCCCTCTGCCCCTCCCCTGCTCGCACATGCTCTCGTGTGTGTTCATACTCTTTCTGTGTAAAAATAGTAAAAATAAAGGAAAAATATAAAGAAATCACCAGTGAGCTATTAGACAATAGCAAAATAGATTTAATCCAATCACAGGGAATTACATTAAAGGTAAATAGTCTAAACAGTGTTGTCCAATAGAACTCTCTGTCATGATGGAAATATTCTGTATCTGTGTTGTCCACTATGGTAGTCACTAGCATATGTGGTTACTGAGCACTTGAAAAGTAGTACAACTGAGGAACTAAATTTGTAATTGTATTTAATTTCAATTCATTTGAACCTAAATTAAACAAAAAAAAATTTTTTTTTTAATGTTTATTCATTTTTGAGAGACAGAGAGAGTGTGAGCGGGAGAGGGGCAGAGAGAGAGGGAGACACAGAATCTGAGGCAGGCTCCAGGCTCTGAGCTGTCAGTACAGAGCCCTACGCAGGGCTTGAAGCCACAAATGGGGAGACCATGACCTGAGCTGAAGTTGGATGCTTAACGAATCGAGCCACCCAGGCGCCCCATTTGAACCTAAATTTAAATCAGCACATATGGCTAATGACTAAACAGTCCTATTAAGGGTAGAAGTTTTCAGAATGGATATAAGCAAAACAAGACATAATTACATGCTGTCTATAATAAACTTACTTTAAATAGAAAAACACAGACGGGTTAAAAGTAAAAACTTGGAAAACATATGCTTCAAACACTAATCAAAATTAAACCGGATTGGTTCTATTACTATCACATAAAGTGAACTTGAAACAGTACAACACTGGATAAAGAAAGACATTTCATAATAGTAAAGGGGTAAATCATCAGGGGTGCCTGGGTGGCTCAGTCGGTTGAGCGTCCAACTTTGGCTCAGGTCATGATCTCACGGTTCATGGGTTCGAGCCCCGCATTGGGCTCTGCTGCCAGCTCAGACCCAGGAGCCTGCTTCAAGTTCTGTGTCTCCCTCTCTCTCTCTCTGCCCCTCACCCACTCATGCTCTCTGTCTCTCTCTCAAAAATGAATAAACATTAGAAAAAAATTTTTTAATTAAAAAAAGGGGTAAATCATCAAAAGAAATAACCATCCTAAATGTATAGGTGTCTAGCAACAAGCTTCAAAATACATAAAGTAACCAATGATAGAACTCAAAAGTAAATAAATCCACAATTGTAGGTGGAGACACCTCTCTCAGTAAGAGAATAAATAAAATCAGTAAAGATACAGAAGATGAACGAAACAACCTAAGTAAATCAACCAGCTTGACCTAAATGATATTCATGGAACACTGTACCTAACAGCAGAAAGTATGATCTTTTCAAGTGCCTGAAACATTCACCAAAATAGATAAGCGTCAAGTCAAGAAAGAAAATGTAAAATACAAGTATCAGACATGAAAAAGGAGATATCACCACAGACCCTACTGACATTAGGAGGGTAATAAGGTATTAAGAGTATATCATGGATAACAGTTTGACAACTTGAAAGTGAAAAAATTTTATGAAAAACACTAACAAAGCTTACACAAGAAGAAATAAATGATTTGAAGAGCCCTATACCTACTAACCCTGAAGGCACAGTTAAAATTTTCCTCCTAAGAAAACTTCAGGCCACATGGCTTTACTATCAGTAAAGGAAGAAAACCAGTTAAGGAAAAACTATCATTCTACATACACTCTTAAAGAAGAAAGAAACACTTTCCACCTTACTTTATGAATATAGAATACGTTGATACCAAAATCAGAAAGATATTCCAAAAACAGACGCCTACAGCCCAATATCCCTTATGAACATAGAAAATATTAGCAAACTGACTGAAGCAATGTATAAAATACATCATGACCAAACTGGCTTTACCCCAGGAATGAAAGGTTGGTTTAACATTTGAAAATTAACATAATTTACCACCTTGAAAACTAAAAAAGCAAAATATCCCAATAGATTCTGAAACAGTTCTTGACAAAGTCAACATCCATTCATAATAACCCTCAACCTGATGAAGGAGAATAGAAGAAAATAAAAGTAAATCCCTCAACCTGATAAAGGATAACTATGAAAAACCAAAATCTAACTTCACTAGGAATAAGCAAGTATCCACTTGCACCTCTTCTATTAAAAAATATACTAGAGCCAGTGACATAAAGAAAGAAAAAGGAAATAAAATACAGACTGGTAAAGAAAAAAAGTAACACTGTATTTATTTATCTAAGACAGTACCTACTATGTATATAATAGCCTCAGCAATCTCTAAAAAAGCTAATAGAATAAGTGACTTTAGCATGGTTTCAGGATACTATTTGTTGAAAAGATTACCCTTTATCCACTGAATTGCCTTAGAAAATATCTTTCCCTCCCAGGAGCACTGCATGTATGAGAAGAGGAAAGATAAAGTAGTTCCTTAATGGTTCAAATTGATTCTTCACCAGGGAGAACCTCCAAATCTATTAGGAGGTCAACAAAATTAGCCAAAAGATGGCCAAACCCTGGCCTACAAAATAAGTCTTGTTAAAATCAACATTATAAAGAAGACTTATGCTAAAATTACTTGTGTATGATAAATAATAACTAGAGGATCAAACTCTAACAATACTAAGACATTTCTAATAGCAGTAACAATGAAGAAAGATTTTATATCTTACCAGATTTCTTTTTTTCAGATAATTTGCTTGGTGTCTTGAAATTATTGATTTCTTCCATTGTAATAATCACTCTAGGTCCTATGATGAAAACAAATTGAAAGTTACACTCCAGTTCTGCAGAATACAACTCTCATTCATGAAAAAAAAAAATCCTATAACACTATGACTCATTTTATCATATAAACATAAAATTTGAGAACTGAAAAAGACCATAACAAATATTTACTTTAATTTTATCTACAATGAGAAAATTAAAATCTAGAGAGGTACAACTACTTACCCAAGGTCACTGTTTATTTATTTGTTTGCTTGAACTAAAAAGCAATACATGCACTTGGTAAAAAAAGGTAATATATACATTTGGTTAAAAAAAATCACCTAGTACAAAAAGGTGAAGTTAAGTTTCCCTCTCACACTTCCCAGGGGCCATTGTTCATAGGTCTTTTATAAGCTTTAAAGAAACTTGTCTATGCAAGAGGCATTCATTTATAATAGCCAAAAAAAGGAAATAGAAGTATTCATCAGATGACGAAAAAACAAAATACGGTATACAACACACACAAGAGAATATTATTCAGTCAGAAGAAAGAGTCCTGATGTATACTGCAAAGTGAATGAACCTTAAGAACATTATGCTAAAGGGAAAGAAGCCAGACACAAGACGCCACATGCATGATTCTGTTTACACAAAACGTCCAAAATAAGCAAATCCACAGACAGAAAATAGATTAGTAATTGCCAGGAGCTGAGGAGAATGGAGAACATAGAGTGACTGCTAGTGGGTACGGGGTATTCTTTTGTGATGATAAAAATGTACTAAAATTAGGTATTGACTTAACATATTCAACTCTGACTATTCCTAATAAAATCACCAAATTATATCCTTTCAGAAACTGAATTTTATTTTATGTGAATTATATCTCAATAAATTCTGTAAAAATTATCTATTAACAGAAAATGTACATACTTCATATACAAGCAATTAATCTAAGCTTTTTATTTCTTCTGTAACATATTTCTTAAGGAATCTTTTAAATAAAAACTTTAAATATTACTTTTTCTTTTTAAAAAAAAGTTAGGTTTCATATCAGATCTATTGTAAAGCAAACTGTCACTACATGTCTATAAGCTTGCTTGGTTTGTATCCAAAGTATATAAAGAACTTATACAACACCAAATAATAATTCAATTAAAAATGGGCAGAAGACATGAACAATTTTTCCAAAGAAGACATAGATGGCCAACAGGCACATGATGAAAAGATGTTCATCATCACCCCATCAGGGTAATGCAAATCAAAACCACAATGAGGTATCACCTCACACCTGTCAGAATGGCTAAACTCAAAATCACAAGAAACAAGTGTTGATGAGGATGTGGAGAAAAAAGAACCCGCATGCATTGTTGGTGGGAATGCAAACTGGTGCAGCCACTATGGAGGACAGTATGGAGGTTCCTCAAAAAATTGCAAATAGAACTACCCTATGATCCAGTAATCTCACTACTGGGTATTTACCCAAAGAATATCAAAACACTAATTCAAAGGGATACATGCACCCTGAAGTCTATTGCAGCATTATTTGCAATAGCCAAATAATGGAAGCAACCCAACTGTCCATCAATAAATGAATGGATAAAGATGATGTGGTTTATACATGCAATGGAATATTAGCCATTAAAAAAGAATGAAAGCTTGCCACATAAAACAACATAGATGGATCGAGAGAGTATAATGCTAAGTGAAATAAGCCAGTCAGAGAAAGACAAATACCTTATGATTTCACTCATATGTGGAATTACAAAAAACAAAACAAATGAACAAAGGTGGAAGGGGGAAACAAAAACAAACGAAAAAACTGACTCTTAACTATAGAGAACAAGTTGGTGGTTCCCAGGGGGAAGGATGGGGAGGATGGGTGAAATAGGTGAAGAGGATTAAGAGTACACTTATCTTGGGGTGCCTGGGTGGCTCAGTCGGTTGAGCTTCCGACTTCAGCTCAGGTCATGATCTCATGGTCTGTGGGTTCAAGCCCCGCATCAGGCTTTGTGCTGACAGCTCAGAGCCTGGAGGCTGCTTTGGATTCTGTGTCTCCCTCTCTCTCTGCCCCTCCCCCACTCTCACTTTGTCTCACTCTGTCTCTCAAAAATAAATAAATGTAAAAAAAAAAAATTTTTTTTAAAGTACACTTACCTTGAGTACTGAGTAATATACAGAACTGCTGAATCACTATATTGTACACCTGAAATGAATATAACTATATTCTAACTGTATTCACTGTATGCTAACTACACTGGAATTTAAATTAAAAAATAAATTAAATATGGGGCGCCTGGGGGGCTCAGTCAGTTAAGCAACTGACTTTGGCTCAGGTCATGATCTCACGGTTGGTGGGTTCAAGCCCTGTGTCGGGCTCTGTGCTGACAGCTCAGAGCCTGGAGCCTGCTTCAGATTCTGTGTCTCCGTCTCTCTCTGTTCCTCCCCTGCTCATTCTCTGTTTCTCAAAAATAAATAAATGTTAAAAAAATAATTAAAAAATTAATTAATTAATTAAATATTGGGAGACAGAGACCATATGTTTAAATTTTGTATAGAGCCCAAAGAAATAGCATTTTAAAAAACTCTGCCAAGAAAAATCACCTTAAAGGCCCAGCTTTGTCTATTAATGAGACCTTTGTAGTTTTTTTTTTAAAGTAGCTACAGTCACCACTATCTTTGGATTTACCTGAATTTAGAACACCAAAGATCCCCTTTCCATGCAAGTATACACTAATTTTACCAAGTGAAACGTTTAACTGGAAGGGAGGAACACGTTTTTTCAGAACAAGTTTCATACTTTTCAGGAAGGATAAACTATTTTAACAGAGTGGGCTGAAGCAGCTACTTCTACTTTGGAAGTAATTTCCCCACGTGGTTCTGATTCCCCTTCATCCATCTTCATTCATCTACCCTCACGAGAAGTTGTAAAAGGGGCACTGCGATGACCTTCTAAGACTTCTGTCTACCTAAAGGAAGCTACTCTTCATTCACTCAGTCAGCAAACACTTATTGAGCATGTACCATGTACTGGGCACTGTTCTAGGCACTGGAGACCCAGCAGTGAACAAGACCCAAACAAACAGTAGAAGAAATACATAAGATAACGATATATAGTCAGGGGAGATACACCAGTGAAGGGAGGCAGAGTATTGGGAAAGGGCTTGAAATCTGAGTTAGGGTGGTCAAAGGAGGTTCATCCGAAGAGATTCCTTTGAAGGAAGTGAGGGAGCTAGCCCAGGGGAGCTGCATCTAGGGGAAGTATGCAGGACAAAAGTAGTGAATATAAAGGCCCTGAGGCAGAAATAAATGTTCAAGGAAAAGCTGAGAGGGCAGGACTAGGAAAAGGGAGAAGGAAATGAAGAAACAAGAGTTTGGGGATGAAGGATGGCAAATCAAGCAGAGCACTGAAGCCATAAAGACTTCAGCTTCTTTCACAGAGCTTCGGTCACCATAAGGATTTCAGCTCTTGCTGGGTTCTGGATGTTATTATGAATCTGGAACCAATAAGATTCCCTAATGTTTGGATTTTTGTTAGGAATGAGAGAAAAGTCAAGGATAGCTCTAAGTTTTCAGACTGAGCAACTGAAAGAACAGAGGTGCCATTACTGAAATCAGGAACTCAATTCTGAATGCTTGATTAAACATTTGAGTAAAAATGTGAAGTAGGCAGCTGGATATAGGTCTGAAATCCAAGTTGAAGATACAAAGTTGTGGCACATTCGCATGTATATGGTATTAAAGTCAAGAGACTGGATAAGATCACCTAAAGAGTATATATAGATAGAAAACACAGAGCTCTGAGGAATGAATGTAAGAAATGAGGAAAAGAGTAACCTGAGATGTAACCATGTTACTCATGTAACCAAGAGTAACCATGGATGCTGAGCCAGATGCGAGGCTGGAACTCATGAACCGTGAGATCATGACCTGAGCAGAAACCAAGAGTCGGTCACTTAACTGACAGTCACCCAAGGGCCCCTAAACAAGTCTTTTAACATTACTTTCTAGAACACTCTAGGACTCAGTTCCACTTTCCACTCCAAGCTACTTACATCTAAAGAGGCCACACCCTATCTATGCCTAAACTGTGTTTTGTCGTGGAAAAAGATGCCTGAGGCATCTATACACAGTTTAGGTCTCAGTCTGACAGATGGCTTCTGGCCACAAGCCCAAACTCTCATATTATATATAATCTCTCTCTGTATATAGATCTATCTATATATTAATTGCTAAATAACCATTGTAATCTAAATCACAAAATCCTTACGAAGGTAACAGCATAAAATTGTGATTATCTTACATGAAGATACATTAAAAATGAGAGTAGTAGGGCTAGGCAAAATTTCATAGTCTATGGAGTATTTAGGATATTTAAAAAAAATCAAGTACTGTTTAAGAAGCAGTATTTAAAAATTAACAGAGCTCAGCAAGCTAATCAAAAGATCTATTGGATCAGATGTCAATAACTTTTGGACCCTAAGCCACCCTAGGACTAAACAAATACATGGATCCTACTGGGTAAAGCTAAAGTGTATAGATAGACAGGAAAAAAAGAAAAAAACAACAAAATGAGAGAATTGGTAGCGTTAATTGAAAAAAGGAAAATGGGCAGGAAAGGTAGACTGAAAAAGAAAGGCAAAGTTCTGACCAGACTATTTCTAGGGTCCTGTACACTTTACACGCTATGGATTCCTGCACGTAGAGTCACATGACTGTTCATCCCCTGATCCAAGAGCGTATAGCGGGCTGGTTGTTAAAATCCCTCTTCCACCTGCTCAGTCACCTCACTTGAAAAATGAAAGCAACATCAGGTGAGACGTTCAAAGAGGGGAAGTGTGCTTCCTACTCCTCTTTCTCAATCCCCACCCTCTCCATTCCCACCAGAAATCCTTCACCAGTTCCAGCTGCCCCTAAGAGCTGGAATTGAGACTCACTCGGCTGCGGGGTAATGAACCGCCGTTTCCACCAGGCACGCGCCCCCGTGTTCGAATCTGGTGCATCTAAGCTGTACCTACACACTGGGGTCCAACCTCAAGCAGACAGACACCAGAGTCCCAGGCCTACACGGTCTATAAAACCAACTGTAAAATACAGACACCTTGCTAGATGGGTGCTCACCATCACCTTCTCCTGCGGATATTCCTTAAAAGTACACATGGCTAGGCTGCTCTTGAGAAAAGGCAATTTCTTTCTTGAAATCCCCACCCTATCCGTGATTCAGACTCGGGTTTGGGTCGCAAACATTTTTCGAAAAGTCATTCCCAGTGTAACGCCACATTCCCAACGTCTTCACCTTTCCCTCTTGGCCCCTGAACGGTCACGAAGCAAACGCAGAGGAGTCGGCTGGGGGTGGGGGTGGGGGTGGGGGGGCGCGTTCGGCTCCAACCCGGGCCCACGCGTGGTCGGGGGTCCGCAAAAAGCTCCCCTTACCGCAGCCGCGCTGGGGTGGAGAGGTCCAGGCCAAGGCTATCTTGAACACTGATCCCGCGTGGCCGCCAACAAGACCCCCAGCGGCTGCCTCAGCGCCCCGCCACCTACCAACACGCGAACTTGTTAACAGCCGTTGCGACGGGACACTCCCCGCTTTCAAAACCGCGCGCGCCGCCCCTGCGAGGCCGCAAACTACGGGGTGGCGCGAAGGACATAACAAGCCGTTCTCGCTTGTTCTCGCAAGTCGTTTCCCGGCCTTTTCTAGTCTCCGCGAGCGTATCTTGCTATCAAACGGGGACGCCTTGAAGACAAATAAAAGGAAGAAGCTCAAGAAAGGACAAACTGATTTTTATAGCCACGGTCAGCCTTCCACAGGGACAACTCCGGTTAAAAAGAGTATTTATACATGTAGCTAAGGCTGAAATTCTTCCCCAATTACAAACAGTGGTCTCAAAATGTGTGATGATCATTATATAAATTTTTATTACAGATTTATTTGGTCATGAAACACTCTAACTAGAAATGCATTAGCCTCGAGTAACAATTATTTTTGGCTATGAAGAAAAATAGTTATTTAGAAATCTTGCTAACTCTTGTAATGACCACTTTCAGTTCAACATTTGTTCATTTCATTCATAGAGCACCTACCATTTGCCAGGTGTGTCTGGAACGCCACTGCACAGGATGGACTATAGTAGTTACTACAAGAGGCACACAGATGAAGTCATAGAATGACCTCCTGAACAGGAAGAGCTTAGACTCTGTGGGGTAGGAGGAGGAGGGGAGGGATGAGGAAATGCCCTAAGAAAACACACACACCCACACACACACACCATTATACAAAAAAGACTATTTTGTAGGTCATTATGATCGTAAACTCACTTTTCAATTAAGGACACTATGGCACAGAGATGTTAAGTCATTTGCCTAAAGTCACAGAGCTAATAAATGGTAGAATCAGAATTTGAACCCACGTTGAACTTGGATTCCTTCTTTAACAAATGTGCTCAAACTTTCTTCCAACACACACACACACACACACACACACACACACACACACACACCCCTCCACCTCCAGGGCCTTCCAATTTGGTCACCCTCTGCTAAGCATAGATAATCTCATTGCACCTTCCTATTTGCACGCTAACTTTTTTTTTTTTATAGAGGCATAATATAAACCTCATCATCTTTTTTAAAATATTTATTTATTTTTGAGAGAGACAGAGACAGAGTGTGAGTGGGGGAGGGACAGAGAGAGAGGGAGACACAGAATCTGAAACAAGATCCAGGCTCTGAGTTGGGAGCTCAGAGCCCAATGCAGGGCTTGAACCCACGAACCCAAAATCATGACCTGAGCCAAAGTTGAAGGCTTAACTGATTGAAGTTAAGGCACCCGGAGGGGGAGAGAGAGAGAGAGAGAGAGAAAGAGAGAGAGAGAGAGAGAGAGAGAGAGAGAGAGAGAGAGAGAGAGAGAGAGAGAGAGAGAGAGAGAGAGGGCATTAAGCAGGCTCCACGCTCAGCACAGAGCCCAATTTGGGGCTCCATTCTATGCTCCTGGTATGCTGACCTGAGACGAAATCAAGAGTCAGACACTCAACTGGCTGAGCCACCCAGGCACCTCTAATTTCGTCATCTTTTTTTAAAAAAATCTATAATTTTCTACATTTTTAATTAAATCCTATTTTTTTTTTTTACAATTCTCTATTTTCTATTCTTACTGGCTAATAAAATCCTGCCTAAAGCTAGAGACTTAGAGCTTCATTAACCACTACTTGTGGGAAAAAACTCCAGGGAGATGAGGGTATTGACACAGGTGTAACATGAGGCAGAAAATATTCACAAGAATGAAAGCCCTTGGGTAAAGACTTATAACCATCCTGTTTCCCATCTTGCAACCAAAAAAGTATCTCCAGAGATTATTGAGAGAAACATCTGAATTTCATAAGCTTAATGTTATTGCCTGTGAAATGGAATTGTTAAATCTCAAAATCCTGCATGCCAGTCAGTTGTCATGGAAACAGCTTCCCACTTGGACTGGTTATTTCTTTCAGGGTGTAAATGGCCTGGAATCCTTGGTTTAGGCAAAAGAACCCCAGACTCTATTTGGCTCTGGGCTGGTTGTACCCAAAGGAATATCTGCATTGTCACCTTTTTTATGGCATAAACTCCAGCTTCTCTGTTCAAGGCCTCCTCTTCTGACTTTCAAGAGCCTAGTTGGAAGCAAAAAAAAAAAACAAGAATCTTAACATTTTTTCCTGCTGCTGTTACATTTGCATTCTCTTTCTTTTTTTTAAACATTTATTTATTACTGACAGAGAGGGACAGAGCATGAGCAGGGGAGGGGATGAGAGATGGGGAGACACAGAACCTGAAGTAGGCTCCAGGCTCTGAGCTGTCAGCACAGAGCCTGACACGGGGCTCGAACCCACAAACTGAGAGATCGTGACCTGAGCTGAAGTTGGATGCCTAACCGACTGAGGCACCCAGGCGCCCCACATTTGCATTTTCTTTGAGGCCATATGGATCTAATGATTGGCTAGAAGAATGGTGGGAACTTTTTGGAAAGAGGAAGAAAAATACATTTCAACATTTTCATCTTCTCACATCCGTATATCCAACCAGTCAATTCGACATGTCCCTAGGGTGCTGTTTAGGCATCCGGAACGGTTTGTCAGGCTTCCCAAGATGTGGAAATGCCTCTGTGTCATCCCTTTCCAGGGAGAGGACTTTGGATGTGCCAAGCAGCCTGTTTCTTCTCACACAGCTCTAGTTTTCAGGAAATTTCTTTTTTAAATTGGACGTATATCAAACTCTAGTCTAATGACAACATTTAACTAATATCTTTTAAAGTAATTTCTATACCCAACTCAGGGCTCGAATTCATAACCCCAAGATTGGGAGTCACAGGCTGTACTGGCTGAGCCAACCAGGTGTGCCCTTAACTGTGACCGACAACTTGGCCCCTTTTTTTCTTAGAGTATAACCGTCTACTGGGGAAGGTAGACAATAAATAAGTAATTAAAGCACTTGCAAATTCTGATCAAGGCTGTGGAGAGCATAGGTAGGCTGCTGTGACACAGAATAATGGGCATTTATGTAGAAGGTTCTACTATCACAGGGTAGTCAGAGAAGCTTTATCTAAGGAAATGGTTTTAAACGCAGGCTTCGGGGAACAGAAGGAGCCAGCCTCAGGTAGAACCAGGGAAAGAGCCTTTCAAGTGGAAGGAAAGGTGAGCGCTAAAGCGGTTGGATTGTTTATGGGGCTGAGAAGAGAGAGGAAAAGGTGGCTGGGATATAGTGGAAGGTACGTGAAAGTTGGCCCGGGATGAGGCTGGAGAGCTAAGCGGCCTCTTGGTGCAGTAAGAAGCCATTGAAGAATTTTAACAGCAGAATAACATGGTCTGGTTTTGGGTTAAGGAAGATTACTTTGGAGGGAACATAAAAAAAAAAAAAAACAACACACACCTGTTATGGGGCACCTGGGTGGCTCAGTCGGTTAATCATCTGACTTGTGATTTTGGCTCAGGTCATGGTCTCCACTTCACGGGTTTGAGCCCCATGTCGGGTTCTGTGCTGGCAGCGAGGTGCCTGCTTGAGATTTTCTCTCTTCTTCTCTCTCTGTCCCTTCCCCGCTAATGCGCCGTCTCTCTCTCTCTCTCTCTCTCTCTCTCTCTCTCTCTCTCTCAAAATAAATAAATAAACATTAAGAAAAACCAACAACCCTGTCATTTCTTTTGCACAAATGATGCTGGGGCAATTGGATATCCACAGGCAAGAAGAACAGAAAAGAAAGAAGAATCTTTACCTAAAGCTCACCTATAAAAAAGTTAACTCAGAATGTAACATGGTCCACACCCAGATATATTTTCAGATGAAATGCACGTATGTGCACCAGAAGACATAACTGTTTATGGCAGTGTTATCTGTAATAGTCACACTGGGAAACCACCCAAACATCCATTGACAGTAGAAAGGCTAAATAAATGGTAATATATTTCTACTGTGGAATACTATACAACAATGTCACTATCTGCACCAACTGGGATTAACCTCAGAATCCTGAGCAAAGAAGCCAAACACAAAAATATAATATGGCATAATTCCATTTACATAAACCTCAAAAAGAGGCAAAATGAAACCATAGTATTTAGAGGTATGTGTTTAACTGGCAAACAATATATACAGTAAAACCTTGGTTTACAAGCATAATTTGTTCTGGAAACATAATGCTTGTAATCCAAAGCACTTGTATATCCAAGTGAATTTGCCCATAAGAAGTAATGGAAACTCTGGGGTGCCTAGGTGGGTCAGTTGGTTAAGTGTCCGACTGTTGGTTTCAGCTCAGGTCATGATCTCACAGTTAGTGGGTTCGAGCCCTGCATCAGGCTCTGCACTGATGGTGTAAAGCCTGCTTGAGATTCTCTCTCTCTACCTCTCTCTCTGACTCCTCCCACATACACACTCTCTCTCTCAAAGTAAATAAACTTAAAAAAAAAAAGAAATAATGGAAACTCAGATGATTCATTCCACAACTCAAAAATATCCATATAAAAATGATTAACTGTAATGTAATACAAAATAATAAACTACAAAATAGAAAGGAAAATAAACAAATTAACCTGCACTTTCCTTTGAAAACCTTCGTGGCTGGTGTGAGGGAGACAAGAGACAGGAGAGTTATTGTGTAGGACGACTTTCACTATCACTAACGGAATCCCTGCTATCTATTGGTTCAATGGAATCTTTTTCTTGTCGTGCAACTTTAACAAGGAACCTATTCAATGATCCAGAATGAAGCAAAGCATTCCTGAGCTTACTCTTGGATGGAAAAGCAAAGGACTGTCCATAGGTTCTTGGAAGTGACAAAAAATACACTAGTGCCTGTTGTGGGCACCTTCCAACATTTGGAAAAATCACTGATTTCTGCCAAACAACATGGCCCGAGACAGAGTATCCGAGCATGGGAGAAGATGACCCACAATCCCACAGAGAGAGAGAGAGAGAGAGAGAGAAGCCATTGGCTCAGTTGTGATCATGTCGTGTTTGGTGTCATGTACTACTCGTACTGTAAGACATCGCTCATTTATCAAGTTAAAATTTATTAGAAATGTTTGCTCGTCCTGCGGAACTCTTGCGGAACAAGTTACACACAATCCAAGGTTTTACTGTATACATGTTTCTGAAAAACACCAAGGTGATCACCATAACAATCAGGTTTGGTGTCGATTGGGAGAACAGGAAGGGCTCTGTAGTGCTGGCCTTCTAACCCTCACCTGGGCGATGCTACCTGAGGGCTGGCTTTGATCAATCATTGAGCTGAACTTTTTGTTTTGAGTACTTGCTTTGTTAAGAAAAATTTTTTTAATGTTTATTTTTTGGGGGGAGACAGAGTGGGGGAGGGGCAGAGAGAGAGAGAGAGGGAGACACAGAATCCAAAGTAGGCTCCAGGCTCTGAGCTGTCAGCACAGAGTCCCACACGGGACTCGAACACACAAAGAGCCCTGACTTTCTTTGTTATATTTTACAACAAAGGAGCTTTAAAACAAAGTAAAGGAAGGAGAAGAAAGTGTGTGATGGAAGGTAGGCTGAGAAGTTGGGTAACCTGCTCAGTGGACACAGTGCATGGGCTCTGATTCTGACTTTGACCTCCACTGAGATGTACTTGGTGCAGTTTGGAAGGCAGAAGTGAGTTGAATTGCCCTTCCTACCCCTTCACCTCTGTCCCCTGGTAAGCAGATTGTGGGGTTTGGGGAGTTTCTGCAGCTGTGTTCTAGTGTGTAGTCACTCACTCCTGTGGGCATTAAAAGACATCTGCATGGCAATGGTGGTCTCTTGACCCCTGGATTACACCTATGGTAGATATCCTTGAACCTGACATTCCCAGTCTCAATTTCCTGCCTGTCAATGGGCACCGATATAAAATCCTCCTAAAAGAAAGAGGGAGAGTAGAGGCACGTGGGTGGCTCAGTTGGTTGGGTGTCCGACTTTGGCTCAGGTCATGATCTCACGGCTGGTGAGTTCAAGCCCTGCCTCGGGCTCTTGTTGGCAGCTCAGAGCCTGCTTCGGATTCTGTGTCTCCCTCTCTCTCTGCCCCTCCCCGCTAACGCTCTGTCTCTCAAAAATGGATTAACGTTAAAATATAAAAAAGAAAGAAAGAAAGAGGGAGAGTGAATAATGCAAGTAGCAATACAGTCCACCATGATATACTAGAGATTTTCGTAACTGTAATAATGTTCATTATGGCAAACAACAGGAAAAACATATGTAAAACATAAGGCTATAAAACTTTTAAAAATATATATGAAACGTACAACCATAAAACTTCTAGAAATAAACTGGTGTGACTTGGGGGAAAAATTCAGAACCAAGGGCGAGGTGAAGAGTTTGTGGCCCTGGCGCTAAAAGCATGCTTTAGAAGGAGGAAACGTGATAAATTGATCCTCATCACAACAAAAAGCTTTTGTTCTGCAAGAGACCCTGTAAGAGAGTGACGAGACAAGCTAGAGAGTGGGAAAAAAAATATTTGTGAACCACATATCTGCTAAGGATTTGTATCTAGACTTTGAAATATAACCCTCTGAAAATTCAACAGTGGAGAAAACCAACAGTCCAGACAGAAAATGGGCAAAAGACATTGTAAAAGGCTAAACTAATGGCCCCCAAAGACCCCGGGTTATAATCTCTGGAATCTGTAAGCATTAGCTCATTTGAAAATCAAGTCTTTGCAGATGGGATCAAGTTAAAGGATGTAGAGATGGGGAATTTATCCTGGATTATCCAGAGAGCCCTAAATGCAATCCCATGTGCCCTTCTACGAGGAGGCAAAAGCGATTTGACACATACACACGTACACATGCAAAGGGGAAGGTAATGCGAAGATGGGCAGAGAGAAATTTGAAGAAGTGGCCCTGTGGCCACAAGCCAAGGAACACCAGCAGCCATCAGAAGCTGGGGGAGGTGAAGTGTGGATTGACCCTCCTCACTCACACCATATTCCACAAGGATCCACATGCCGGCCAAAGCCTGCTGCAGCCTTGGGACAATGTTTCTATCACCTTTGCCCTTTGCACTTACTCTCACAAAGAAACCACCTTGGCCTAATTTTTGTCGTCTGCTTCATGGAGGCACCTATGTGAAGACAGGAAGTGGTAAAACACTGGGCATAGTTTAACTACTTTTGGCTTCATCCTCTGCCCCCTCCCCCTGAGGACAGAAAAAAGGGCCGTCAGTTCAGATGGATTGTGATCAAGAGATGGAAACGTTCGAGGATAGAAAAGCGAAAACAGGAATGGGAATATCGGTGAACTCTGAGAGGGACTCTGCTTGGCTGGAGCGGCGTCTTCATGCTGAGGATCTGGGAGAGGGTTCAGCTGCAGCCTTGGAGCAAAGCAGGGGCTGGGAAGCCATCCACACAGCTGCCTCTAGGAAGGCTGAACTCCACCAGTCTTTACTCATCCTCAGTGGCTAAAGATTTCCACTTGCCGCTCTCTGATTTTCCCTACCGCCCAATGAGAAGGGAAATTTTGCTGGTTCTGGGAATATGGGGCTTGAAAAACAAGAAGTGCTTTGGAAAATGTGCTGGGATCGGAGTGGCCTGTAATTGATGAGTTCCTTCCTCCACTGTGGTCCAGAGACCTGAGAAGATGTGGCAGAGAATTCTAACCTCCCTCTGGGGAGAAGCCTACTTAATGCCTAACAAAGATGAGTATTCCAGCCTCTGCGATTGTGGGACACTTCTGGGCTGGCCCTGACATGTGGCCACAGTTTGGGCACCCTGACATTGTTTTTGCTCCACAGTGTTCTTTGCTTTCCAATTCAGCCAGAAAACATTTTCCTGATGCTCAGCTTCCTGGGATGAATCAATACAGTGAGTAATAGGAGGGAGTTTTTGGTGGTTTGTATTTTAACCACTCAATACCCGCCTGGAATGTATAGGGAGCATGAAGGTATCGGAAGGCCTACTTGCCTTGTCCTCCTGGAAATTATCCCGCCACAAGGCAACAGCATCTACTCAACAGATTGTGTGATGAGAAATAGACCAGATGATCTCAAAGCATCTGAAAATCATAGGTGTGGGGCCGTTTCCCCGGGAAGATAGTTCAATGGAGAAGCTGATCACGTGCACCATATATTAAAACCAATGAAGCAGAACCATAAAAACAAGCCCAAAGCTTGTCACCACCAAAACGCCAACCAGAGATCATTTTTCCAGTAACATGACACACGCAGTTTTTAAAATAATTACTCCTTAGGGACTGTGAAGAGCTAAGTGGATGTCAGAAGGGAAGGACCCTCCAAAATCCCCAAAGTTATGACCCTTCATGTACCTGTTAATATTCTCAGCACAAATTCAGCAATCCTGGATCAGTCTTAAGCTAGCTATATAGCTATGAAGAAGTGGGTGTTACAGTGAACAGGGGTGAATTATTTATTTCTTTGAAGAGAAACCAGAACTAGGTAGACTTTGATGAGGCTCTTTCCTGTGCATGGAAAGAGAAACTACACTTTAAGAACTGGCTCCTGAAAATTCCAGAAGTGGGTGAACTCATTCATCTCCTTCCTCCTTCTCTTACTCATTCATTTCTTCATTGCACAAATGATCCTGACCCAGGTGCTAAAGGTTAGGAAGCTGAAAACAAAAAACAAAAACACCCTGCCTTCAGGAAGCCCATAGGCTCCTTAACAAATACATACCCTACAGTGTGTCAAGTAGAAAATTGAGAGCCTCCGCTTGAAGGGTGGGGAAGCTTTCTCTGATACGGGTCTTGCAGGATGAAAAGTTTGCCTGACCATCCCGATTGGTGGGTGGAACAGGAGTGGCAGGGCTCTCCTAGCAGAGGACAGAGGGCACGGAGCCATGAGAAAGGACGTATAGTCTTAGAGCAGTACAGAGCAGGAAATGTGACTGGGAAAATAGGTAGAAGTCAGATCATAGGCTTTTCTAATGGTAGGAATTTGGATTTTGTTTGTCAGGTGGTAGGGAGTCATAGAAGGGTTTAAAGCAGGATTGTTGTACAATCAGATTCAGATGTTAGATGGAAAGATCTTCTTGGTGTGTGTTGCTGGGGCAGACAACTGGAGATTGTCCAGGTGAGAAATGAGGAGGGTTGAACTGGCCAGTGACGGTGGGCTGGATGGACAAAATTAATCTGGACAGTGTTTGCTGGGCAGAATCAACTTGTAAGAATTGTGAGGCTTTTAGAGGCCTATTGCCAAAACAAAAGGAGGTTAGTCTCTCAGGAAGAGTATTGGAATGCGGTGGAAAGAGGAAAAAGGCCAAAGGGCTTTCCCACATATTGTTCCCTTGTGGTGGGGAGAGACTGAAAGCTGGAAGGAAAGGAAGCTAGGAAAGGCTTACACCAAGCTGAATTGACATCACATTGAGTTTCCCTTGTGGTTTAGATGTAAAAAATTCATTTGTACATAGTTAGAAATTCCAGGCCAGATCAAGACTGAAAGCATACCTTTTTGCATCTTCTGTTAAGTTTCTTTAAAAAAAAAAAACGGGGAGAGGTCTACTTTGAAAAATGCGTTTATTTTCATTCGTGTTGAATCAAAATTCGCATACAGTGATTTTACTCATATGAGGACTTTAAGACACAGAACAGATCAACATAAAGGAAGGGAAGCAAAAATAATATAAAACCAGGGAGGGGGACAACAACATAAGAGACTCTTAAGTATGGAGAACAAACAGAGGGTTACTGAAGGGGTTGTGGGAGGGGGGATGGGCTAAATGCATAGGGGGCATTAAGGAAGCTATTCCTGAAATCATTGTTGCACTATATGCTGACTAACTTGGATGTAAATTAAAATAAAAGAAAATAAAATAAAATGATTTTAATATTTCCCCTAGCTTAAGGTGGAGATTACGATAATTAATTTTAAATATTTTTTCTTTTTTTATATGAGTATTTAAAGCCATGCATTCCCTCTAAGCATCGCTTTAGCTGCATCAGATAGATTTTTTTTGACCTTTATTTTTGAGAGAGAGAGAGAGAGAGCGCGCAAATGCGGGGAGGGGCAGAGAAAGAAGGAGACACAGAATGTGAAATAGGCTCCAGGCTCTGAGCTGTCTGCACAGAGCCGGATGTGGGGCTCAAACTCATGAACAGTAAGACCAAGACCTGAGCCCGTGTCAGATGCTCAACCAACTGAGCCACCCAGGCGACCCCCCCTTTTTTGTTTTTTTGTTTTTTAGTTAGACTTTGACATATTGCATTTTCATTATATTTTCATTCAAAATATTTTCTAATTTCTCTAGTGACTTATTCTTTAATTCAGGCTTATTTAGAAGTATGACTATTAATTTCCAAACATTAAAAGAGTTTTTTTTGATAGCTTAGTATTATTGATTTCTAATTTAATTCCATTTAGTCAGAGAACATACTTCATAAGATTTTTTTTTTAATTTATTGAGACTTATTTTTATGACCCTACACATGGTCTATATTAGAGATATTTCCATGTTCATGTTCGGAAACAGTATATTCTGCAGTTTGGAGTGGATTACTCTATGAAGGTCAATTAAATCAAGTTGATTGATGGAGTTGTTCTAAATGTAGAACAACATATATTCTATTTACTTAAGTGACTTCTACATCCTTACTGATTTTCTGTCTACTTTTTCTATCAATTATTTGGAGAAGGATGCTAAAATCTTGAATTATGACTGTAGATTTGTCTCTCTTTTAGTTTTGTTAGTTTTTGCTTCAAGTGTATTAAACCCTAAGTGGTCACACGTTTTTTCATTGCGAGGCACAGAATATCCAGTTGTGTCCCTTTTAATGACAGTTGTTACTGATGCTCAGTCCCTAGGTCCATTAACTTATTGGAGATTACATAAAGCTGATATTTTAGTTCTATCAGTTCCTTTTCATTTAGTGGTTTCTTCTCAGCTACTATTTCAAAAAAATTTTTTAATGTTTATTTATTTTTGAGAGAGAGAGAGAATGAACAGGGGAAGGGCAGCGAGGGAGGGAGACAGAGAATCTGAAGCAGGCTCTGTGCTCTTGTGGGTTGTGAACCCACAAACCATGAGATCATGACCTGAGCCAAAGTAGATGCTCAACTGACAGAGCCACCCAGGCACCCCATCTTCTCAGCTACTATTTTTTGTGTAAAGAATCTGAATAAATGCTTCATTCTTTCCATTTATCAATTTTCAAAATAATGAATTAGTTGCAATTATCCTTCCAGATGATCACTTAAGGTTTCTCTAAAAATATCATTATAAACCATGGATTTGAACAGATTTGACGGATTTGTAATCCACTGTAACTCTTGTCCTTACCGACACTCATACTATAACGTCTTTGGCTTGTGAAAGCCTCTTCAAGTTGGTTCCCGGATCTTGTTTACATGATCTTGATAGTTTTTGGTAGCTTCATCTTTAATTGATATGACTACATGTTTCAGACCCATCTTGTACATTTCTCACCTCAGACCTGGTATTGGCCATTTCAAAAAGTCTCCATGTTTTTCTTTTTAAAGTGGGAAACGATATTTCAGTACCACAATCTGGGGGCTAGGGATGATCTTTTCATTTGGTCACTGTTTCTAGATCCAACTGTTTCTTTAAAAAAAATTTTTTTTTAATGTTTATTTATTTTTGAAGGAGAGAGAGACAGAGCATGAGCAGGGGAGGGGCAGAGAGAGAGGGAGACACAGAATCCAAAACAGGCTCCTGGCTCTGACCCGTCAGCACAGAGCCCAATGCAGGGCTCGAACTCACAAACCACAAGATCACACCTGGGCCGAAGTGGGACGCTTAACTGCCCGAGCCACCCAGGCGCCCCTAGGTCCAATTGTTTCTTAAGTAGACTTTTATAAATGACAACTCTCCTCTCATAAGCCTTGCTTGTGACAAGATGGGTCAGTCCAGGATACACTGGGACAAGTCCAGGAACAGACATTTTTCACTTCAGTCCCTGACTTTGCCTTGCGTATTCCTGGCATTCACCTCATCATTTAGGTTTTAGGTCCTGAACTCGTGTTCCCCTGAGTTCTCCTAGTTTCAACACATGTCTGGTTGACCTGGACTTTCTGATTCTCTCAGGGCTAGAGTCCTTTCTTCCTTATTAACCGTGCTAGGGACTGTCTGGTCACCACAGCTCTGATTCCCCCATGATGTCACTGTTCAGCTGTAAGATGCAACAGAAAGCCTATGGCAGAGCAAACCCTGATTTGCTGGCTTTTAAGGAGTGAGGCCTTCTCAAGCAGGAAACCCTTTAGGAAAAGGCCCGTCTGATCTGTCTAGGAAGCATGAAATGTCATCAACCCAGATCTCCTTTTGGCTTGATGGAATCTGAGCTTTACTCCCCACCCTGAGGTCCAGGGAGGAGACTTTTTGCCAGAATTGTTATTTATTTCAAAACACTTTATATTCTGAAGAAGGGGTAAAAAGACACATTATTTGTTTTGGAAGATATTTTGCTTTGCCTCAGGTTATGTCTCATCTCCCAAATAATTTGTGGGATGAGTGGATTACCTGATTTCTCTTGTGAAAGGAAAAAAAGGAAGAGAAAAATAACTCATAATTCTCTGGAGAAGCAACATGGAATTAAAAATGGAAAAAGAGGCACCAGTTATACATTCCATTTACCTCCAGCAAACACTGTGTAGGGGACGCCTTGACCACAGAATACACAATGCCAGAAATGAATGTCGACTCCTTTTTTGCAAATGTGACATTTTTTCCGCAGAATTTGATTCTGATCTTTGCTGTGACTGCCTATGGCCACTCAGTTACTGGAAACCCACGATGCCAGTTCTTTGCTAAGTGGCTTTGGCAAGGCCTTTCCCAGCATTTGATCTCAGTAAGAAGGCTCCAGAGACTTTATTAGTTGTGTAAAGAATTATAGAGATATTAGCCTAAGTTGGATGAAGCCCAGAGCAGCTGTACTGCTCTTTAAGTGCAAGAAAATTTCTCAGAGATATATTATGCTAAGAGAAAAGTATCCTGGGATTTAACCCTAAATTATGTGAATAATGAACATGAGAATTCCTAAATTTTACAGAACAACTCTATTCCTGGAAATTGTTGTGTTAAATCTAATGTTGCATACCCAATCCTACTTCCCTATTCAATACCTTATAATTTCAAAATTGCTTCATCTCCATTTGTAGTTGAATGTCAATGTTATACTGTTATCTTTCAATCTCTCAATTCTCCAAGTTTCTTTGACAAATACTTGCATGTAAAAAAATATAAACATACTATGATAGTTGTGTGTGTGTGTGTGTGTGTGCGCGCGCGTGTATTTATTTATTTATTTATTTATATTTTAGAGAGAGAGCTTGTGTATGCAAGCAAGGGAGAGGGGAAGAGGGAAAGAGAGAATCCCAAGCAGTCTCCTCAATGACAGTGCAGGGCCTGATGTGAGGCTCAAACTCACCAACTGTAAGATCATGACTTGAGCTGAAACCAAGAGTTGGATGCTTAATTGACTGAGCCACCCAGGTGCCCCTAAATGGATTCAATTTAAAAGATTATGTCTCAGGGGGGCCTGGGTGACTCTGTCGGTTGACTTCAGAGCAGGTCTTTGGATCTGATCTTGCGGGTTGAGTTTGAGCCCCACCTCAGGCTCTGTGCTGACAGCCCAGAGCCTGGAGCCTGCTTCGGATTCTGTGTCTCCCTCCCTCTCTGCCCCTCTCCCTTTCGCACTGTCCCTCTCAAGAAAAAATAAACATTAAAAATTTTTTAAAAATGAAAGCTTATGTTTCATAGTCCTGAGATTATAGCTCTTTCTTTATTGATGTTTAAATTCCCTCTTCTCTCTGAAATTGTGATGGTTCGTATAGATGGTCTTTCAAAGATGTCCATGTATGACAAATATTAAAAGTAAGCAACCGTGGATATAACAGTCTCCCAATTTTTTTTTGGAAATTAACTGGTCAGTGAAATTCAAAAGTGTGGAACCCGCTGGCTTACTTAACCTTCTAAAATGTATCTTCCTGTAATTAATATGTACTGGCATGAGATGGTGGTGATGCTTTGGCCATGCATGTTTTACCAAATGAGATAAATATGCTCTTCCTTTTAAAATCCTAGAAATCACGTTTTACTGTTGAAATAGGCACAGTCAATATCTTTTCCATTAATCGTTAGACATCATCACTTTCGTCTTGTTCGAATTCTCAATTTATTCTAATGTTTGATTAGCCTACTCCAGCGTTTTTCAAAATACATTTTGTACAGCACTCGGTCCTCATGGAATCGTTTTCCACACTTCCTAGCAGCTTTAAACAACATTTAGATTTCTACTTCTGGAATGACAGAGCGGAGAGTGCCACAGTCTCCAGCGAAACAAGCATAACTAGTGAAAATTATTCTTAAAATCTTAATGTTTACAAGCCTCGGGAAATTGTCCTTAGGGCATAACAGGTAAAGAAATATTTATTCAAGAAAATCTAGTAAAACTTGGTAAGAACAGTGAGAGTCCGTAGCATTTGAACCGTGACTCATTGCCTCCTTGCCTACTCCCAGCTCAGTGTGACAGAAACTCCACACCAGGCAGGTAGAGCCAAGGATAGCAGGACTCCTTCTTCTCCCAGCTTTTACTTAAGGGATCTGGATCTTCCTGGGAGGGATAGACAACTAGAATTTTTCGTCAGTCACAGCCACATGTTGGCAAGGATGCAGAGCATCAGAACTCTTGTGCACTGGTAGAAATATAAAATGGCACCACTGCCTTGGAAAACAGCTTGGCAGTTCCTCAACGGTTTAGTCATATGGTTACCATAGGACCCAGGAGCTCTACTCAGGTATACATTCCCAAGAGAAATAAAAATGTACGTCCACACAAAACTTGTGTATGAATGTTCATAGCAGCATCATTTATCATAGCTGAAAGCTAGAAACAACCCAAACACCATCAAGTGATGAATAGATAACCAAATCTCATATGTCTATATAATGGAATATTATTCAGCAACTTAAAAAAGTTAAATGCTCATCCATGCCATAACATGAATAAACCTCGAAAGTGTTATGCTAAGTTAAAGGGTAAAAGAAGCCTGTCACAAGACACCACATATTGTGTGATTCCACTTATTGTCTAGATTTATTGTCTAGATTTATGGTCTAGATTCCATTTGCTGTCTAGAATGGGCAAACTTCTAGAGACAGAAAGTAGATTAGTGGCTGCCCAGGGCTGGGGGAATGGGAGAATGATGGTCGACTCCTACAAGATAGGGGTTTTCTCTTGGAGGTGGTCAAAATATTATAAAATTGACTGTGGTTATGTTTTCACAATGCTGTGAATAGAATAAAAACCATCGAACTATACACTCTAAATGGGTGAATTGTAGGATATGTGACTTGCATAGCAATAAAGTTGTTATCAAAAAACCTACAAAAATCAACACTTCACTATCTCATATTTTCTGTGGATCAAGAGTCTAGGCATGGCTTAACTGGGCACTCTGTTTAGGATCTCACAAAGCTGCAATGAAGGTGTTGGGCAGGGCTGTGATCTTATACTGAGGTTGGGATCCTCATCTAAGTTTACTGGTTGTTGGCAGCATTGAGTTCCTTGCAATTGTAGGGCTGAGGTCCTCAGCTTCTACAGGCTGCCTGCCATTCCCTGCATGTGGCCTTCTCTGTAACATAACAGTTTGCCTCTTCAAAGCCATTTACTAGCTTTTGTGATTTTGAATAATTGATCTAACCTATATCCCACATTCCTCATTTGAAAATAATAATTATAATAATAATAGCTGCTTTTTATGGTTGTTGTAAAGATTAAATATGTTAGTGCATGTGTGCCTAGCTTCTCATAGCCAGTCAATAAATCTTAGCTAATGCTATTATTAATAGACATAGGATATTAATAGATGCTGCATAAAGAGTTCTATTAAAAAAGTTTGAAGAATCCAACTTCTAGAATGATGCATTAAAGATCTACAAAAACCTGCTCCTCTATAAAGCAATGAGAACATTGGCAAAAAATTGCCAAAATCAACTTTTTAATAACTCTGGATATTAAACATTTGCAACAGTCTGAAGAGCTTTTATTAAAAAAAAAAAAACACCGCTGAATCTCAGTAAAAAGAGTGAACTCTATAGCATTTTAACTTGTCCTATCCCATTCCCTTCTCCTCAACTCCATGGTAGCCTTGAAAACCACCAGCCTCACAATGATGGTATCCATGAATCAGCAAGCTAGCAACCACTGAAGGGAAAAATGTGTTTGAGCCCCCCTAAAAGACTCATTCTCAGAGGATTGTCACTCTTTGATCTGACCGAAAGTTCCCTTGAAACACCCACTTGCAGGGCTTTTCTTTCTTTATTTGATCTGACTCAGAATTTGCTCAGTCCAAACAGCTTTTTCCCTAGGGCATTTGTTGAGAACAATTAGTGGCAACTGCTTAACATCATAGCTGGCTTGGCAACACTAACAGTTGGGGCAAACAAATAGCTGACCAAAAATTGTAAAAAGAAAAGCTGGGAAATGGAATTTTCACAGGAGGCTTTGAAAAGCTCTGACACATTCCTGGAAATCTAGAAAGCCACATACTTGGGCAGGGCTGTGAACATGCTCAGGGAAGTCCTGTGAAGGCTGTCATCTCTCACCTCTGCTTGACCTTGAAGCTCCATGCAAGCAGGGAGTGAAGACCAAGGCAGTGTTGCAAACTGCTTGCTAGAGCACTGAAGGCATTTACCAGATGCCACACAGAGCCTCTGGGCAAACACTGAAAGACTTGTTTGTTCAAGGTATTTAAGGAAATCCCTATCCAAATATTAGCTGACTACTAAGGTAACCTACTAGAGACTTCAATGGCTACACACTGAGTGTAGACTTTACAGAATTCACTTAGGAAAGTCACTAAACAAACAGTAACAATAACAAAGACAACAACAACAACAAGAAACAGCAGCAAGAAAAAAATCTGTGGAGTGGAAAGAGGGGGATTGCATAAAAGAATTTCAATTTAAAGTAAAAATAGAGGTTATGAAATGGAGAATCTCACTCGTGCCCTCAAAAGTTAAGGAAGGAAGACAAAAGTTAAGGACTAAGATACTGATTTCCTGTAAATGCCTGATTTACAAAAAACTGACAATGTTGGAATTTTCTTGGATGATGAGAGGCAGATCAGAGGTTTTCCAAAGGCGTGAAGGGGAAATGACCCAAGTCAGATTAGTCTCAGAAATTGGGCTGAATTGAGCTTTGTGTGTGTTTGACTGGACTGATTTTGGCTCCCTGGAAAATTTTCAAGGATGGTCTCCATTTGTTTTGATTTTTAACTGACTCTAAGTGAACTGTTCCTTCTTTACATTCCCTGCCTATAAATACAACCTATCCCAAACCCTCATTGGACTCACCTATAGCTTGCTTCAGTTCATCTGTTCTGAATTGCAATTCCTTGGCCATTCCCAAATGAACTCATCTTTTTGAGCTTACCTCAGTTTATCTCCCTATTTAGGTCCAACACCAATTTCCAGAGTTACCACAGTATATTATTTATATGTCCAATTTTCAACAACAAAAAATTGTGAAGCATGCAAAGAAACAGGAAAGTGTGGTCCATACACAGTGAAAAAATAGCAGTCAATGGTAACTATCCCTGAGGAATACCAGATGTTGGAATTACTGGACAAAGAATTGAAATCAGAATTTAAATATTTTTAAAGAACTAAAGACAACATTTTTTTTAAGTGTATTTATTTTGAGAGAGAGAGAGAGAGAGCATGTGAGCAGGGGAGGGGCAGAGAGAGAGGGCGTGAGAGAATCCTAAGCAGGCACCACGCTGTCAGCTCAGAGCCTGATGCGAGGCTCTGTCTCACAAACCATGAGATCATTACCTGAGCCGAAATCAAGAATTGGATGCTTAACCGATTGAGCCACCCGAGAGATTTCTATCTCTTAATAAAGAGATACAAAATATAAAAAAGAATGAAAACAAAGGAAGACAGCAAATGTGTTCTGTAAGAAATACTAAAGGAAGTAAGTCCTTCAGGCTGAAATGAAAAGACACTAGACAGTAACTTGAATACATATGAAGAAATAAAGAACCCTAGTAAAGGTAACTGCATAGGTAAACATAAAAGAGAGTACAAATATACCTTTCGTTCATAAGCCTCTCTTTCTTCTATCTGATTTAATTTTATTTATTTTTTAAGCTTATTTATTTATTTTGAGAGAAAGAGGCTTGAAGGGGCAGAGAGAGAGAGAGGGAGAGATCGAGAATCCCAAACAGGCTCTGCACTGTCAGCACAGAGCCCAGTGTGGAGCTTGAACTCACGAACTGTGAGATCATAACCTGAGGTGAAACCAAGAGTTGGATGCTTAACCAACCGAGCCACCCAGGTACCCTCTTCTATATGATTTAAAAAGCAGTTGTATAAAGCAATACAGTTGACTCTTAAACAATGCAGGTGTTAGAGGTGCAGTAGAAAATTTAAGTGTAACTTTTGACTCTCCCAAAACTTCACTACTAATAGCCTACTATTGATTGGAAGCCTTGCTGATAACATAAATGTTTATTAACACATATTTTGTATGTTATATGTACCATATACTGTGTTCTTGCAATAAAGTAAGCTAGAGAAAAGAAGTGTTATTAAGAAAATCATAAGGAAGAGAAAATATATTTACAGTACTGTACTGTATTTATGGGGAAAAAATCCACATATAAGTGGACACATGCAGTTCAAACCTATGTTGTTCAAGGGTCAACTTATACTGATGTGCACACAATGCATAAAAATGTAATTTGTATAAAGACAATAACAATACTAAGAGAAGTGGAGGAAATGGAGGTATATAGGAGAAAAGTTTTTATATAATGTTGAAATTTTTTGTACTAATCAAACTAGATTATTATAAATTAAACTGTTACTTATAATTTTCAGGGCAACCACTGAGAAAATAGATTTTAAAATATAGTAAAATAACAAAAAAGGTAATATAGTATACTAGAAATACTCAACAAAAAGGCAGTAATAGAGGAATAGAGAAATAAAAAAGACATATAAGATATGGAGAGCAAATATAGCAAAATGGCAGAATAAATCCTATTTTGTTAGTAACTACATTACATGTAAAAGGATTAAACAGTCCAACCAAAGGAAGAGATTGGCAAATTGGACTTTTTTTTTTTTTTTTTTGAAGTTTGGGAAATAATGGTCAAAGTAAAAGTAAACAGATTTCTTTACTTTCCAGAACCTTGAATACGCTTCGGGATATGCTGGTCTACATAATTCTAATGAGTAATAAATCCTATCTTGGAGTCAAAGTTCTATGCGCTTCTGGTCAATTTTGTGTCAGAAGTGGTTTGTACACAACATTGCAGATTTTGTTGGCAAAACTTTCTTAGTTTCTCTAGCGTGGTTGTTGGGTTTCTGACTTTTTCCCTTGCAGCTCCCCCATTTTAGCTACTAGAAAAATATCTCCCCGAGTGGAACACCATATCTCTTCCTAGTTCTCCTGAGTTTCTTTCAAGTGGCATAAATAGGAAGGCAAAGAGTCACTTACCAGTATAATACTTCTGATGATGAGAATAACCTGGAGACAATTCTTACCTTTTCCTATCTCTATTATAAAAACATATTGTCAATGTCAATATCAAGGTGTTACATGTACAGGAAAACATTTCTCTAGAGCTCACTGAAATAGGGTATTACACTAGAAGCTACAAATCTTTTATTTTAATTTTGTCATTTATCAGCTGTCTCAGTTTATTTGGGCTGCTATCACAAAACCCCACATACTGGGTACCTTATAAATAACAAAAACATATTTCTCATAGTTGTGGAGGCTGGATGCTAAGTTCAAGGTGCCAGCCCTCTCCTGGGGTGCAGACTTATTGTGTCTTCACATACTGGAAGGGGCTGGGGAACTCTGAGGGATTTCCTTTATAGGAATACTAATCCCATTCATGAGGGCTCCACACTTATAACCTAATCATTCCCCAAAAGGCCACCTTCTAACACCATACACAGGATATTATGATTTCCACATGTGACTTGGGGCAAGGGAGTGGAGGACACACAAAGATTCAGACCGTTGTACTATGTGACTTTAAGCAATTTACCTAACCTCACTGTGCCTCAGCTTCTTGACATAATGGAGATCATAACTGCCTCAAGAACCTCACAGGGCAATTATGAAAGCAAAATCAAATAACACACAAGCTGCTGTAAACTAGGTTACACTATGCAAATATAAGGCTTTATTTTTTTATTGATGATGATTAATCACTGATTGACTATGAATGATTGGTTAGCTTAAGAAAGAATTGTTGTTCAAATATGTTCCCCTTTCAAAAATTTTTTTTAAATACTTATTCAATTTTGAGAGAGAGAGAGAGAGTGGCAGACAGAGCTAGAGTGGGAGAGGGGCAGAGAGAGAGGAAGACACAGTATCTGAAGCAGGCTCCAGGCTCTGAGCTGTCAGCGTAGAGCCAGATGTGAGCTCAGACTCACGAACTGCAAGATCCTGACCTGAGCCAAAGTCAGATGCTTAACTGACTAAGGCACCCAGGTGCCCCTGGAATGAGTTATCCTTGATTAAACACATTTGAACCCAGTTCTGTGGTTACTCACTACCATGGCCATAGAATAATCAGTCATTTACTAGAATGGTGGTTCTCAAGCTTTAGTGTGTTTTGGAGTCACCTGGAGAGCTTGTTGAAACCCAGGGCTCTAGACCCCTTCTCCAGAGTTTCTGACTTAGAAAGTCTAGATTGTGTCTGAAAATCTGCATTGCCAACAAATTCCCAGGAGAGACTGATTTTGTTGGTCTAGAGACCACAATTTGAGAACCACTGTCTTGTCTTAGGAGGATGGGAATTTTTCATTCTTGTTACAAATTGTTACAAATGCCCTGAAGGAAAAATGACAGGGTAATATGAAGGCATAAAAAAAAAAAAAAGAAAAGAAAAGAAAAGGGTTGGGGGTGCCCGTGTGGCTCAGTCAGTTAAGGTTCTGACTCTTGATTTCAGCTCAGGTCGTGATCTCATGGTTGGTGAGATCAGGCCCTGCATCGGGCTCTGTGCTGATGGCGTGGAGCTTGCTTGGGATTCTGTCTCCCTCTCTCTCTGCCCCTCCTCTCTCTAAATAAATAAATAAATACTAAAAAATAAAAAAAGCAGGGCATCTTGGTGGCTCTGTCAGTTGAGCGTCTGACCCTTGATCTCCGCTCAGGTCATGATCTCACAGTAGTGAGATTGAGAAACAAGTTGGGCTCCATGCTGGGCATAGAGCCTGCTTAAGATTCTCTGTCTCCCTCTCTGCCCTTCCCCTGATCACTCTTTCTCTTTCTTAAAAAAATAAAAATAAAAAAAAAAAGCTGACCTAGTTTGGAGGGATCCCACTGCTCTTTGAGAAGGAGAGGGCATTTGAGCTGAAATTGAATAAAATTTGAACAATAAAAAAAATTGTTTATTTTTGAGGGAGGGGTTGAAGGGAGGGGCAGAAAGAGAGGGAGACACAGAATCCAAGGCAGGTTCCAGGCTTTGAGCGGTTGGCACAGAGCCCAACGCGGGGCTCGAACTCACAAACTCGAACTCACGAACTGCGAGACCATGACCTGAGCTAAAGTCGGATGCTCAACCGACTGAGCAACCCAAGCGCCCTGGAGCTTGATGCTTTTGATGAAGGAAAGGGCCCGTGCACTGGAGTGCAGGGGGAGTGGGGAGTGGAGGCAGCAGGTGAGGCTGGGGAAAGGGGCACAGGCCAGACCAAGCAGATTCTGAATTTCATCCTAAGAGCAAAGGGAATTTGTTGAAAGAGTTTTCTCAAGGGAATGAAAAGACCAAGTTTGTGTATATTTTTTTCAAACAAGCAGGGGATGGGCAGAGAGAGAGAGGGGGACAGAGGGTCCCAAGGAAGCTCTGTGCTGACAGCAGACAGCCCGATGTGGGGCTCAAACTCACGAACCATGAGATCATGACCTGAGCTGAAGTCTGACGCTTAACTGACTGAGCCACACAGGCGCCCAAGTTTGTATTTTTTAAAGTTCTCTCTGCCCACTGTATGGAAAAACGATTGCAGGCAGGCAAGAGTAGAAATGGTATGACCAGCTGGGAAGGTAATGAAGTTGCCCAAGGGAGTTGGTGGCATGGGCTGAGGAGGTGTAAGTGCAGTGGAGAGCTGCAGGCAGGGGTGGGTGATGAGCTGGATGGAGTGGCAGGAGAGAGGGCTATTAGCATGCCAACTGGTCAATGGTGTGAAGTCCATCGCACTAGAGTGTACCGGATGGCAGAGGGCCATCATGTGATGGTGGTCATGAATTGTTATGGATCCTGGATTCGGGTTGGAAATATTGTATTATAATTTTTAAAAATTGACATACAGTTGGGGTGCCCGGGTGGCTCGGTAGGTTAAGCATCTGACTTCAGCTCAGGTCATGATCTCACAGTTCATGAGTTTGAGGCCCTGCGTCGGGCTCTGTGCGGACAGTTCAGAGCCTGGAACCTGCTTCAGATTCTGCGTCTCCCTCTCTTTCTCCCTGCCCCACCCCCACTCACACTCTGTCTCTATCAAAAATAAAGTAAAAAAATAAAAATAAATAAAGTTTTAAAAAATTTAAAAATTTTGACATACAGTAAAGTTCAGGAATTTTTTTGGGGGGGAGAGGAGGTGGGAGAATATACATTTCGTTGAATTTTGGCAAATGCATAGATTCACATAACAACCACTACTAACAAGATACCTAATAATTTCATCTCCCAAAATTCCTGCATCTTGTTCTTTGTACTTCTAAAACCTGGCAACCACAGATATACTCTTGGGCTTTATAATTTTACCTTTCCAAGAATGTTAGATAAATGGAATCATACAATATATCATCTTTTGGGTCTGGCTTCTTTCACTTTGCATAATGTATTTGGGATGCATCTGTGATGTTGTGTGTATCAATATTTCATTTTTAAAAAATTCCTAAGTTGTAGGAATTGTTTGCACTGTACAAGTATACCACAATTTGTTTATCCACTCACCGATTGAAGGACATTTGGGTTTCCAGTTGGGGGCATTATGAAAAATGCTGCAAGAAAGATTCATGTGTAGTTTTGCCTTATGTGAACATCAGTTTTCCATTTCTCTAAAGTAAATGGCCAGAATTGGGGTTGCTGGCCTGAATAAGTATATGTTTAACTATAGAAAACTGCTAAACTATTTTCTAAAATCATTGTACCAGTTTGCATTCCCACTAGTAAATTATGAGAATTCTGGGTACACCACATCTTCATCACTGCTTGGTATCGTCATTTTTTTGTTTTTTTTTTTTTTTTTAAATGTGGCCATGCTAATGGGTTAATAGTGGGGTGGTTTTCATGGTGTTGAATATCTTCTCATGTATTTATTTACATACGTATATCTTCTCTGCTGAAGTGTCTGCTCAAATTTTTGCCTAATTTTTTTTAATGTTTATTTTATTTTCTTGAGAGAGAGAGACAGAATGGAAGCAGGGGAGGGGCAGAGAGAGAGAGAGAGAGAGAGAGAGACAGAGAATCTGAAGCAGGCTCCAGACTTTGAGCTGTCAGCACAGAGCCCCATGTGGGGCTCGAACCCGCAAACCGTGAGATCATGACCTGAGCCGAAGTCAGATGCTCAACCGACTGAGCCACCCAGGCTCCTGAGCCCCTCTTTTGCCTAATTTTTAATCAGGTTGTCTGTTTTTTTTATTGGTGAATTGGCTATATTGATGGACTGACTTTGTGATATCTGGGTAATAATGTAGGCCATTGGAAATATAAGCTTTGGGTTCAGGGGCAATGTCTGGTCTGAAGGTATTCATTTGAGAGTTAGTGGCATATAGATGCATGAAAGTCCAATGAGTGCTCATAGAATTGAGTCGTGGGGAATTCTAGCATTTAGTGGCAGAGTGGGGGGAGGGAAAGGTGAGCCTGCAAAGGAGACCTAAGATAAACAGCCACAGAAGTTGAGGGACACCAGAAAAGTGTGGTGTAAAGGAAACCAGTGAGCATGCTCTAAAAAGGAGATGGTGAGGGATGGCTCAGTCCGTTAAGCATCCAACTTGTGCTCAGGTCACGATCTCAAGGTTCGTGGGTTCGAGCCCCATGTCTGTGCTGACAGCTCAGAGCCTGGAGCCTGCTTTGGATTCTGTGTCTCCCTCTCTCTTTGCCCCTTCCCTGCTCACACTCTGTCTCTCTCTCTCTCTCTCTCTCTCAAAAATAAATAAACATTAAAAAAATTACCAAAAAAAAAAAAGGTTGTGGTGAAGCAACAGAGGTGAAGCTGGTAAGTGATCATGTACAGTAAACACTACAAAAGGCCCATTTGGTTTAACAACTAAAGAAAAATTTCTCTACTCACAACACTTCTGACACCAAACATGTGGGTTTTCCACAACAAGCATTTTTCTAATTCTCTGCAGACACCAACTGGATGTCCTGCAATTTAATTTAATTCTAACACTAACTACTTGGAGTTAACAGACCCCACAGGTTAGGGGCTAAGTCCCCCAAGATTGCCCCACAAGATACCAACTGCAGATCTGGGCTTCCCATGTTTCTGACTAACTGGCTATAAATCAGGGCTTCCCATGACTCTCTCCTCTGGATTGATCATTTTTTAGAATGGCTCACAGAACTCAAGGGAACACTTTACTTGTTATTATCAGTTTATTCTAAAGCATAGAACTCAGGAGCAGCCAAATGGGAGAGATGCAGGGGGCAAGGTAGAGTGAAGGGGCATGGAACTTCCATGCCCTCTCCAGGCAAGCCAGTGAGCCAGCACCTCCACCCTAGAAAGAAGCTCTTCCAATCTCATTGTTTAGGATTTGTATGCAAGTTCCATTATTAGGCATGATTGATTAACTCATTGACCATTAATAATTGACTCAGGCTCATGTCCTCTCCCTTTCCCAGAGATCAGAGTGGGGCTAAATGTTCCAACCCTCAAATCAAATGTTTCATTCCTCAGGTAACCAGCCCTCATTCTCCAAGAGTCACCTCATTAGCATAAAGTCAGGTATGGTTGAAAGGAACTTATGAGTACCAAAAGTCCCCTCCTTCTAGCTCAGGAAATTACAAGGGTTTTAGGAGACCTGTTCCAGGAACCAGAGACCAAGCAAGACCAAGTATACATATTTCTCAATATCATTGCAACTCACTGGTAAGTCACTGGTAAGCTCAGGACTATTTCAGTGTCCCTAAAGGGGTAGATGTCAGATTGGAGCATGATGAGAAATGGAGTGGGAAGTGAGGAAATGGAGTCAACAGGTCATTTTTGAAAATAATTTTTTAGATTTGCATGTAATTGACACACAATGTTCCATTAGTTTCAGGTGTACGGCATAGTGATTCAATTTCCCTCTGCGTTATGCTATGCTCACCATGAGTGTGTGCTCATCACCACCTGTCACCATACATCACTATTATAATATCACTGAAGCAGATCATCTTTTGAGATTTGGTTCTGAAGAGGAGACAGGATAGTAACTGGAAGTAGTATCAAGGGAATTGTGTTCTTATGCTTTACCAGAATTTTAGAATTTCTTTTTCTATAAATTTTATTTTATATTTTTATTTTATTTTGGAGAGAGAGAGACAGGGTGCTAGTGGGGGAGGGGCAGAGAGAGAGCGAGACACAGAATCTGAAGCAGCTCCAGGCTCTGAGCTGACAGCACTGAGCCTGATGCAGGGCTCGAACTCACACTGTGAGATTATGACCTGAGCCGAAGTCGGACGTTTAACTGACTGAGCCACCCAGGCACCCCCAGAATTTTAGAATTTCTAATTTAAGACTTGGCTCTTTTCATTCACTTACTCAACATTGATGAGGTCCTGCTACATGCCAAACACAGTGCCGCTGATACAGGCAGGCTGGGACCCAGGACCCAGAGGGGGGCCCTGTGGGACCCAAGAGGGTCCTTGGCTACATGCAGGATAGAAATCAAATGTGAGCCAGCAAGAAGTGAAAGCAGAGTTTATTGAAGATATAGAGAGAACAGATATATACAGAGCATCTGAGAGACTCAGAAATAAAAAGGAGAATGAGTTTCATCTTTGTTTGGGGTCTGGGGTTTTATTGATGATTGTGCTGTGGTGCACGTGTCCTCTCAGGCATCCAAAAACTGGTCAGAATAAGGATAGAGTGCTCAAGTGTCCCCCATAAGTCACTTATGCCCTGGAGCCAGGGGTCTTGGGTCAAGGTGGAATGTGTAAATGGTGACCTCACCCGGTCACTCCTTAGGTGTTATCTATTTGTTGGAAGACTCCAAAGAAATCATTATATCCTTGACCTCTACAAGGAGTACAATCTTATCTGTACTATGATCCATGTGTAGGGTGGGGATGTAGGTCCTCATAAGAATAGAAGCAGGAAAAGGAGCAAAAATGCAGGTTTTTTTTCATGGGGTCCCTTCGGTTTCCCTGTCTCACTACTTGCTGAGGAAACAGCTAAATACGATCAAGGTCCCAGATGACGGGCAACTAGCTGTGTATATAGTTCCCGAGCAGAACAGACAGTTCTGTGTTCAGCATTCAGGTATGAGAGTGTTCTTCCTAGCAATGTTTTTCTTGTGTAGAAATTGTGAGTTGTCTCTTACAGGTTTTGAGGTCATAAAATAATGGTGCTGGAAGGGAACTGAGAGATCATCTAATACAACCCCGTCACCCACAAAGGTAGACATTTGAGTCCCAGAGAGGCTACATAGCTTGCCCAAGGACACACATCTAGTAACTGGCAGATTCAGGGAATAAGCTCTTATCTTCTGCTTCCCAGATCAGGGAATTTTCCACTACCCCACGCCAGCTCATACACATAAGTGTCAATTTCTGCATTTCTGAATTCATATAGCTTAACCGTTAAATGATAATGTTAATGAATTCCATGAGTCAGTGTTTAGTTTCCATATTCTCCCAATTAACTGTGGTTTGGGGGTAATCCATTCCAAGGTCCTGGATTATAGAGTGCAGTGTCAGCTGCTTTTTCAAGGTAATTCATTCCAAAACTCGGACCAATTACATCTAATGTAGTTGGGAGTTAGCTGAATTTGTTTCTAAATGTCCTTGAATTAAAAATCAATAGTCCTGTTTATTTCCCTAATAGCAAATACTCTTGGAGCAATTGCGGCATGGGTTGGGGAGTCCACAAAACCCAGAGAAGCAAATACTCTGGGGAATGTAAGGTCAAGCTTGAGGCAACCCCACTATAACCTGGTGGATGATGTGCTGGAGTGACTATTTTGGGAGTTGGCATTTCTTTGTTGTTGCAGTGAGAGATGATAGCAGGAAGAACCTATGGTGATTTCTGACCTTGACTCCCCTTTGGTAATCTGGACTGGGCTCCTACCATCTGGGAAATATCAATTTCATTTGGAACTAGGAGCGCCTTCTACCTCATCTAGAACTGGTTACTGCCCAGCCAGCAGGGGGTCAAGGAGAAATGGAAAAAAAAATCATCCATTGTACAAAACAGCCATTTTCATGTCTAAGTAGAATGGCTTTGGGCAAGTGATATTGTCATTAAGTAGTAGAGCTGGAAAGCCTTTCTCAGCTCACATAATTTGCGATTACAGACAAGAGAGCCAGGATGAGACCTGAAACAGCTTACAGTATTCACATTCATGCTGGGGCACCTGGCTGGCTACGTCAGTAGAGCATGCAAATCTTGATCTTGGGGTCATGAGTTCAAGCCCCACGTTGGGCATGGAGCCTACTTAAAATGAAAAAAAGAAAGAAAGAAAGAAAGAAAGAAAGAAAGAAAGAAAGAAAGGTTCACATTTGTGGGTGGTGCCTGTCCTCTCTCTGTGTGCTCAGCTTCCTCACCTGTAAAATAAGGAGATTGAACAAGATGACTTCTAATCTCCTTTCCTCCTCTGACATTCAGTGCTCTTTGCAAGTCCTTTGGAACCTTGCTACTCAACACGTGGTTGTGGCCAATCAGCCTTGTAGCATTACCAGGCAGACAGAGCTGCAGAATCGTGGGTCCCACCCCCGACCTACTGAATGAGCATCCAGGTTTGAGCAAAATACACAGGTGATTCACGTACACATTACGGTCCACTTTAGAAATCTGATTTTGGCCCTAGACACTTTGTTCTTCCTCTAAGGCTTTCAGTTCACATTCTCTCATTACCCTGCAGGTGTCACCAGAGAGCCAACAGTGGTCTTACTGAAGAGGAGGGAAATCCATAAAGCGTTTTTCCCTCCATTTACTTGCTATCTACTCTACCTTCCTGCCCATCAAATTCCCTTAGGCTCTTTGGCCTGTTACCCAGTAAGCTACAAAGAAATGGACTACAAAGTGTATTCTGAAACTGTCCTTACTCTGCTTTTCCAGAAAAGAACTGGACCTCTAGGAACCCTCTTGTCTCGTGAGAAGACTCCCATGCAGTGATTCAAAAACCTCAAAATCTTGTGTTTGCTTAACAATTCAGGTAAATATGAGATTGATATCACCACTCTAACAATGTAATATAATGAAATATGGTTTATTTTGGTCCCAGAATTTATTTATTTAGTATGGCATTTGTACTGTATTGAGTTATTAATCAATTCCCTATAATTTTAAATTATAATGACTATCTTTCCAGTAAACCAGAAGCCAAAGTCTTCCAAGTTATTATATAAGTGTTATTATTTGTATAGCTCTTTAGATTTCGTAAAAGACTTTCAGTTTAACGTATATTTTTTAATGCTGGTAGCATAAGATATATGGAATACTCTCGCTTATAGATGATGATCCTGAGGCTGGAAGTTCATTCAGTAAGTTGAGGAACTAAGGCTTGGATCCAGGTCTTCTAATTCCATATTCCATAATCTTTCTTTTTTACCAAATGGCTTCCCCTAATTACAATCAAATTTCTGCCCAACAAATGATATCAAACTATAGTTACTCACCACTGAGGTGTTTTATTTGGGAATTTTAACATTTTACCTACTAATATTTTTTCCCAACAATGCAATTCACCAGTAATAACTGATTAGATAATGGAATTTCCAGAGAAGATCCCTTGATGTCTGTGGTTGGGAAGCTGTTACTGGGCAACATGGACTTTAGAAATAATATTCTAGGAGCGCCTGGGTAGCTCAGTTGGCTAAATGTCTGATTTCGGCTCAGGTCATGATCTCGCAGTTCGTGAGTTTGAGCCCTGCATTGGACTCTGTGCTGACAGCTCAGAGCCTGGAGCCCGCTTCAGATTCTGTGTCTCCCTCTCTCTCTGTCCCTCTCCTGCTCGCATTCTGTCTCTCCCTTGAAAATAAATAAACATTAAAAAGTTTTAGAAATAATAATATTCTAAAGTACCATGGGATGGGGACATTTCCCTGGAAAGCAAAGTCCATACCTCCTTCTCCCCCCAATCATCCCTCTACACAGCCCCCAATACACAAGTTCTCTTTCTTCTCTCTCAAGAGCAGAAAAGATTTTTCTTTCTCCCTATCTTCTTTTTTTTCTTAGGTATTAAGCACCCAGTATTTGTCAGGCCCTCTAGCAGGTGTTCATAACACAGTGGAGAACCAGTTCCTGCCCTCGGGGGGTTGACAGTCTATTGAGGGAATTGGACACTGGACAAATGGGAACATTAATGTGGAAGGGGAAGAGCAAGGAGGGGACCATAGTAGCTGATTATAGAGGGGCACACTCTAGTGTGAGGATCAGAGAAGGCTCCCTCAGAAGTAGTATATAAGCAGTAGCTGGGAGACAGGTAAGGAGTGGAAGTAGGGCAGAACTCTCTCTACAGAGGCAATCGCATATTGTTGGGTCTTTCAGGTAGACATTGGGGGGTGGGCAGGAGAGTGGGTGGTGGAACATGATGCAGCTAGAGAGATGGCCTGGGGCCAGACGGTCAAGGGCTTCATGGGCCCCAACACAGTACTCCGTGCTCTAATGTTACTGGTGATGAGTCCATCTGTTTAAACATTTCATGGGGGGTATTCTGCTGCTATTCATATGTTTTGAGGAGCTTAAATATTAACACTGGGTTATACTTTTTCATTTTTTATTTTTAATTTTTTTCAGTTTATTTATTTATGTTGAGAGAGAGACAGAGAGGGAACACAAGTAGGGGAGGAACGGAGAGAGGAGAGAGAGAGACAGAGAGAGAGAGAGAGAGAGAGAGAGAGAGAGAGAGAGAATCCCAAGCAGGGTCCACACTGTCAGCACAGAGCCCAATGCAGGGCTCAATCCCACAAACCATGAGATCATGACCTGAGCTGAAATCAAGAGTCAGATGCTTAACCGACTGAGCCAACGAGGCTCCCCCAGGTTTTTTTTAATTTCAGAATTAAGAATACACCCAAAAGTGAGCAGACATCAGAATAAAGGACTGCGTGTTTGCATCTCTTTTTTTGTCTCCATTTAACTCCTATATAAATTCTAATAATTCAGCCATATTCTGGGTTTTCTGTGTATAAGACTGTATCATCTGCAAATCCTTAGCTTTGTTTCTTTCTTTTCAATCCTCACACTTTTCTTCTTTCTTTACTGTGTAGGCTAAGATGTCTGTCACATTGCTGAAAAGTCACAAAGATAGTTGACATTTTTACTTTGTTTTTGATGTTTAGAAGGAAAGTTGCTGATATTTACATCTAAGAATGTGTTACAGGCTTTTGATGAGTACCTTTATGAGAAGTTCCCATTTATCCTTGTTTGCAAAGAGTTCTTGTTATTAACAAATATTGAATTTTCTATTATCTATTGAGATAACCATACATGTTTTCTCCTTTAATCTGTTGATGTGAGGGTTACATCAGTAGATTTTCTAAAGTTAAACCAAGTTTGCATTCCTAGGATAATTCCAACTTGGCATGACATATAATTTTTTTTTTTTTATTTTGCTGGATTCTATTTGCTAATATATTGTAAAGGATTATTTGCATCTATGTTGACAGGTGATATTGGCCTATACTTGTTCCTTTTTCATACATTTTTATCTTGTTTTTGTCATGAAGTTTGTTCAAGTTTCAGCAAATGAGTTGAGGGAGTGTTCTCTCTCTTTCTATTCTCTGGAAGTACTAAGATTTCCATGCGCTGTTGTTTGAGTGTTTGTTAGAGTTTACCTATTAAACCATCTGCAGATTCTATTTCCTTAGAGGTCATTGCACTATTCAAGTTCTTGATGCCTTTTTGGCATTGAAAAATTATCTGTAATTTCCTTTCAATTTTAATCTAAATTTCATCTGAGTTTTCCAAAAACCCTACACAAGGCAGAGGAGTCTTACCATGTGACCGTGGTCTCTCATTGCCTCCTCTGGCTTGGCCACAGCTGATTAGACCAAGTAGTGAGTGGCTTGCACATAACTCTTTAGGTGAGCCTGTTACAGTGGGTCTCTTTTTTTTGCAATCATTTGAGACTTTACTGGAACAGACTAGACTGTTTTTTTATAACTGATGTCTCCAGAACCTAGCAGAGTGCCTGTCTTAAGGGAAAGGTTCAATAAAATTTTGGATGTGTTACTTCCAACTATTGCAAAAATTGAGAAACTTAAAAGCAGTCATCATTCAGTTTTTAAATATACATTAGTCTTCTTAATATAAATTAGGCACAACACATACTGTTTTGGGGGAGAGAGGAAAAGAAAAGAAGGGCAAGGGCCCATTAATGAGGTGGAAGAGGCCCAAGGAGCCCTTGTTATATACCTTGAATACATACCTATATGACCTTGAATGTACTTGTTCAGAAGACTGCTCATTTACTAACAGCCCTGCCTTACCTATCTAGCCCAGAAGTGTTTTTAATGCAGGATGGGGTTTTCGGTACCTCCATCCACTTCATTCTGCCCTACTTTCCCTTCTGGCGGGGAGGGGATCATTTAGCATCACACCGACCTTATGCTCTGGGAGGCAATCAAGATAAACAACAGAGATTTATTGGCATTTGCATTCCCTGTGAACATAAAGAGTGACCATTGCCATCCAAGATGGCCTTGGTCCATGCAGCAGCAGCAGCACGATGAAGTGAAGACAGGTTTTGCAGCAATATTTGGATTTGGGGTGTATTCATGATAGGTTATAAATAAGAGTGGGGCAGAACCATAGGTTGATAGATGTTACACAATTCACTAGTGTAAAAGGAGATCTCAAAAAGGAGCAAGCAAGCCCAGCAAAGACAGTCTCTTTTAAAACAGGTTGGGGGGCGCCTAGGCAGCTCAGTTAAGTGTCTGACATCAGCTCAAGTCCTGATCTCACAGTTCCTGAGTTCAAGGCCCACATCAGGCTCCACACTGACAGTGCAGAGCCTGCTTGGGATAGTCTCTCTCTCTGTCCCTCTCTCCGCTCCTCCTGCACTTGTGCTCTCTTTCTCTCCCAAAATAATAAATAAACCTAAAAATAAATAAAAATAAAACAGGGTTGGGAGGCCATATGGGAGGAGAAATTTACACACATCCTCAGGGGAAGAGCTATGAACTTTTAGAACTTTAAGCCAGCCACAAGCCTTCAGTCTGGACTTGACTTCCTCCTCATCATGGCAATTGGATCATCCCCATTCTTCCCTTGGAAAAGGGTCAGTTCAGGTTAACAAGCTTCAATCTTTCATGCGCATATTAGCCCAACCAACCCTACTTGATCTAATTTCAATCACTGTTTTGCACAGTGGACCTAAATGAAAATTACTCTTGTAACTTTTCACCTTTATTACTCCGTGTCTCTCTGTCTTCTCCAGAACACAATTCAGGTTTCTACCTCAATCTATATCTCCTGGATTTGCAGTTCTAATTGCCCAAATAAACACCTGTTTGCTTAAATTTTCAGCAAATTGGTTTTTTTTAAGTTTATTAATTTATTTTGAGAGAGAGAGAGAGGGAGAGAGAGAGATGAGGGGCAGAGAGACAGGGAAAGAGAGAGAGAGAGAATCCCAAGCAGGCCCCACACTGTCGGCATGGAGCCTGATATGGGGCTTAAACTCAGAGCCTCAAGATCATGACCTGAGCCAAAATCAAGAGTCTGATGCTTAACAGACTGAGCCACCCAGGCAGCCCATGGCAAATTCTTTCTTAATCTACATTCCAAGCAGACTAGGCTTCCCCCTCCTAACATGGTAACACAAATGTCAGGGTGAGAGTGAATCTAATTTTCTTATGCTAAGGAATTCCCATCCCCTTTCTTTGTGAGAAACGTAACGTTCAAGCATCAGCAGTGTGTCCAATGCATAGATGAGGCACAAGCTGTTTGGTTTATAAACTTTCTGTCTTTCATTTCACTTTACTGAGTGCCAGAAAGCATCAAAGGTAAGCATCATTTCATAAATTTCTCAAGTGCAACATCTTGGCTCCAGGCTCATGGCCATGGCCTTGTCTAGACAGGAGCTTAAACCCCAACTCTACCCCTTAATAGCTACATGACACTAGGCAAGTTACTTAACTCCTCTGGGCTTCAGTTTTTACATCTGTAAAATGGGAATGATGATAATTTATTCCTCATAGGGTGACTGTAAGGATTAAATAAGTCAATGTAAGTGAAACATGCAACACAGTGTCTGGCAAGTATTAGATATTCAATAAATATAGTTTCTTTTCCTTTCTCAGTTTTTTTCTTTTTCTTTTATTCCCTCCTCACATTCCACGTTCTTGATATTCCATAGCAGAGTGAGTTACTGGCTGCTAAAGAAGGGCTGGTAATGACACGTTTGTCCAAGGATCACTGTTCTTAACACCAACCGTAGGAAAGGTCAGATCTTACCCCATTGCAATTTTTTCCACTCCCTGGGGTTGCACTCATTAATACCACATTGGCATTATCTTGTCTTTCCCACTAGGTTGAGAGCTTTCTGGAGGCAAAGATTGCTGCTTTCTTCATTTTTAATGCCTCCTTGACTGTGTCCTAGAACTGTACCATAGGTATTCAGTTTGAGTTAACTGATTTCCTTTACTTTGAGAAGCCAAGGATGCACGCCATCTAGCCTGTGGTATGCCTTTGGGTTTAGATCTGAGCGAAGTCCCAACTGCCGCTTACAGGTTGTCACTCTGGGTTAGTCGCTATCTTCTCTCAAGGTCACTCTCCTTACCTATAAAATGGGGAAACTAACCTACAGCGTTGTTTGAAGGCTATTGATAGCCTAGTTTGTCTTGCAAGTTGCAAATACTTCCTCCATTTCGATTCCACTTCTTTGAGTCTAAATGAGAGGTGAGCCAACTTTACTTACGGATGTTTTTCAAAATCTTGGGGGGTTTTTGCCTATTTTTTTAAGAGTTTAAAATGTGACTTGGTCTAGGGGCGCCTGGGTGGTTCAGTCGGTTGAATGTCCAACTCTTGATTTCAGCTCAGGTCATGATTTCATGGTTGATGGGATTGAGCCCCATGTTGGGCTCTGTGCTGACAGCATGGAGACTGCTTGGGATTCTCTCTCTTCCTCTCTCTCTGCCCTTGCCCCCAACTCTCTCTCAAGATAAATAAATAAACGTTTAAAAAATGTGACTTGGTCTAGAAGAAATGGTGGCCTTTGGTGGCTATCTTTGAAGGAGGGAGTTCCTGGCAAAGATTTTTGAAGCTTTGCTCTATCAGTCAGGATCCAACCAGAAGGCAAAACCAGACCAGTTATTTGAGAGAAAATTCACTATAAAAAAATGCTAGTGAGAAAACTGAATGTGCAAAAGGGGAATTCTAGGAGACCATGGTGGTAAGCAACCGTAGGAAGCAACCAGCCTCCCTACAGCTGCGAGAACCAGGAAAATGAAGGGGGAACTTTAAAGAAGGGTCCTGAGGAGCTGCCACATGGAGCCCTGGGCAGGACCCTGGCAGCTGGTGCTGGGGTCTCTGAGAGGACATGATAAGGCTGCTTCTACCAGTGTTGGGAAAGCTGCAGTCTGGATCCAGCTGATGCTATAGAAGGCACTTCAGATGCTACAGGAAGATGTCTTGCTGGGGTGATGCTTACAGAAACCTCAAGCGAACAAGAAAAGCTCAGAGGGAACAGCTTTATTCCTGTAGCAGCAGAGAGGAGCAGGCAGGGTCAAGCCCTCTGGGGCTGCCTGCATGAAGAATGTCACAGGGAGCTAGCAAAACAGAAGTCAGTTTGCAGAGTATTGCAAAGTATCACAGGGCTGAGTGTTAGGTGGGTTTGAGGCTGAGAGACAATTAATTGACTCACAGGTTGAGAGTGGCCATTAAACTACACAGGACTTTGGATGCCATCTGGTGTGATGTCCCAGGACCACAGGTACAGGGCTTTGGACCCTGAAAGAAGCAAGGAATTTACCATGGAATTTTTGTAAAAGGTTTGAATGGGCATTATGCCATACACAGAGAAGTTAGTACTTAACATTTCATCAAATATTGCTTGTTATGGTCATCATTTTAGCAAAATGAGCAAATATTATATGTAACTGTTTTATTTTTTTATTGTTTAAAGTTTATTTTTGAGAGAGAGAGAGAGAGCACGTGTGTGTGCGAGCAGAGGGGGAGGGCAGAGAGAGGGAGAGAGAGAATCCCAAGCAGGCTCCACGCTGTCAGCGCAGAGCCCAATGTGGGGCTCGATTTCACGAACTGTGAGATCATGATCTGAGCTGAAATCAAGAGTTAGACGCTTAACTGACTGAGCCATCCAGGTGCCCCTGTGTAACTGTTTTAATGAAAACTTCTGGCTTGACATTTATTGGAATGAGTAGAAAGTTAATGGCTCTGGATTTTACAGTGGCAGTGTCATTCCAACCAAAACCCACACTAAGGCAATATCACCCACCACCTGATGGGAGATGACCCTAAATGAAGGCATGATGTCTAAGGAGATTGGTCAACTAAGTATACAACCACTGAATGACACACTCAAACATCCTGCTTCTCAGACGAGGACTCTTGCCATCAGAAGATACTACTGCCAGGGCTCCTGGGTGACTCGGTTAAGTGTCTGACTCTTGATTTTGGCTCAGGTGTAATCTTACTGTTTGTGAGTTCAAGACCTGCATCGGGCTCCACACTGAAAGCGAAGAACCTGCTTGGGATTCTCTCTCTCCTTCTCTCCCTGCCCTACTCCTGCTCACACACACACTCTCTCTCTCAAATAAGTAAACTTTAAAAAAAAAAGAAAAAAAGAAAAAGAAGATATAATTGTTTGGAATTGTAGGTAAGAAGTTGACTGCAGGAGAGGGACTCCCACTATTTATAATAAGAGCCCTGATTCTAATCACTTTTCTCTGGGTTTGTTTGTATCACAGAATCTGAAGTTTCCGGTCCCCAACTTGAAACTGTAATTCCACGTAGGAAGTTCCAAAAGAGTTGGTTTTGTTAGTCCTGATTTTCCTACTGTAAACCATCTCTCTCAACCACCATTCAACCTCCTGTCCTAGTCTGAGCCCACTCCCTTCTGACACACCCCTCTCTGTAAATGAGGAGGCATCCCACCTGCTACCCACGAAGGATCTCAAAAAACTGTCCTCTAAGAAAGACTTCTTAACTTTCTGGTTTTCTATGCTCTTGTGTAACTATGTCTCAGAAACACATGGAAGGAATAAGACATTTGTCTGATTACAGCTGAATAGCCCAGGAAATTGGTTCATTGTAAATAGTAAATGGCTCTTAATCTTGATATGGGAAATGTTACCCCATTTGCTATGAGTAGCATGTGCTGTGGTGGGACTCGCCCGACATTCTTCTTTGTATAAAGTTACACAGCTCCAAATGTCAAACAATTTACCCCTCGGTCTGATTTGTGATACAAGAATAAATAAATATGTCAAATGATTTTAGAGAGGGAAGAAATTATACTCAAAAAATGATTTGGGCTGAAATCCTTTGCAACGAGAGAAGATTTTAGGAATCATTTCAGAAAGACCAAAGGTGCAGAGTAAAATGGGAAGAGGAAGAAAGAAAGAAACCCAAAGTATTTTGGATCACAGCTGGACTCCTTTTATGATGTGGCAGGAACACAGATCCTCAGAGCTCCATAACTTCACCCTTGCCTGACTCCTTTACATGCTCTGCAAAGCTGAGGTCTTCCAGAATTGGCCAGGCAGGAGGAATCTCCAGCCTCTTTAGAGAGTCCATTGGGAAGCAGAGGGAGTCTATGATTGTTCTGTGTGCGTTGGTCCTTTTTAAAGGGCTTGCTGTGGGTTTACTCTACAGGTGGTGCATCAGAATCATTTCAATGTAGGTAACTTAATGTAGAACTGTTTATTTCAGGAAGCCACAATTACAAGACCCAAGGGCTGAAATACTGTGTATTCTAACATAACTGATCTATCATCTCCATTTCCACCTTCCTCGGATTAACCTCTTAAAATTCTAGTGTCATGATTCTTATGATCTGTACAGTGTAGTGTTTAAGATTTCTTGGATTCAAGTCCCAATTTTTCTGTTTACTGTGTGATCCTCCCAGGACCTCAGTCTCCCTGATACCCCCATAGAATTGGGATGATTAGAACAAAACCAGTAGTTATAAAAATTCAGGGAGTTCATTCTTGTAAAGCCCCAAGAGCCTGCCACACAGTAAATGCTCAAGGGATGTTAGCTATGGTTTCTGTCGTAAGATTTCTGCTTATCTACTACTATTTTGAATGAATGAGCATGTATAAACTTACTGTTTAACAGTAAGTATAAACTTATGGTTTATCATTCCCATTTTCTATTGTTGGCTATTGTTGTAAACAGAGCCACCTGTGTTATTGCTATCTTACTAGCAATAAAGGTAATTTTTTAAACAATTGAGCTGTGTTTTGCATAAGTACCTTGGCAAGCAACCACTGTCCCCTTCATCTGTACATTCCTTGTTGTTGGACATTATTATTCTCGTGTGGTTAATGTTATGCTGAAAGCCCGTGAAAAGGGTAAAAGCTAGAATGTAAGCTCTGTGAGGACAGGAACCAAATTGGTCTGCTCTACCACTGTGTCTCCTGTATGTAGTACAGAGCCTTGCACATGGTAGACACTCAGTAAAGACTTCCCAAATGAACACGGCAATGAAAGAAGGGCAAGAACTTTGTCAAAACCCTTCTTCTGTGGGTAGAGCATGAGTTTCCTCTGAAAAAGAAAGGTGATTCCCTGTGCCTGTTAAAATGACCTGAATCCATTCATCACAGGAGGGAGAGGTCTTTTCGTCAGACCCAGAACAAGGTCGCACTGATTGGAGCCCTGGTAGACCACAGTCAGCACATCCTTCTACTTGTAGAGAACACAAGACAGGACATTAGAAAGCACCCACGGTGTGGACATAGGTGGGGCTGAGAGGAAAGTGGTCCAGGCAAGGAGCCAGGAAATTTTTATCAGCTCTTTGAGACTACAACTCAAGTAGTTCTTGAAGAGTCTAAGACTTCTGTTTTGGAGACTTGTCTGTTTTAAAGTCGTATTTTTCTGGAATTATTTCTTTGTAGCTCATCCTTAGCTTAACTCAGCCAGTAGTAGGAGCCGCCCTCATGGAGAAGGGCATTGACCCCTCTTTTTCTGCCCTGTCTAATGTCTACAAGGCACCACTAATGCCCTCATCTCAAGTGCTGGTCAGAAGTAACCTTTGGGGCCTATGTGTGCTGTAGTTAAGCCAGCCACTGTAGTTGACTCGATATGTGGAAAGGAGCCAAAACTCTCTCCACCATAAGCACCCCTTAGTTTCTCCAGCTACATTGTTTTATGATAGTCATGCTAACATTTCTATAAAATGTCAAATGTGTGAATCACTTGTGTTTCTCTTCTTGGAATGGCTCTCCCTTCAACCCTCCATAGAATACCCCTCTCCTTTCCCTCCTTTTCCTCTCCTTACCCTCCAACTTTAGCTTTTTGGAGCTGAGATGGGGTTCTGGCTGCAGCTTTATTTATCCCTCTCCACCAGCTCACCACTCCCCCCCCCCCAATTAGAACAGGCTAAAGAGTTTTCAATAAGGACTTTCAGTCCCCTAGGTAATTCTCCTACTCTGGCAAGAGAACTTGAAAGATTCTCAGCTCTGTGTGAGCTCTTGTAATGGTGCTTTCCTCAGAAGTTGTTCTAGCTGGCTTCATGGGATTCACACAGATTATTGTTCAGCTGACAACTCAAGGGAACCCTTATGCACCTTTCTGGAACTTTCTTTGTATAGTTCTCTACTCTTGAGCACTGTGCCCTGAAAATTCCAGCCACCTTTGTCTCTCCTGTGTGTCTTTGTCTCTCCAATCCTTGTGTCTTCACCTTAGTGAGATTCCTGGACTCAGGGCTCCCCTCTACTGTGCCACAGTTGGACAGAGAGCCCAGGCCAGGGTAGGCTTACCCCACTTGCTGCCCTTCCTCAAGGATCACGGTCTTGTGTTACATGTGTTGCCCAATGTTTGAAATTATGCGTTAAGCACACTGTTCTGGTTATGACAGAGGGAAGATGATTATAGGAAGTACCCTTTCATTCCCAAGTACCAACTCTGGAGATATCAGGAAATAGGTGTTCTTTCCTTGATTGAATAAAAGTACAATTCTCCTATAAGCTGGGCCTTGATTTTTCTGTTGCTTGGGACCCCTTCCTTAGGTTACCTACTAAGGCTTAAGACATTGTGTTCCACCATGTTCTTGGTCTACACTGTGTTTATTGTGCTCCAGAAGTATTAAGATAGCTTCTCATAAGCTGCCCATTCTACCAATCCCCAGTGAGAAATGATCAGACCATCCAGTTTTTACCAGTCTTCCCCATGCTCACCAGAATTTCATGAGAAAGAATGTGACACAAAGTTTGTTAGTGACATGTTCTTAGCTTTATTGAAATTCTTTCTTACAAAAGGTCTGATGTATTTTAGGCCAGGCCTAATTTCCTTTAGTCCCTGAAATACAGATCCATGGTTATTTCCATGTCCTCGTAAGTAAATATGTAAACTAGTAGACTTTTCAGTTAAGGTTCAAACACTTATCATTGTGATTTTTATTTGATGTAAAACAAGACTTGTGTTTTCCTAAATGAAAAGACCACGTAAGAAAGTTATGTGGGTCTTCATCAATGGGATAGCTAGATTTTTTGCCAGAAATGACCTGGGGTTTATTTCATTCAGTGTGACATCTTTCCACCTTTAGTATTTTCTCTTTTTAATGCAAACTTTGCAATGTGCTGAGCTATGTAGTAAAGAGTGCTATGTTCATATATGCATGCATATATTGGCCCTGGAGAAAGATGCTTGAGTACATGCGTGTTATGTAAACATAGCAATTGATCAGGAGAGTCTCTGATCATTAGGACATTAATGGATAACAAGCATACTGTAAGCAAAGAACAACCAATAGCACATATTGGTTTTGTTGTCAGCCAGGAATTTTGCTGGTCCTATACCTGGGGGGTGGGGGGAGGTCCCAGGTGTCACTTTCCCCAGCTAAGCTGATACTCACCCCATGTGACAGGGATTTGTGTGTCCGAGGCCTGACTCAGTTTGTGACTCCCCCAAGGGAGGTGAGTCTGTGCTCACTTACTACCACGTAGCTTCCCTAGTCCTAGAATATGTATATGGCCTGGTTTGACCTCCTCCTCATGTCAGAGGAAGAATATGATCTTCCTGTCACTAGGAGAGGGGTGCAGATTGAGGACTGGCAGAGGTCCATGGCTGCTTCTTCTGCCAGAGGTTATAGGAAATCGTCATTTCCTTCCACGCTTACAGGATCCGTAAGGACATGCGTTCTGATCATAGGAGCACACCCAAAGAAGCCTGGATAGCTTCACCTCCAAACAGCTCTGAGACACAGGTAAGTTGGCCTTAAGGCTGACCGTCAGATGATGAACGCTGGTCTCAGTTAAACCCAGATAAGTCCCCGTGTCACCCTCCAAATCGCCTTCCTCCTGGTTGGCCTGGAAGCCAGTCACGTCCAATCTTATACTCTGTAGTCTGGAGTATGTAACCTTGTAATCCCACGTCTTGCACCTGAGTGTCCTGCCCAAGCCTAGGAAAGACACAGTAGGATGCAGGTAGAAAGAATGATTTAGTCATTCTCAATCTTCAATCTTACTGGCTACGTGAATGGGTCAGTTGAGTGCTACCTAGAGGTAAGGTCTTACCCAAGCTAACAAGCCTTGTAGAAACGCTACAAAGTGGATAAATGAATTTAGCATCCAAGATGTGTAGTACACATGGGAGTCACTCATTGGATGTTAGTTTCACTCCTCTTCTGCAAAGCCAGCTTGCCTCCTGCATGTGACGTGCATTTCCCTCTCACTCCTACAGCTGGCCCTTCCTCTATATCACTTCCCCAGACTAACAAATGGTGTGCAGAGGCAGAGTAAAGAGAGGGAAGAATGAATCATTTGGTATGGTCTCTTGGTGGGAAGGAAGATGTCAAAGCTCTTGGCCTAACTAAGGGAATTATCTGAAGAGTAAATGACCTGTCATGCTTCCCTCCCGTGTCCACTGCTGCGTTTCTCGCCAACACACTCTCAGCATTTAACTGACAGACCAAAGGGAGCATGGATGTTGAGTCTTGATGCATGGTGCTTAGAAGGGCGGGCAAAATGACGATCCAGTTGCCCAGGGCTTCACATGCAGGAACCCTGGTAGAAGGGAGAGACAGGCAGTGGATCCCAGAGTTGCACTTTGGAGCTGATGTCCAAGAGGAGCATGACGACAGGCCACTGTGGTCCTGGCACAGGGATATGGGGGAGGGGGATGCTGGGCTGGGCAGGGCCGAGGCATGGTCCCAAGTGATGCCCCCGCCCCAGGAATGCAGGAAGGAGGCTCGGCAGCAGGGCCCGGACTGTGGACTGCGCCCAGTTTCAGTGTCTGTTGCACGTCACCCCAGCATCTTCAGCGTGTCCGCAGTTTGTCACCCCCCATTTGGAGAAGCTGCAGCGGAAGATGGTATCTTCTGTACCCTTGCAGGCCACGTCATCCATCCAAATCCTCCCCGTGCCTGTAGGGACAAGTCAACATGGTTTCTTAGCAGATATGCAGGAGAGCAGGACAGAAGAAAAACAGCACCGCTGTGTCTGTTCTTAACCGGGCTGTCCCGGGCTCTGCTGGCAATTCTCAAATCGAGCCATTTCCCCTTGCCCTCTCCTCCCCACCATTTTCTAGGCTCAGTTTCCTGAGGGCAGAGTAACAACAATTGTGGTGATGGCAGCATTTATTCGTATCTCCTACATGGCAGACATTTCACATGTGTGATCTTCCTCCATTCTGAGCACGGCGCTGTGAGGTAGACATTCATACACCCGTTTTATAGATGCTCAGGATACAGTTGGTGCAGAGCTACTCAACTTGTAAGTTGCAGAGTCTGAAACTCAAGACCAAGTTGGTCTCGGCACATACTTTATATGAGACACCTCATAGCTTTTGAGATACAATGTCTTGCAGTCTTTGTTGATGAGTACTCAAGCACGGCCTAATCTGAGGGATAATGTCAGACAGATCCTGGACTGGACAGATCCAGTGCCCTATAACCAAGTATGTCTGCGCAACATGACCCCCAATCTTTTGAAATTTAAAGCAGATGGTTCCACTCTATGAACTCCAAACAGTGGCGCTAGAATGACAGAGGACCCCAGAATTTAACATTATAGCCATATATATATATATATATATATATATATATATATATATATATATATATTTAATGACAGGAAGAAGCATCCCCAACCATAATTAGGTCAGTTCCCCAAATACAAGGTCCCTAAGACAATCTACGTGAGCTCCACCTGCAGCCAGTCCCATTTACCCAGATCTTAAGGAGACCAACCCACTGGTCTGAAGTTGCCCATGCAGGGGAGCCTTTAGTTGGTTTTCCTAGGATTGAACCAGCGCCTTGAGAGACATAAACTTGACAATGAAGGTCCCCAATGAATGTCAGAGCAATAGGGCAGCTGGGTGAGGCTTCAGGAAGGAATGGAGGGGGGTTGTCTGGAGTCAGGGGTCAATGGAGAGGGGAGTGGGCTGCAAGAGAAGTCACCTGGAGCCCCCACTGATCAACTGGCAGGACCATCACCCATGGTTCTGGTGCGCTCTCTTGTGCGGATGGCCATGCCACGCCCCAGATGGTGGGAGCCCATTTGGGAGCCCTCTGGAAGCACGACTGAGCTTCAGGACACCCACAGAAGCAGTGGCTTAGAGCCTGGTTACTCAAAGTGTGGTCCTGGACCAGCAGCATTGGCATTACCCAGAGCTGATTAGAAATGTAGAACTTCAGGGGCACCTGGGTGGCTCAGTTGGTTGGCCAGCTGACTTCACCTCAGGTCGTGATCTTGCAGTTCGTGAGTTTGAGCCCTGCATTGGGCTCTGTGCAGACAGCTCAGAGCCTGGAATCTGCTTCAGATTCTGTCTCCCTCTCTGCCTCTCCCCTGCTCATGCTCTGTCTGTCTCTCTTTCTCAAAAATACATAAATATTAAAAAAAAAAAAAAAAGAAATGCAGAACTTTCAGGTCCCACCTAGGACTACTGAACCAGAATCTACATTTTAACCAAGAGGTTAAGCACTGAAATTTGAGAAGCACTGATGTAGCAGAAGAAGCAGGGCTTTACAATAAGTAGGCCAGATCTTGATTCAAATCTCAGCCCCATCAGGGGAATGATTTCAGTTTTAAAACTGGGAGGGAATTACCAGGATGTGAGAATTTTGGTGCTAAAACCAGGTACATGCTGGCTGAACCAGGATTGTTGGTCACTCCAGTGCTCTAGCTTGTTAGGTCTATGAGCTGGCACCAAAAAGCATGGGGTTAAAGGTCATAAATTAGCTATGTCAACCTGATCAAGCCAGATGAAGTAAAAAATTGTTCCTGATTTTTCTTTTTTCTTTTTTAAATGTTTATTTTATTTTTGAGAGAGAGAGAGAGAGAGAGCAGGGAGAGAGGGAGAGAGAGAGAATCCCAAGTAGGCTCCACACTGACAGCAGTGAGCCTGAGGTAGGGCTTGAACCCATGAACTGTGAGATTATGACCTGAGCTGAAGTCGGACACTCAACTGACTGAGCCACCCAGGTGCCCCTGTTCCTAATTTTTAAAGGACTTTGAAATCTACCAAAACCCTATAAAAAAGGTAGCTCAGGGATTGGTACCGTGTCCTGATCCTAGTAGCCCTGTCTCTTCCCGGCCCCATCTCTCAGCATCCAGATAACCTCTCCTTGTGGAGGAATGGTTGGGACGACTGTAAAAACCTTAAAGCCGTCACTCGCTCTTGAACTGCATAGGAGAAATCTCTTTACAAAGGATGTTATCTAAACCATTTTACTGCCCACAAAATCTACCGCACGAGCTATGTGGTTTAGACATATTTTCGTTATGTAGAGATTTTCAGCATCTGTTGTCATGGGATTGCCGAGCAGTGAATTCAGGGACAGAGCTGGGAGGAGAGGCCTCCTTCCGCTGCCTTGGCCGTTGTTTCTTCACAAGAGCCTCTTCCCTGGCCGGATACCCTGTGCCTCTTACACAATAAGCCCTTTGAGGCCTAGCAATAATTTGCAGATTAAATGTCTCCTGGAAAACACATCAGTTTACAAATTACCCAGGAAAAGCCTGCAGGCCCGAGAGCTCTGTGGGATTAGTCACACCCAAAACAAATAAAGAAGTAAATGAAGGAAACTGACAAATACAGAACAGACCCAAGGTAACCAGCCCAAATGCGTATACAGGATCATGAAACTCCAAACTCTAGTTGGTGTTTAGCCAGGGAGTTCTGGCTATTGTTCAGTCATGGAAGAGCTCATAAAATGAGAATAGGCTCATTAAATCGGCAGTGCCGGGTCTCTGCAGTATTACGGCAGCGTGGGGCATCGCCGGAGGGCCAGTTAACCCGCGAACCATCCCTGCCGCTCACCACGTCAAAGAGCCTAGAACTCCCATTTCTCTGTACCAATCACCACTTCAGCTTTAGAACTGACATCCGATTCCTCCAAGTGTAGCCACAAGACCAGGAGTGTCAGCATGACCTGGGAGCTTGCTGGAAACGCAGAGTCCGGGGTCCACCCGGGCTTGAATCAGAATGTGCATTTCAAGACGATCTCCCATGATTCATGTGCGCCTTCAAATCTGAGAAGCCCGTCTCGGGCTAGCTCTCCAAGCTCCCTAGTAAAGCCCCGTGATAATTAAGTCCCACTGTTCAGATCAGAAAAAGGAAGCAATAGGGTGACATGTTTATCTTGAGGAGGCAAAATTGGGACCAGAGGCCAGGTCTTCTGACACCCAGACACTAGGCGCTGTTTGAAGGTGATGTTGTTGGGATGAGTAAGTGGAGATTTTAATCTATCCTCCTCATTCATTCATTCATTCATTCAACATGTATTTGAGGACCTTTTCCATGCTCAGCACTATTCTGGGTGTCTGGACTACATCAACAAACAAAAAAGGAGGAAACAGCAACACAAATCTCTGCCTCAAGGAGCTAACATTTGAGCTTCTACCTGTTTATTTGGAGTAACATTAATAGAAGACATAAGTTACGCTGAATCCACCCATCGGAGCTGCACACAGAGGTAGCCAGGACAAGTATCAAACGGGTATTTAAGAGATGGGAAAACTGAGCCCCCAGAAGGATGAAGTGACTTGTCCCATGATGACCAAGGGCAGGAGGCCACGACCCAGGCCTCTGACGTGCCGGTGGGCCAGTATTTGCTCCTCCTGGGTACACAGTACCCAGCACGAACACTCGGTCGGGGGTGGCACACCGTGGACCAGTTCAACCCACCGTCTGCTTTCGTAAACAAAATTTTGTTGGAACACAGCCCCACTGTTTGATTATGTTTTGTCTGTGGTTGCTTTCATGCTACAAGTGCAGAGTTGAGCAGGGAGAGAAACCTTTGGCCCATAAAGTCTAAAATATTTCCTACCTAGCCCTTTCATGTTTGTGGATCTGTGCACAAAGCCACCTCCCAGTATTTGGACTTTATCTTAGAGAAAAGGGGCAAACACTGGTAATGATGATATGATTAGAAGCGAACACCCCCAGTTCCATCCCTCGCACCCCCACCCACAAATCTGTCTGCATCTGTACCCATCCTTACTCCCTCTATGTGTCTTACACAAAGATTTTCTCTGCAGATGTGAGGCTCCTTCCCAGCGGGGCTACCCTCTGCTCCTTCCACCCCTTCCTAGACCTCCTTCCAGCCATCACCCTCCATCTGCTCTGTCTGCATTTGCTCCTTCTCCAACAGCTCTTGGACCAATTTAAAATCAAAAAACACCTTTAAGTCTCTCCCATCCGGCTCTTTCCTCGCCTTTTGCCAGAGAAACTGATAATTTGATTTTTGGGCCCTGTCCAGGGAAAATTTTATGGTGCCAGACCCCCCAAGAGAACTGCCAGGGAGGGATTGGCAGTGCCTTGTGTTCTACGGGGGGAGGAGTCAGATTAGGCAGGCACAGAAGTTCCTTCCTTCCTTCTTCCCTCCCTCCTTTCCTTCCCTCCAGCCTTTATCCATTTACCCTAGTATGTCCCAGGCAGAGTCCTGGGTTTTGGAGCTGTGAAGGTAAAGCCTCGTGCACAAAGGTGTTCACACATGTATCAGAGCTCAGGAGGGTGTGAGAGGTGTCATGATAGAGACGTGACACCCGGGGAGCTCCGAGTAGGGGCACTGACATCCCAGGGCACGGGTGGGGCGGGAAAGGAAGTTGCCAGCAAAGCTCCCCTCAGGAGGTGATAAGGGAGCTGACTTGAAAAGCTGAATACGAGGTAGCTAGATGAAGAAGGAAGGGAAGACATCCCAGACGGAGCCTGAGAAGATACGGAGACACGAAAGAGCCACGGGAGCTCGGAAAACACAAGTGGTTGCGTGTGGCTGAAGGCTGAGAGGGAGGTGGGAGGCAGAGGAGGAAGGGTCTCATTTCAGATAGAACCCTGGCAGCTGCAAGGAGGAAGGCGGCAGGAGGCAGGCTGGAGCTGGAGGTGAGGCAGCAGCGAGGAAGTGGCTCACGGAGGGTCCCAGCCCCCATACGCCCACCTTGACTGGCACCCCACCTCCGCCCAACGTATATCAGAGGAATGTGCACCACAGGGCCCGTGCCATGCTTACCGCCAGACGCGTGATCTCATTTAGCGTTTGCCATTAGCCTTCGATAGCAGAAGGGCTGAAGCTAGAGGGGGGCCACAGAAGCTACTCCAGGTCACTGGCTCCAAGTGGCAGATCTGGGACTCTAACTCAGGTTTGACCCACAGCCTGAGCTCCTGACCACTGCTCTGCCCTGCCCTGCCTGGGCATCTAAGGCAAGAGCAGGGGGAATGAAGGGACAGATTCAAGGGATGGCAGAGAGTAGACACTGTGGGACCCAGGGACCAGCCAGATGTGGGATGAGGAGTGGGGGAGAGCGGGACGGGGATAGGCGCGTGGTCCTGGCTGGCAGGCAGGAAGCACGTCCAGAGGGCACAGAGAGAAGCCAAGCCATGGAGGGAGGGGCCGGGGCTTGGGAGACTGAGGCTGGGGATGGGCAGATCGGGACGAGGCATTGGGCCCTGGTGGGGAAGGAGGCTGTGGTCAGAGGGTGGATCTGATGTACGGCCCCACCGCTGCCAGGAGAGACGGCATCCCTTGCCTGCTGCGCCCATGGCCACCATAACCTGAGAGCCCCCACCATGCTGTTCAGAGTCGATAAACACGCCTGTCTTTCCTCTACACTGAACCTGTTGAGGCTGAAGACTAGGTTCATTCAACCCTGCACCCACCACTGAGCCCAGTGCCCACCGATGCCTGAGGAAAGCTGGCGGTGCAGCCTGGTTTAGGAGCAAGGGCTCAGATGAGCCTCGGCTGGGCCAGCCCTTCTCTTACCCTCCGTGAACCCATTAATAACACCCGGCCCGCTGATCTGTCGAGGTCTCGAATATCACATGACGTAAGTTACTGGACCGCGATGGGGAAATCACAGTGCAAGTGTGATACGTGCAGAAAAGTGAGTCTGGCTTTCCACTGACTGGTTTACAGTGGCGATTTCAGAGCTTCCCCATGTGTCACATGATACAAAAGTCAAGGGGGAATCAAAGAGGCCACGGAGTCTCAGTTTGGGACTAACTCCGCCCATGACATTCAAATGATTTCTTTTGGTTTTTCTAAAAGAGTTTCCGTTTATTTTATTTTTTTTTAACGTTTTTTATTTTGTTTTTGAGAGACAGAGAGAGACAGAGCAGGAGTGGGGAAGGGGCAGAGAGAGAGAGGGAGACACAGAATCCAAAGCAGGCTCCAGGCTCTGAGCTGTCAGCACAGAGCCCGATGTGGGGCTTGAACTCAGAAACTACGAGATCATGACCTGAGCTTGAAGTCAGACACTTAGCTGACTGAGCAACCCAGGTACCCCCTAGACACTGTTGTTGTTGTTTTTAAATAAATTTTTGTTTATTTATTTTTGAGAGAGAGAGAGAGAGAGAGAGACAGAGGGAGAGACTGAGGCAGAGAGAGAGAGAGAGAGAGAGAATGGGGGGAGGGGCAGAGAGAAAGGGGGGACAGAGGCTCTGAAGCAGGCTCCACGTGGACAGCAGAGAGCCTGATGTGGGGCTTGAACCCACAAACCGTGAGATCATGACCTATGCAGAAGGTAGCCACTTAACCAACCGAGCCACTCAGGCGTCCCAAGAGTTTCTGGGTTTTCTTTTCCCCACAAGGTTTTACCTCCACTTACTAGGCAGGAGTCCTCACTGGAGTCAAGATTGAAATAGCAGGGACCGTTCCTACAGTTCCAGCTCCTCATGTAAGCTCCTCCCCACAAGGTTTTACCTCCACTTACTAGGCAGGAGTCCTCACTGGAGTCAAGATTGAAATAGCAGGGACCGTTCCTACAGTTCCAGCTCCTCATGTAAACCAGTTCAAGGTTTCCTTGAAGAAAACAGGCTGAAATCCGGCCCAAAGCTTTAAGTGGGAGGAAAGTGCTCTCTCCGGTGGGCTGCCCTCCGAGGAGCTGGACTCTCTGAACTCCCCACGCGCTCCGGCCTTTTGGTAGAGAGGCCAGGACGGGTGGGGCTGGTCAGCTGCTCTCTGCCAGCTGTCACAACAGATTTCACCCCGTCACTTTCCGTCAATGGGATCATCTTAGGCGGCCCAGACTGCTCTAACAAAGTGTCATTGACTGGGTGGCTTGTAAACAACAGACACTTATTTCTCTCAGCCCTGGAGGCTGGAAGTCCAAGGTCAGGCTGCCAGCATGGTCGGCCTCTGATGAGGGCTCTCTTTTGGGTTGGAGACTACTGACTTCTCTGTGCTTCCTCAGGGAAAGAGGAAGACAGAACTCTTTGGGGTCCCTTTTGTAAGAGCATTAGTCCTATAATGAGGGCTCCACTGTCATGACCTAATCACCTCCCAGAGACCCCACCTCCTAATCCCATCACACTGGGGGTTAGGATTTTAATACAGGAAATTGGGGGAGGCACAAATCTTCAGTCTGTAACAGCGACTGAGGTCTAAGGACTGAGATTCTGCACAAAAGTTACAACAGCCCCTGGTGGGGACGAGATGAATGGTGATTCAGATGAGTGGAGGTGTCCCGGCCGGTCTGGACGTGACCTGGCTCCGTTTCCCTATCTGGAGAGGATGTGTTGGCCCCTCCTCTCATGCCATCCCATGAGTCCCTTTAGCCATCGAGCCCGGTGGGTCGGGCAGCCATGGCGTCAGGCAAGACAGCACACAGGCCTGGCTCCGCTCCATGATACAAGGAGCTTCCACAGGGATCAGCTGTTCCTCCACAGGCCACAAGGGGGGCCTGGAAACCAAGGATGAGAGGATCAGTCCAAACCCCTCCCCACACCTGTCAGAACTTGGGTCCTCTTGACAGGTGAACAGGAGCATTTCCAATCCCAGGGGGCTCAAAGCTGGAAGGCACATCAGAGCCCTCAAGCCCTTTTAAGTTACACATGGGGACGCCAAAACCCAGCGTCTTGGAGAAGCAACAAGCTCACACAGCCACGGGTCAGTACTCTCTCCTGAGGGCGCGGGGAGTACTGGGTTTGTGCACGTGGGACTATTGTTTTAGTTATGGTTCAACACAGGTTTCTTCAAGTTCAAGGTCTGATGGAGGAAAAAGCATGTGTGAATGTGAATGTTTATATTTGAGTGTGAAAGTGTGTGCGGCGCTATGGATAAACGTTTATAGCACATGTCGGCAGGTGTGTTATTCATGGTCCCAGATCGGGGCGCCTGGGTGGCCCAGTCAGTTAAGCATCCGACTTCGGCTCAGGTCCTGATCTCGCAGGTCGTGAATTCAAGCCCCACATCGGGGTCTGTGCTGACAGCTCGGAGCCTGGAGCCCGCTTCGGATTCCGTGTCTCCCTCTCTCTGCCCCTCCCCTGCTCGCACTCTGTCTCTCTCGCTCAAAAATGGATATACATTAAAAAAAAAAAATAAGCGGTCCCAGGTTGTGTGTAGTAGGTGGTGGTCACAGCAAGCATGCCAAGGTCTAGAGAGTGTTATGTGCTGAACTGTGTCTCCTGAAATTACCAAGTTGAAGTCCTAACCCCAGGACTTGAGAATGTGACTGTGTTTGGAGACAGGCCCCTTAAAGAGGTGACTAAGGTGAAATGAGGTCATTGGGGTGCTATCCAATATGACTGCGTCCTTATAAAAGAGGAGACACAGGCACCATCCAGAGGGAAGACCATGTAAAGACACAGGGAGAAGACGACCATCTACACGCTGAAGAGAGAGGCCTCAGGAGAAACCAAATCCATGGACACCTTGATTGTGGGCTTTCCAGCCTCCGGAACTGTGAGAAAATAAATGTCTGTTGTTTAAGCTCCACAGGTCTGTGCTCTTTGTTACAGCGGCTGAGCAGACTAATACAGAGAGCTAGCCTGGGGGACAGACGCAGTGCCATGGACGGGGACTGGAGCTGGGGCAGAGCTGTCCTCCTCGAAGCAGGAGAGCGGTGGACGGTTCAAATCCGCTATCTGCCCAGAAAACGTCTGCACCCCTCCCTCCAAGTCTCTTGTACCATCCACAGGAAGGGAGGTATGCTTGAGCATGTCGAAAGGAAAGCAGCAAAATGGTGAAGACTTTGCGAAATCCTGTCACATAAAGACGAGATGAAGTAACCGGAGATATTCATCTGAAGAAGAAAGGACTCGGAGAGGGGCAGGGACAGCCAGCAGAGTGGGTGGGAGCCTGGCCTCCTAAGCCTCCTGCTGGGGTCTGAGGGAAACCAGGCTCTTCCATTTGCTAGCTGTGCGACCTTGTGCACGTTAGTCAACCTCTCTGTGCCTCTGTTTCCACATTTGGAACACAGGGATGATCTCTGTATCCACTTCCTAGGTGTTGTAAGGATTCACTGAGGGAGTATTTGTAACGTGTTTAGAGCCGAGCCAGGCACACAATGGGTGCATTAAGTGTTCAGCACTCGCTGGGCTCCATAACAAAAATGTAATAGGGACGCCTGGGCAGCTCAGTGGGTTAAGCATCCGACTCTTGATTTCAGCTCAGGTCATGTTCTCCAGGTTTGTGAGTTCGAGCCCCACCTGGGGCTCTGTGCTGACAGCATGGAGGCCTGGTTGGGACTCTGTCTCTCTCTCTCTCTCTCTTCTCCTGCTCGCTCGCGTGTGTGTGCACTCTCTCTCTCTCTCTCTCTCTCTCTCTCAAAATAAATAAATAAACTTACAAAAACATGTAGTAGAGTTAAGTGGGAGTGGGTTTAGATCCGCGCCTGAGACGCAGGGCTGAGAACGAGGGTCCGCAGGGGAATCTGACAGGACACGGGAAATAAAAGGAAGTCAATTCAAGGAAAAGAAGAGTGTTCTAATAATCAGAACTGTGTGAGGGCACAGCTCCTTGCCTGGGGGCCAGCGAACCTCCCACCGCAGGGAGCATGGGGGCAGAGGCCAGGCGACACCCGGTGGGACCGCTGTGCAGGGGACTCGTGCTCTGGGGAGGAGACCCAGCTGGTCCCCGTGTCCCTGCCCCCCCAGAGCGCTTACCTTGCCCAAATCGAGCCGTCCGGTACACCTCCTCCACACCACGGAAGCCCAGCATGCGGCACACCACGTCCCCGTCTTTCTTGTCCCAGCCGTCGTCACACACGGTGCCCCAGCGCCGCTCGTGGTACACCTCCACCCGGCCCTCGTGTGGGCCGGAGCCGTTCACCAGCCGGATCATCACCGCCTCCACGCTACCTGCTGGGGGCAGCCAGCAGTCACCACTGTACTCTGGACACCCCCCTGCCCCGCCCTGACTTTCCTCTACCCTGCCCTCCCCGCCCCCCACACAAGACCATGACCAGCAGAAACCCTGGTGTCTCATCCTGCCCTTAATCAGCCTGCTTCTCTCCACCTTTCTTTTTTTTTCTCTTAACAGACTTCATTTTCTCAGAGCAGTTTTAAGTTCCAGAAAAATGGAGACGAAGGTATAAACATTTCCCATACACCCTCTGCCCCTACACAAGCCCAGCCTCCCCCAGTGTGGACATCCTGCACCAGAGTGGCACACCTGTTATAAAGATGAACCCACACCGACACATCACAATCACACAGAGTCCACGGTTTACCTTCGGGTTCATTCTTGGTGTACATTCTGCGGGTTCGGGCAAATGTATACTGACGTGTATCCACCATTATAGTATCGTACAGAGTAGTTTTATTGCCCTAGACATCCTCTGCGCCCCGCCGTCTCACTTCCCAGCCTCTGATCACTGGTGACCACTGATCTTTTTACTGTCGCTATAGCTTTGTCTTTCCCAGAATGTCATACAGTTGGTATCACATAGTACACAGCCTTTGCACACTGGCTTCTTTTACCTAGTGATATGCATTTAAGGTTCTCCCATGTCTTTTTGTGGCCTGATAGCTCATTTCTTGAGAGCAGTGAATAATATTCCATTGTCTGGATGTGCCACAGTTTATTTATCCATTCACCAACTGAAGGACACGTGCTTCCAAAGTTTGGCAATTATGAATCAAGGTGCAATAAACACTCCTGGGCAGGGTTTTGTATGGACATAAGTTTTTAACTCATTTGGGTAGATCCCCAAGGAATATGATTGCTGGATTTCTCTCTACCTCTTGGGACCCGGTGACCAGCAGTCATGCCTACCATGGAGGAGGGGGAAGGGGGAACAAAGAAAACCAAGGGACATCCAGACTCTCTGAGCAGCCTGGGAAGTGTCTCAGCCCTGAGTTCCACCGTTCAAGGCCACTTCCCCACTGGGCTGTGAGCATGAGAGTGTGAAGCCAGCAGACTTGGGTGTGGATTTTGTCTCTGCCGCTCACTATGTGTAAGCGGGAGACAGTAGTTCATCGAAAGATGCCACTTTTTATATGGCACATCACAACTATATATGCTACTAAGAAGGAAAGAGTTCTGCCAGTTACAGTGGCAAATGATGTCAATGGCTAGATGCTTCCAGACTTCAGTGATGTGAAATTGTGTGTCAGGGGATCAGTGAGATATGGCAAGACATGAAGAGCTTAGAACAGTGCCTGGCACATAGAAGGCTCTTTGGTCTACCTGAATGACCTTAAGAAAGACTCAGAGCCTCTCTGAGGGTATTTCCTCAACTGTGACATGGGGACAACACAGAGGGCTATTGTGCAGCCTAAAGGAAGTCATGTGTATAAGGCTCCGAGCATGATGCCTCGTACACTGCAGACACTCAGGAAATCCTGGGTCACCCCTTCTTCTCTGCTGGCTGAAACTCTATCACATTCATCTACAAGCTATTTAGCACAGAGCCTGGCTCTAGGAAATGAACAGTAAATGTGCTCCACGGATGAATGAATGAAGATTCATCCCTTTGCATTAAAAGCACTGCCTTATTTCTCCAAGGGGATATTTTGGGGACTCAAAGAGCACTGGAACAGCTGAAACAAGCCTTAGACTCATCTCAAAACCAGGGTTTGGCTGGGAAGTCACAGTGTCAGGCCATACAGGCTGTTAAGTGTCAGAGCTGGAGTGGGGGCTTGGGTCTCCTGATGTGTCTTCTTCTTCCCTTTTTTTTTTTTTTTTTTTAAGTTCACTCATTTATCCTGTGAGAGAGAGAAAGTGTGGGAATGGGGGAGGGTAGAGAGAGAGGGAGAAAGACAGAATCCCAAGCAGGCTCTAATGCTGTGAGTGCGGAGCCCAGCTCAGGGCCTGAACTCACGAACTGCGAGATCATGACCTTAGCTGAAGTCAGACGCTTAACCTACTGAGCCACCCGGGCATTCCTTCTGATGTGTTCCAAGGTCCTTTTCACCATCCTGCCTGCTCCCCACTCTGGGAGGCGGGGTGATGATCTTCACCCCTTGGAGACCAGAACTTCCTTATTTGATAAGACATTGGAGTGGTCACTGGGTCTTAAATCTGGCCACACATCAAAATCATTCAGAATGCCTGTGAAATGCAGATTCCTGGGCCCCCCTCGGACCCACTGGATCAGAATCTTGGCAGTGGGAGTCAGAGGTCTGTATTTTTTTTTTTTACAAGTGTCCCACATGATTCCAAGGTAATACATGTATGTCGACTGACATTTGGGAGTGATACGAGTAGATGAGCTGTAAGGTTTTTTCCAGCTCCAGTGTTCAGTGATACCAAGGCCAGGGAAGAGGTAACAGGTGTCTCTTTTTTTGCAGCTGGAAACCACCTGGGGCATGTAGGGTAAAGTCACTGTACTGTGACACGGTGACAAGTGAGTGAAATGATGCAGAAAGATCCTGATGTGAACTGCCAGAGAAAAGACCAAACCAAATCAAGTTCTGTGCCCAGTAAGTACTGCATCCTTGGGCTATTTTTTTCTTTTTTTGGCCAGCTGGGCTGGGGGATCCCCCTTCCAATGACTGTGACCCTCATGGGCCCCCTGGAGGAGAGGGAAAAGTTGATAAATCCCACATTTGTACCACATGAGAAAGGAGAGGAGTTAGAATTGGCCATGTGTCTGTTATGTGCTGCCTGGGCTGGGGAAACCCCAGGATATTCTGCATGGGGGAACTAAAGAAGTCACCAGGAAACCACACCATTCCCAAGGCGCTGAAATATCACAGATGGTTGACTCTGAAAGGCTTCTTGAAATGCTTAATGCCATTTTCTACACATCCTTCATCGCTGACCATTCTCCCCATATGGCTTTGCTGAAAACACAAGCTCATACCAGGCTGTCAAAAAGAGATAAGGATGAGCAAGAGAACACAGGAATCCTGGAGAAGGAAACCATAGAAGCTGGAAGGCAGAGACTGGGTCTGAGACAGAGAAACTCCCCAGGGAGCGGTAATGACAAGCTAACCTAGAGCCAGCAGCAGCAAATGAGCCCTGGCCCCTGGCTGAGGGCTTGCCCTGGGTGGATTGGCTGAGGCTGAGATGTCAGCCCTGATTTCTCACAGACCTGTCTCACCGCTGTCAGCACCCTGTCATGGTGGCAGTGGGCCACGCCAGGCTAGCTTCCAACAGAAGTCTCAGTGTGGGGTCATAAGTAGAGGGAGAAGTGACAGGAGAATGTTGTGGGTCCCAGAGCAGGCCAGGCAGAGTTCAGGGTGTCAGGTCAAAATAATAGGAAGAGGCTGGGTGAGACACAGGAAGCCAGGGCTGATGTTCACAGATTCCCCCATATCCTCTCTGCTCTGGCCAGCCTGAACTCACTGCATTCATGTCTTTGTTTAACAAAATAAGTGACTGACCATTTGCTAAAGGCCTGGTCCTGTTCTAGGAGCTATGGATACATCCATGAACAAAGTCTCTGCCCTCAGGGACTGGTATTTTAGTGGAGAGACTAGCAATGAATCTAGGAAACAAAAATGTAACTATGGCCAAAGTAGTGCAATATAACTATGGCCAAGTAGTGATGAGTGCAGAGACAGGAACAGAAAGAGAATAGAGAATGAGAGGAGGTGCCATCTTGGATGAGGAAACAAGGAAGGGAATGAAGAGTGAGGGAAGACATCAGCTTGGACAGAAAGACAAGGAAGAAAATGGAGAGTGAAGGGAGGTGCCATCATGAATAGGGAGACAAGGAAGGAAATGGACATTGAGGGGGGTTGCCATTTTGGGCGAGGAGACAAGAAGTGAATGAAGAGTGAGGGAAAGGTGCCATCTTGGACAGGGCACAAGGAAGAGAATGGAGAGTGGGAGAGGTGCCATCTTGGACAGGAAAACAAGGAAGGGAATGGAAGGTGCCATCTTGGACAGGGAAACAAGGAAAGGAATGGAGAGTGAGGGGAAGTGCCATCTTGGAGAGAGACCAGGAAGGGAATGAAGAATGAGGGAAGGTGCTATCTTAAAGAGAGAGAGACAAGGGAGTGGAGAGTGACAGAAGGTGCCATCTTGGAGAGAGAGACAAGGAAAAGAATAGAGAGTGAAGGGAGGTACCACCTTGGATGGGAGGGAACAAGGAAGGCCTTGAGGAGAGACCTGAATGAGCCAGGGGAGTACATGGACTCCCCCATCTCAAAAAACCCTCTCTGTACTCCAGCCTATGCTTTTCTTGTCCCTTAAATCTCAGCTTACATGTCCCATCTCCCAAAAAAACCTCCCTTCATGCCCCACACCTGGCCAGGTCCTCTTCTATGGATGTATTTAGCACTTCATCTAATAATTGCCTATCTATCTTCTTAGGACACTGTGAGCGTTCCAGGGACAGATCACATGGCCTATACAGTGTCTGTACACCAAGATGCCCAAGCTGTGTAAAATGAAGGCATGAATGAATGAACTCAGATGATACAGATCCAGATGGGCAGGTCCTCTGTATGGGACATAGCTCTTCGAGCCTAGGACTTCGGTATGAGTCAGGAGAATCTGCCTTCAGGGTATCCCACAGTTCTAACCCCCTCTTTATTACATCATAGCCCCGTCTACTAACTCATTCTCTAATGGCTTCTTTTGGTGGGATGGTCCTGGGCTCTGGACCCCAGGACTAGGCTATTGGTGAATGACTATAACATTCCAAATGAGAAAATAGGGATGTGGTCATATAATTATGGTGGGTACTAGAAGAAATCTGGAAAATGTCATCTGGATGCTGAAATATTGGAATTCCCAGAAGACTTCAATGTATATGGAAGTGACAAAAGAATATCTGGAAACAGGACAACCTCAAAAAATTGCACACATATGGTAACCATAATTAGGGGACTCATAACATCAATTTTAAGGATGTCTCTCCAGTCTGTGCCCCATGGTCCTCATAAACCAAGCAAAGTTGTGGCCCTCAGGACCACCCCACCTCCCAGACCCTAGGTTGGCTCATTGAGCATTGGAACCTGTTCCTTGTAACTTGTTCCCAGATCCTCCAGATTTAGGGTTTTTCCTCATAATGGAGGCAGAACACAGTCACCTGCCCATGGGATGTTGCATGCCCCAAAAGAATGAAAATGATTCTGAAATCTACCTGACCTCCCCTGGACTCATCCAAATGACATGGCACATACTGTTCAAGTCCTTATAGAACTTGGCAGTAAGGCTGATTTTTGCATCCTTTTCTTTCCCATAATAAAAGCCCAACTCTGTGGATAATTCCTTTGGGAAAACCAGAGACTGAGGTTTGATCTGATTATGATGCAAACTGCCCCAATGCAAGGACTTGGACAGTCCAAGGGGTTGGTCCATGAACAGTGTCTCTGGCCTTCTGATGGAGCCACAGGCAGGCATCCCCTCGGGCCTGGGCAATGATACCACCTCCTGGCATGCACTTGGGGAATCACTAAATGACTGCAACAGTGACTCCCTCCCTGGCCTGGGAAGGATGTCATGACTTGGTAAAAGGTTTGGGTTTCTGTGGTCAGAGGGTTTGAACTCTGCTTTTCCCAGCAGTTTCTGCCCCAGGCAAAGCTTTCCCACCAATCAACCAGCCACCACTGGTGTGTCAGCCCCCACACAAGCAGATGTAGTCCCTGACAGGAGGCTTCAGCCTGGTTTGTAACACCCTCAGGACACTTCTTGTAAGTCCAGGGAGCTTTTTCGTCAGACACCCGCCCAGAGTGGTCTCCGAGGAGTGTGTGGGGCCACTTGAGGTCAAGGAGATGCCTCTCTGCATGACAGGAAAGGAAAATGGCAGGCAGAGATTTTGGACTGCATAAAACTCAGGCACTCTTAGGCTGATAAAAAGAGGGAATGGCCCAGTTGGAGGGCAGAAGGTAAGAGTGCTCATGATGAGGGGCGCCTGGGTAGCTCAGTCGGTTAAGCGCCCGACTTCGGCTCAGGGCATGATCTCGTGGTTCGTGGGTTCGAGCCCCGCATCGGGCTCTGTGCTAACAACTCAGAGCCTGGAGCCTGCTGTGGACTCTGTGTCTTCCTCTCTACTCCTCCCCTGCTCATGCACTGTCTCTTTCTCTCTCAAAAATAAATAAACATTAAAAAAAATTAATTAGAGAAAAAAGCGTGCTCATGATGACCTCAGGCTTTTGCAACTGTGTGTGACTTCCCTTAACAACCACATTTGCACTGTCTGACAGGCCCCTTTACCTCTTTCTTTGCATCCTACCTCAGGGGGGCCTGGAAAATCCTTCCTGAGCAAAAAGAAAATCAGCAACTCTGCAGAAAACCCTGACTTCCACCATTCTCTATGTGGATATCAGATTTTGATTCACAAAGAGAACCTTCCAGGTAGAGAGAATATGAAACTCGTTTTCTTGTCCTGGGGTCCCTACCCTGCAGACTGGAATCTACCCGGACATGTACCATGGTTTGCAAGTGGACAGAGCCATAGTGACCACAAGGCTGGCCCCCACCCAGCTCTTTGCAAAAAGAGATCTTCCAGAAGATCCAAGATTATGGGAAATACCAAGGAACTGTTCCTCATCAAAAGCCTGGAGGACATCAAAATCCCTGGCCCGCTAAATCTTGAGCAGAACTTCTCCTAGTACTCCCCAGAGCAGTGATATCCAGATGCTTACAGGGTCAGGCCTGTTTCTTTTTGCCCTGCTACCCATGATTTGGGGTCAGAGGTGCTCCCCTTTTATACAGAGAAGCAGACAGAAAAGAGTCCCTTCCCTTCAAAAAGCTCACATCGGGGCACCTAGGTAGCCTCAGTCAGTCAAGCATCTGACTCTTGATTTAGGCTCAGGTCATGATCTCATGGTTTGTGGGATCGAGTCCCACATTGGCCTGACAGCATGAAGCCTACTTGGGATTTTCTCTCTCCCTTTCTCTCTGCCCCTCCCCTGCTCTTGCTCTCTCTCTCTCTCTCAAAAAATAAATGAACTTAAAAAAAAAAAAACAACAAAAAAGCTCACATCAGAAGCGGTCACTTCTTTGTCTCATGGTGTAATCCTAGGGGAGGAAGCTGATGAACAGAACCCAGAGCAGAAGACTTGCCCTCTTCAGCCGGGCAGCCTCCTTGCCCTCTCCTGGATCAAAAGGATCAAGCATTTCATCAACAAATTTTCCACAGCATCAGTGGTTCTAATCTCCATTTGGAGCTTTCCTGTCCAGCTGCCATGCCAGACCATAGAACCCCTCCTCCTCATTCTCCGACCTGTTCTACTGACCCTGCCCTTTACCCAGGCTACTGCTGGGACCAACCACGAGGCCCTCATCCCTCCTGAGGTAGGACCCCAGACCTGTTCCAGTCCTGGCCTGGCCCCTCAGTAAAGAGGGTGGGGCTGAGGCACAGAGGGGGTCAGATCACGGAGAGGAATAAGGCGTGGTGTCTGGACTAGGAGCCTTTGCATTTTCTCGGGTTATATCTAGTAACAACTTCCTTAAGCTTAATAGGGGGCTTCAGATATCACCATTACTTGGTGCATAGAGCTACTCTTAGTCACATAGTCTTTAGGCTTTTCTAATCATCACAAATGATGGAGAAGCCTAGACTTTGCCGGCTGACCGAGACCTGGAGATCACTTGGCCCAAACTGTTCATGTGATACTTGAGGATACAGAGGCTCAGAGTGATGATATATCTTGCCCATGGTCATCCCACAGTTCATAGTAAGTAGAAGAGCTGGGACCTGACCTTGAGACTTTCCCTGAGGCAGTTCTCCACCTGTCCCTCTCTTTCCTCATTTTTCATAAGATCCCTCATTCTTTCTGAGCTCTCTGGGCAGGGCCCACTAATTCTACCTCATGACTTCAGTGCAAGATGCCTTTTGATGAAGCAGTTACATTAAAAAGAATTACTTTAACCCTTGAACTGTCATGCTTCCACCCCTAATTCATAGAAATAGTTTGGCTTCTCCTAAGTTTTACAGGAGGACCAACAATGCAGGGATGCCCTTGTGAAGCACGGCTGTTGCTGAGTTTGTATTTGAAAATGAACGTGTCTCTGTTTCTGGGCAGGGGAAAGATAAATCAGCCTTAGCTTTTGAGAGTAGTGATCACATTTATTGATGTCCAGGGTGATTCTACTTCTTGTGCACAGATTTGCGGTGCTGAAGATGCATTATTTTATTAATTCTTTATACATATCTTTATCAATGTATGTATTTCTCTTTCTAATTATTCACTTCCTTATCCACCCAGATGCACTTCTGGAATCCTACCACATTCCAGAATGGTACCAGGGGCTAAGGATTTAAGGACAACTAAGTGTCGTCTTTGCCCTCAAGGCTGTCTAATGAACTGACAGCCTAAGATGGATAAGAGCACAGAATGCCAGAGCTGGCAGAGACCTCCCCAGTCCAAACCCTCACCTAGAGATGAGGAAACTGAGGTTCAGAGAGAGGAAGTAACCAGCTATCACTGGGATACCAGATCTCTTTCTTCCTAGACCACTTCTCCTTCCAATGCTGGCCACTTTAAGTACTGCCTAAGCCACAACACAGGGTTAAGCTGGTCTGGGGCCCTGAAAAGGGCTAGGATGGAGGCGGGCTGGTACTCCCCAGACTGCTTGCAAGAGCTCAGGGAAAACCTGCAATCTCTGAGAGTTATGGAAACATAGCTCATTTTCCCTTGGGCAGAGAAACACTGTTTTGTTTATCCATGATCCCTCGATACTAAATATCATGCCTGGTTGGCTGAAGATGCTAATTAAATGTTTGATGGGATGGAGGGCAGATGGGTGGATGGATGCATGACTCTGTTAGTGGGTATGGTCGGAATCCCCAGCTGAATGCCTCATGTTTCCTGTATCCCTGGTTCCAGTCTTAACCTTCAGTGTCTGACTGTTCAGAAAGGGTACTGTGCCCATCCATCCACTGATCCCACCAGCTGAGGCAGGAATGGTGTCTCCCCAGGATAGAGACCATGTGCTCCCTGTGCACACAATGGCTAGGGGCCCTGACCCTGGGTTACATCTACTGGGGCTAGCTCTCTGTAGTTCATCTAGACTCCCTACTACTGGTTGATCTTTAAACAAGTATTGACCCAGTCATGGGGACAGAGAGGTATACAATCAGGCTTCTCCTCTGGACACAAAAATGCTACAAGGTAATCCAGGCCATCCCTGCCCAGTGCCACGAGAATGGGTCTATGGCAGGTGGTGTGGCATGGTGAGGAGAGCAGCCAGTCAGTAGAGGGGACTGGTGGGGGCTGGTCAAGCTATACTGCCAATGTTCTTAAGTCTGGAGGCACTAAGACATTCTCTTCATTTTTTCACCCGTCACACTCACTTCCCAGGGATGCTGAGCAGATCAGTGACAAAGATTTTCTGCTTGGCCAAACCCTAGCCAGGCTCCTGAGCCCTCTCAAGTAGGCCTCAACTTTGACCTATAAAGACTTGAACAGAATACTCACATAATTTCTAACAGCTCAACGCCACATCCCTACAATGACCTTAACCTCCTTTAACGTGCCTGCCGGAGAAAACTCAAGGTTGTCAAAAGAATTTATTGTGTGTTCCAGCCAACACCTGAAGATAGGGCCCTGCTTCCCAGACTCTGTGGAAGAAAAGGAGCCTAACTTGGATAAGAGCCAGTTAGCAAACCCAGATGGGTTTCACAAGGACAAACCCCCTTCCTGTTTTTTATAATTTTTCACTTCCTTGACTCCCCCTCTCTCCTTACCCCCTCCCTCTCTCCTTATTCTCCTTTTAAGACACCCAGTCACCTCTGTACAAATAGAAGTTGAATTTAGTTCACACTGGCCTCTTTTCCCCTATTGCAAGAGTATGTTACTAATTTAAGATCTGTCCCGACCACTTTAACTAGCATCCAGCTTTGTTAATCTTTGACCTCAGATGTGAGAAGACTGCCATTAAACAAGGTCAAGGTGTCTGCCATGCTCCCAGCCTGTGGGCACTTCCTTACACATGGGTAATGCCACGAATGATTGGTCTGGCTCAGGACCACCCAGACTCCCTTAGGAATGTGAGTTGGGGGAATATGGAGATAAGTGAGCAGAAGCCGATACAAAAAGAGGCAGGGCCAATGGAATTAATAAGCCATGCTGGAGATGAGACACTAGGGTGAAGCCATGAACCCCTCCTGCTGGGGTCCCCAGAAATGCCTTGGATTCTGGATGACTTTCGCATCCTAGGCTCTGCAACGCTCATCGTATTATGAGTCCTTTTGTTCCAAAGTCTTTCCCAGTGTCCTTACGACAAGCCCCCATTGTTTGAAGTGACCCAATGATTCTCTGGTCCTTGCTACCAAAAATGCGCAAAGAGAGCACCTGGGTATGCCACACATCAATCTAAGGGCTGGTTAGCTACTTGCCTCTTGGGTGGATTTGGGAATTAAGATGGAGGAAAACACAGTGGTGATAATTCCTATGGGGAGGCAATGGTGGGGGGGGGAGTAGAAAGAGGCTGGTTCTGGACTCAGGAACAGGGTTCAAATTCAAATTTTGATTCCACTAGTGGACAGATTCAACCTCTCTACACCTACCTTCTTCTTAAAATGGGTATAATGGTGGTGGTTGGGAGCAACTGCACAAGTCTTTGTTGGTACATCATGGGCACCCATCACTATGAACTCCCACCCTGGCTGCCCAGCAATTTGTCCAGCAACTTATGGGTCAGCTCTGAGAGATCACCCTGTGTTGTGGAGGATGGCTGGTATACAGTGGCCTGACCAGGGATCACAACCTTGAAAGCTTTCTTTGCAAAGTAATCCTGCTGGGTGGGGAGTAGGGACAAGGGGCGCTCACACCTCTCACTGGATTAGTCTCTTGACTTCCTCTGCTCTCCCCAGAGCACAGTTCCTGGCTCCTTAGTATATTAAGGGAGAGGGACAGGGGCATCAGCAGAAGACTAGCTCCTGCTGTCAGCAACTTTCTGCTCACTAATGCGAACTGAATGTGATTCCTTAAGCAAAGCAGCTCCAGAATGATCCAGGAATGTAGCACTCCAGCTGAGGCCTCTCTGGGGCTCCTAGCACAGACCTTACAAATCCAGTATGTGGGTTTCTCTTCTTGAAACAAATGTTTCTTTGCTCTCTTTGCCTTATAAATATATACGTAGGAAAAGCAAAGTCCCAGACAAAGTAGGCAGGGTCAACCCCAGATTCCCCCGGTTCTGAATCTCTGAACCCCAGAACCAGAGAAGCCCTGGATGTTAGTCTTGAACCCATTTTCACGCTTTAAACATAGGGATCCTCTCCACTCTGTCCCATGCCTGACAGATGCTCATCTTACCTCCTTTGGGAACCCATTCCAGGATTTTAAAGCCAGCGTCGGGTTTCATTTCATTTACGGCATCTGCTGGCATCACTGGATGCCTCCAGGGTTTTTCATCTGATGATTTCCTACCTTGTTTTACTGTCTATGCTTTGGGTTTTGCAGTTATTGGGAAGCGAAACGCAACATACCTTCCTCTTTCTCCAGCATCTGGTGGGAACACAACCAAGGGAGTGGCTTCATTACTGGGTCCCTCAGCGGGTTTGAGAGGACAGTTTCATGGCCAGTGGCTACCATCTCAAAACCGGTTTCCAGGGCTGGGCTAGACTGAGAACTGTGTACTGCCTGTGGAGCCTGTCCACATCTGGCTCAGAACTGCCCCCAACCCAGCTACAGCAAAGCCATGCTCTGGGCACTATCCAAGAGATTTCAAGTCAAGGATGGGCACCGAGGGAACTGATGTATACTCACTTCCTACTACATACCAGACCCTGCAAAGAAGCTCGTGCATGTATTCTCTCATTTATTCTTCATGACAGTTCCATGAGTTTAGTTACTATGGATCTCACCTAACAGAGGAGAAAATCGGCCCAGAAAAGTCAAGCGATTTGCCCAGGATCACACAGCGGCTATAAGGAAGAGCCAGGGAGGAGAGCAAAGGCCTTTGCTCTTTCAATCCACAGAGCCAACTATCAGGCTGAATACTTAAGACAAATATTTACTAACAGCTCTCTTCATACAAAAAGCGCCTTTCACCTACCGCCCACCAGTCCCGCGGGGTCTACGGTAGTTAGTGTAAGTCAGGGAGTAAGGGAAGGAGCCTTGGTGTTAAAGCAGTGGCTCTCTCAGTGGACTGAGGCAAGTGGCCTGGGCTGCAGGTAGGAATCACCTGGGGTGCTTTAAAATCTACGGTTGCGGGGGTGGGGGGAGGGGGTTATAGCTTGGAAAAGCTGGCTGGTGATGTCAATGCGCGTCAAGGTGGAGAAGAAGTGTATGAAGGGACTGATCGGGGATGAAGCCCCACCCCCGCTACGCAACTTACCAGCTGTTGGACCTTGTGAGTAAGGCATGTAGGTAACACCTCTTCTGGGAGGGTTTTTCCCTCATCTGTTGTCCCAACATGCGCTCCCCACATATGAGAAATATTATACCGTCATTCCCTCCTTCGGGTCTGTGTGCACTCATCTTTGTAAGCTCCGTGAAAGCGAAAGCCACTCAACACCCTGGTGGTTCCCATCTGTGGGAAATGCGGTCGGTCCTCACTCGCAGGCAGTCTGGCACATCGCAGCACTTAACAAATTGTACCGAGCGAGTGGATGGATGAATGGGACCCACAGCCTTCTGCTGGGCTCGAGGAACAGAACTGATCCCTAAATACCCCAGAACCTGCTTGGCTGTGCATCAGAAGGGCCCCAAAGCCCAGGGAACTTTGCTTCTAAAGAACAGGAGAGGAGGGAAACCCAGCCTAAGCCTGAAATATCACAGACCCTTTAGGTTTGTTTATCCTGCCTTCTAGGCCAAAGCAAAACCGGGCAAAAGAAAGGAGGTTGTGTAGAGTCGAAATAAACACATGGGGCTGGGAAAATAGGCTCTGATTTTCTGCAGCTGCAGAGTAGAGCCCCGGGGATAATTTGGACCATCTGCCCATTAAGGAAGTTGAACTTTTCATTCTCTGGTGAAGAAAGAACTCCCCATGGCCCCAGCCGGCCTGCAGCACGGGGGCTCTGCTTCCCACCTCCCCGAGGTGGGGGACGTTGGGCCCCGTCCTTCTCTTGACACGACACATCTCTTTCCCCTGACATCTGTGGGAAATGTGGTCCGTATGGGAAGGACAGGAGCCATCCCACAAGCAAAGTGAGGAATGTCTGGTCAGGCTCTGCTGGAGGGCATTGCTTTTAAAATGTGGTCTGGCCTGTGGGTACGCTTTTATAAAATGCTACTTCCTAATGGTAATCTGCTCTGAACTTAATATGGTGCTTTGTGCCTTTTCAAAGCACTTTTGTTAGCGGGTTTCATTTTGATCTTTGTAGCCCTTCTCTAAAGTGGGTGGTTCTTGTTATACCCATTTTATAGATGGGGAAGCTGACTCAGGGAAGGAAGGGTTACATTGATAAAGTGGCCACACTCGAACCACATCTGGGTCTCCAGTCCCCGGACTACTGTTCTGTGTCTTCAGTTGGGGGTCACATGGGGTGCTTGGGCCTTTGCTGGGTAGAAGGAGCAGCCAGAAATACCTCCCAAGTTATCACTGTACTGGTCATGCCGGATTTTTTGTAAAACTGTTTTTAACTTTGGTCTCCCCAACTCTGTTGTCTATTCTTTTGGAAACTGGGAGTTTGTCCTGTCTGATTTTGTTTTTCTGTTGCCTTACTCACGGATGCCCAGCTACTAGTGGAGGTGCAATAAAAATGTGCCTGATCAAATAATAAAGGAAGTGCTTTGCCTGCCCCGCCCTGAACCAGGAGCTCACCCCATCGCAGTGGGAAGATGCCACTAACACCCAGAGAGGCACTTGTAGGACTTCACTGGGCAGCCCAGTAGCGAGGTGAGTCCTTTGCCATGCTTTGGCTCTTGGGTCTCTCAAGGGGCAGTGAAGGGTCACTGAGTGTCAACAGGCCTTTAGGAGTAGAAAGAAATGCAGTAGAGCCAGGAGAAAAACCAATGATAGGGAGGCCTCATTTGATCACGCCTGCAGCTGTAGGGGGTTCTGAAGTTTATACAGCATGGCATCCCTCTAAAGTCTTCGTGGACCTGCCCCTGCCACCTTTAGCTCCGGGTCCCATGTCCAGGACAGGTGGCCTTTGTTAAGAAGGCACTTTCACCCTCTGCCCTCACCCACACCGTCCCCACCCTGCCCTGGTTCTTCTCTCAGTTCTATTCTCCTTCAAGTTCAGGGTCCGAGAGTCCTTGGCTGAGATGCTTCCCAACCCCAGTATTATAAATTCTTGAAGGCAGGACCCACCTCCAGCACCACATTCACCACTTTCTAGATCTGTGACCTTGGGCAAGTAATATAACCTCTCAGAATAGCTTCCCCATCGGTTAAATGGGATAACGACACCTGCCTTAGAGAGTCATTCTGAAATCTGGGTAGGCTGAGTGACTGGGGTGGTCGGTTCTCAAGAAATAGTGTTAAATTCCACGTAAGCCCCAAGGATCCCGATGGGGGCCTGAGGGATTGAGGCAAGGGAATGGCCCCCCGTTTGAGTCAGGGAGAAAGCCAGCCATGACCCCTCCCCCACAGCATCTACAAGACCTCCCAGGATGTCCACAGGCTCTGCCTCCCGCTTTCATCTTCTTTCTCCCGTGAGAATTCTACACCAGCGCCCTTTAGAAGACAGCCTGAAATCCAGCCCTAGGGGAAATCGGTCCATCTCAACTGGTTCCAAGGACACCTCAATGGTGTTTTCCATTGTCAAAGGACACGACAGGAAGTGGAGCCATGCATTTAATGCAGAGGCAGCGAAAGCTCAGGGACTCAATCTGCAGTGCCTTCAGCCAAACTTCACCTCCAACAGAAGAGGAGGGAGTGCAGGGTCACGGGGATTAAGAATTCCAAAGTTTGTTTGTGTTGCTTTCTAAATAAACAGTTTAACCACTCCCGGTTTTAATGTACGTCTCAACCAAAAACTTTTCTTCATACGAAACCCACATCAAAGACCCAAACTTCAGTTCTGCAGTGGTCCAAGGTGTTGTTTTTTGTAGAAAATGCCCTGTTCACCTTCAGTCTGAGGTCTGCTTTACCAAAAGAGTTTTCTTCAGGGCAAATCCCAGAAATCGCCACGTGTTTGCCAGGAAACTGGGACATGCCAGTCCTTGGGGGAGGCAACCCCCTCTAGACTCCCCTCCAAAGGATGGGTACAGCAGTGTCAGATAAATGTGGGTAATGTGAGAAATGAAGGCACAGCACAGAACATGCTCCCTTGCTCACTCACGGTGACAAGAATAGGTGCTTAGGGAACAAACTGGTTACCCCCCATCACCGTGTAAAAGGCCCCGCAGACCAGCAGTTAAAAGAAGCAAACCTTCCCAAGTTCCACTTATAATACCTAACCCCAAAGTCTCAACATGAACTCCAAACACTGGCTTGCTTCTTTTCCAGCTAGCCCTTGGCTTTGGCCCTCAGTTGGTTCCCGCTTTCACCTAGTACGTACGTATGTATTTATTTCATTTTTATTATTATTTTTTTTAATGTTATTTTTGAGAGAGACAGAGACAGGGAGCAAGCAGGGGAGGGGCAGAGAGAGAGAGAGAGAGAGAGAGAGAGAGAGAGGGAGACACCGAACCCGAAGCAGGCTCCCGGCTCCGAGCTGTTAGCACAGAGTTACGCGGGGCTTAAACTCACGAACCAGGAGACGATGACCTAGGCCGAAGTCAGACTGAGTGAGCCACCTAGGCGCCCCAACCCAGTATGTACGTAGAATACAGGTACGGCTGACCTCGAACAACACAGGTTTGAATTGCATAGGTTCATTTACATGCAGAATTTTTTCACTACAGTACCATGCTGTATGTGTGTGTATTTTCTCTTCCTTAGGATTTTCTTAATAACATTTTCCTTTCTCTAGTTTACTCTATTGTAAGCATACATCATATAATACACGTAACATATCAAATATGTGTTCCTTGACGGTTATCAGTAAGGCTTTTTCAGTCAACAGTAGGCTATAAGTAGTTAAGTTTGGGGGAGTCAAAAGTTATACATGGAGTTTAAAATTTTTTTTTAAATGCTTATTTATTCTTGAAAGAGAGAGAGTGAGAGAGAGTGCGTGCGTGTGAGCAGGGGAGGGGCAGAGAGAGAGAGAGAGAGAGAGAGAGAGAGAGTCCCAAGAGGCTCCATGCTGTGCGTGCAGAGCCTGACACGGGGCTGGAACCCATGAACCCTGAGATAATGACCTGAGCTGAAATCAAGAGTCGGACACTTAATGGACTGAGCCACCCAGGTGTCCTAAAAGTTATACATGGATTTTTGAAGGCACAGGCTGGGGGTCGGCGTCCCTAATCCCCACTCCCACATTGTTCAAGGGTCAACTGTGCTATCGGCCCTGCCAACGGCCTCTCAGCACCCCTCTGCTTGTGTCTGAGAGCACCCAGCCACAAGGGGGCTTCGTTCCTCTTCACCTAAGCAGTTTTCCTCACCAGGGCTCAAATGGAAGCTCTTCTCTCTCCCCTTTCATCAGACATGAATGTCCCCTAGCTCGCAAAGCTGTTCTTAAGTCTCAGGCAGCTGCCCCACCCCCACCACACCCCCCATTCTACCACCTGGCTTCTTAAAGGAGCCAGGTCTTTTGTTTTTCCAGGCCCTCCTGAATCTATTTTAAGCCATCATACCGAGGGCAGCACGGATTAATCAGAACACAACTGTTTTCTGCACATAGCAATTTAAAGCCCTCCTGGAAGGGGTCACTAGGAAGCTCTCAGGAAAAGTCAGTGGATTTGTTTTTGGAAGGCTTAGGATAAACTCTTGGCAAACCAGCACGTCTGGAAGGCCAGATCCCATCCTCCGCACAGAACAGGAGGTAAAAAAAAAGAGGAGATTGCAGCACGGGAGGCTGAGGGCCGGGTCTCCCCGCCACATTGTCAGTAGGTCAGAAGGGGACTCGGGTCTCAAGCTTGCTACCCCGCGGCCCATGCTGCTCGTCCAGAGCTCACGTCTCATCTTCTTAGGAGGCACTTTCTAAAAGAGGAGCAGCTCGGCCAAGAGAAGGAGCGAGAGCAGCAGAGAAATGTGGACTTGGAATATGGACCTTTCCGTGGGGAGGAAGGGGCTGCCTACCGTGTGCCCGGCCTTGGTCTTAGAGCTGAGATTACCAGGGACAGCTGAAGCTCCATTCTCATGACCTTGGCCAGCTACCCCTTGGTCCCAGCTCTCAGCCCGGCTCTCCCCCAGTCACCTCTCACTGCTGTCATGTCACTTCCTGCTGACAGCCCATCCCGGCTTCCCAGTGCCTGAAGGTCGACCTGAACTCCAGACTGTTGACCCCGGCATACCTCCCTGGCCTTATTTTTTGTTTCTTATATCCCTAAACCTCATCACACCAAACTATTTGGGTTTATCGGGCAATGCTTTCCTGTTTCATGCAGGGCTCTCTTTCCCTGGAATGCCTTTGCCTTCCACATCCACCTGTTGGATACCAATTTGTCAAAGACACCTCAGCAAGTGACTCCCACAACAGTAGGCAAAATTAGCCTCTGTACATACGTCTCCTATAGCCCTCATCACATTCCACTGTGATCGCGTGTGTATGTGTCTTCTTCACCTGCTAGATAGTGTGCTCCTCAAGTTGAGGCTGGTCCTTACTCCACTTTGGTTCCCCAGCCTTTAGCCAGGGCCTCAATACCAGTTTGCCAAATAAGTGAATAAAGCAATACTCTCTTCCATAAATATTTTCCTTCCTGCCACACTTCTTTCTTCTTCTTTTTTTTTTTCCTTATGTTTAGTTTTGAGAGGTGGGGAGGGGCAGAGAGAGAGAGAGGGAGACAGCAGAGAGCCAGACAAGGGGCTCGAACTCATGAACGCTGAGATCATGACCTGAGCCAAAGTCGGAAACTCAACCGACTGAGGCACCCAGGTGCGTCTTCTATTTTTTCTTTATGATGGAAGTGAGGGAGGCCAATCCCTCTCACCTCTGCTCCTTTCCTCAGCCAACTCCATGCCAGCCCCGGTTTCTGACCCACGGGCTTTGGGCCTTTGCTGTCCCTGTGCCTGCTCAGTTTCCATCTGCTTCCCACATCCCTCATTTACCATGTCCTTGTGCCCATTCCTTTCTCTCTGGTGCCTCCCACTCTGCGTCAGCCAGGGCTGGAAGCCGCGTTTGCCACGGGACAACTTTTCTGAGTGAATTCTGGGGCCCCGTGCATTTTCAGTCCCTGGACATACACTCAGGGGAGGAGACATCTGAAAGACACTTGGCCATCTCCACATACCCTCTGGGGTTTGCATCTGCCCCCCACTCGCTGTGTGAGGATAAAGAGAAGGAATGAAGGACTGCATGAACCGAACCAGCGTGTGAGTGAACACAGACAGATGCGTGTGGGTGCTGCTGCGTCCAGCCGGCAGGCTCGGTTTACCCACAAGAGAACGGAGAAGCAAGTGAGGGTAGGACTTCGCTGGGAGATGCAGAACTTCCAGTATGAAACCTGTGCTTGGCCTCTCATGGGGCCACAGAAGCACAAGGCAGCCAAAGCTGGGTGAAACTCAGCAAAAAGGGGAAGAAATCCTTAAAAGTGAGAATTAGCACTTTCGTATCAAACCCACTGAGAAGAGACAGTGGCCCATGAGGGCCCTAGGCTGTCAAAGGCCAGAGAGAATAAGAGGTAGTCCAAGGATGTAGCAAAGGATGGAGAGTGGGCTCGAGGCCAGACAGGTGTGACCTGTAACCTGGCTCTGCCCCTTACGAACTCCGGTGACCTTGGGCAGCTCCCTTCTTCTCTACCCTTAGCCTCCCCCGCCCCCCTAACGTGGACATAACCAGGACTCCTGAATTGTGCTGTCAGGATTAAGTGAAATAATGTGCATAGAAACTTTGCTTCTCATAGTACCAGCTACAAGTTTGTTAACAGTAGCATGTGATAGTTGATTATTCTGAGAAGTGTGGTTTACTTTTAGATCACGTTGTTGCTGGGGCATTAGAGATGTATAAGGAATTAAAGAAATATATCCAGTTAGTAAAGAAATATACTTGCATATAAAAGGTCCAGCATCTCTGTCTCTCCATGCTTGCAAGAATGCTAACTTTTGGTGCCAAATGGGATTCCCTGGGGCACCCAGTGCAGGTAACTGTACTTACGGGGATGGGAGGAAGGGAACTCACGGACACTGAAGGCCTCTCTTTGCATTCCGGATTCTTTTTTTTTTTTTTTAATGTTTATTTATGTTTGAGAGAGAGACATACACAGAGTGTGAGCAGGGGAGGGGCAGAGAGAGACACACACACAGAACCCGAAGCAGGCTCCAGGCTCTGAGCTGTCAGCACAGAGCCCAACATAGGGCTCCAACCCATGAACCATGAGATCACAACCTGAGCCAAGGTCAGACACTTAACTGAGCCATTCAGGCGCCCCCGCATTCTAAAACAGAGATAGAAACATCTCAGCAGCTGTGGACAAAACTGTCTAGAAGCCACCTCCCTGATAATTTCTTTTGAGCTTACGCTACATGATGGGGTGCCCACTGCTCCCCCCGCACCCACAAACTTTGCTAAATACTGCAAACACACACAAGGTGTTAAACATTTTTCCTAATTTTATGAGATGCCACTAGAAACTACCAACAAAACCTGGCTTAGAATCTACCCCTGGGTCATTCTGCATATTTTTCCCATGTGAAACCAAATTGAGGAAAAGTTTTTAAACAATCTGAACTTCTATCCTGCTTTAAATTCATGCTGGAAACTTTACCCACCCCTGAACTGCAAAAATACTATTTATTTTTCCTGCAAATGGACCATATATGAGGGTAAAACAAACGTTTTTCTGTCTTGAGATATGTATATAGAGCTTATTTTTCTCCTGGCCAAACTCCCCAAAGCCAAACATCTAACAGAATGACTGATACCTCCCTTGCCTCAAAACAAAAGAAAAGAAAACAAAACTTTACCTCTTGTCAAGCAGAAATCAGGAGATCTGGATTCCAGACTCAGTTTGAACCATGGCCTAGCCTTGAGACGGTGGGGATTCTCTCCAGACCTCTATTCTTGGTCCCAGTTCAGTGAACTGGAGGTGGGGGGGGTGCTCAGGAGGGGGAGAGGAGTCAGCCTGAAACCCCGTTTGACTCTAGAATCATGTGACTCCAGATCAAAACATGGGTAAACAATTGCAAGATCCTATCCTGAAAAATATTTTTATTTATTTATTTATTTTTAAATGTCTATTTATTTTGAAAGAGAAAATGTAAGCGGTGGGGGGGTAGAGAGAAAGAGAGAGGGAAACAGAGAACCCCAAGCAGGATCTGCACCCTCAGTCAGTGCAGAGCCTGACACAGGACTTAATTTCATGAACTGTGAGATCACGACCTGAGCTGAAATCAAGAGGCGGGCACTCAACTGACTGAGCCACCCAGGAGCCCCCAGAAAAATATTTTTTTAACATTAAAAAAATTTTTTTTAAGTTATTTATTTATTTATTTATTTATTTATTTATTTATTTATTTAGAGAGCCTACATGTGAGCTGGGGAGAGGCAAAGTGAGAGGGGGAGAAAGAGAATCCCAAGTAGGGTCCATACCATCACCACAGAGCCCGATGCGGGGCTTGAACTCATGAACCATTGAGATCATGACCTGAGTCGAAATCAAGAGTCAGATGCTTAACTGACTAAGCCACCCAGTCACCCTTTTTTTGGTAACTTTTATTTTTTTATTTTATTTTTCCCCTGAAAAATATTTTTAAAAACTTTTTTTTGAATGTATATTTATTTTTGTAGGAGAGACAGACAGAGCGTGAGCCGGGGAGGAGCAGAGAGAAAGGGAGACACAGAATCTGAAGCAGGCTCCAGGGTCTGAGCTATTAGCACAGAGCCCGATGCGGGGCTCGAACTCACAAATTGAGAGATCATGCCCCGAGCCAAAGTAGACGCTCAACTGACTGAGCCACCCAGGTGCCCCTCCCCTGAAAAATATTTTAATATTGATTCAAAACATGGGTCCCAAGAAATCTTCTCTGTAATGCCCTCTTCAAAGGAAAGCCCCCAATTTCTGATTCTGACCTGAGGGGTAGGTAACTTGTTGCTCTCCTCGATCCCTTTATGTAGTAATACCCCACCTGCTGGAACTTCAGGTTTTCTGCTAAGGGTGGGTGGTGTTTGGTAAAGGTGCCCTGAGCTGGGTATCCCAAGAGGGTTCCTTCTCCACGGTGTTCCTTTGTGTAGGAGGGCAGAACTCTAGTGCTGAGTCCTTTTCCCCACCCGTTAGATCTCACGGAGGGGCTGCCCTGGGCTTGGGGAATGACTGAGAACCTCCCAGAAGCGGGCACTCCGTGCTCATCAGAATTTCCACTCTCCTGAAAGATGATCCTTGGCTTCCTCCTCAAAGCTGTGGTCTCAGGGATCCAGTTAATGCCTGTTGGACTGGAGCTCCTTAGAAACCAAACCAGGAGTCTGAATATAGCGTGGGTTTGGCGTAGTCAGAGACAGGCCAGGGGTGCCGGCCGTGGGAAAGCACTCCCCTGCCACCGCATGGGGCAGCTCTGATTTGCTTTAAAGGTTCCCTTAAATCCATATCTGCAGGTGAGGGACTCACTAGGTTTTAAGGAGCCCAACTGGACTCTTAAAGACCAGGGGCCTAAGATCTCATTCCAGAGTTAAGAGAAGTCAGAGGCCTGGGTTTCCACTTTGCTTCTGCTCCTGCCTTGGGAGAGTCGTCCTGCCCCTGAAAGCCTCTGGAACAGGTGACGGATGGATGGCCTTCCAGTTACGCTCTACAATTCCCGCGTGTCTCCTATGCTCCCCTGCACGCTGTGTAAAGCCTCCTATCTGTGGAGCTGTCTCTGCTGAGCCAGCTCACTTTCCAGGTCCATCACCCACGAAGATATTTTTTGGGGTTGGGAGACGGCAATGAAAAGCTTAGGGCTCTGTGTCAAGGCCATTGTCTGAGCTCTGGACTCCAGTGAGGGTGTGGCCTCTTCAGGGCAGGAAAGAAAGAAAGCTGTTTGTCCCTGAGGAGGGGCTCTTCCGGGCTGACATCAGCCTCTTGTGGTGCAGCCCATAGACTCCAGGGCCAAGTGGATTAGATGCCCTTCCCCCATGCTCCCCACCCACGCCTGGGGGAGCCCCACACCACTGTGGCTCAGCACCTCACAGCCCGGTCCAGTTGCAGAGGCCAGCCAGCTGGGCCCACAGAACCAAGGTAAACAGTGATGAAAGCATCCTTTGGATTAATGGACTGGCCACCACCACCTCTTCCCAGGCTAGCACGGACCTCCTCTCTCCTGTCAAATCGGCTGAGGAATAGTCGCCAAAGAGTTCCTGACAAGAACCCCCGGTATGTGGGCAGCGTTTCTGATCCCCCTCTCACAGGTCATCTCTCCGCAGTCCCCCCCTTCCTGCCACCACAGCAGGAATTATTTAGTTCACAGAGCTAAAGGCTGCCGTCCTTCTCAGCTACTTTGGCAGCATTCCATCAGAAAGCAGTCAACAAACAGAGCAGAGAGCACCCCAAAGACAAAGTACGGAGCCCAGTCCATTAGATAAGTGTGACTCAGATCTGTCACAGATGTCCTAGATCATATCCAGACTCCTTTATTTTGTCTTCAAAACTCTCCTCTTGGCTCCTAGCAAAGTCCACCAGGTCTCCTCATTGAGCCAGGACACTCCCAGTTAAACCCTTGGCTGCCCCAGAAAGGGACTGTAGACAATGCTAGGAAGACTGAACCACAGAAACTGTTTTGTGGGTTATAGCATCTAGGGTAAAGTGGACGCGGTGAGCCCAGAGCGAGCATAGGCACACCCGGTCCTTGTCCGTGTCCACCACCACCGAGTGACAAAGTACTGTCATGTGCATTTTTCCTATTTGATCTTAATCACGACCCTGGGAAAGAGAAGGCCAGGGGAGGTAGCAGGCAAGTTCAAGTTTCAGAGGACCTTGGAAAGGCCCTACTTAGGAGAGAGGTGTCCTTCCTGGTCCTGCGTGACTGGGATGGAACCAAAGATCAGCAGTAGGGAAACCTGTGGTCTCGGGCCAGTGTGTGAATCTGCAGTGGCATCTGTCCCTGAGTGTCACCAGCAGAACCTGGGTGCAGGTGCAGTCTTCCTAGGGAGCCAGGACTGGAGCACAGGTGTCCTAGAAGGGGAGAATCTGCTCATGGCTTCCCATAGAATGGCATCATTTCAGAGCCCAACAAATGCTAGCCCAACAAAATGCTAGCATTTTGTTGAAACTTGGCTAGGAGACTCATTCTTTGACAATCTCTCCAAGGCTCTACGTGTAGCCCTTGTCAACATTTTAGGGAGGACGCTGGTCAGAGAGACTTCCATTCCTAGACCTGGTGTTCTGCCCAATAAGGAGATCCCTAGTGTCACTACTCAGTTCATAGCAAAGGAGGAAAACAGAAAGGGTTCTGTTTTGCTTCTGCACCTTTCCGCATGCAAGTACCTGGAGAGCCGGTATGTCTGAACTAATGTATTACCCGGCATGATAATACTCAGCACTTACTGAATCCTAGCCACAGTGGAGGCAGTGTAACAAGCACTTTATGTGGACTAACTCATTCACTTCTCACAATGATCCTGCGAGGTAAGGATGCTTCTTATCCCCATTCTAAAGATGAGAAACCTGAGGTGCAGAGATTACTCAGCTAGCTAGTGAGGCAGCCAGGAGGGAGGGCAGACAGTCTGCCTCCAGATCATCCCATACAACCACTGGGCTTATGGAAGCATGGTCTGTGCCCTCTTCAGTATAGCTGTCTCTTGCTGGGCCAGCAGGGCCCCGAAACAGGTAGGGAGCTCCTTTGGCTCTAGCCTCCGGTCCCCCCAGACCCGTGGGGCTGCTTGGATGACAGCTACAGAATCCAGTGACCCCAGTAGAATGTCCTTACCGGCATCCCCTGCTCTGTCTCCTTTGTCTCCCTTCTCTCCTTTTGGGCCTCGGTCACCTGAAACAGAGGAGGAAAACTGGCATTAGAAAAGGAAATAAACCCTACTGGTGAATAAAATGTGACCTGCAGGAGACATATCAACCCATAACCCGAGAAACTCTCAGCAGGAGCCTACAGCACTGGAGGGCCTGGTATGGCAGGAAAGATAAGAGCTTGAGTCAATTATGCTGCATGTTCTGGGCACCCCAAGAAGGAGATTGGGGGGCCCAGCTAAGAAGTTTCGTTCCCTAACTAAAGTGTAGAAGGGTAGAGTCTACCAGCACAGACTAGAGTATGTGGTATTCAGCAGGAAGAAGACAGGGCAAAGATATTCCTATTACGTAGTCAAGGTTTTATTTTTTTTTAATGTTTTTATTTTTTATTTTTTTAATGTCTTAATTTATTTTGGAGAGACAGAGACAGAGCGTGAGTGGGGGAGGGGCAGAGAGAGGGAGACCCAGAATCGGAAGCAGGCTCCAGGCTCTGAGCTGTCAGCACAGAGCCCAACGCGGGGCTCAAGCTCACGAGCAGTGAGATCAGGACCTGAGTCAGAGTCAGACACCTAACCAACTGAATCCCCCAGGCACCTCTTAATGTTTTTATTTTTGAGAGGGAGAGAGAGACAGAGCGTGAGCTGGGGAGGGGCAGAGGGAGAGGGAGACGCAGAATCAGAAGGAGGCTCCAGGCTCTGAGCTGTCAGCACAGAGCCCAATGTGGGGCCCAAACCCAGGAACCGTGAGATCATAACCTGAGCCAAAGTCCGACGCTTAACTGACCCAAGCTCCCCAGTAGTCAAGGTTTTAGAAGTACGCATCCAAGTTTGTCTTAATAAGCACTAGAGGAAGATCAGGGGGAGGACTTCAGTTACACAGGGAGGACAGAGGTTATATGTCAGGCAGATTTTCCAGTGGGGGAGGCTATGAAACACGAGGCAGAGCTTCTAGGGAATTGTAGAATTTCCTTTTCAGGAAAGAGCTCTGAAACCGTAGAGCCCTTTTCTAAGCTAGCATCTCACTCTACAAAGAAGTAGAAGGTCCTGACACCACTCAAAAGGGGGAGGGCACTAAAGTGACCAGGGAATTCCATTCCAAGTCTCTCCATAAAAATATCTGCAAGTCAAGCACTCTCAACAATAGCCAAATTATGGAAAGAGCCTAAATGTCCATCAACTGATGAATGGATAAAGAAATTGTGGTTTATATACACAATGGAGTACTACATGGTAATGAGAAAGAATGAAATATGGCCCTTTGTAGCAACGTGGATGGAACTGGAGAGTGTGATGCTAAGTGAAATAAGCCATACAGAGAAAGACAGATACCATATGTTTTCACTTTTATGTGGATCCTGAGACACTTAACAGAAACCCATGGGGGAGGGGAAGGAAAAAAAAATAGGTTAGAGTGGGAGAGAGCCAAAGCATAAGAGACTCTTAAAAACTGAGAACAAACTGAGGGTTGATGGGGGGTGGGAGGGAGGGGAGGGTGGGTGATGGGTATTGAGGAGGGCACCTTTTGGGATGAGCACTGGGTGTTGTATGGAAACCAATTTGACAATAAATTTCATATATTGAAAAAAAAATCTGCAAGTCAGAGAAGCCTATGGCCTATTGTCTGGTGAAAAAAAAGCAAGCCAGCAAGTTCCAGGGATGGATGCCTAATGCGATCCAAGTTTTGAAGAAAAGAAAACACCCCAAAACAAAGGCAACCATATATGTAAATATAAATATGCTTAGAAAAAGTTCTGGCAGGATATGCTCCAAAATGTTTACAGTAGTTATTCCAAAGAATAATAGCTTAAGGGGCTATGGGGCAGGGGACTCGCTTTTCACTTTATACATTACACTTTATCTGCTTCTGTATTGTTAAATACTTTCAACAAGCATAGGCTGCTTTTGTAGTCTGTTTTAAAATCATTTTTTAAATTTTTTAATTTAATTTTATATTATTTTTTAAATTTTTTAACGTTTATATATTGTTAAGAGACAGAGCGTGAATAGGGGAAGGGCAGAGAGAGAGGGAGACACAGAATCTGAAGCAGGCTCCAGGCTCCGAGCTGTCAGCACAGAGCCTGACGCGGGGCTTGAACTCACAAATCGCAAGATCATGACCTGAGCCAAAGTCGGATGCTTAACCAACTGAGCCACCCAGGCACCCCAAAATCATTTTTTTTTAATGTAGATCATAAAAGGAAGAAAAATCTCAGTCTGTTTAATCACCAGAAAGTAGAATAAAAGTTCTCAGTGATCCAAGACTAAGAGACCATCCTAGACATGGGGTAGGAATGATTAATAGTACTTTTTCTTAGTTTTCATATTTACAAGGGAGAGGGTTAAGACTGGGGACACAGCATCAGATTTCCTCGTCTTGTGCTGCAGTTACCATGGAAATCTGCTCACTCTTGAAAAGAATGTAGAGGGGCATGTGGGTGGCTCAGTCGGTTAAGCATCCGACTCTTGGTTTAGGCTCTGATCATGATCTCGCGGTTCATGAGTTCGAGCCCTGCATCAGGCTCCGTGCTGACAGCTCAGAACCTGCTTGGGATTCTCTCTCTGCCCCTTCCCTGTGTGCACACATGTGCACTCTCTCTCTCTCTCTCTCTCTCTCAAAATAAATAAACATTAAAAAAAAAAGAAATGAATGTTTAACAAGACCAAGTGACTTGCCCAAGGTCACTGAGCTAGTCAGTGGCAGAGCCAAAATGCAAAGACAGTCCATCTGCTCCGGTGCCCGTGCTGCTGCCCAGGGGCTAGCGATGAGCAAGGCTACACAGGTGCTCTGAGGTTTGCTCTTACCTTTGAACCCGCGCATGCCCATTGGTCCTGTGGCTCCCATCTTCCCATCATCGCCCTTGGGGCCTGGCAGCCCTGGGGTTCCTCTCTCTCCTGGCAGACCTGGGGAGACACAGGACAAGTTGTGGGGCCTCGGACTCAGAGCTGGAGGGCCTTTACAGGTCACCATCTGGCCTGGCCATCACCCTCAACCACGCGTCCTCCTGTGGGTTTTCCTTACTGATTCTTCTCAGTGAAATTAGAGAGGCTGCAAAAACAGTGTTCGAAAGGTCAGCACAAACCTTCCCCACCGGCACCTCTTAGCCAGTTAGGCTGGGCCCCTGACCCCAGAAGGTCCAATTCTATTGTGAGTAATGGTGGTGGTGCCCACCGCATTTGGGAGATGTCCCTTTGCCTCTAGTTGTGCTGGAGATTTCAACTCAGCAAACAGTTTTTTGAGTACTCTCTATGTGTCAGACACCGTTCTGGATTCTTTTCATAGAGTACCTCATTTCATCCTCACAATCAACCGAGGTACTATTTCACCTATGTTATGAATGAGGAAACTGAGGCCCAGAGAGGTTAAGTAACCTGCCCATGGTCACACAGCAGAGAGTGTTGGGGGCAGGATCTGAGCTCTGGTCTTCCTGAACTGAAAGCTTGTGGTCAATCAGGTTTATCTCATGCTGGATGAAAAGGGCTTACTGGTATTTAGGGTAAGAGGCAGATGAAATAGTTCCCTATCCTCTTTAACAAAAAACCCCACAAAGATCCCTTCCCCGCTGTAAACCCCAGGGAGGTAGAGCAAAGGGGATCATAGGGTGAGGAGGAGGAAGAAAGTCAGCAAGGCCAGTAAATGGGAGAGATGACTGGCTGCCAGATCAGGCCCCGGGGCTCCCAGCCACGAGGTCCCGTGGCCATTGCCTGCACGTCACTATGGAGAGCCAGAATCAACAAATACTTTCACCCAGTGAGAGCCCTGCTCCCCGAGAGGCCTGACCTAAGCCCACAGTTATCTCTGTAAAGCAGAGAACTCTTAATTAACTGATTACTTGTTCTTTCCCGCTTTGAATGTGGGCTGGCTTTCTCTGGTCTCTTTGCATGACACGGAGAAACCTGTCTTCCAGTAATGATTTCTCCAGAGCTCACATCAAATGTCTGGAGGAGGATGAATGGCCCAGAGGATGGTGTACCTCAGAGAAGGGCTGATTGATTTATTTTTTTCCTTCCTAACACGAGATACCTGTGTGGAGTCCAATGGCCCCGTTGCCACAGAGTTCGGAATCTAGTATGGGATATGCCCAGGGCTCCCCATCATATAATTTAATAAGGCAGAAAAAGAGTTTCCACAGGCCTGTGAGTGTTTAGGCATCCTCAGTTCTGAATTTGGGGGGTTCCCCTGGAGGTGAGCCAGGAGTAGAGGCCAGGCCGTGGGCTCTCCTCCTATTACCTTCTGCCCCTCTCCTGTGTGCAACCTCCTCAAGATTTAGGAAGAAGATGGTTTGAAGATGGAATTCCTGACATAAACAAACAGACATCTTTCCCCAGATAAACTTCCCCTTTTCTTACATCCTTGAGAAGACTTTGCACTCTCCCGGGGAAATGCCGCTCACAGCAGAGGCTCAGAAGCAAACAGTCTGGGAGGCCAAGTTTGAGAAAGTAACAGAACAGAAGCGTCCTGAGACAACGAGTCTGAGAAGAACACACTCTTTCCAGAAGGCCAAAAAACATCCTCCCCATCAGCCACCGGATCTTCAGGGCTGTCACTAGTGTGTTGATTGATTTGGGCAGAATCAGCAAGGAGGAGGGAGTATCGGGTGCCCGGTGGCTCAGGACACACTGAGGACGCACAGC